>NC_134355.1:201378427-201978427 GCF_048569485.1 Anomaloglossus baeobatrachus | reverse complement strand
CCGGCCGCATTCACCCTCCTCCTCTGCTTTTTGTCACATGTGCCATGACAGATGCAACAGAAAACTCCTCCCCAGGTCCTGCCAGCTTACCCCCTAAAACACCCTCGCTGTTCCCCAGTACCTTGCGCAGCGTTGATCCTCCGCGATCCCTCCTCCTGTTCACAATAGATGCTGGCCGCATGTGCAGAACCACTGTCAGCTGGCTTCCTGCCTTCAGGGACACTGAGCTTACAGCACTCACACTACTGCTGTGGGCCCGGGGAAAGTGGGTGCAGTATCATTGCACCCACACTCATCAATCACATGGAGGGTCTGCACTTCCAGAAAATAGGGGATATGTTCCCTGAGTGTACCCCCATATTCTAAAGGTCGAAAGTCATCGTGGGACCTCCAAAATGGATTACAGTGGACTCAGATTTTTTTTTTTTTTCAATAAATTGGTGAAAGACAGAATGTTTTGGGGAGTGTTTTATCAAATATTGAATGTCGTCTATTTTTTTTATTACTGACAGTAGTGATGTCGAGTATCTCATAGACGCCGTGACACCACTAACCGCTGGGCTTGAAACAAGGTGACATTACAGCTTGTATCAACCCCATTTATTACCCAGTTTGCCACCGCTTCAGGGCAATGTTATGAGCTGGGGCTAAACACCAGGATTTGCGCAACTAATGGATGCACCACTTCTGGGGTGGCTGCGGCCTGCTATTTTTTTGCTGGGAAGGGACAAATAAGCATAGATCTTTTCACTTTGAGAATACCTAACCTCATCTGTCAGCTTCACCTTGGCTGGTGATCCAATTTGGGGGGACCTCACATTTTTTATTCTAATTATTTATAAATAATTATAAAAAACAGCCTGGGATGCCCTCTGTTTTGGATTACCAGGCAAGTTGAAGCTGCCAGCTGTGGTCTTCAGGCTGCAGCCATCTGCTTTACCTTAGCTGGCTAACAAAAAAGAGGGGGACCCCGCGTCGTTTTTTTAATTATTTATTTCTTTTTTGGCTAAATACAAGGCTAAGCATTCTTTAGTGCCACATGAAAGTCACTAAAGGGTGCCAGCTTAGAATATGCAGAAGGGTGGGACATTATATGTGTTTGACATCCATCCATCCTAGCTTTTAAGGCTGTGTGCACACAATCAGGATTTCAAGCGTTTTAGACGCAGAATGTTTTCACTGCGTCCATAACGCTGCATTGTGCAGTACAAGCGCAGTGGAAGGATTTTTAGAACTCTCCTGTCCACTATGCTTTTTTTCTCCGCAGCATAAACTGACCTGCAGTGCAACTTCCTGAGAAGAAGCATATCAATTTATGATGTGGAGACGAGAGTGTTCTCTGCTGTGAGAGCAGAGCTAAAGTTCGCAGCAGCCCGAACCCAGATCGTGGGCACTGACAGCTGCCTTGGACAACAGTCCCATCTCCACAGGAGGGCTGGCACTGTGTACTAGATGCGGTGTCACTGGATTGTGGGTACATAGCGTAAAAGTGAGAAATTTGGTGCTACAGCAACATTTTGAAAAGTGCCTGTGGATTCAAAATGCTTACTATAGGGGGTGTGGCTTGACTATGGTGGTGTGAGGACGCATCTTCTAAGAGCTCCTCAGACCTAGGTATCATTACCGGCGGTATCCACAGCTACAGTGACCGAACATGTCCAGGAGGAAAACCGCGGGGACACAGAGTGCAGCCCCTACATCACGGAGCAGCAGTGCGGCAGCAGACCGTCCTTTTAAAGGCAGGAGGCCTTCCCCAGCATCCAGGCCAGCCTCAGCAATAGCCCCGGCGGCCAGCACAGTCCTCACCGGAAGTCGCGGCTCCACGAGGTGGAGGCGCTGGAGAGATGGCATTGGCAGAGGTGACAGCTAAGGAGTGTCGGGGAGCGGGTCCCTCACTGTCAGCCTCCCGGTCTAATCAGGTGCCCCAGATACTGACAAGTACCCCAGATATTGGAACACAGGAGTGTGCACTGCTGAGAGGGCTGTGCAGGAGAATGTGAGCTCTGATCCCCATAGACCTTAGCATGGAGAGCTGGTCTGGAGTGGTGTGAGGGGACACCTGCACCCAGAACATCCTCTTTGGGGGCACTGGGAGCACAATGTCATTGGGAGGCCAGGTAACCTCGAGGGGATTCCAGGGAGGCAAGATGGAGGACAGGGCATGCACGGTTTCAATCCCGCTATGTCTCCAACAGATGCAGGCTGCATTTTACATCTAATGTCAGCTCTACGCACTAAAAATGATCTGAACTCTCTTGTGGACAGAATGGAGGCTGCACATGAAAGGGCATTCTCTATTGTTAAAAGGGAGATTGATATATTTAACACTCGCACTGCTGTTGTGGAGAAGGATGTGTCTGCCCTCTCTGAAATGTTGGAACAAAATTTCTCCAGGTCCAAAATGCAAATACAAAACATCGCCATTCTGTTAGACGACCAGGAGAACAGAGGAAGGCGGAATAACATTCACCTGAAAGACATTCCAGAGAATATCCTAACATCAGCCCTTTCCAAAACAGTTATCTCAATTTTTAACAAGGTCTCGGGAAGCACGGTGGACACTTCATATGTGATCAACAGATTTCACCATGTGTATCATCAGGGCCCCGTGGATGCTGCCAACCCACGAGATGTCTTGTGCAGACTACATTACTACACAGACAAGGAGGCCATTTTGAGACACACCTGGGACTATGGGACTGTCACGTATGAAGGGTCAGAAATATAGCTCTTTCCAGACATTTCCTCTCGGACCCTCTATATGAGGCATCAGTTTATTCTTGTGTTACAAAGAATTAAAGAGAAAGGAGCATCCTACTGGTGGGGACACCCATTTCACCTTATTGTTTGTCATAATGGAGCCCAATTCATACCGAAACAACCGGAGGATCTGGAGGGCCTTTTCCATTTTCTGGACACTTCTGCAGTGGAGATCCCCAACTGGCTACAGCTGGACAAACCTTTCAGTCTGCCTCAAAGAAAGAGAGGAGGCAGTCGTATACCTTTGAGATCATGGGGGAGTCCACGGAAGTCCACAAGTGCGAAGGAGCCTGCTCTTGGAATTCCAGATTGATAGACGTATTCCTGAACCTAATTCTCTGTCATCTCCGATTGAATGGCAGGTGGCAGAGGTGGTTTGTGTAAATCTTTAGACCTCACGACTTGGGGGGGGCACCCTGCAGATGTCTGTCGCGCAAAAGATAACCACCTATTCTATGCTGATGGGCTCACTGCCATACATATTAGTATTGTATATGTTTTTATTTTTGATGTTTTATCTCACCAGTTAATGCAACCTAAGTCTAGTGCCTCTCACCTCGACGCCTCAAAGCTGAGGGGTGAGATGTTGGATATAGCACATTTTATTTTCTCATTTAGGCCTGGAGTCTGAGCGGCTCTTACCCCTGGCTTTATGCATTCCCCAACGGGTGTTTTCTCCATTTAGAGGACACCGGGTCTCAATCGTTTGTTGAGACTATAAATATATGTACATTTCTAGTCGCTGTTTTGCTATTTGTCCTATCTTTTATCTTCGTTTCATTCTTCTTTCTCACTTTTTCCTTCTCCCCTTCTATTCTCCATCTACACCTAACCTTCCCCACCCCGTCTTTTGGTAGCAGGGGGGCATACCCATCCCGATAGGCAGACCCCCACGGAAAAGTGAATGCTGAGGTGAAATGTAGAACTATTAATGTTAAGGGATTACATAGTCCCGGCAAGAGATCTATTTTAACAAATTTGTTGAGAAGGGCTCACGTTCAGATTGCTTTCTTACAAGAGATGCACATGTGCAAGCACAAACCTTTCCGCATGTCGAGTCGTTGGTTTCCCGAGGTCTACCACAGCTTTTCTCCTAATACAAAGTCCTGCGGGACAAGTATTCTCATCTCTCGCTCTATCCCCTGTGTTTTTGGATTCTTGCAGTGATGACGCTGGCTGGTTGCTCTAGTTTAAGGGTAGGATCGCCTCGCACACATATACTATAGCCTCAATATACCTTCCCAATATGGGTCAAATTATGACATGGGCTGGCTTCCTGGAAACTATGGAGGATTTTGTGGAGGGCACACTTACTTTGGGAGGAGACTTTAATATAGCTTTGAATCCGGCCCATGACACCTCAACGGGCTCATCCGCACACCCACTGACTGCTCTACGCAAACTGAGATGTATGCTACATGACTATCAACTTGTGGACACTTGGAGGCTCCTTCATCCATCTGATAGAGTCTTCTCTTTTTATTAGGTGGAACTTGGAGTGTATTATAGAATTGACTACTTTTTTATCAAACATGGGGATTTGGCTAGGTTGTAACAGGCCCAAATAGAGAACATTACTTTCTCTGACCATGCTCTCTGCACGGTTACGATAGGGTTGCTGTCTTTCCTGATAACTTTCCTGCCCAGCTCGCCTCGATTAGGAGGGACTATGATCTATGGGGAAGTCTCTGTTCTCCTGGTTTGGCAGATGCCAAATCTACAAGATTAACATTTTACCTAGGAACTTATATCTGCTACAAGCTTTACCAGTTAAGATTCCATCCACCTTTTTTTAGGACGCTTGAATTGGTCCAGTCCTCTTTTATGTGGGTGGGCAGGTCAGCACGCATAAGACGTACTATTCTTTCGAGACCCAAGCACAGAGGGGGTATTGGTTTGCCTGACATTAGGCTATACCATTGGCAGGACATCTTACCAGAATTATAGACTGGTGCAGGAATAGTACACAGAAGGTATGAGTGCAGTTAGAACAGTCCGTTTTGTCCAATACCGCTTAATAAATTGCCGTGGGTACTTTCTGAGGCCCCTGTGTTGTTGAAATCACCCCCGACCATCGGTCCTACGATAGCCTACTGTTCCCACTCTAGATTGACCCCTATCTTGAGTCATCTTTCTTTTTGAACCAAGTAAAGCAGATCCTATATTCCAACTCTTGGTACACAATGGGGTAGATTGGGTGGAGGATTTTGGGATCGATGCGGTTTGGCACTCAATTTCAACGCTGGCTGCTAAACGGACCTCAGACCCGCTTAGAATGTGGAAATGTCTGCAACTCACACATTTTTTCAGTAAACTCCCTTCCAAGACTCGTTTTCAGATCCCTAAGACACAATTTGAACTTCTATATGGGGGAGTGGGCCCTGTGCAAAACTCTATCTCGGGACTTCGGGCATTGATCTCTCCCCTGACCAGAGGGAGCGGGTGTTTTCGCTCGCACACAGTTCGTCTATCAGCTCTAGGTTCCAGGAGGCCAGCTACAAATTGTTATCCAGATGGTACAGGGTGCCGTCTAAAGTGCATGCCTTCTATCCTTCGGTGGACCCTACCTGTTGGAGATGTGGTAGGGAGGAAGAAAAATTACTTCACGTGTTATGGGAATGCAAGGCGATCCGATCGTTCTGGACAGGAGTGTCCGTTATCATCCGGAAGGTGTCCGGGGCCACTCAGGAAATGGGGCCGGCCATTATCCTGCTTCATCACTGCGAGACCCCTCTAAAAACCTACAAAACATCTTTAAGGAAGTTCCTTATATTGGCTGCCAGATCATGTATCCCAGAGAAATGGAAAAGTCAAGCTCCGCCTACTGTCTATCAATGGATTGCTAGAGTAAACGATCTCATGCACATGGAGGACCTGACCTCTTCCATGCATGATTCTTATATGAAATTCTTAGCCACTTGGATAGAGTGGATAGACTTCCAACAAACTGCAGAGTACCGTGAGCTGTTGGGGGACTGAACAGGGTTCAATGTCAAGATGTCTCTGTAGGTCATGAATTGCGTTCTCATCGGCTTGGGGAGATGGAGTGTTGCCCTACCTGCTCCCCCCCTACCTGCCTTCTCTCTATTACCCTTCAATTCTTATCACCTCCCCTTTCTCACACTCTCCCCTTCTTTCTCCCTTCTTGCCTTATCTTTTCTTTAGCTGATCATCTCTTCTGCTTTTACTCAAACTACTACTTGTTTCACATATTCTTTGTCTTGCTATATTGTTTATAGTTGACTATGTTTTTTGCAAATATCCTGTATCACCTGTTTTGAATGCACCTTTGCTGATACGTTTGGGCCGTTAGGCTCTGGAATTGGTATCTTATGTTTACATTGGTTCCAACTAAATAATGAATTTTTAAAAAAACGCTTTCTATAACCCTGAATAAAATCCTTCAGGGGGCTAGGTTTCAAAATGGGGTCACTTGTGGCAGGTTTCTGTTGTATAGGTACCCTAGGGGCCCTGCAAATTCAACATGGTGCCCGCAATTTATTTCAACTTTTCCAAAATTCAAATGGTGCTCCTTCTATTCCAAGCTCTACCTTTTATACAAACAGAGGTTTTTGACCACATGTGGGGTATCCCTATGCTCATAAGGAATTGGATAAAACCTGTGGTGTCCACTTTAAGGTGTTGCCTCTTAAAAAAGTGAGAAATTTTCTGCTAAAGCAACATTTTTGTGAAAACAAATGAAAATTTTCAATATGGCGACCTAAATTTATCAAATTCTGTGAAGTACCTGAGGGTTCAAAATGCTCACTATACCCCGAGATAAAATCCTTGAAGGGTCTAGTTTCCAGGATGGGGTCACTTGTGGGGGAGCCCCACTGTTTAAGCACCTTAGGGGGCCTCCAAACGTGACATGACATTCACTAATGATTCCAGCCAATTTTGCAGTTAAATGGCGCTCCTTCCCTTCCGAGCCCTGCCGTACGCCCAAACAGTTGATTTCCACCACATAGCATATTTTTTGGTGCAGTTTTTTCTGTTACTGTGACGCCCTGGCCTATCAGGTCATCACAGGGTATTGGAAAATCTGCCCTTTTGTGCAATATTGTCAGGGCCAGGCGGTCGGGCAGACCCAGGAGGTGGATCCACTGGTCCGAACTCTAAGATGGTGGTAAGGAGTCCGGTAGCTGAAGCACTATGGGCAGCAGAACAGTCCGTGCAAGTGAGTGTAACGGAGAAGTCCCTGGGACCACGGAGTCACAGATGGTAGTCCGGGTGACGTAGCGCAGGTTCGGAAGCCGAGATGAGGTCAGGCGGGGTCCGGAACCTTTGGACGGGTCACCGCAGGGATCCGAGATGGTACGGACTGTCAGATGGCAGACGGACAGCGTGCGGGGTTCGGGATTCAGCAGGACCGGATGCCGAGGCAGGATCAGCTCTAGAAGAGAGATACGTGAGTATGGCAAGGAGACACAAGGAGACCTGACTCCTAGCTTGGAAAACACGAAGATCAGGCCCCGCCCCCTTGGACAATAAACCCTTATATACCCTGTACCTGTTTAGCTTCATTTCCTGTTAATGGACGCTGGCCCTTTAAGAAAGGGTCAGTGACCGCGCGCGCGCCCTAATGCGCATGCGCGCCGCCCGGGTGCCAGAAGCCAGGGAAGGAAGCTGAGGGGAGGACGCAGGGGAGCCGGCCAGGGCCTGGGAAGCCGTCAGACGCCGGGATCGGAGGCCAGGGAACCTGGGAAGGACGGGTACCGGAGGCTGGAGAGCGGGGAGCGTGGCAGGTGAGCCGGGGAGCGGGGCTGAGGACCCGGGGAGCGGAGCAGAGGACCCGGGGAGGGGAGCCGAGGACCCGGGGAGCGTGACAGTACCCCCCCCACGCCCCCCTCCCCGCAACCGGGACATGAAGGCATGGATCAGAGGAGTGCCCACGTTCTTCCTGGGCTCCCAGGACCTATCCTCAGGACCATACCCCTCCCAGTCCACCAGGAAGAACTGTCGGCCTCGAACAGTCTTCATGGCCACGATATCCCTTACCGCATAGATGTCGTCCTCGGCAATAGGAGGAGGAGCCGGACTGGCAGCAGAGGAGAAGGGACCAAGGAAAACCGGCTTGAGCAGAGAGACGTGGAAGGAGTTGGGAATCCGCATCGTGGCCGGAAGCCTCAGTTTGTAGGAGACCTCATTGATCTTGCTGAGGACCTTAAACGGCCCGATGTAGCGAGGACCCAGCTTGTAGGAAGGTATCTTCAATCGGATGTACTGGGAAGCAAGCCAGACCAGGTCACCAGGAGAGAAACACGGAGGGTCCAGGCGCCTCTTGTCGGCGTGTTTCTTCATCCGCTGGGAAGCGCGCCCAAGGGACGCCTTGACAGAGTCCCAAATGGTAGCGAAGTCACGGGCTACAATATCAGCAGCAGGGACATCCGAAGAAGGGGATATAGGCAACGGGACGGAGGGCTGAAGTCCGTAAACGACATGGAAGGGAGACTTGGAGGACGACTCACTGATGTGGTGGTTATGGGAGAATTCAGCCCAAGGCAGAAGCGTGGACCAGTCGTCGTGATGGGCGTTGACATAGTGACGTAAGAAGGAGGTCAAGATTTGATTGACCCTCTCCACTTGGCCATTAGACTGAGGATGGTAAGCAGAAGAAAAGTCCAGAGTCACTCCCAGATGTTTGCAGAGCGCCCTCCAGAAGCGGGAGGTGAACTGAGTTCCCCTGTCGGACACGATGTGGGATGGAAAGCCATGCAAGCGGAAGATGTGATGTATATAGGCTTCCGCGAGTTCCTGAGCAGAGGGCAGTCCGGCCATAGGGACGAAGTGAGCCATTTTGGAGAACCGGTCCACCACGACCCATATGACTGTGTGCCCGGAGGATAATGGCAAGTCCGTAATAAAGTCCATCGCTATGTGTTGCCATGGAACTGAGGGTATAGGCAGAGGCAGGAGACGGCCATATGGCAGGTGCTTGGGCGTCTTGTTCCTGGCACAAGAGGAGCAGGCAGAGACGAAAGCAGCGACGTCCGTGCGAAGGGATGGCCACCAGTAATGGCGTACAATCGCACCCCATGTTCTCTTCTGACCTGCATGACCGGCTGTTTTTGAGGCATGACCCCAGTGTAAGACTTTTTGCCTGTCGGTCTCAGAGACATAGGTCTTCCCGGGCGGTATCTGGGCCAGGGTGACAGGAGCCACCGGAATAATCTTGCTAGGAGAGATGATAGGTTGGGTACTCTCTTCCTCCTGCTCCATGGGCATGAGAGACCTAGACAGGGCATCAGCGCGTACATTCTTGTCCGCAGGTCGGAAATGGAGCTGGAAATCAAACCTGGCAAAGAATAAGGACCACCTGGCTTGCCGTGGGTTCAGTCTCTGAGCGGACCGAAGGTATTCCAGGTTCATGTGGTCCGTGTAGATAATCACAGGGTACACTGCTCCTTCCAGGAGGTAGCGCCACTCCTCCAGAGCCAGTTTGACCGCCAATAGTTCTCGGTCACCGATGGTGTAATTACGTTCAGGCGCTGAGAAGCTCTTGGAGAAGAAACCGCAAGTCACCATCTTCCCGGAGGAGGACTTCTGCATGAGCACTGCTCCGGCTCCTGAGGAGGAGGCATCCACCTCCAAGGTGAACTGGCGGTTTAACTCCGGTCGGTGGAGTACAGGAGAGGAGGCAAATGCTCGCTTCAGAGAGCAAAACGCGGCGTCGGCCGCAGGTGACCAGTCCTTTGGATTAGCCTCCTTCTTGGTCAAGGCGGAGAGAGGAGCAGTCAAGGCAGAGAAGTGAGGGATAAACTGGCGGTAGTAGTTGGCGAATCCCAGGAACCGTTGGATTGCCTTCAGTCCAGAAGGGGGAGGCCAGTTGAGAATGGAGGAGACCTTCTTTGGATCCATCTGCAGCCCTGTACCCGAGATGATGTATCCCAGGAAAGGGAGAGAAGACTGCTCAAAGACACACTTCTCATATTTGGCGTAGAGACGATTCTCTCTCAGTCTCTGTAGAACCAGCCGTACGTTCTATCTGTGGGTCTGGAGGTCCGGAGAGAAGACAAGGATGTCATCCAGATAAACTACTACACAGATGTAGAGGAGGTCCCGGAAAATGTCGTTCACCAATTCTTGGAATACGGCAGGAGCGTTACACAGACCGAAGGGCATTACGCAGTATTCATAGTGCCCATCGCGAGTATTAAACGCGTTCTTCCATTCGTCCCCAGAGCGGATACGAACTAGGTTGTAGGCACCCCGAAGATCCAGTTTGGTGAACACACGGGCTCCTCTGAGCCGGTCGAACAATTCGGGGATGAGCGGCAGGGGGTACTTGTTTTTTATGGTGATCTGATTCAAACCCCGGTAGTCAATGCATGGGCGTAGGTCACCCTCTTTCTTCTTAACGAAGAAGAAGCCTGCTCCCGCAGGAGAGGAGGATCTCCGGATGAATCCTTTTGCCAGGCTTTCTGAGATGTAGGTAGACATGGCCCTGGTTTCGGCTGGAGACAACGGATATATCCGTCCTCGAGGTGGTGTTGTTCCTGGGAGCAGGTCGATGGCGCAATCGTAGGGACGGTGTGGCGGAAGTACCTCAGACTCCTTCTTGTCAAAAACGTCTGCGAAGGACCAATAGGCCGAGGGCAGTTCCGGTAGGTTCTCTGGAACCGGAGGTCGTCGGATGGGTTGTATAGACTTCAGACACCTCTCATGACAGGCGGAGCCCCAGCGGGTGATTTCGCCAGTGCCCCAGCTGACTGATGGTTCGTGTGTCCGCAACCAGGGAAGTCCCAGCAGGATTTGATGGGACATGTGTGGAAGGACGTAGAGAGCGATGTTCTCGGTGTGCAGGGCACCGATACGCAGTTCGACCGGCCTGGTGACCCAGGAGATGGTATCAGCGAGGGGTCTCCCATCCACAGAGGCAATCTCTAGGGGCTTATCGAGTGGAGTAACAGGCAACTGGTACTTGTCCACCGTGGCCTGCTGGATGAAATTGCCTGCTGCTCCAGAGTCGAGGTATGCCTCAGCCGTGAAGCGCGCCTCTCCCGCTGACACTTGCACGGTCCACATAACCGGGTCTGAGAGAGTCCCATCACCTAGGGTGGCCTCTCCTACCAACCCTAGGCTTTGGAGTTTCCCGGCCTTTCCGGACAGGAGCGTAGGAGATGTGTGCCCTCTCCGCAGTAAAAGCAGAGACCCTTGGTGAGCCGCTCTGCTCGACGTTGTTCAGACCGCCGTACTCGGTCAATCTGCATGGGCTCGTGGACGGGAATCCCAGCTGTTGATGACTGAGGTACGGAGGGCTTCCGTGGAGGAGAGGAATGCCGTACCGGACGTCTCTCACGAGATAGCTCTTTGGAGCGCTCCTGAAAACGAATGTCCACTCGAGTTGCTAGGGCAATCAGGGCATCTAGGGTGGAGGGCACGTCACGCCCCGCCAACTCGTCTTTGATGCGACTCGAGAGTCCTTCCCAGAAGGCGGCTGTTAGGGCCTCATTATTCCACCCGAGTTCTGAAGCCAAAGTGCGGAAACGGATGGCATATTGGCCTACCGTCAGTGTTCCTTGACGTAAGCGGAGAAGGGAGGAAGCAGACGCAGAGGCGCGTCCCGGCTCGTCGAAGGTGCTGCGAAAGGCCTGCAGGAACTCTTGAAGGTCCTTGGTCATAGGGTACTCCTTCTCCCACAAGGGATTCATCCACGCCAGTGCCTCGCCCTCTAGGTGAGACATGATGAAGGCGACCTTGGCTTGGTCGGAGGCAAACAAATGTGGCAGCTGCGTGAAATGAAGGGAGCATTGGTTTATGAAGCCCCTGCAGGTCTTGGGATCTCCGGCATAACGAGGTGGTGAAGCCAAACGGAGTCGGGAAGCATCCGAAGAGGCTGCCACGGGTGCGGGAGCCGTGGATTGACTAGTGGAGGCCCGGAATGTTGAAGGCGTAACTGCCGCTTGTAACGTGTACAGGCGGGTGTCCACGGAAGTCATAAAGCTCAACATGCGGGTCTGGACTTCACGCTGGCGTTGGAGTTCCTCTTGCAAGATCGCTAGTGCTGCAGCGGGATCCATGGCCTGATCTTACTGTCAGGGTCAGGCGGTCGGGCAGACCCAGGAGGTGGATCCACTGGTCCGAACTCTAAGATGGTGGTAAGGAGTCCGGTAGCTGAAGCACTATGGGCAGCAGAACAGTCCGTGCAAGTGAGTGTAACGGAGAAGTCCCTGGGACCACGGAGTCACAGATGGTAGTCCGGGTGACGTAGCGCAGGTTCGGAAGCCGAGATGAGGTCAGGCGGGGTCCGGAACCTTTGGACGGGTCACCGCAGGGATCCGAGATGGTACGGACTGTCAGATGGCAGACGGACAGCGTGCGGGGTTCGGGATTCAGCAGGACCGGATGCCGAGGCAGGATCAGCTCTAGAAGAGAGATACGTGAGTATGGCAAGGAGACACAAGGAGACCTGACTCCTAGCTTGGAAAACAGGAAGATCAGGCCCCGCCCCCTTGGACAATAAACCCTTATATACCCTGTACCTGTTTAGCTTCATTTCCTGTTAATGGACGCTGGCCCTTTAAGAAAGGGTCAGTGACCGCGCGCGCGCCCTAATGCGCATGCGCGCCGCCCGGGTGCCAGAAGCCAGGGAAGGAAGCTGAGGGGAGGACGCAGGGGAGCCGGCCAGGGCCTGGGAAGCCGTCAGACGCCGGGATCGGAGGCCAGGGAACCTGGGAAGGACGGGTACCGGAGGCTGGAGAGCGGGGAGCGTGGCAGGTGAGCCGGGGAGCGGGGCTGAGGACCCGGGGAGCGGAGCAGAGGACCCGGGGAGGGGAGCCGAGGACCCGGGGAGCGTGACAAATATCCACCTCCTCCTTGGTTACGGGTCCCTAACCAAATGGTGTTGCCAAAGACCAGCTAATCAAAATCCTAGGAACACTCTACACCACACCCACCAGACACACAAGTGGACGGCCTGAGTGGAATAGGGTCGCCCGTCTGGGGGTTGGTTAAGGGGAGGTCAGTTAAAGCAAGGATTTAAAATGTAACTTTTAATATCAATAATCTAAAAACATGATATAACAAAGTGCAGTGCATGAATAAATAATAATTAGATAGATCTCACCCAGTTCTTCTCCTGAAGAGTTCAGATACCACCGGAAAAGTCCAAGGCAGAAGCGGGCCGAACCGGACCTAAGGGGGGGGTGACCAATATCCAAGTTCCCTACCCCTCTCGTGCCCCTGCAAAAATTGCTTCTGCCCTTACAAGGGCAGCACCCAAGTCAGGAATGCTAACCCTGAGGACAAACACACCCTCCAAACGCGTTTCCCTCTCTGTATAATAAGAGAGTTCATCAGGGGAGAAAATCTTCAAGTAACGCCTGCAATGGCAGGACAGTACTACACAATGCACGTTGGTGGTACAAATGTGTATACACACAATGCACGTTGGTGGTACAAATGTTTATGCTAGTGGTCAGTGGGACGCTGTGTGCTGCTAGATCCACAACCAAAATACCCCTCATACCTCCTGTATCCTCAGCAATCAGTGGTGCCACATGTTCGTGCAGTCCTCATAATCGATCCATGATTCATGCAAGCAGCCCCCTTCGCGCATGCCCGATCAATCACTCTGCAGCGCTTACGGCAGCCTGACAGAGCTCACACCGCGCATGCGTGGACGTTATGCTGACCCTGATGCAGTCAGACTGTACTTCCGCGTTCCACTCATGGAACGCACATACCGCGCATGCGCGGCGCGCAACCCACCATTCAGAAGGCCTTCCTGATATTCCTATAACGCTAATGCACTCATTCCGCGCCGAGCATGCGCGGCACGTAATTGCCCCTGTCAGGCTGATATTTTACTACCGCGCTCCAGTGGTGGAACGCACGCACCGCGCATGCGCGGACCACGACCAGTTGTTAAACACTGCCCCGGACAATCAATAATACCCAGGATAATTAGCATTAAATGTCAAAGAATACATTTAGTTTGGCCACCCTCACAAGAGCCAAGTTCACATAGTAAACCAGCAAAACAAGCAGATTCAATAATAGGGATCAGATTCTAGCACAACTTTAAGCAATCCACAGTGTGCCACCTCTATTTTTTATAAAGGGCACCATTATGAATCCAAAGGGGTGAATAATGCTAATAATTACAATGAGCAATAACAGGGGGTCATATGAGAAGAGGACCAGGGGGTATATATACATAATTCCCAATAATATTCTTTAAAAGGGGATTACAGAGTCCAACAGTCAATAGATCAAACACTGCAAAAAAAGGGGGGAAAAAAGATACAAAGAGGACACCCTCCTTGCCGTGTCCTATATCCATTAGAAGGTTGATATAAGATAATACATAAACTTATAACCCTCCCCCGGGCCCAATAATATAACCCAAAGAATCTGGGCTGGGCTTGTTTCATATGTCTGGAGATCGGGGTATCACGTTCGTTCCCAATTAGAGTTGAGCACGGTTTGCGGTTCGTGGTTCTCCAGTTCGCGGTTCGAGTGATTTTGGGGGCTGTTCTAGATCGAACTAGAACTTGAGCTTTTTGCTAAAGCTCGATAGTTCTAGTTACGTTCAAGAACGGTTCTAGCAGCAAAAAGCCAAGCTAATTACTAGCTGGCTTTCCGCTGTAATAGTGTGAGTCACTCTGTGACTCACGCTATTATGAAATTTCAACGTATAGTGTGCGGGAACAGCGCAATCAGATCACTGCTGCTGGGATAATGGCGATCGCCACTTTTTTTTTTCCTTGTCTTCCTTCCTTAAGCGCGTGCGTGTAGAGGGGCGGGCCAGCATGTCAGCCAATCCCAGACACACACACAGCTAAGTGGACTTTTAGCCAGAGAAGCAACAGCATGTGTGATAGGATTTCCATGTCACATGTCCCTGCATTAAAAAAAGGGGCATCTGCCTGTCTGGACGCCATTATCTGCCGTCTGCGTCTGGGTGTCAGTCACCGCTGGCGTAGATCCTGTCTCCGATACTGCTGTGTACGCTCTATACACAGCGCTATACAGAATAGGGATAGAAGTTTCTTTCAGCTCTTGTAAGGGTTAATTACAGCAGGCTCAGAGCCATAGGTGACAGTCAGGTCCGTGGAAACAGATTTTAACAGCTACACAAGATAACAGCGTCTGTGTAGCTAAGGTCAGGGACTTCCTCGCTGCATTTCCCCATTAGTAGGGATATAAAGTCAGGCTTCCTTTCCTCTACCCATATCCACAGCCCTGCCACTGTACCCTCCTGCCCTTTGCACCCTCAAGCTCATTGTTGCTAAGCCATTATACTAGCAAACACTTAGGAAATTTAGTGGCATCCTAAAAGTGACTGTTGGACTTCCATTATTGTCCCACTGGTGCAAAGCTATTTGCAGCACCACTGCATTGCACACTCATGCTCATTGTTACTAAGCCATTATACTAGCAAACACTGAGTAAACTTAGTGGCATCCTAAAAGTGGCTGTTGGACTTCCATTAGTGTCCCACTAGTGCAAATCTATTTGCAGAACCTCTGCATTGCACACTCAAGCTCATTGTTACTAAGCCAATATACCAGCAAACACTGAGTAAACTTAGTGGCATCCTAAAAGTGGCTGTCGGACTTCCATTAGTGTCACACTAGTGCAAATCTATTTGCAGCACCTCTGCATTGCACACTCAAACTCATTGTTACTAAGCCATTATACTAGCAAACACTGAGTAAACTTAATGGCATCCAAAAAGTGGCTGTTGTACTCCATTTGTGCCCCACTGGTGCAAAGCTATTTCTAGCACCTCTGCATGACACCCTCCTGCTCTGTTTTTAATAAGCTATAATAATAGCAAAAAATGCTGCCGGTTAGTGGCATCCAAAAAGTGGCAGTTGTACTCCATTTGTGCCCCACTGGTGCCAAGCTATTTCTAGCACCTCTGCATTACACCCTCCTGCTCTGTTTTTAATAAACTATAATAATAGCAAAAAATGCTGCCAGTTAGTGGCATCCAAAAAGTGGCTGTTGTACTCCATTTGTGCCCCAATGGTGCCAAGCTATTTCCAGCACCTCTGCATTACACCTTCCTGCTCTGTTTTTAATAAGCTATAATAATAGCAAAAATTGCTGCAATTTAGTGGCATACCAAAAGTGGCTGTTGTACTCCATTTCTGCCCCAATGGTGGCAAGCTATTTCCAGCACCTCTGCATTACACCCTCCTGCTCTGTTTTTAATAAGCTATAATAATAGCAAAAAATGCTGCAAGTTAGTGGCTTACAAAAAGTGGCTGTTGTCATGAATTTCTGCCCCAATGGTGCCAAGCTATTTCCAGCACCTCTGCATTACACCATCCTGCTCTGTTTTTCATAAGCTATAATAATAGCAAAAAATGCTGCAATTTAGTGGCATACCAAAAGTGGCTGCTGTACTCCATTTCTGCCCCAATGGTGCCAAGCTATTTCTAGCACCTCTGCATTACACCCTCCTGCTCTGTTTTTAACAAGCTATATTAATAGCAAAAAAGGCTGCCAGTTAGTGACATCCAAAAAGTGGCTGTTGTACTCCATTTGTGCCCCAATGGTGCCAAGCTATTTCCAGCACCTCTGCATTACACCCTCCTGCTCTGTTTTTAATAAGCTATAACAATAGCAAAAAATGCTGCAATTTAGTGGCATACCAAAAGTGGCTGTTGTACTCCATTTCTGCCCCAATGGGGCCAAGCTATTTCTATCACCTCTGCATTACACCCTCCTGCTCTGTTTTTAATAAGCTATAATAATAGCAAAATCTGCTGCCAGTTAGTGGCATCCAAAAAGTGGCGGTTGTACTCTATTTGTGCCCCAATTTTGCCAAGCTATTTCCAGCACCTCTGCATTACACCCCCTGCTCTGTTTTTAATAAGCTATAATAATTGCAAAAAATGCTGCAAGTTAGTGGCATACAAAAAGTGGCTTTTGTCATGCATTTCTGCCCCAATGTTGCCAAGCTATTTCCAGCACCTCTGCATTACACCATCCTGCTCTGTTTTTATTAAGCTATAATAATAGCAAAAAATGCTGCAATTTAGTGGCATACCAAAAGTGGCTGTTGTACTCCATTTTTGCCCCAATGGTGCCAAGCTATTTCCAGCACCTCTGCATTACACCCTCCTGCTCTGTATTTAATAAGCTATAATAATAGCAAAAAATGCTGCAAGTTAGTGGCATACAAAAAGTGGCTGTTGTCATGCATTTCTGCCCCAATGGTGCCAAGCTATTTCCAGCACCTCTGCATTACAGCCTCCTGCTCTGTTTTTAATAAGCTATAATAATAGCAAAAAATGCTGCAATTTAGAGGCATACCAAAAGTGGCTTTTGTACTCCATTTCTGCCCCAATGGTGCCAAGCTATTTCTAGCACCTCTGCATTACACCCTCCTGCTCTGTTTTTAATAAGCTATAATAATAGAAAAAATGCTGCCAGTTAGTGGCATCCCAAAAGTGGCTGTTGTACTCCATTTTTGCCCCAATGGTGCCAAGCTATTTCTAGCACCTCTGCATTACACCCTCCTGCTCTGTTTTTAATAAGCTATAATAATAGAAGAAATGCTGCCAGTTAGTGGCATCCCAAAAGTGGCTGTTGTACTCCATTTCTGCCCCAATGGTGCCAAGCTATTTCCAGCACCTCTGCATTACACCCTCCTGCTCTGTTTTTAATAAGCTATAATAATAGCAAAAAATGCTGCAAGTTAGTGGCATACAAAAAGTGGCTGTTGTCATGCATTTCTGCCCCAATGGTGCCAAGCTATTTCCAGCACCTCTGCATTACACCATCCTGCTCTGTTTTTCATAAGCTATAATAATAGCAAAAAATGCTGCAATTTAGTGGCATACCAAAAGTGGCTGCTGTACTCTATTTCTGCCCCAATGGTGCCAAGCTATTTCTAGCACCTCTGCATTACACCCTCCTGCTCTGTTTTTAACAAGCTATATTAATAGCAAAAAAGGCTGCCAGTTAGTGACATCCAAAAAGTGGCTGTTGTACTCCATTTGTGCCCCAATGGTGCCAAGCTATTTCTAGCACCTCTGCATTACACCCTCCTGCTCTGTTTTTAATAAGCTATAATAATAGAAAAAATGCTGCCAGTTAGTGGCATCCCAAAAGTGGCTGTTGTACTCCATTTTTGCCCCAATGGTGCCAAGCTATTTCCAGCACCTCTGCATTACACCCTCCTGCTCTGTATTTAATAAGCTATAATAATAGCAAAAAATGCTGCAATTTAGAGGCATATGAAAAGTGGCTGTTGTACTCCATTTCTGCCCCAATGGTTCCAAGCTATTTCTAGCACCTCTGCATTACACCCTCCTGCTCTGTTTTTAATAAGCTATAATAATAGCAAAATCTGCTGCCAGTTAGTGGCATCCAAAAAGTGGCTGTTGTACTCCATTTTTGCCCCAATGGTGCCAAGCTATTTCTAGCACCTCTGCATTACACCCTCCTGCTCTGTTTTTAATAAGCTATAATAATAGAAGAAATGCTGCCAGTTAGTGGCATCCCAAAAGTGGCTGTTGTACTCCATTTCTGCCCCAATGGTGCCAAGCTATTTCCAGCACCTCTGCATTACACCCTCCTGCTCTGTTTTTAATAAGCTATAATAATAGCAAAAAATGCTGCAAGTTAGTGGCATACAAAAAGTGGCTGTTGTCATGCATTTCTGCCCCAATGGTGCCAAGCTATTTCCAGCACCTCTGCATTACACCATCCTGCTCTGTTTTTCATAAGCTATAATAATAGCAAAAAATGCTGCAATTTAGTGGCATACCAAAAGTGGCTGCTGTACTCTATTTCTGCCCCAATGGTGCCAAGCTATTTCTAGCACCTCTGCATTACACCCTCCTGCTCTGTTTTTAACAAGCTATATTAATAGCAAAAAAGGCTGCCAGTTAGTGACATCCAAAAAGTGGCTGTTGTACTCCATTTGTGCCCCAATGGTGCCAAGCTATTTCTAGCACCTCTGCATTACACCCTCCTGCTCTGTTTTTAATAAGCTATAATAATAGAAAAAATGCTGCCAGTTAGTGGCATCCCAAAAGTGGCTGTTGTACTCCATTTTTGCCCCAATGGTGCCAAGCTATTTCCAGCACCTCTGCATTACACCCTCCTGCTCTGTTTTTAATAAGCTATAATAATAGCAAAAAATGCTGCAATTTAGTGACATACCAAAAGTGGCTGTTGTACTCCATTTTTGCCCCAATGGTGCCAAGCTATTTCCAGCACCTCTGCATTACACCCTCCTGCTCTGTATTTAATAAGCTATAATAATAGCAAAAAATGCTGCAAGTTAGTGGCATACAAAAAGTGGCTGTTGTCATGCATTTCTGCCCCAATGGTGCCAAGCTATTTCCAGCACTTCTGCATTACAGCCTCCTGCTCTGTTTTTAATAAGCTATAATAATAGCAAAAAATGCTGCAATTTAGAGGCATACCAAAAGTGGCTTTTGTACTCCATTTCTGCCCCAATGGTGCCAAGCTATTTCTAGCACCTCTGCATTACACCCTCCTGCTCTGTTTTTAATAAGCTATAATAATAGAATAAATGCTGCCAGTTAGTGGCATCCCAAAAGTGGCTGTTGTACTCCATTTTTGCCCCAATGGTGCCAAGCTATTTCTAGCACCTCTGCATTACACCCTCCTGCTCTGTTTTTAATAAGCTATAATAATAGAAGAAATGCTGCCAGTTAGTGGCATCCCAAAAGTGGCTGTTGTACTCCATTTCTGCCCCAATGGTGCCAAGCTATTTCCAGCACCTCTGCATTACACCCTCCTGCTCTGTTTTTAATAAGCTATAATAATAGCAAAAAATGCTGCAAGTTAGTGGCATACAAAAAGTGGCTGTTGTCATGCATTTCTGCCCCAATGGTGCCAAGCTATTTCCAGCACCTCTGCATTACAGCCTCTTGCTCTGTTTTTAATAAGCTATAATAATAGCAAAAAATGCTGCAATTTAGAGGCATACCAAAAGTGGCTGTTGTACTCCATTTCTGCCCCAATGGTGCCAAGCTATTTCTAGCACCTCTGCATTACACCCTCCTGCTCTGTTTTTAATAAGCTATAATAATAGCAAAAAATGCTGCAATTTAGAGGCATACCAAAAGTGGCTTTTGTACTCCATTTCTGCCCCAATGGTGCCAAGCTATTTCTAGCACCTCTGCATTACACCCTCCTGCTCTGTTTTTAATAAGCTATAATAATAGAATAAATGCTGCCAGTTAGTGGCATCCCAAAAGTGGCTGTTGTACTCCATTTTTGCCCCAATGGTGCCAAGCTATTTCTAGCACCTCTGCATTACACCCTCCTGCTCTGTTTTTAATAAGCTATAATAATAGAAGAAATGCTGCCAGTTAGTGGCATCCCAAAAGTGGCTGTTGTACTCCATTTCTGCCCCAATGGTGCCAAGCTATTTCCAGCACCTCTGCATTACACCCTCCTGCTCTGTTTTTAATAAGCTATAATAATAGCAAAAAATGCTGCAAGTTAGTGGCATACAAAAAGTGGCTGTTGTCATGCATTTCTGCCCCAATGGTGCCAAGCTATTTCCAGCACCTCTGCATTACACCATCCTGCTCTGTTTTTCATAAGCTATAATAATAGCAAAAAATGCTGCAATTTAGTGGCATACCAAAAGTGGCTGCTGTACTCTATTTCTGCCCCAATGGTGCCAAGCTATTTCTAGCACCTCTGCATTACATCCTCCTGCTCTGTTTTTAACAAGCTATATTAATAGCAAAAAAGGCTGCCAGTTAGTGACATCCAAAAAGTGGATGTTGTACTCCATTTGTGCCCCAATGGTGCCAAGCTATTTCTAGCACCTCTGCATTACACCCTCCTGCTCTGTTTTTAATAAGCTATAATAATAGAAAAAATGCTGCCAGTTAGTGGCATCCCAAAAGTGGCTGTTGTACTCCATTTTTGCCCCAATGGTGCCAAGCTATTTCCAGCACCTCTGCATTACACCCTCCTGCTCTGTATTTAATAAGCTATAATAATAGCAAAAAATGATGCAAGTTAGTGGCATACAAAAAGTGGCTGTTGTCATGCATTTCTGCCCCAATGGTGCCAAGCTATTTCCAGCACCTCTGCATTACAGCCTCCTGCTCTGTTTTTAATAAGCTATAATAATAGCAAAAAATGCTGCAATTTAGAGGCATACCAAAAGTGGCTGTTGTACTCCATTTCTGCCCCAATGGTGCCAAGCTATTTCTAGCACCTCTGCATTACACCCTCCTGCTCTGTTTTTAATAAGCTATAATAATAGAAAAAATGCTGCCAGTTAGTGGCATCCCAAAAGTGGCTGAGGTACTCCATTTTTGCCCCAATGGTGCCAAGCTATTTCCAGCACCTCTGCATTACACCCTCCTGCTCTGTATTTAATAAGCTATAATAATAGAAAAAAATGATGCAAGTTAGTGGCATACAAAAGTGGCTGTTGTCATGCATTTCTGCCCCAATGGTGCCAAGCTATTTCCATCACCTCTGCATTACAGCCTCCTGCTCTGTTTTTAATAAGCTATAATAATAGCAAAAAATGCTGCAATTTAGAGGCATACCAAAAGTGGCTGTTGTACTCCATTTCTGCCCCAATGGTGCCAAGCTATTTCTAGCACCTCTGCATTACACCCTCCTGCTCTGTTTTTAATAAGCTATAATAATAGAAAAAATGATGCAAGTTAGTGGCATCCAAAAAGTGGCTGTTGTACTCCATTTCTGCCCCAATGGTGCCAAGCTATTTCCAGCACCTCTGCATTACACCCTCCTGCTCTGTTTTTAATAATCTATAATAGCAAAAAATGCTGCAAGTTAGTGGCATACAAAAAGTGGCTGTTGTACTCCATTTGTGCCCCTCTGGTGCCAAGCTAATTCTAGCACCTCTGCATTACACCCTCATGCACATTTTGCAACGATATTTTCATAGCAAACTCAGGAAATTCCTTGCTGCATTTCATCATTAGGAGGGATAGAAAGTGAGGCTTCCTTTACTGTCCTGGTACACACAGAACACGGGCACTGTACCCACCTGCCCACTTTTGCCACGCTATTTCATTTGCCCAAAGAGCTGACACTTTTTCTGTTATCCTAAAATTGTCTGGAATACTAAGTTAGTGTTCCTTTGCTGCCAAGCAAGGTATAACATATGTACATTCTACAGTCCTTTCCATTTCTGGAACGCAATTATTAACTAGAGATGAGCGAACCGGTCGCAGTTCGGCTCGAGTTCGGTTTGCCGAACGGGCGTCTCGTTTGAGTTCGGTTCGACGAACCGAACTCAAACCGCATAGGAAACAATGGCAGGCAATCACAAATTTACCTGCTCGCTTTAAATACAGAAAGAATTTTTATATAAAAATATAAGCTTTATTTGGATATGTTAAAAAAGAGGTTCTTTGACTAGAACAATTATAACACCAACACCGACATATATAGTTTACAATAACACATAAACAATGACAATAGGTAGTGGATGTGGTACAAACCACCAGTAGCTCTAGCACATATAGATTTAGCAGATTAATTTAGTGAAGATAAGCCATAGATATGAGGAAAAAACTATCCCTCAATATTCTGTCACCTGCCTAGCAATGGAGCACACCCTTATTTTTTCGGTGCCCCCATTCCTCGGCGGCTAACCCTAAAAACTATCCCTACACTCCTGAGGCATACATACATATATTAGCAGGTTTTATCCAAAAGCTATTAGTATTCAAGAGGAATAACAATAAACCTCTAACTCAACAACTGTCTCCTAGGTGCATAGAGACCATCCGACAGATCTTTGATTCAGCAGAGTCCATGTGATATCATTTCATCTTTATAGGATCTCGTCAATTCTTGCCCATCATATTCTTCACACCGCTCTGATCCTGGAGGCTTTAACATCCAAGGCTTTTATGCTTTTGTGAAAAAATGGAAAAATCTCCTGATGAACTCCGTCTTATATTATGTATGGAGTGAAACGCGTCGAGATGAGATGAGACATGATGAGTTCCTGAAAAGATGAAATAAAATCATAAGGACTCAATATAAAGAATATGATGGGCAAGAATTGACGAGATCCTATAAAGATGAAATGATATCACATGGACTCTGCTGAATGAAAGATCTGTCGGATGGTCTCTATGCACCTAGGAGACAGATTTGGAGATAAGTGAAATGGCCCTATCCTTTTGAATCAATAGTACTCTTCCTGAGACATATGAACCTGTTGTTGAGTTACAGGTTTATTGTTATTCCTCTTGAATACTAATAGCTTTTGGATAAAACCTGATAGTTTTTAGGGTTAGCCGCCGAGGAATGGGGGCACCGAAAAAATAAGGGTGTGCTCCATTGCTAGGCAGGTGACAGAATATTGAGGGATAGTTTTTTCCTCATATCTATGGCTTATCTTCACTAAATTAATCTGCTAAAGCTATATGTGCTAGAGCTACTGGTGGTTTGTACCACATCCACTACCTAATGTCATTGTTTATGTGTTATTGTAAACTATATATGTCGGTGTTGGTGTTATAATTGTTCTAGTCAAAGAACCTCTTTTTTAACATATCCAAATAAAGCTTATATGTTTATATAAAAATTCTTTCTGTATTTAAAGCGAGCAGGTAAATTTCTGACATAAAACTGATTTGAGATACCTCCAAATTAATAATTCCTGAGATTTTTTTTCAGGCAATCACAAACACATAAAAACACCTAGAAAACACCCTCAAAGGTGTCCAAAAGGTGACAAACAACTCACAACACAAACACATGGGAAAGTGACAAGGACATATACTCATGCGAAAACAAAAGAGCTGGACAAGGAAAAAGAGGAGGAGACACAGATATAGGCATGGCACGCCCTTCTAAAATCATGTAAAACACCGCAAGGTGACTCCAAGCAGAGTCTCCCTTTTTTCCAAAAATTGGGCCACACACACACCCACCCCTTCAGTGGCAGCACTTGTGCCCCAGTTGTGCACTTCACAGCTAGATTTGCATCAAGCACATTCAAAAATACGCCATACTTAACCGTCCCCAGGATGACACCGGGGTAGGTAGCAAAGTCTTTGCTGAACCATGAATTTTTCATCTTGGCTCCTTTTAAAAAACACAGCAAGCAAGGGTTACTCCAAGCGGAGTCTCCCTTTTTTTCCAAAAATTGGGCCACACAGACACTCTCCCCTTCAGTGGCAGCACTTGTGCCCTAGTTGTACACTTCACAGGTAGATTTGCATCAAGCACAATCAAAAATACGCCATACTTAACCGTCCCCAGGATGACACCGGGGTAGGTAGCAAAGTCTTTGCTGAACCATGACTTGTTCATCTTGGCTCCTTTTAAAAAACACAGCAAGCAAGGGTTACTCCAAGCGGAGTCTCCCTTTTTTCCAAAAATTGGGCCAGACACACACCCACCCCTTCAGTGGCAGCACTTGTGCCCCAGTTGTACACTTCACAGCTAGATTTGCATCAAGCACATTCAAAAATATGCCATACTTAACCGTCCCCAGGATGACCCCGGGGTAGGTAGCAAAGTCCTTCCTGATCCCAGCTCTGTGCATCTTGGATCATTTTTAAAAACAATGTAAGCAAGGGTTACTCCAAGCGCAGTCTCCCTTTTTACCAAAAATTGGGCCACACAGACACTCACCCCTTCAGTGGCAGCCCTTGTGCCCTAGTTGCAAACAGGATGTTTTGATTTGCATCAAGCACATTCCAAATCCACAAGCATTTACTCTCCCCAGGATGACACAGGGGTAGTAAATTCCTTGTGGATCCATGACTTGTTCATTTTGATGAACGTTAGTCTGTCCACATTGTCACTGGACAGACGCGTGCGCTTATCGGTCAGGACACACCCAGCAGCACTGAAGACACTTTCAAAGACAACGCTGGCAGCTGGACACGACAAAATCTCCAAGGCGTAAGTGGAGAGTGTGGAGCTCAGTGGGGCTCAGTGGGTGCTCTCGTCCACTAAAACCCGCCGCCTTTAGAAAAACAGCGTGGCTCAGGGCTCATCCCAACTGAACGCCGGCCTCCTTTACTGTGGGCGTAACACTACTCAGACAACACAGGATGAGGGAACCACAATAATTAGACTTTATTGGATCCCCAAACAATTAACGGCACATAACACATAACCAGCAAAACACACAAATGTAACAGGCAACAGAGTCTCACCCTTCCGCTGGCTCACCAGGGATTTAGAATGTCCTTGCCTCAGAGGTTCCAGGGCCGCTTACTCCAGTCCAGCAGCACCCCGCTTTTGGCGAGCACCCACCAGGAAATGAATAGCACCAGATTTAGGAAGCTGGCTGAGGTCTGCAAAGTCTGATATTTGAAATAAAAATTATTTTAATGATTTATTGATTTCTATAGCTTCTTTTGGTTTGGGAATTGGTTTTAACCAAACCACAGTGTTTTGCATTAATGTTTGAAGCTGGACCACTTTGTGGGGAAATATAATTTATATGGGCATATGGTAAATAAAGTCTGTTCCAGGTGACTGAACTGTCCCAACCTGAGTGTCCTCCTTAGGTAGTCCTGTATGATGTTAAAATCCTGGCAGCCGGAGTCGAAATCCCTAGGCTGTGGATATGGTCTCCAACCAGGACCAGAGTCCCTAGATTGAAGCCATAAGATATCCTGATTCTCTAGTCAGCTCCAAAGAGCTTAGACTGGATCCATCAGCATCCATCAACCTTCATCAACCCTGGTGGCTTAAAGAAGTCCCTTTTATAGCCATAACCTTCCCTTAGGATAAACTGCGTCCTCATCGATTGGTTGGACAAGATTGCTTCTCCCATTGGATGAATTTCAAGCTGCATGGATAATGTTCATTTAAATGATGTGCATAGAAAGACTCAGTATATCTACATGGAGTCGGCAAGTCACCGACTAGACAATGGCTACTAAGGTAATTACATAATCAATTCACAACTACAATACAATGATTACTGGAAGAGACTGGAGATACAATAGCTAAGCAAACAGGACTTAGCACACATAAGAACAATAGTCTGGCTGAATGTTAAGAAACTTTAACTTATGAGAGTCCATGTCGTCACATTCCTCCCCCTTCTTAATATTAGCCAGACATGATAGGCTTCCGATCATCCTTCTCCTCTTGACGGCATTGTCCTTTTTAATGGTGAGGTCAGCAACAGAGGCTTGCATCTATACACCTCCCCCTGATTTCCTCCCCCAAGTTGAGCAGCCATATTGTGGACAAGCACTAAGGTGCGGTCCATGAGTTGGGCCTGCACAAATCTCCCACTATCAATCCTCCCCCAGTCAATAGCCACAGTGTAGTTAGGCTTACTCACGGTTCTTGGCTCAGAAGTGGATGATGGAGACTGGGAATGCAAACCATCCCTGGAAAAGATGTTAGAAAGATCCACATCAGGGTCCTGCTTGGCTTGGAGGTGGGTGATGGCTGCTTCAAACTGACTGGAAAGTCCTTGTCCTAGGTCATTCTCCAAAATGACTGGTGTGAGCAGGTAATTCACAAGCCCCACTTTCACTTCCCTTTGAGTGGTATCCGAAACAACAGGCTTGGTGGGGCCATCTATGAACCCCACTTCAACTTCCTCCTGGCTAGTCCCCGAAATAACAGGTGTGGGGAGGCTGTCCATAAACTCCATATGGACCTCTTCCTGGTCAGACCCCAAAGTAACTGGTGTGGGGACGGTGTCCATAAGCTCCACATCAGCCTTGCTCTGGTTAGTCTCCACAATGACTGGTGTGGGGAGGCTGGTCACAAGTCTCACATCAACCTCTCCCTGGTCCTTTCCCGAAATAACTGTTGTAGGGACAGTGTCCATAAGCTCCACATCAGCCTTGCTCTGGTCAGTCTCCACAATGTCAGGCATGGGGAGGCTGTTCACAATCCCCACATCGATCACTTCCTGGTTGGTCCCCAAAATACCAGGTGTGGGGAGGTTGTCCACAAGCTCCACCTCGACCTCTCCCTGGTCGTTCCTTAGGTCCAACTGCACACATGCCAGAGGAATGTCTGAGCGCTGGCCCTCAGCCAGGGAGATGGATAATTGGGAATCTGGTACAGGGTCTTCTGGGGAAACAATAACTGGGCTTACCAGAGTGATGGAAGATCCAATGTCTCGAAGTCCCTCAGCCTGTATATCACCGACCTTGACCGTCTGGATGTGGGGATGGAGGTTGGCTGGTGTACGGTGTCCGGCCTGCCGTAGGGTGTGGATTGGATAAACCACTTCCTCAGCTATTGGTGTTTCTTGGGAGTAGCATTCCTCAGGTCTCGTTGGTTCATCTCGGCATATGTTGACTGGATGGAGTGGCAGACGGGCTCCAAGCATGCGGCCTCGGTTTTGGAGACAATCTTTATCTATATGTCCATTGCGCCCACATGTATAACAGTGCCATAGATTGGGCGAGTCACAGGCCCTGTTTGTAGTCCTTTGTTTTGGCGCAGCTTCTGCTGGGTAGCGGGACCATCCTTCTCGACCGGCTGGTGTTAGCAGTACTGCAGCTGGAATCCCATAAACATATTCCAGAACATAAGCCCTCTCTTCTCTTGAGGATCTGGGCCCCAATGCATCCAGCAACGCTGTGGCTTGGGCCATTTTGGACAAAGTTGATTCCCGATTGTCACTAGATCCATGATGTGGCACATAGTTTAAATCCTCTGGGTCAATATTGACGGGATCCTCATCGTCCTCTGCATCATTCTGGGCATCCCAACGGACTAATTTCTGGATCAAGGCTGACCGAGTCTCAGCGTTCCAGTAGATAATCTTTCGCCTCTGGCACAGATCCTGTAGCATCCATTTACTGCTGCGGTCGTAACTCCTCTCTGGTCCTTGTCCCATGGCTGAGCTGGTGGGGTTGGACATGGCAGCGTCCGAAACCTGAATGCCTCCCCTATGGCCTGTTGGGTATGCTCATGTGCCTCCCTGGTTGTTGAGCCCTGGACGGTGTCCAAAAACACCAGTCCGCTGCAGCTCCCCTGGGTAAACCAGGCTGAGTAGTATCCCACCGCTGCCACCAATTGTGGAGACACAGGGCTCAGTGGGTGCTCTCGTCCACTAAAACCCGCCGCCTTTAGAAAAACAGCGTGTCTCAGGGCTCATCCCAACTGAACGCCGGCCTCCTTAACCGTGGGCGTAACACTACTCAGACAACACAGGATGAGGGAACCACAATAATTAGACTTTATTGGATCCCCAAACAATTAACGGCACATAACACATAACCAGCAAAACACACAAATGTAACAGGCAACAGAGTCTCACCCTTCCGCTGGCTCACCAGGGATTTAGAATGTCCTTGCCTCAGAGGTTCCAGGGCCGCTTACTCCAGTCCAGCAGCACCCCGCTTTTGAAGGGCACCCACCGAGAAAGGGATAGCGCCAGATTTAGGAAGCTGGCTGAGGTCTGCAAAGTCTGTTCCAGGTGACTGAACTGTCCCAACCTTTGTGTCCTCCTTAGGTAGTCCTGTATGATTTTAAAATCCTGGAAGCCGGAGTCAAAATCCCTAGGCTGTGGATATGGTCTCCAACCGGGACCAGAGTCCCTAGATTGAAGCCATAAGATATCCTGATCCTCTAGTCAGCTCCAAAGAGCTTAGACTGGATCCATCAGCATCCATCAACCTTCATCAACCCTGGTGGCTTAAAGAAGTCCCTTTTATAGCCATAACCTTCCCTTAGGATACACTGCGTCCTCATCGATTGGTTGGACAAGATTGCTTCTCCCATTGGATGAATTTCAAGCTGCATGGATAATGTTCATTTAAATGATGTGCATAGAAAGACTCAGTATATCTACATAGAGTCGGCAAGTCACCGACTAGACAATGGCTACTAGGGTAATTACATTATCAATTCACAACTACAATACAATGATTACTGGAAGAGACTGGAGATACAATAGCTAAGCAAACATGACTTAGCACACATAAGAACAATAGTCTGGCTGAATGTTACGAAACTTTAACCCATGAGAGTCCATGTCGTCACAGAGAGCTCTGGCCATTTTTTAAGATTTGAAGCCCAAAATAAGCAAGGCTCCATTTGCAAAGTCATGACATTGATGTTCATTTGGAGATACTCCTGTATCATCCTCTCCAGCCGTTGACTATGTGTCAGACTTGTTGTCTCTGGTGGCCTTGCAAAGGACGGTCTAAAAAAATTATGAAAAGATTCAATAAAATTGCTGTTACCAGCACCAGATATGGTGCTACTGGTACGGGTAGACTGTTGAAGATGACGAGACCGTCCCATGTTTGTCAAGTTACAACTGGGAGATTCACTCCCTGCACCTGCATGGTTGTTTGGTGGAAAAGCCAAGCTGAGATCGAGTAACAGCTTCTGCTGATACTCCTGCATATGTGCGTCCATTTCTATGGCTGGAATTATGTCACAAAATTTGGACTTGTACCGGGGATCTAATAGTGTGGCAAGCCAGTAGTCATCATCACTTCTAATTTTGACAATACGAGGGTCATGTTGGAGGTAGTGCAGCAAGAAGGCACTCAGATGTCTTGTGCAGCCATGCAGACCAAGTCCACGCTGTGTTTGTGGCATAGAGGTGAAAACCATTCTTTCTTCCTCTGACATCTCCCCCCAACCTCTTTCAACTGAAATTTGACCAAGGTCTCCCTCATCCGCTGATTCTTCCATGTCCATGGACAGTTCGTCCTCCATTTCTTCATGTTCTCCTGCACCTTCCTCAACATTTTGCCTGCTACCATGCGCCCTTGTTGATCCCTGTCCCCCATGGTCCCATGCCTGCCGCGTTGGTGATGATGAACGTCTGGACCTTGGTGAGGTTGTTGTCTCTTGCGCATATGAATCCTCCTGTAGTTCCTCCCCTTCCTGTTGTCCCACCCCCTGACTCCGAATAGTGTTTAGCGTGTGCTCCAGCATGTAAATGACTGGAATTGTCATGCTGATAATGGCATTGTCAGCGCTAAACATATTCGTCGCCATGTCGAAACTGTGCAGAAGGGTGCATAGGTCCTTGATCTGAGACCACTCCATCAGGGTGATCTGCCCCACCTCTGCATCTCGTTGGCCCAGGCTATACGTCATGACGTATTGCACCAGGGCTCGGCGGTGCTGCCACAGTCGCTGTAACATGTGGAGAGTCGAATTCCAGCGTGTCGGCACATCGCATTTCAGGCAATGAACCGGCAGGCCGAAAGACTTCTGGAGCGATGCAAGTCGCTCAGCTGCGGCGGTTGAACGGCGGAAGTGAGCAGACAGTTTTCGTGCCCTGGTCAGAAGGCCATCTAGGCCAGGATAGTGTGTTAAAAATTGCTGGACAACAAGGTTCAACACGTGAGCCATACAAGGCACGTGTGTCACCTTGCCCAGGTGAAGGGCTGCACCCAGGTTTGCAGCATTGTCGCACACGGCCTTACCAAACTGCAGGTTGAGTGGAGACAACCACTTATTAAACTCAGTCTCCAGAGCTGCCCACAACTCAGCCGCTGTGTGACTCCTATTTCCAAGACATGTCAAGCTAAAGACCGCCTGATGCCGTTGCGCTCTGCTGCCAGCATAGTAATGAGTGGTGCGTGATTCCTTCTGCGCAGTGAGAACGCTGGTGGCCTGACCAGGCAGGCTTGGGGTGGTGGTGGAGGACCCAGATGAGGTGGAGGAGGCAGAAGCAGTGGCGGAACTTGGACAGACAGAGGATTGACACACAAGTCGTGGGGACGGCAAGACTTGTGCAGCAGACCCTTCACCATCTATCATCATAGTTACCCAGTGGCCAGTCAGCGACATGTAACGTCCCTGTCCATGCTTACTGGTCCAAGTATCGGTGGTGAAATGCACCCGTTCACACACAGAGTTTCTCAAGGAAGCGGTGATGTTGTGTGCGACATGCTGGTATAGCGCGGGCACACCTTTCTTAGAGAAGTAGTGGCGACTGGGCATCTGGTACTGGGGCACAGCGACAGACATAAGGTCTCTAAAATCCTGTGTGTCCACCAGGCGGAAAGGCAGCATTTCGGTAGCCAAGAGCTTGCAGAGGGATAAAGTCAACCTCTTAGCTTTGTCATGGGTCGCAGGAAATGGCCTTTTATTTGTCCACATATGAGGGACAGAGATCTGGCTGCTGTGTGTAGACGGTGTTGAGTAGGGTGTCCCTGGAAAAATGCAGGTTTGCGAGGAAAGTGCAGGCGTAGACATGATGTTGCCTTCATCCAACGTTGGTGCTATCGATGTCTGAGAGAGCTGTACACACGCACTTGTTACCCCTTCCAAACCAACTGACGACCTACCAAGCAAACTGCCTGTTGCGGTTACAGTGGTGGAAGTTGTGCGTGGAAAACCAGGTGTGACAGCTGTCCCCACAGTCCTAGAAGATGAAGAGCGCGCGGATGCACTGGAAGGGGCAGGCGGTGGATGGTTCGCTCCGCTAGGCCGCATTACAGCACGGCGAGCTTCCCACTGGGACATATTGATATTTATTCATGTGACGATTCATGGAAGAAGTTGTCAAACTGCTGAGGTTTTTCCCTCTACTAACAGAATCACGACAAATTTTACAGATCACATAATTTGGGCGATCTTTTGCTATGTCAAAAAAGGACCAGGCTAGGCAAGGCTTAGAGGGCATGCGACCTGCTGATCCACCCCGACTAGTACTCAGAGGCACAGTGGTGGCTGAGAATGCAGTTGTAGACGTGCTACCACTACTCCGACTCTGTCCAGGAAGGCGCAAAGTAACTTCGTCGTCAGTTGCATCCTCCTCCACCATCTCTGTTGACCTCCTCGAGTGCCTGACTGTGGGTTTACAGTAGGTGGGATCTAGAACTTCCTCATCAATTGTTGTGTTTGCACTCCCCTCACCCTCAGACCGAGCCTCTTCTTGCACTGACCGAATATTTAAGTTGTCATCCCAATCTGGTATCTGCGTCTCATCGTCATCAGTATGTTCCTCATTGTCTATAACAACAGGTGTTACAGTTTGTGAAAAAAGGTCAACATTATGCTCAGAAACTTGGTCCTCACGGCCTGAATCAGAGTTACAAAGGTTCTGGGCATCACTGCAGACCATTTCCTGGTCTGTACACACTGTAGCTTGGGAGCAGACCTCTGATTCCCAGGCTATAGTGTGACTGAACAGCTCTGCAGACTCAGCCATCTCAGTTCCACCATACTGTGCAGGGCGGATGGAGACTTCAAAGCTGGGAGAAAGCAAGTTTGATTGGGATGACAACTCAGAAGACTGGTGTTTTTTGGATGCGGTAGTTGAGGTGGCGGAGAGGGCACTTGTTGGACCACTTGAGATCCATTCAAGCATTTTCCTTTTTTGGCCATCATCTACCTTTGTTCCAGTTGTTCGTGTCCTTAAAAAAGGGAGCACATCGGATTGTCCACGGTAAGTAGTAGACATCTTACTTTTGCATGAAGATGGTCTATCTTCAGCAGATGTTAATGGAGCTTTGCCACCTTCCCCACGGACAAACCCTTTTTTTCCTTTTCCAACACGCCTCTTCCCCTTTCCACCAGCATCTGTCATTTTGACACTCATTTTGATTGCGACAAGATTGTGCACTTAAAATGTGGTAGTAAAAATTGAGAGGTGGTGTAGATTTCAGCGGTGGTCTATCTTTATTAATAGCAGAATAAACAACAATAACTATCCCTGACAATGCAACTACGGCCCTTAAACTGGCAGCATAGTTTGCTAGTATAATGGCTTAGTAACAATGAGTTTGAGTGTGCAATGCAGGGGTGCTCCAAATATCTTTGCACTAATGGGGCAATAATGAAGTCCAACAGCCACTTTTAGGATGCCACTAAGTTTCCTCAGTGTTTGCTAGTATAATGGCTTAGTAACAATGAGTTTGAGTGTGCAATGCAGAGGTGCTGCACATAGATTTGCACCAGTGGGACACTAATGGAAGTCCAACAGCCACTTTTAGGATGCCACTAAGTTTACTCAGTGTTTGCTAGTATAATTGCTTAGTAACAATGAGTTTGAGTGTGCAATGCAGAGGTGCTGCACATAGATTTGCACCAGTGGGACACTAATGGAAGTCCAACAGCCACTTTTAGGATGCCACTAAGTTTACTCAGTGTTTGCTAGTATAATGGCTTAGTAACAATGAGTTCGAGTGTGCAAAGCAGAGGTGCTGCACATAGATTTGCACCAGTGGGACACTAATGGAAGTCCAACAGCCACTTTTAGGATGCCACTAAGTTTCCTCAGTGTTTGCTAGTATAATGGCTTAGTAACAATGAGTTTGAGTGTGCAATGCAGAGGTGCTGCACATAGATTTGCACCAGTGGGACACTAATGGAAGTCCAACAGCCACTTTTAGGATGCCACTAAGTTTCCTCAGTGTTTGCTAGTATAATGGCTTAGTAACAATGAGTTTGAGTGTGCAATGCAGAGGTGCTGCACATAGATTTGCACCAGTGGGACACTAATGGAAGTCCAACAGCCACTTTTAGGATGCCACTAAGTTTCCTCAGTGTTTGCTAGTATAATGGCTTAGTAACAAGGAGTTTGAGTGTGCAATGCAGAGGTGCTGCACATAGATTTGCACCAGTGGGACACTAATGGAAGTCCAACATCCACTTTTAGGATGCCACTAAGTTTCCTCAGTGTTTGCTAGTATAATGGCTTAGTAACAATGAGTTTGAGTGTGCAATGCAGAGGTGCTGCACATAGATTTGCACCAGTGGGACATTAATGGAAGTCCAACAGCCACTTTTAGGATGCCACTAAGTTTCCTCAGTGTTTGCTAGTATAATGGCTTAGTAACAATGAGTTTGAGTGTGCAATGCAGAGGTGCTGTAAATATCTTTGCACTAGTGGGACAATAATGAAGTCCAACAGCCACTTTTAGGATGCCACTAAGTCTCCTCAGTGTTTGCTAGTATTATGGCTTAGTAACAATGAGTTTGAGTGTGCAATGCAGAGGTGCTGCACATAGATTTGCACCAGTGGGACACTAATGGAAGTCCAACAGCCACTTTTAGGATGCCACTAAGTTTACTCAGTGTTTGCTAGTATAATGGCTTAGTAACAATGAGTTTGAGTGTGCAATGCAGAGGTTCTGCACATAGATTTGCACCAGTGGGACACTAATGGAAGTCCAACAGCAACTTTTAGGATGCCACTAAGTTTCCTCAGTGTTTGCTAGTATAATGGCTTAGTAACAATGAGTTTGAGTGTGCAATGCAGAGGTGCTGCACATAGATTTGCACCAGTGGGACACTAATGGAAGTCCAACAGCCACTTTTAGGATGCCACTAAGTTTCCTCAGTGTTTGCTAGTATAATGGCTTAGTAACAATGAGTTTGAGTGTGCAATGCAGAGGTGCTGCACATAGATTTGCACCAGTGGGACACTAATGGAAGTCCAACAGCCACTTTTAGGATGCCACTAAGTTTACTCAGTGTTTGCTAGTATAATGGCTTAGTAACAATGAGTTTGAGTGTGCAATGCAGAGGTTCTGCACATAGATTTGCACCAGTGGGACACTAATGGAAGTCCAACAGCCACTTTTAGGATGCCAATAAGTTTACTCAGTGTTTGCTAGTATAATGGCATAGTAACAATGAGTTTGAGTGTGAAATGCAGAGGTGCTGCACATAGATTTGCACCAGTGGGACACTAATGGAAGTCCAACAGCCACTTTTAGGATGCCACTAAGTTTCCTCAGTGTTTGCTAGTATAATGGCTTAGTAACAATGACTTTGAGTGTGCAATGCAGAGGTGCTGCAAATATCTTTGCACCAGTGGGACATTAATGAAGTCCAACAGCCACTTTTAGGATGCCACTAAGTTTACTCAGTGTTTGCTAGTATAATGGCTTAGTAACAATGAGTTTGAGTGTGCAATGCAGAGGTGCTGCACATAGATTTGCACTAGTGGGACACTAATGGAAGTCCAACAGCCACTTTTAGGATGCCACTAAGTTTACTCAGTGTTTGCTAGTATAATGGCTTAGTAACAATGAGTTTGAGTGTGAAATGCAGAGGTGCTGCACATAGATTTGCACCAGTGGGACACTAATGGAAGTCCAACAGCCACTTTTAGGATGACACTAAGTTTCCTCAGTGTTTGCTAGTATAATGGCTTAGTAACAATGAGTTTGAGTGTGCAATGCAGAGGTGCTGCACATAGGTTTGCACCAGTGGGACACTAATGGAAGTCCAACAGCCACTTTTAGGATGCCACTAAGTTTACTCAGTGTTTGCTAGTATAATGGCTTAGTAACAATGAGTTTGAGTGTGAAATGCAGAGGTGCTGCACATAGATTTGCAACAGTGGGACACTAATGGAAGTCCAACAGCCACTTTTAGGATGCCACTAAGTTTACTCAGTGTTTGCTAGTATAATGGCTTAGTAACAATGAGTTTGAGTGTGCAATGCAGAGGTGCTGCACATAGGTTTGCACCAGTGGGACACTAATGGAAGTCCAACAGCTACTTTTAGGATGCCACTAAGTTTCTTCAGTGTTTGCTAGTATAATGGCTTAGTAACAATGAGTTTGAGTGTGCAATGCAGAGGTGCTGCACATAGGTTTGCACCAGTGGGACACTAATGGAAGTCCAACAGCCACTGTTAGGATGCCACTAAGTTTCCTCAGTGTTTGCTAGTATAATGGCTTAGTAACAATGAGTTTGAGTGTGCAAAGGGCAGGAGGGTACAGTGGCAGGGTTGTGGGTCTGGGTAGACTAAAGAAAGCCTCCCTTTCTATCCCTCCTAATGGGGAAATGCAGCGAGGAAATCCCTGACCTTAGCTACACAGACGCTGTCATCTTGTGTAGCTGTTAAAATCTGTTTTCACGGACCTGACTGTCACCTATGGCTCTGACCCTGCCGAAATTAGCCCTTACAAGGACTAATAGAAACTTCTATCCCTATTCTGTATACAACTGTGTATAGAGCGTACACAGCAGTATCTGAGACAGGAGCTACGCCAGCGGTGACTGACACCAAGACGCAGAAGGCAGATAATGGCGTGCTGGAGGAATATGTCCGTTTTTATAATGCATGGACATGTGTCATGGACATCCTATCACACATGCCGTTGCTTCTCTGGCTAAAAGTCCACTTAGCTGTGTGTGTGTCTGGGATTGGCTGACATGCTGGCCCGCCCCACTACACGCACGCGCTTAGGGAAGGAAGACAAGGAAAAAAAAAAAAAATGGCGATCGCCATTATCCAAACAGCAGTGATCTGAATGCGCTGTTCCCGCACACTATACGCTGAAATTTCATAATAGTGTGAGTCACAGAGTGACTTACACTATTACAGCGGAATGCCAGCTAGTAATTAGCTTGTCTTTTTGCTGCTAGCACCGTTCTCGAACGTATCTAGAACTATTGAGCTTTAGCAAAAAGCTTGAGTTCTAGTTCGATCTAGAACAGCCCCCAAAATCTCTCGAGCCGCGAACTGGAGAACCTCGAACCGCGAACCGCGCTCAACTCTATTATTAACTGCAGGTAGTCCAGCCAATCTGTTATGAAGGTGCAGGTGTGGATATAATGTTGCCTTCATCCAATGGTGGTTCTCTCAATGTCTGACAGCTCAACAATACCATCTGTTTCCACTTCCAAAACAAGTGACAACCGGCCAATCACACTCCCTCTTACGGGTAAAGGGGTGGAAGTTCATCATGAAAAAGCATGTGTGACTGCTGTCCCCACAGTCACAGAAGATGAAAAGCACGCAGATGCACTTGATGGGGCAGGTGGTGGTTACACAGCCTCGATAGGCCGCATTGTATCACAGTGAAATTCCCTTAGCGACTTATGCATCATTTTAAGTCTTGTATTTGGTGGGATCCACAGTATGCAGCAAAACCACGCAACATGAAAAGCACTGTTTGCAGTTGGGTTCATAAATGATTCTTTCACTTTCCCAAAACAAACAATAAGAACCATGCATTAAATTGAAATAATAGAACATTCTATTCAGTTGCCTACTGCTTGCTAAGCCCTCTGCGTAGCAGCAGTAATTGTGTGTTTGTGTGTGTTTGTGTGTGTGTGCGAAGACAACTTACTAGTGGCGCATCACAAGAGCTTCCCAGTTATCTACCTAAACATAGACAAAACACATCACCCACCCTGAATACCCTTGTTAGCTGAAGCCTCACAGAGAAGGCAGATGATAACAGTATGAATGCAAACCACACAGCTCTGCAACACAGTCATGTAAATCTTGAAAAGCAACATTCAATGCAAACATGTGTCGCTGTCCCTCTATGATTTAAACTGTACGTGACAATTTGACAGTGCCGAGGCAGCAAGTGTGATTGTCTATATAGTCGTCCTACCCAGAACAGATATGTGTTTTCATAATAAAACAAAGTGTTGCGTGCACGCATTACTGTCTGGGCACAGCCTACCGTACCCGGGTAATGTGATGTCCAGTTGCCATAAATACAGACTTTACGCTCCTATCATGGTTAACAGTATAGACAGCATCGGAAGAATGTTGGTCTGTGGCACAGGATGCTGCTCACTGGCGTTACGATACTCCTCACCAAACTCCAAAATGACTCCCCTCACAATTGAACGAAGTGTTTCCGCGGTTGCTCCTTCCTGTGTGCCGTTTTACCCCAGCCGCAGCCTAACTCCAGTGTTTCGCTAACTGAGTATGCTCTGCCTGACTGTGTCATTCCTGAGGCAAGGTCTTCATTTTGGGCTACAGCACATGCTCGTTTGGACTGTGCCTGAGTCATTCTGCGACCTGCGGCTCAACACACTTACACAGGGCCCTGGGGCTTGACTCACTCTCGGGAGGCCACTAAAACTAACTGCAGCCAACATCAGCCCCAGGTGTCCCCTTACACTGCAGTGGTGGTCCCCACTGACCGCAATACCGAGAGTGGCGTCACGAAAATACATACAAAGAAGCAACCTAAGTGTGACCAGACTCCTAAGTCCTGTGTTGTGCCTAGACAGCATGCTGAAGCGGATAGTCTTTTTTTCAGAAACTGTATTTCATGCTACTGAGCATGCTCAGGCACTTACTGCATCAGAGGCTAGGTCGGGTAATGAACTCTTTGGCCCTGTCCCTGATGTGGGGGGCCCATATAGACCACAGGGCATCAGGTGTCCTGACAATTTGGCCAGGCTACTCCCAACAGGCTTGCAGAGGGCCGCCTCTATGCCTTGTCACCTCATTGTTGTTGGTCAGACGATGACTGTTGAGGTGTTTTGGTTGTGGCAGCCATGAGGTCATCATTCAAGTGGCGGTTCAAAATAGGACGCTAGTTATGCCACTCATGACGTGTCACTCTGCTTTTGTCTCCAGGAGGTGCATTGGGGTCCCCCCTGGTTTTGGGCGGACCCAGGTTATAAAAGGGGCTGGAGCCAAGAAGAAGGTGCCCAGTCTTCTATTATGCTCCGAAAGAGCACACGTCCATGTGTTGAACCCATTGCGGCTTTAGGCCAAAGGTAGGCAGGGATAGGTCATCGATGCAGGCCGCCACCACAGTTGGTAACGCAGAACGTTTAAGAACAGCTCCTGTCCTACCAGTCCTGCTAGTGCAGCCCAGTGGCATAAACAGGCCTGCTGCTGCTGATGCGCCTGCTGTCCACAGGTGTGTCCCCTACGCACATGGACAGCGTAACCAATGGCCCCTGTGTTGTTAACAGGGAGTTCCGGGGCTGGGTGGTTGTGTGGACCCTGTCACGCTAACAGGGCTCCAAGTCTCCAGATCCGAGTGGCTTCTAACTCGGTTCAGGCTACTATTTGTTTGAGAGTCAACCTGCTCTGTATCCTCCACCTAACCTTCCAGCTGCCAACCTCTCCTTTTCCATCTGTGAGCACGGTGGACACCGAATGGCGATTGGGATATCTACCTTTCTATTTCTTTTCTTCTTAATATTTTTTATATAGCGGTAACATAGTATATACCACCTTATCCAAATCTGCCAGTCCCACCATACCAGATGTTGTTTCTTCAGCAAATGTTAATGTTGCTTAACCACCAAACCCACGGACACAAACTTTTTTTACCCTTTCCAACACACCTGTTCCCCTTTCCACTAGCATCTATCCTTTTTCAACTCAGTTTGTATATGACCAAAAATGCAACTCTGCAGAGACACCGTACTCAACGCTGTCTCAGCACAGCAGCCAGCCCTCGGTTCCTCAGATGTGGACAAGTAAAACCATTTCCTCCTATCGATGAAAAAGCGTTGAGATTCAATCTGTGCACCACTGGTGTTTAGTGGAAAAGCAGATGTAAGATTGCGTAACACCTTCTGCTGATACTCCTGCATACGTGCGTCCCTTTTCATGGCAGGAGTTATTTCGCAAAATTTTGTATTGTACCAGGGATCTAACAGTGTGGCAACCCAGTAGTCAGCATGACTTGGAATTCGTTCAATCTGAGGGTCATGTTGGAGGTAGTGCAGCTAGAAGGCGCTCATGTGTCTTGAGAATCCAGGAGGACCAAGTCCTTGGTGTGTTGGTGGCGGAGAGGTGAGAATCGTGCCTCCTTCATCTGTCCTCTCCCCACAACCTCGCACATCCACAATGTGAGCAAGCTCTCACTAATCTGCTGAGTCTTCCATGCCCATCGCCAGTTCGTCCTCCATTTCTTCCTGGGATCCTGCACCTTCCTCAACTGTTTTGCTCATACTATGCTCCCTTGATAATCCCTCTCCCTCACCGTACCATGACTGCCGCCAAGGTGCCGCTGACCGTCTGGACCTTGTAGATCTTGTTATCCCTTCCGCATATGACTCCTTCAGTACTTCCTCCCTTCCTCTTGGACCAACACCTGACTCCGAATAATACTTACAGTGTGCTCCATCATGTAGATGACCAAAATTGTCACTCTGAGAATGACATCGCCAGTGTTAAACATCTGCGTCGACATTTGTAAACTGTGTAGAACGGTGCATATGTCCTTGATCTGACACCACTCCAGCAGCGTGATCTGCACCACCTCTGGATCAAGTTAGCCAAGGGTATACGTCATAACGTATTTCAGCTGGGCTCTGCGGTGCTGCCACAGATGCTGCAACATGTGCAGATTTAAATTCCTGCGTGTCGGAACATCGCATTTCTGATGTTTAACCGCCAGACCTTAAGACTTCAGGAGCGATGAAATTGTTGAGCTACTGGGTGCAAACGATGGAAGTGAGCACATAGTGAGCGTGCCCGCTGTACAAGGCCATGTAGGCCGGGATGTTGTTTTAAAAATTGCTGGAGAATCAGATTAAACATGTGAGCCATACAAGTCACGTGTGTCACATTGGCCTGACGAAGGCACGCTGCCATGTTTGCATCATTGCCGCACACGGCTGTTAAGTCACCACCGTAGTCCACTACGTCAATTTGTACTCCTGTCGCAAGGTGACAACGTGTTCCTTTCGTGCATAGTGCTGATGATGGGAGAGGAGTCGACACCAGCGGCGCAGGTGGACGGAGGTTATGCTCACCCACTGGGATGCGTTACCTTGACATATGCAGAACCAATGGCTGAATGCAGGTGGTGGGTATCTCACAGATGAAGTACCATCATTCAGCTACAACCAATGGGAAGACACAACACCCTTTTTTAGGCCCCTCCTGTCTGAAGACCACTGCCAGACATAGCTATGAACCTCTGGTTACTGTTACAGTTTAGTTTTATGAGTTTGTGTGCTTGTTACCTGACTACTTTTCCTGCTTGCTGTTTAGGTACCTCGTTGGCCGATTTGCATTTCACGTCTGCTTGTTTTCTGATTAAGTCCTGTCCCTCCCATTCTGTTCCTTTTCCTCAATTAATGTTTTGACCCTGCATGACTACTATTCTCTGGAACTGCAGCCTTCCACAGGTATTGATCTACTTGGGCCCTGTGTCATTCAACATCACTGTGTAGGGATTAAAGGGTTTCAGGGTTCTGGCGGTCCAGCTTGGTGAGTGGGTTCCCCCTAGCCTGTCCTTTACAGCCCGTCTGAGTGTGTCGATCCAGGCAGGCGTTACACCGTGCCCTTGACAGAAGGACATGTAGGCCGGGATAGTGTTTTAAAAATTTCTGGAGATTCAGATTCAACATGTGAGCCATACAAGGTACGTGTGTCACATGCCCTGAAGAAGGGCCGCAGACTGTTTAACATCATTGTCGCACCCAGCATTCCCTGGCTGCTGGTTGAGTGGAGACAACCATTGATGAAACTCGGTCTCACTCTACAGAGCTAACCGTCCAGAACTTCTTAGCGGTGTCTCACATTTCCCTACATTTCAAAGTAAACATTTGACCGCCTGATGGCCTTGAGTTCTGCTGCCAGCATAGTAATGAGGTGTGTCAGATTCCTTGGGCGCAGTTACAAGGTAGGGTGGCCTGACCACACAGGGTTTGTGCTGAGGTGCAGGAACAACACGAGGTTGATGAGGCAGAAGCAGTGGAGCAACTTGTACATACAGAGGAAGGATTGAAACACACAACTCGTGGGGACGGAAAGACTTGTACAGCAGACACTTCTCCATCTATCACCATAGTTACCCAGTGCCCAGTCAGCGACATGTAACGCCCCTGTCCATGCTTACTGTTCCAAGTATCTGTGGTGAAATGCACCCTGTCACACACAGAGTTTCTCAAGGAAGCGGTGATGTTGTGTGCGACCTGCTGTGTTAGCGCGGGCACCCCTTTCTTGGAGAAGGAGTGGCAAATGGCCATCGGCTCTTGGGGCACTGCAATGGGCATAAGGTCTCGAAAATCCTGACAAAAGGGTGTAAAGGCAGCCTTTCTGTAGCCAACAAGTTTGAAATGCTGAAACTAAACCTCTTAGGCATGTCATGCACTTCGAAAATCATGTAAAAAACAGCGAGGGGACTCCAACCACAGTCTCCCTCGTTGCCACTAATTGGGCCACACACACCCCACTTGACTGGCATCAGTTGATGCCCCTTTTCAAAATGTGAAAAATGCTTTGCATGAAGCACTCTCAAAAATACGCGTGCCTTTCGCCTCCCCTGGATGACCCAGGGGAAGAAAAGTCCTCTGAGAGCCATGACTTGTTCATTTTGGTTCTTTTAGAAACACAGTGAGGGGACTCCAACCACAGTCTCCCTCGTTTCCACTAATTGGGCCACACACACCCCACTTGACTGGCATCAGTTGATGCCCCTTTTCAAAATGAAAAAGATGCTTTGCATGAAGCACTCTCAAAAATACGCGTGTCTTTCGCCTCCCCTGGATGACCCAGGGGAAGAAAAGTCCTCTGAGAGCCATGACTTGTTCATTTTGGTTCTTTTAGAAACACAGTGAGGGGACTCCAACCACAGTCTCCCTCGTTTCCACTAATTTGGCCACACACACCCCACTTGACTGGCATCAGTTGATGCCCTATTTCAAAATGAAAAAGATGCTTTGCATGAAGCACTCTCAAAAATACGCGTGCCTTTCACCTCCCCTGGCTGACCCAGGGGAAGAAAAGTCCTCTGAGAGCCATGACTTGTTCATCTTGGTTCTTTTCGAAACACAGCGAGGGGTCTCCAACCACAGTCTCGCTTCTGCCTTGGATTTTTCCGGTGGTATCTGATCTCCTCGGGAGAAGAACTGGGTGAGATCTATCTAATTATTATTTATTCATGCACTGCACTGCACTTTGTTATATCATGTTTTTAGATTATTGATATTAAAAGTTACATTTTAAATCCTTGATTTAACTGGTATTCTAATCAGGATTTGGGCTGTACTGCTTTTGCCATTGCGGCAGGATTGCTTTTCTATTGATTTATTAACACTTGGCATGGCTGGTTTTCTGGCATCTGCACCTGACACCTCTTCATGGCTCACTGAAACTAGAGAGATTTTTTCTGAAAAAGATTTTGCAAAAAAGAAGTATTTACCGTCATATACAACAGCGTTTAAAGAGATTATAAAACCTATAAAGAACAAATAACGAGTTGGTGGGAGGTGCAAAGCTTGGACAATTATTTGAAAAACGGGATAGTACCGAGAGGTTTTCGCATTTCCCTGTTGCCAGCACCTAGGTGTCATACTTCTCAGCTGATTAGTGCATGGGAAAAAGAGGCCACGGCTAGCTCTCTGAGATTGATGAAACTACTTTTGACAGAGGAAAAAGTCTGCCTGGAGGCTCTTAATAGTAAATTAAGGGAACAAATTGATCATATTAAGACATTCCAGAGCGAGACTGACTTTATATCAAAGGAAAATCTTCTACAAAACACAGTAGAAAAATATCAATATCATATCAAGGAGAGGAAGCATAAACAGTTTGTCCGTGACCTCCAGGACTTTAAGGAGAATAAGGTCTATCAATTTGCTACAGCTGAGAGGACGACCCCTAGAGAGCGAGAATCTGACCTCTCTTCAACTGAAACGGAGGATCGAACTCCGAAGGTAGGCATCCTAATTAATTTGGTCAACAGAGAGGTAAGAGGTTCCAGAAAGGGAACTCTAGGAACGCTCGCCAATTCCCCACTGGGCCTAATAACGTTTTTTTAGAGAGGCAACATTTCCTCAGGAGCCAAAAAACAAAAGGCTAGGCACAGATTCTCAAATTATTAATTTGTCCAAGCGGCCCCTCACCAACTCGGAAATGGCGGTTTTAAGTAAGGGGCTCTCGTTTGTCCCCACGAGTGACATGTCTGTTTTTGATTTCATTGTTGATTTGAATTTATTTGTAAGGAAGGTTCGTTGGAAAAAATGTTTCAAGTTGAAAGACAATCGGTTATTTGAGGAACTTAGCATACCCCCTGACATGTTAGGGGATGTTAGACTCTTGGCAGATTTGGATGTACCTATTACTAATGACACGGGAGCGGGTCATTTTACTAAGTTGAAGAATCCGAGCACTAAAATACCTCCAAGTGCTACGGATGTTTCAGCTATTGATATCTTTTTGAACTTAGTGACCCGAGATGTTTGTGCATCCTTTGAGGTTCTCCCTGAATCATTAGCTTCCCAACGGAAGTCTGAAGTCCATAATCTCTTAACACAAAGTAACAATCTCACGAAAACAGAGATGGAGGCTCTGTGTATTTTAGAGAATGAAACCATGATTACTATAAAGCCCTTTGATAAGGGGGGCAATGTAGTTGTAATGGACTCACAGGACTACCGGAAGGTTTGTACTGAGATACTAAGGGATACTACCACTTATAAAAGGGTCTCTGGTACTACCGGAAGGTTTGTACTGAGATACTAAGGGATACTGCCACTTATAAAAGGGTCTCTGGTAACCCATTGGAACTTTCTAAGAAATCCTTGAGAGATTTATTGAGTAGAGCAAAAACTGATGGGTTACTAAATGATGATGAGTTCTCATTTTTGTTCCCTGAGTTCCCAGTTATGTCCACGTTCTATATATTGCCCAAAGTCCATAAGGGGGTCACACCCCTGAGGGGCAGACCAATTGTATCAGGTGTGGGTAGCATTGGACAGAATGTGGGCATATATTTGGATGAAGTCTTAAACCCTTTTGTGACATGCTTACCCTCTTATATCCTGGTTGATTCCGGGACTTTCCTAGCCAGTATTGACGTAGAGAGTCTTTTCTCTTCCATACCCCATGACCAGAGAATGAGAGCCATCGAATACTTTCTATCAACACGTGGTCAACAGTTTGAGGCTCATAATCGGCTGATTCTTTCTCTGCTACATTTTGTTCTGCACAACAATTTTCTAACATTTGACGGCTCAATATACCACCAGCTCAGTTGCACAGCGATGGGGAGCCCCTGTGCTCCCTGTTACGCTAACTTGTTCCTGGGCTGGTGGGAGGACATCTATGTATTTTCTGAAGAAATGTCCAAATATACATGTATGATCGAGATTTGGACACGGTTTATAGATGACGTCTTTGTATTGTGGAAGGGCCCCCAGGAAGAATTTATAAGCTTCGTACAGGATCTAAATTGCAATTCTATAGGTCTGAAGTTTACATATGTTATCCATCCAAAACAGTTATCATTCCTGGACCTGTTGGTCTCAGTAGATCCCCAGGGGGGACTCCAAACGACTATTTTTAGGAAATCCACTGCGACTAATTCCCTCCTTGATTGGAAGAGTCACCACCCATTCCCTCTCAGACGTGGAATCCCGAAGGGACAATATTTACGTCTGAGACGGAATTGTTCCAGTAGGGAGGAATTTGTCGAGAAGGCCAAGGATCTCAGGGAACGTTTTTTGGACAAGGGCTATCCAAGTTATATTCTTAAGGATGCCTATCACCATTCGCTCAAACAAAATCGGAATCATCTCCTTGTTCCCAAACAGAAAAGGGATGAGCGTGATGAAACAATAAGATTTATTACCACCTTCACAAAGGGTGCTAACCAGATCCGACAGATATTAAAGCAGCACTGGGGGATCCTAAAAATGGATGATGACATTGCGGATATAATTGGTACACAACCATCTGTGATGTTTCGGAAAAATCGATCCTTAATGGACCACCTTACACACAGTCACTTTGTGACCCCTGAGAAACCAATCACATGGATTCTGGGCAAACCGACTGGGTGTTTTAAGTGTGGGGCATGTGTGGCATGTGATCACATCCAGAAAGACAAAACCTTTAGAAGTACAGTCACAGGTGAATGTCTTAAGGTTAGAGATTTTATAAACTGCAGAACCAAAGGCATTGTATACTTGGCCACCTGCCATTGTGGCAAACAATATGTTGGGAAGACCATCAGAGAGTTTCGCCGACGGGTAGGAGAACACCTAGGCGATATTAGGAACGAACGTGATACCCCGATCTCCAGACATATGAACTCACAACACTTTGGTAGCAGGGAAGCTATTGTTTTTATGGGGATTTTGAAGGTTAAACCATCTCCGAGAGGGGGCAATCTGGACAGGCTGCTCCTCCAAAAGGAAGCAAGATTGATCTTTAAGTTGCGGACATGCCGCCCAGAGAGTCTAAATGACCAGATCAATTTTGGGTGTTTTATCTAAAAAGGGGATTTCTCTCTGGCTGGGGTGGGTGGTTTGGGGATTGATGGTTGAAGGTGTCTATTGAGCTGGGCTAGTGATCAAGTTGACGAGCCCCTTATGTGGAAACGAGCCCAGCCCAGATTCTTTGGGTTATATTATTGGGCCTGGGGGAAGGTTGTATGTTTATGTATTATCTTATATCAACCTTCTAATGGATATAGGACACGGCAAAGAGGGTGTCCTCTTTGTATCTTTTTCCCCCCTTTTTTTGCAGTGTTTAATCTATTGACTGTTGGACTCTGTAATCCCCCTTTAAAGAATATTAATGGGAATTATGTATATATACCCCCTGGTCCTCTTCTCATATGACCCCCTGTTATTGCTCATTGTAATTATTAGCATTATTCACCCCTTTGGATTCATAATGGTGCCCTTTATAAAAAATAGAGGTGGCACACTATGAATTGCTTAAAGTTGTGCTAGAATCTGATCACTATTATTGAATCTGCTTGTTTTGCTGGTTTACTATGTGAACTTGGCACTTGTGAGGGTGGCCAAACTAAATGTATTCTTTGACATTTAATGCTAATTATCCTGGCTATTATTGATTGTCTGGGGCAGTGTTTAACAACTGCATGTGGTCCGCGCATGCACGGTGCGTGCGTTCCACCAGTGGAGCGCGGTAGTAAAATATCAGCCTGACAGGGGCGATTACGTGCCGCGCATGCGCGATGTGCGCTGCCTATAAGCGCGGCGCGGAATGAGAGCATCCGCGTTATAGGAATATCAGGAAGGCCTTCTGAATGGTGGCTTGCGCGCCGCGCATGCGCGGTATGTGCGTTCCATGAGTGGAACGCGGAAGTACAGTCTGACTGCATCAGGGTCAGTATAACGTCCACGCATGCACGGTGTGAGCTCTGTCAGGCTGCCGTAAGCGCTGCAGAGTGATTGATCGGTCATGCACGGTGGGGGCTGCTTGCATGAATCATAGATCGATTATGAGGACTGCACGAACATGTGGCACCACTGATTGCTGAGGATACAGGAGGTATGAGGGGTATTTTGGTTGTGGGTCTAGCAGCACACAGCGTCCCACTGGCCACTAGCATACACATCTGTACCACCAACGTGCATTGTGTGTATACACATTTGTACCACCAACGTGCATTGTGTAGTACTGTCCTGCCATTGCAGGCGTTACTTGAAGATTTTCTCCCCTGATGAACTCTCTTATTATACAGAGAGGGAAACGCGTTGGGAGGGTGTGTTTGTCATCAGGGTTAGCATTCCTGACTTGGGTGCTGCCCTTGTAAGGGTGCAAGCAATTTTTGCAGGGGCACGACAGGGGTAGGGAACTTGGATATTGGTCACCCCCCCTTAGGTCCGGTTCAGCCCGCTTCTGCCTTGGATTTTTCCGGTGGTATCTGATCTCCTCAGGAGAAGAACTGGGTGAGATCTATCTAATTATTATTTATTCATGCACTGCACTGCACTTTGTTGTATCATGTTTTTAGATTATTGATATTAAAAGTTACATTTTAAATCCTTGCTTTAACTGGTATTCTAATCAGGATTTGGGCTGTACTGCTTTTGCCATTGCGGCAGGATTGCTTTTCTATTAAGGGGAGGTCAGGAGTCAGTCAGTCAGTCAGTGAGAGGAGGTTAGGAGCTGGGCTCCTTGGAACTACTAGTTAGCAGACGTTGGTCTTGGCCTGGTAGGAACTGGACCCCCGATTGCAGGGGACCGTGGCAAGGGGCATCGCATTGTCCTGGAGGACAGCCGGTGGCCTTGTACCATCACCGGGCTGGGACCAGGGCATGATGGGGTACGTGGACCCTAGGTCAGGAAGCAGCTTCAGGCAACCTGATAATTTACCCGACGAGAACGGAGCCTTCAAGATCCGCTCTCCACCCGCTCCAAAATCGGGATACTAGCGCAACGAGAGGGATAGGACTTTCCACAAATATGATCCAAGAAATCCCAAGTGTGAACCCTGAGAGCAAGCTCCCTCAGTTAGCCATACTGGGGAGCGGGACCCGACTAGTTTCAGGCTACAGGGACCAACCAGAGAGAAACAAGGTGCCACGGGAAAAGGTCAAAGATCAACAGGCAACACCAACGGAAATGAGTCCCAGGCATGCTCCACCTCAGCGGCACCGGTGTCCAGAACTTTGGTTTACTAGAGTTGTCGGTGTCAGCGTTATTGGACTGAGTGAGTACACAAGTGACCCTTACCTCCCCAATGGCACCTCCATGTCACCATCACCGAGTCCCAGGGCATCACCCCTACCCGTGGCGGGGTTAAACACCTGGCTACCCACTCCATCTCCAGCTCCCAGCAGCAGCGGTGCTACTCCACCTTACCACACACCATGGGTGGCGTCACAAACTATTCCATACAATGCCCCTCGAGCCACCACAGATCCGGATCCGAGCAGCCCCAGCTGCTGGCACGGGGGAGGTACATTACCCTTATGAAAAAAAGCTATGTGGCTGAAGTAACAATTTTGTGGTAAACATGTATTTTTTTATTTTCACAGCTCAATGTTATAAATTTCTGTGAAGGACCCAGGTGTTTAAGGTGCTCACCAAACATCTAGATAAATTCCTTGAAGGGTCTAGTTTCCAAAATGGTGTTACTTGTGTGGAGTTTCTGCTGTTTAGGTATATTGGGGCCCTGAAAATGCGACATAGTGCCCGAAATCTATTTCAGATAAATTTGCTTTCCAAAATTCAAATATTGCTTCTTCTGTTCCGGGTCCTCCATTTATCCAAACAGAGGTTTCTGACCACATGTGGGGTATCAGAAGATATTGGGTAATGAATTTTGGGGTCCATTTTGTTGTGTTATTTCTTCTAAAAGTGAATAAATTTGGGCTAGAGCAACATTTTTAGGTTAAATGATAATTATTATTTTTTTTTCATTCCACATTGGTTTAGGTCCTGTAGAGCACCTGAAGGGTTAATAAACTTCTTGAATGTGGTTTTGAGTACTTTGAGGGGTACAGTTTTTAGAATGGTGTCACTTTTGGGTGTTTTGTGTCACCTAGGCCCCTCAAAGTCACTTCAAATGTGAAGTGATTCCTAAAAAATAGATTTTATAAATTTTGTTGAAAAAAATGGGAAATTGCCGATGAACTTTGAACCCTTCTACCTTCGTAACCTCAAAAAACTTTATTTCAAAATTTACACTGATGTAAAGTAGACATGTGGGAATTTGTAATTTATTAACTGTTTTGTGTAACATAACTTGCTGGTTTAAGGGCATGAAAATGAAAAGTTTGAAAATTGCGAAATTTTCAAAATTTTAATCAAATTTCCAATTTTTTCACAAATAAAAGCAAAATATATCGTCCTAAATTTACTACTATCACGAAAAAAACAATCTCAGAATCACCGGGATCCGCTGAGGCATTCCAGAGTTATAACCTCATAAAGTGACACTGGTCAGAATTGCAAAAAATGGCCTGGGCATTAAGTTCAAAATTGTCTTCGTTCTTAAGTGGTTAAATTATGCCAAACCAGCATAACTTACCGACTTCAGCAATACAAAATTACTATTAAAAATAAAGATGGTTAAAGTACATATGCCATAATGCCTGATAATGTTTCCAAAAAGGAAAAAGTGGCTATTGATATCTGTTCTGTATAAGTAAAAAAGAATAAGAAAGAATTTCTTAGAATTTGGAAGATTGTGGGAGGGGCCTCCCTTTTTCACCTCCATTGGCACCCCAGTGCTGAAACCATGGGGAGCTGATGGTTGTCATGGCATCCTGAGGTCAAACAATGATCTCCTGGTGTGCCATGTATGGTGGTCAGTTTGGCCAGATTACACTTACAGGCACTCCAGAGATATTGTGATCTGACAGCTCTCATGTATTGCAATACATTTCTATTGCAAGACATAAGACTAGTGAGCAAAATAATAAAAGTTTTATATATATATATGTATATATATAGATATATATATATACATATATATATTTGGTATCGCCGCTTCCAGAGTGACACTATCTATAAAGCTTCCACACAATTTAACCTCTACAGTGAACACCATAAAAAAATAAATAAAAAACATGACAAAAACTATACTTTTTCATCATACCTCTGAAATAAACGTGGAATAAAATGTGATTAAAAAGATGACTGTAAATAAAAATGGAATCGCTGAAAACGACATTTTGTCACGCAAAAACCAAGCTGCATATAGTTTCGTCAGTGAAAAAAAAAAAAGCTACAGTTCTCAGAATACAGGGATGCAAAAACAATACAAAATTGTTTTTATTATGTAAAAGTGGAAAAACATAAAAAGCTTTATAAATGTGGAATCATTGTAATCGTACTGACCTGAAGAATAAAGCTGTCTTATCACTTTTACCATATATGAAAAGGCATAAACAAAAAAAACAATTGAATTGCTGGCATTTCTTCTTTCTGCATCCCAAAAATCAGAATAGAAAGAAATCAAAAAGTGTTATGTGCCCGAAAATGGTACCAATAGAAACATCAACTCATCCTGCAAAAAACAAGCCCTCACATGACTCAGCAGAAATATAGAAATATTAGAGCTCCTAAGATAAGGTGGTGCAAAAACTTTTTTTTTGTAAAAAAAAAATTTTTTGTGCAAGTTGCCAAAAATAAATAAAACAATATACATCTAGTAGCTCTGTAATTGCAGACCAAAAGAAAAAAAAAATCCATCTAATTACTTATATTGCATGGTGAAGGGCATAACAAATAAATGTTTTTTCTGCCTCCCAAAGATCACCGTAAGACTCAGGTGACATTTATCCTGCGCTCCACGATGAGACTGTCTCTGGCCTATGATCTGGCCATGACCTTCTTATTAGGCGTGCATAAAAGTACGGTCAAGGACCACTTTTGTTGACATCTTAAATGTCGGATACCGCCTAAAAAAGCCACACAGAAACCAAAGTAACTCTGCAACCTCATTATTGAATGGATTCCTCGTGGGTTTAATCAGAATCATTTATTTTGTAGACTTAGATGGCAACTTTGATGTAAGTGATCAGAGTAAACCATAGGATAAATGTGAACTGATCCAAAATGTTGTGAACCCCAAGATGCCACCTATACAAGCTTCTATGCAAACCACAAAAAAAAAGTCCCCACTCAGGTTCATCCTCTGTTAAAATAAATATAGGAGGCTTCTACATTACTGGTAGCACAGGGGCTCTGGGAAAAAGCTGTGACTCCACCCCAAAAGAAATCCAGGGAAATCTGCACCTTCAAATCCAAATGTTCCCTTCCCTTATGAGCCACACAATGCACCTAAACCACAGTTAGGGTATGACCGCACTTCGCACCGTTTTGAAGTGCACCTTTTCATGGTGCAAAGTCTATGGAAAATTAAGATTTCCTGACCGCACTTTGCGTTTTAAAACGCTGCGTTTCATTTGCATAATTTGTGGCAAAAACCATGCGTTCAAAGAAGCAGCATGTCAATTGTTTTTGCCATTTCTGCAGCGTTTTGCTAACATTGAAGTCAATGAGAACTATCTAAAAGCAACAAACATCAAAATTCCAGCGTTTTACCTGCTTTTTAGGTGCAGAAACACTGCGTTTTTTTACTTCAAAAATGCATGCTTTTCAGACATTAAAATAATGGAATAATATGTCCCTTTACACACACACATAGTCCGACAATTAACTTAATGTAAATTATGATTTTATTGCTATTTTAGCAATAAATATTATAAAACCACTATAATTTCATAAAATATTACTATTTTCTTTATTAAATCAAAAATTATATATGTATTGCTTTTTTTTCTCTTTTTTCATTCTGTTTGACTATTTAATCTTTATTTAGCAGTGTCTTGATGTTCAAAACGCATCTGTCAAAACGCAAGGGAAAAAGCATGTAAAAAGCGCTGAAAACGCATCTAAAACGCGGTAAATACGCATGCGTTTTTAGCAGTAAATTTCTGGAAAAGGCAACTTTGGCTAAATCAATTAAGGCAAAAACGTGCGTTCTGAACTGCAAGTAGCACAATGCAAAGTGCGGTCATACAATTAGTGTCCACATATTTGGCATTATTGTTGTGAGGAGAGCCACCTAATTTATGGTGTGCAGGTCTCCAGAATCTCAAGCTGGGCAAAATGTGCCAGCCCTACAATGTACTGGGTCCAAACATGAAGACAAATAGAGGCACTCACTTCAAAAGGTATCCATAGTCATTTTAAAACACCTCTCTCCATGGAGACTGCAATCAGGGGGAGAGGGAAAAGTGATGAGTGCAGGTCAGACAATGGCTGTTTCATGACAGTGTGGGCTTCCCCGGGTCTGAGTCCCACTGCAATGTGCAGGGCATTTCAAAGGCAGATTTCCATTTTCACTCTGGAACATCCATTGCTGCTTGTTTATAGAGAACACCTATGGAGTCAAAATCATTACTGCATCCATAAATATATTTGCAGAGGGGTGTAATTTCCAAATTGGGGTTACTAGTGGGAGGTTTCTGGTCTTCTGACTCTTAGGGGCTCTGTATATGGAGTCTGTAAACTGTTCTAGGAAACTGTGCTCCAAAGTCAAATAGAGCTCCTTGCCTCCTATGTCTTGCCGTGTGGCCAAATGGTACTGTGACGCCCTGGACAAGCCAGGGGTCACAGGTCAGGACACCACCACACCCTACACCCCGGATAGGTACACCAAAGCTACAAAAAAATCCTTGTTGCCTTCCTCCAGGGGCTGATATCCACACCAGGGGGTGGGCCAGGCGGTTGGCTCCGCCCACTGAGGAGTTCACAGCCCTGGAGGCGGGAAAACCAGGCAGAGATGAGTTAAGCTAGGGAAGTGAAGGAGTGTAGAGAGAACAGAGAGTGAAGTTGAAGTGAAGTGGTAAAGCCGCAAGAGAGAGGCGTAAAGGTGGAAGAGAAAGTGACAGTTGAGGAAGCCTGAAGTTGGTCCGGGTGTGTGCCCCGGACTGAGACAGCAAGGTCGGCAGACGGCGGTGACCGTCTGCAGGAGAGGCTGCTTGGAGGTTGCCGAAAGGACCGTGGACGGGTGGTGGCCCGGCGGTACTGGAGCGGTATACGAAGAGAAGCCAGCACCATTGGCAGGGGCCTTTTGGATCCCGGCAAGGCTAGGAGTCGCTGTGAATTTGTGAAATCCGTCAGTGAAGGGGACCTCTGGGTCTCCCAACAACCAAGTCCTGATTGAAGGCAACAGTCCAACCGTTAGAGAGAGACACCGCCACCGCCAAGGCACCAGTTTCTCAGGGCCAGCGCCTGAGGGCAAAGAGGGGCTCCTCCGGCCCATATCCAAGCCGGGGAGCGGGTTACCGGTGGGAACCCATCGCTACCAACATAGACTTAGGTGCAGGAAAAGGGACCGTCACCGTCAACTACTGGGGAAAAGCAACAGCAGCCGTCCGTGGTAACCGTCTTTCCAGCCGTGTGTTTTACCGAGAACTGTGTCCCCATCTCAGGCTGAGTGAGTACAATGGTGCCGTAAGGCACAGCGCTGCCCCGCGTCCCTGCACCCCACCTATCCCTGCACCGGCCCCGCCATCCCTCATCCCCCAACTCATCACTGGGCCCCGGGACGACCACCCCCTACCCACGGAGGGGAGAACCAACAACTTTGCTGCTCCCTGTCACCGCTCCCGGGATCCCCATACAGAGCAGCGGTGGTGTCCATACAATCACCACAACCGTGGCTGGTGTCACGGACAATAAACAATCCCAAAAACCAATCCCCTTTCACTCACGGGCGAGGAGCGCCGCTCGAGTCCCCGGGATCCGGCCCATCGCTCGAGCCACCGAGCAGCAGCAGGCCGCAGCAGCAGCGGCAGCCGGACCCAAGCAGTGGGAGAGCGCAGCGTCCCCTCCTCCGCCCGCGACAACTTGGCGTCACAAACAGGATCTTACCACTCTGCCGTTGGGTAGCGGTGCGCCTTGTTACCGCCGGAGGTGTCCGGCCAGAAAATTTCAGAAGCCGCCATCTTTGGCGCGAAGAGTTCCCGCTCGAGCGTCTTCTCGAGTAGCGGAGTTGCGAAGGCCAAAATCCCGCCCCTATAGAGGAGGGGCCGGAAAGAGGCTAAGGGGGACGAAATGGCGACTGGTCGCATGTAGCCGCGGCTCTAAAATCGGGGATGCCAGGACTCTGCAGCCATCTTGTTCCTGGGAGAAGACGCCAGCAACATGTGGATGCCGTCCCGCAGCACCGTAGCCCCTGCGCCTGTAACTGGGGCATGGGTGGAGATCCGGACCGCACAGCTCTATCAGAGGCTGCAAGTCAAAATGCAGCTCCTCATGGAGGAGTGCGAGACCGACATGGCGGATGTCATAGCGACCGTGCGGAGACGCGAGGAGGAAGCGGAGGAAGGGAGGGTGAGTGACCCACGCCCCGATGCCCTTGAAGGGCCGGTCATCGCGGCTGCGGGACCCGGTCTAAACCCTCTCGCCCTGCTGCCTCCCTCGCCACCCATCCCGGAAGCTGTGACCCCGCCATAAGGCCCACTACCACCGCAACCGTTAGCGATACCCAGCATGTCCGCCCAGGCGGACCGACCTGCAGCCGGAGCCCGGAGCCGACCGGAGGTGCTGCCATGGAAAGCCCCGAAAACCGAACCGGAGGCGTCCCCCGAGAAAGTCCCCGAGCCGGAGCCGACAGCCCGCTCCGTGCCGAAGGCCCAGCAGAGGAAAGTCCCTGTGCCCATCCCCCACACCTCAGCTGAGGTTGCGCCGGGTTGCCACTGCAAGGCGGCGTCCAAGGCCAAGACACCGCGGGACCTGCCGCCCAGATCAACAGTAGTGGGCAGCGTCCGAGAGGTCTCGCGGGGCCCGACCCGTGCGCCGGAGCTCGCAGCAGCGCCGTATTGGGACAGGGAGCCGGTACAGCTGGGCCTGGAAATCGGTGAGAGAGAAAGAAAGAAGGCCGAGATGATGGCCCGTACGATCCGGGAGAAGGAGAGCCTAAGACAAGCTACCTTCCGGGTCCGGGGCCCGCTGTATGAAGGGCAGGTGAGGCGGTTTGATGTCCGCCAGGGCTATGGATTTATTTATGAACCGGGCCTGGAGGTCGAAGTGTTTATAGCCCGGCGGGATGTGAATGCTCACCTGCCAGAGGAGCACCCCAGTCGTAACCTGATGCCGGGCGACATAGTTCAGTACACCCGGCACTGTGGAGAGAGGGGGTGGTTCGCGCTGGATGCCAAGTTAAGGGGCAGCCAAGAGTCCCGTGTGAGCGCCACGCCCCCTCCCTCAGGTGATGTCGAGGACTCTGAGTGATGGCAGCGGAGCACCGTTGCACCGTCCCCGTTGGGACCACCACTGTGTGTGTTTAAAAGTTGAAAGTTTTGCAAAAGATGATAAGGGATTTACCTGATTACCGTGATTTGGAGCCGGCCGTTGCCGGCATTGTTGTCCCCGTGGGGACCCTTCAAAAAGTTGCATAGGGAACTCTCTATGAACAGGCCCGAGAACTTGCAGGGCTACCACAAACGTTAGTGGCATGTAAATAAAAATGTTTTGTTGCAGCAACCGTTACCGCCTCCGGAGAGGCAGGTTGGAGGGAGGGCCCGCAGTGGAGCAGGCTGGGGCCCAGCCACCACCGGAACCGGTGGCTACCCTCTGGAGGGGAAGGACAGATCCCGCTCGGGTAACTGGTTCAGGACTGGGGTCAAGGGGTGCTGGCTGTTTCTTAGAGGCAGCATCAGGGCCAGGTTACTTGGGTGGGAGAGAGCGGCAGCAGCAACCGTTGAAAATGTTACCGTAACGTTTAAGAAAAGTGCCTCCCGCTGTGGGATGACGTTATTATACTTGTCTTGTGTTTTTTTATCTTTTCAGAAAAATAAAACCGGTGTTGGACGGGCAGCCCGCGGACAGTCTGCATTTTGCTAAGGGGGAATGTGATGCCCTGGGCAAGCCAGGGGTCACAGGTCATGACACCACCACACCCTAGACCTCGGATAGGTACACCAAAGCTACACAAAAATCCTTGTTGCCTTCCTCCAGGGGCTGATGTCCACACCAGGGGGTGGGCCAGGCGGTTGGCTCCACCCACCGAGGAGTTCACAGCCCTGGAGGCGGGAAAACCAGGCAGAGATGAGTTAAGCTAGGGAAGTGAAGGAGTGTAGAGAGAACAGAGAGTGAAGTTGAAGTGAAGTGGTAAAGCAGCAAGAGAGAGGAGTAAAGGTGGAAGAGAAAGTGACAGTTGAGGAAGCCTGAAGTTGGTCAGGGTGTGTGCCCCGGACTGAGACAGCAAGGTCGGCAGACGGCGGTGACCGTCTGCAGGAGAGGCTGCTTGGAGGTTGCCGAAAGGACCATGGACGGGTGGTGGCCCGGCGGTACTGGAGCGGTATACGAAGAGAAGCCAGCACCATTGGCAGGGGCCTTTCGGATCCCGGCAAGGCTAAGAGTCGCCGTGAATTTGCCAAATCCGTCAGTGAAGGGGACCTCTGGGTCTCCCAACAACCAAGTCCCGATTGAAGGCAACAGTCCAACCGTTAGAGAGAGACACCACCACCGCCAAGGCACCAGTTTCTCAGGGCCAGCGCCTGCGGGCAAAGAGGGGCTCCTCCGGCCCATATCCAAGCCGGGGAGCGGGTTACCGGTGGGAACCCATCGCTACCAACATAGACTTAGGTGCAGGAAAAGGGACCGTCACCGTCAACTACTGGGGAAAAGCAACAGCAGCCGTCCGTGGGAACCGTCTTTCCAGCCGTGTGTTTTACCGAGAACTGTGTCCCCATCTCAGGGTGAGTGAGTACAATGGTGCCGTAAGGCACAGCGCTGCCCCGCGTCCCTGCACCCCACCTATCCCTGCACCGGCCCCGCCATCCCTCATCCCCCAACTCATCACTGGGCCCCGGGACGACCACCCCCTACCCACGGAGGGGAGAACCAACAACTTTGCTGCTCCCTGTCACCGCTCCCGGGATCCCCATACAGAGCAGCGGTGGTGTTCATACAATCACCACACCCGTGGCTGGCGTCATGGACAATAAACAATCCCAAAAACCAATCCCCTTTCACTCACGGGCGAGGAGCGCCGCTCGAGTCCCCGGGATCCGGCCCATCGCTCGAGCCACTGAGCAGCAGCAGGCCGCAGCAGCAGCGGCAGCCGGACCCGAGCAGTGGGAGAGAGCAGCGTCCCCTCCTCCGCCCGCGACAGTACTGTACAGTCATATATGGGGTATTGAAATGTTCATGAGAAGTTGTATAATAATTATGCAGTAATTTTTACCTATTTTCCTTGTGAAAATGTAAAATATGAGGCTAAAACAACATTTTCGTGGTAGAAAGGTAATTATTAGTTTATCAGTGCCCAATAGTATAACATTATTTGAAACAGATGTGGCATGAATTCGCTCCTTTCGTAGCTTTGTCTTTCTTAAGCCTGCTTTACACGCTGCAATGTATCTTACAATGTGTCGGCGGGGTCACGTCATAAGTGAGGCACATCCGGCATTGTAAGGTACATTGCAGTGTTTGACAGGTACATGCGATTGCGATTGAATGTTAAAACGTTCATCGCATACACATCGTACCTGTCTCTAGAATTGCACGTCAGATTGTTCATCGTACCCGGGGTAGCACACATCGCAGTGTGGACACCCCGGGAACGATGAACAGATCTTACCTACGTCCTGCGGCTCCCGGCCTGCAATGTGGAAGGAAAGAGGTGGGCAAGATGTTTACGTCCCGCTCAGCTCCACCCCTCCACTTCTATTGGCCGGCTGCCATGTGACGTCGATGTGACGCCGAACGTTCCTCCCACTCCAGGAAGTGGACGTTCGCCGCCCACATCGAGGTCGTATGGAAGGGTAAGTATGTGTGACGGGGGGATTACTCATATGTGCGGCACGTTCAACAAATTGAACGTGCCACACATACGATGGGGGCGTTGCAAATCGCATACGAAATCGTATGTGAAATTGCAACGTGTAAAGCAGGCTTTAGTCTTTATAAAAAATCCCAATAGGAAAAATTTAATTAGCTGTCTCTAAAAGGCATCTTTAGTTGCGGCAGCAATAATTGTAATATATGTAAATTAAAAAAAAAGAAAACCTATCACCACATCTCAAAATAAGGAAGCAAACATTAAAGCCCCATGCTGAGTGTTTGGTGAGGTTTTTTTACTTCAATATTTGAAAACCAAAACCAGGAATGGGTAAAAAATGCAGAAGTTTCATAGTTTCTAGTTTTTATGGTTGAAGGTAGACTTAAGTCCATCAAGTTCAACGCATAACTTAACATATTGATCCATAGGAAGTAAAAAAAAAACCATGGCAGATAGTAAGCTCCACATTAGGGGAAAAAAAATCCTTTCTGACTCCACATATGGCAATCAGACTAGTTCCTTGGATCAACGCCCAATGACAGAATCTAGTGCATATAACCAGTAATATTAATTTTTTCAAAAAAGGCATCCAGGCCTCTTAAATCATAGTAAAAAAAATCAACCATTACAACATTATGTGGTAGAGAGTTCCATAGTCTCAATGCTCTTACTGTAAAGGATCTGTGTCTGTGATTATGATTAAATCTTCTTCCCTCTGGATGTAGTGGATGCCCCATTGTTCCTGCTGCAGGTCTTGCTGTAAAAAGACCGAGAGTGAGATCTGTACTGTCACCTCATATATTTAAAATTTGTAATAAGATCAGCCCTAAGGCTTTGTTTTTCCAAACTGAATAACCCCAAGTTTAGTAACCTGCCATAGTATTGCAGTCCACCCATTCCTTTAATAAATTTAGTTTATCTCCTCTGCACTCGCTCTAGTTCAGCTTTGTCCTCCAAAATTGTACACAGTATTCTAAGTGGGGGTCGCACTAGTGTTGGTATAGGGGTAAAACTATGTTCTCCTCAGGAGCATCTCTGCCTCTTTTAATGCATCCCATTATTTTATTAACCTTGGCAGCAGCTGCCCAACACTGGTCAGTAAAGTTGAGTTTCCTGCCCACCCATACAAGTTTTTATCAGTGACGGTTTTACCAAGTATTTTACAATTAAATACTTAGTTATACATTGTATTGCCTCTGCCCAAGTGAATGACCTTAGATTTTTCCATATTAATCTTCAATTGCCATTTCTCAGTCCAAGCCTCCAGCTTACACAAATCTTTCAGCAATTTTAAATTATCCTTTTCTGTATTTAATACTTTGCATAGTTTGGTATCATCAGCAAATATTGAAATTCAACGCTCAATGCCACCTACAAGATCATTAATAAATATCTTAAAAAGTAGAGGGCCCAATACTCATCCCTGTGGCACCCCACTGTTAACTGTGACCAAGTTCAAGTGTGTACCATTAATAACTACCCTTTGTTTCCTATCACTGAGTCAGTTCTTAACCCAGCTACACATATTTTCCTATATTTCAATTAATCTCATTTTATGTATCAACCTTTTTTGTGGCATTGTATCTATTATCCTTTTCTTCTGATTGTCTGATTGTTCTACTCCTGGTTTTGGCTTAAAAAAAAATGAGGTAAAAATCTACCCAAATACTTAATGTGTGCACATGGTATAATGCATTTATTAACTGGGATATGCATCGTGTTATTTAGTGCACTAAATGCAACAACTGCAATTTATGTAATATAGGTTACACAAGTTGAAAATGACAACAGAAAGCTTACAGCAGAGTACATTTAGAACATCAATCAAGGCAACAATACATATTTGAATGTGGCATATCATTGTGTAGATATGCAGAAAAATTACATAAGAAGTCTAATTTGTTACGGAATAGAAAGAGTGCAGTGCAAGGAAGAGGAAGTCGTTGGCGGAAAAAAAATCATATTAAGAAAAATACACTGAATATTGGTAATGGATACAAAATATCCAAATGGATTGAATTTGAAAAATGATAACATATATTTATTGAAAATTTGGTCCATAATGCTATAATATTATAGATTCAAATCTAATATATAAAGCTGAGTGTATGTATGTGTGTATGTGTGTGCGTGTATGTATGTATGTCTGCTAAAGGAATCTGCACCGTCGTATTTACAATCACGAAATTTTGCACAGACGCCTCATGTGACCCAGGGAGTGTCGTAGACTATATTTTGACAGCAAAATTTAACCCCGTGCTTTACAGTTAGTTTCTAAAATCCTGCCGCAATTAAAGTGAATAGAGGTGGGAGCTATAGGTTATTAATAGCAACTGTCAGTGGTTGCTGTAGGACCAAAATAAACTGTTAGGTGAAGCTTATGCGTGAGGTTACCGGTGGAGAGATGGATAGAGAGACAGAAAAAGACAGACAGACAGACGGGGAAAGAGGCAGCCCTGGAAAGAGATAGACGGGCAAAGAGACAGATGGGCAAAGAAACAGACCTGGAAAGAGACAGACCAAGACAGACGGAAAAGAGACAGACGGGCAAAGAGACAGACGGGCAAAGAGACAGACGGGCAAAGAGACAGACCAAGACAGATGGGCAAAGAGACAGACGGCAAGGAGACAGACGGGCAAAGAGAAGGAGCTGGAAATAGACAGACCTGAAAAGAGACAGACCTGGAAAGAGACAGATGGGCAAAGAGACAGATGGGCAAAGAAACAGACCTGGAAAGAGACAGACCAAGACAGACGGAAAAGAGACAGACGGGCAAAGAGACAGACGGGCAAAGAGACAGACCAAGACGGATGGGCAAAGAGACAGACGGGCAAAGAGACAGTTGGGCAAAGAGACAGACCTGGAAAGAGACAGACCTGGAAAGAGACAGACCAAGACAGAAGGAAAAGAGACAGACTGAGAAAGAGACAGACAGACACACACACACACACACACAGACAGACACAGAGATAGAGAGAGACAGACAGACACAGAGCTGGAGACAGATAGACTGATACAAATGCAGACAGAGATAGAGATAGTCAGACAGAGACATAGACACAGACAGACAAGGAAAGAGACAGACAGAGAGATAGACAGACAGCGACACATAGACAGAGACTGGGAGAGAGACAGAGAGACAGTTACTATCCACTACAGCTAGTAATATTATATGTATGTTAAGAGATACCCTGTCGGTTACATATGACTGGCCAATTATGATTTTAAATATATTACCATAGGCAGTAATGATATCTCTATGACTAAGGGCAGGTGTTACACCAAAATTGAGTAAGAGATGTTTAGAATCGCTTAAGTAAATTTTAATTGAATTAAGTCAATCAAGGATATAATCTATCTGTGAAAGTGCTAGTTTTTTCTAATTTTGTCCCAGATGCAGCAGTGCATTACGGATGCCTGGTTTGAGGCACAACCAAAATCCTTCTTTTTGCTAGGGTTACAGAACTTGGAATACTCATGTAAGAAGAGTGCTGACATCAGTGGAGAGTATGTAGAATAAATGTAAAGTTTCATCATCCTATCTCGTTTCTTTCTGGGTAAAGCCAAAGACTTATCAGCAGGCCCACGTAACATGTAGTCACAGCTGTATCCATTATTAAAGTTCAGTCCTATTTATTGCTCTTAGTTACAGGACCTGGCAAAGATGCTATTTTCCCTACAGAGCTGGGTTTCACCGATAATGAAGAGGATGCTGATCTCCATATAGTGCTGCGGCCTCTTCATATTGCTGATGAGCAGGGATACAAAATCAGATCCCCCTGAACTAATATTGATGACCATTCTACAAATATGTGATCAAGGAAGCTGTCGTTTTCACTGGTGATAATTTTGGGTGCATACCACTTAGGGAGTGTACAATGACATTTTTGGGGGCAGATCCCACCATGGAAACCAGTATGAAAAATACTAAAAATGAATGACCATCTGCATCTACTCGCTGTGCGCAGGTTCAAAGTTTTGAGCATTATTTTAACCAATTCAGGTTTCTAAAACTACCAAGCATTTAAAAGAAGTGACAGCCACAGTCTTCTAAACTATACAAGGCAAATCAATGGGTAGGCTTGGACGCCCGGACATCTTTTCTTGCGTTTTACCATCGCTTTTTCTTAAAAGTGCAGTAAAATATATGTGACAAAAACAATGGGAAAACACTAAAAGAAAAAAAAACAAAGATGGTCAATACCATAGAAAAAATGCTTCGGAAGCGACTGTAAAACTACACAGAAGATGGGTCAGGAAAAAAAACGCCATGATTTCCAACATCTTCTGCTTAAAAAACTTGGCGGTTTTGCTTGAGTTTAAAACACCTTGTATACAGATAACCTTAAAATGGTTTTCTGCTTGTTTTAAACTCACTCCCTGCATTGTTTGCTTGTTTTATTCACTCTCCCCATTTCTGCTGTTGTCTACAGTGCTCTGATGTCACATCACAATGACAGCACTGCAACCAATCAAGGAGCTCAACAGCTTACTGATTGGCTAAATCACTGTAGATGTGATGTCAAGGATGCAGACAATTATAGACACCAGATGCAACAGCAGGTTGTTTTTTCTTTTATAACAAAAATGACACATCAGACATGAAGAAGATGTCAGCAGTCAGCAGCATCATGTAAGGGGTACTTACAACATGAACACATCACCAGAACCACCATCAGTACATTAATATATCACAGAAACCAAGTTTTGAGTATTTGAGAAGCATTTGGAGAGATTCTGTTTAAAAAAAAAATAAGTATGAATGTCGCGGGCGGAGGGGAACGCGCTCGCCACGCTCGAGTCTGGGGCGTCTGCTTCTGCTGCTCGTGTGGCGCCCTGGACTAGCCAGGTCATCACAGGTAACACACATACACCCCCACCCTCACTGGACAATACCATTAGCCAAACACAAAATCCTTGTTGCCTCCCTCCAGAGTCTGATGTCCACACCAGGTAGGGTGGAGCCAAGCGGTTGGCCCTACCCACCGAGGAGTTCACAGGCCTGGAGGCGGGAAAAGTGACAGTTTAGTCCAGGAGGTGAAAGTGAGAGGAGTAAAGTGGAGAGTGTCTGGGTTTGTGGCCCAGGCACTGACAACAAGGTTGGCAGACGGTGGTGGCCGTCTGCAGGAGTGGTGAATCAACACGGAACCGTAGGACCGGGCACGGGCGGTTGCCCGCCGGTACTGACCGGGGAGCGAAGTAAAGCCAGCACACACAGGCAGGGCCATCGGACCCCGACTAGGCTTGGAGTCGCCGTCAACAGTCAAATCCGAGTGTGACAGGAACCCCAGGGGTTTCCTAACAGCCAAAGACCAGTTAGAAGGCAACCGCCCACACCGTGAGGATATACAGCTACCGCCTAAGGCTAGAGACCCAAGGTCCAGCGCCTGCGGGCAAACGGGCTCCTCCGACATCCATACACCGGGGAGCGGACTACCGTTGGGAATCTATCGTAGTCAAACATTACACACAGGTGCAGAGAAAGACAGCCGCCATCACCTGTCCGGGGAGAGACACTGCAGCCAGCTGCGGGACCCGTCCATCCAGCCGTTTGGTTTACCGAGGACTTTGTGCATCTCTTACTGAGTGAGTACACCCGTGCAATCCAGCACCGCGCCGCGCTGTCCCTGCAACCCTGCACCTCACCAACCCTGCCTCCACGTTACACACCACCGGGCCCCGGGACCACCGACCCCTACCCACGGAGGGGGAAAACAACATCTCAGCTGCTCCCTACCATCGCTCCCGGGATCCCCGTCACCGGCAGCGGTGATGCCTATCGTCACCACAATCCATGAGTGGCGTCACGGACTAAATCCCCCAAACCAACCACCCTTTTCACTCACGGGCAAGGAGTGCTGCTTGAGTCCCCGGATCCGGCCCACCGCTCGAGCCACCGAGCAGCAGTTGCAGCAGCACCGGACCCGAGCGTTGATGAGCGCAGCGGCGGCGTACTCCCCGCCCGTGACAAAACTTGGCATCACGAACAGGATTGAACCCATCTACTTACCAGTAGAAGTGTGCCTTGTGATCTCCGCCGGCAGTGTCCGGCCGAAAGATTTGAAGCGCCGCCATCTTTGGCGCGAAAATCTCCCGCTCGAGCATCTTCTCCGAGCAGGGAAGGCGCGAAAGTGAAGCCCCGCCCCCAACAAGCGGAAGTGCTGAAGAGAACCAAGGGGGGGCGGGTGTGTGTCTGCCTAATGTAGCCGAGGCTATAAAAACGGGGGTGCCAGGACTCCGCAAACATTTGGTTCCTGGAACACTGCTGCGCATGATGTCCCGTCCGTCCGGCACCACTGAAACCCCAGAGCCCACGCCAGGAACAGCGGCGTGGGTGGAAGCCCGGACCGCACAAATGTGCTGCCGCCTTCAAACCCAGGTCCGGTTCTTGATGGAGCGCTGGGTGGCCGAGATGGAGGAAGTGGCAGCGGCCGTGCGGAGACGCGAGGTGGAGGCAGTGTTGGAGGAGCGGGAAAGCAACCCACGCCCCTGTGTCCAAGAAGGACCGGCCGCTGCGGCTGAGGGGCCCGGCCTGCACCCACTCACCCTCCTGCCTCCCCCGCCATCCGTACCGGTTGCTGTTACCCCTCCGCTCGGACCGCTACCCCCAACACCGGTAGCGGAATCAAACCCGTCCACCCTAGAGGACCGACCTGGGGGCGTTGTCTGTGAACGGCCCGCATTCCTCCCGCTGCCATGGAATATACCGCGGGAGGTGTCCACCCGTGACAAGAGGCTATCGGCCCCGGAAGTGGCCGCACCCGAGACCGTCCCGGCTCTGGCAGTCCGCCCGGCCGTGAAGGAACCGGCCGCTGCACGCCCGAAGGCCCAACCGGTGAGGCCACGCCTCGGCTGAGGCTGCGCCAGGCCGCCACTACAAAGCAGCAGTCCAGGCCACGTCACCGCAGAACCCCCACGAGAGAGTATCGGTAGTGGCCGGTGTGGGTGCGGTCCAGTGGGGCCCGACCCGGGCGCAGGGGTCTGCCAACACCCCTTATTGGGACAGGGAACCAAACCAGTTGGGCCGAGAGATAGCCTCCAGGGAGCAGCAGAGGGTTGAAGTGATGGGGCGAGTGATTAAGGAGAAGGATGCACTCCACCATGCTACCTTTCAGGTGCGGGGCTCAGTGTACGAAGGCCAAGTCCGGCAGTTTGACACGCGGAGGGGGTTCGGTTTCATCTACGAGCTGGGCCTGGAGGCCGAAATGTTTGTGGCCCGCCGCGATGTAAACTTACACCTTCCCACGGGCCACCCAGGTCGCGATTTATTGCCTGGCGACCTGGTAACTTACACCCGCTACTGCAGGGAGAGGGGCTGGTTCACCCTAGATGTTAAGCAAAGGAAGAGCCGCGGTGTGCAGATGTGGCCCCAGCCCCCTCCTCCACCGAGCCGTCCGGATGTTGAGCTGGAAGAGGTCCTGGATGAGTGCGACCTCAAATAGTGGCAGCGGTCCACCGTTGCGTACAGTGTTCCCCCTTTGGGACCCCCAGCACTGTTAAATATGTGAGTAAATGAAAATGAATCAAAACCGAAGCTTCACCTGATTATCTACATAATTATCCCGGCCGTTGCCGGCAAGTTGTCCCCGGAGGGACTCTGTGTGTTTTTACCACCCACATGAGAAACTGCTCATGAACATGGCCAAGAACTGGCAGGCCACCCACGAACTGGTGGGCTTGTAAATAGTATTGTGGGATGGAAACCATTGCCGCCTCTGGAGAGGCAGATTGGAGGAAAGGCTCGCAGCAGAGCAGGCTGGGGCCCGGCCACCACCAGGACCGGTGGCCATCCTCCGGGGGTCAGGGGTCTCCTGAAGTGATAGCCGGGTGTGAGTAACCGTACCCGTTCCCGCTCGGGCAGCCTGAACCTGGACTGGGGTCAAGGGGTGCTGCCCACTTCTTGGGGGCAGCATCAGGGCTAGGTTGCTTGGGTGGGAGAGCGGAAGACATCCGTCCGTCCGTCTGTGATTAAAAATGTTTTATATGTGCAACGTTAAAGTGACCTGACCTGAAAAAATGCTTATGTTTGATATGTGAGTGTCTGGGTTTGTGGCCCAGGCACTGACAACAAGGTTGGCAGACGGTGGTGGCTGTCTGCAGGAGTGGTGAATCAACGCGGAACCATAGGACCGGGGACGGGCTGTGGCCCGCCGGTACTGACCAGGGAGCGAAGTGAAGCCAGCACACACAGGCAGGGGCATCAAACCCCGACTAGGCTTGGAGTCGCCGTCAACAGTCAAATCCGAGTGTGACAGGAACCCCAGGGGTTTCCTAACAGCCAAAGACCCATTAGAAGGCAACCGCCCGCACCCTGAGGGTATACAGCTACCGCCTAAGGCTAGAGACCCAAGGGCCAGCGCCTGCGGGCAAACGGGCTCCTCCGGCATCCATACACCGGGGAGCGGACTACCATTTGGGATCCATCGTAGTCAAACAATACACAAAGGTGCAGAGAAAGACAGTTGCCATCACCTGTCCGGGGAGAAACCCGTCCATCCAGCCGTTTGGTTTACCGAGGACTTTGTGCATCTCTTACTGAGTGAGTACACCCGTGCCATCCGGCGCCGTGCTGTCCCTGCAACCCTGCACCTCACCAACCCTGCCTCCCCGTCACACCACCGGGCCCCAGGACCACCGACCCCTACCTACGGAGGGGGAAAACAACATCTCAGCTTCTCCCTACCACCGCTCCCGGGATCCCCGTCACCAGCATCGGTGGTGCCTATCTTCACCACAACCCGTGGGTGGCGTCATGGACTAAATCCCCCAAACCAACTACCCTTTTCACTCACGGGCGAGGAGCGCCGCTCGAGTCCCCGGATCCGGCCCACTGCTCGAGCCACCGAGCAGCAGTCGCAGCAGCGCCGGACCCGAGCGTTAGCGAGTGCAGCGGCGGCGTCCTCCCCGCCCGCGACACTCGGTGGCACGAGCGGTGGGCCGGACTCGGGGACTCGAGCAGCGCTCCTCGCCCGTGATTGAAAAGGGGTGATATGTTTAGGGAGATTGTTCGCGACACCACCCATGGGACGTGGTGCTGATGGCACCACCGCTGCTGGTAACGGGGTTCCTGGGAGAGATGGTAGGGTGCAGCTGGGATGTTGTCCCCTCCGTGGGTAGGGGGGTTGGTGATCCCGGGGCCCGGTGATGTAACGGGGAGGCTGGATGGCTGGGGTGCAGGGACTGCGCGGCACGGTGTCGGACGGCACTGGTGTACTCACTCAGACAATCACTGACAGAGTCTCTGGTAAACCAAAACGGCCGGATGGACGGGTCCCGCAGCCGGCTGCAGTGTTCTTGTTGTGCTCTCCCTGGACGGCTGATGGTGGCTGTCTTTCCCTGCACCTTTTAGAATGTTCTGACTCCTGTGGTTGCCCACCGTTAGTCCGCTCCCCGGCGTATAGGTGTCGTAGGAGTCCGTTTTGCCCGCAGTCGCTGGCCCTTGGATCTCTAGCCTGTGGTGGTGGCTGTATATCCTCACGGTGTGGACTGTTGCCTTCTGTCGGGACTTGGTTGTTGGGGAACCCCTGGGGTTCCTGTCACACTTGGATTTGACTATTGATGGCGGCTCCAAGCCTGGTCGGGGTCCGATGGCCCTGCCTGTGTGTGCTTAGCTTCACTTCGCTCCCTGGTTCGGTACCGGCAGGCCAACACCCGACCCCGGTCCTTACGGCTTCGCAGAGTTCCACCAACTCCTGCAGACGGCCACCACCATCTGCCAACCTTGCTGTCAGTGCCTGGGCTCCTACCCAGACACCTAAAGTGTTTACTCCTCTCACTTCCACCTCTAAAACTGATCTGACACTTTTCCCGCCTCCAGGCCTGTGAACTACTTGGTGGGTGGGGCCAACCGCCTGGCTCTGCCCCACCTGGTGTGGACATGAGACCCTGGAGGGAGGCAACAAGGGTTTTTGATTGACTGTTGTTACTGTCTAGGGTGGAGGGTGTGTATGTTGGTATGTATGTGACTACCTGGCTACTCCAGGGCGTCACATGAACATATGCTAATTTACACAGTTTTTGGAGCACAAATTGAAGAGAATCTTGCAAAATTCTCCTCATAATCTCAAAACAAAGTTTTGAGGATTCTTAAGTTTTAACATAGCCATGAAGCTTGTTTTGAATTGTTTAATGTGTATAAGACCAGAACCACCATCAATACATGAATGCAGCAGCAGAACCACTGTCAGCACATAAAAGCAGCACCAGAACTGCCAGAACATGAATGCTGCACAAGAACTACCATCAACACATGATGGCAGCACCAGAACCACCGTCATCACATGAATGCAGCGGTAAAACCATCATCATCATATGAATGCAGAGAAAGAATTGTCAGTACATTAAAGCAGGGCAAAAACCAATGTTAACACCTGAAGGCACCTGAAGGCAGTGGCAGATCTACAGTCAGCACATGAATTCAGCACCAGAAGCACCATCAGCACATGAATGCAGTAGCAGAACTGTCAGTGCATGAATGCAGTGCAAGAACCATCATCAATACATGAAGACAGCACCAGAACCACCGTCAGCACATGAATGCAATGCCAGCAGGCTTTTCTGAGACTCAGTTGTTTGGGGTTGAAATCTTGCACCGCAAAAGGAGCTGTGGATGGACTCTGTATAGCCCTTTTTAAAATTGTTGCTCTGTAGGGGCAACTTTGCCTATCTTGACTGTGGGAACATTATTAAACTTGTTGCTCTGTGAGGGAAGTCTAGCAATCATGACTGTGTGGGTGAATTGGGAACATGGGCTATATAGGGAAAATTTGTTAAACTTGTTGCTCTGTGGGCGAAGTGTGCCAATCTTGGATGTGTGGGGCAACTGTTTGAAAAGGCTCTGTTGAGGCTTAGATTTTAAATGTACGCACTGTGAGGGAAGTTTGGCAATCTGGACTGTGTGGGTGAACTGTGAATACAGGCTCTGTAAGGGCCTTTTTTAATTGGTGGTCTGTGGAGAATCTCTGAAATTCATCTTTGTTTGGACTCTGTGTAACATTTTTAGTTTCTTCATTTACTTGCTATGTAACCATAATTGATATGGTGACAGAATCCTTTAAGTCATTTCACTTGCCACATTAGTGTGCAGAGTAATTTTCCTGCTCTTACCACCATCTTGCTTCCTTTCCTTTTGCAGCCCCGTAGCCTTACTATGACCATATTACTGCAATTTTTCATCACAGAAATTCGGGTCCCCATTGACTTGTATGGAGTTCATTATCTGGGGTCAAGTTTGGTACCCCAACCAAACTTTATTTTCAAGTTTGTGCAAGTTCAGCAATCCGAATATCCATGTATAAACACATTGCAGTGTGTGACAGGTAGGTGCGATTGCGATTGAACATTAAAACGTTCATCGCATACACATCGTACCTTTCTCTAGAATTGCACGTCAGGTTGTTCATCGTACCCGGGGTAGCACACATTGCAGTGTGTGACACCCGGGAACGATGAACAGATCTTACCTACGCCCTGCGGCTCCCGGCCCACAATGCAGAAGGAAGGAGGTGGCCGGGATTTTTACATTCCGCTCAGCTCCGCCCCTCCGGTTCTATTGGCCGGCTGCCGCGTGACGTCGATGTGACGCTGAACGTCCCTCCCACTCCAGGAAGTGGACGTTCGACGCCCACATCGAGGTCGTATGGACAGGTAAGTACGTGTGATGGGGGTTAATCGTTTGTGCGGCACGTACAACAAATTGAACGTGCCACACATACGATGGGGGCGTTGCAAATCGCATACGATATCGTATGCGAAATTGCAACGTGTAAAGCAGGCTTTACTCTGTAAATATGCCATAAATGATTATAATGGAAATATTCAAATTGTCCCTCCAGTGAGGAAGGAGACAAACTCTAGCGCCACCTATTGGGAGTAGCAATCCTAAAAGTCATAAGTGGCTTTTTAAACAAGCCTTTTCATCAGTGCAAAGTGTGAGTATCTGATCTGGCTTGTGAGAAGCTATGTGGGGACCATGGGGAAGATTATTCTCCTCATGGAGACCTGACAAACCAGTCTGGCTGTCAGTAAGGGGACTTATAGCCGCAATGCCCCCCTGGGAATTATTCAAAATATCCCTACAGTGAGGAAGGAGACAAACTCTAGCGCCACCTATTGGAAGTGCAATCTTAAAAGTCAAAAGTGTCTTTTTAGACAAGCGTTTTCATAAGACTTAGGGATTATTGCCAGATCAGAATCCCCATTTGTAGACACTGTGTTTTGGGGTGATTGCCCCTTGTCAGCTCGTCAGTGCAAAGTGTGGGTATCTGATCTGGCTTACGAGAAGCTATGTGGGGATCACGGGGAAGACTATTCTCCTTATGGAGACCTAACAAACCAGTCTGGCTGTCAGTAAGGGGACCTATAGCTGCAATACCAATCTGGGAATTAATGGAAATAAACATTACAACACCTCTTACACACAGCAAAACTAGTTGTCACGCTTCCCGGTCCCCGGCGCCGCCTGCCACTCACCGTTCTGGCCCCCGGTCCCTCTGCCCGTGGCTGCTCCTCTCACTCCCCCTCCTCTGCGTCCTCCATGCCTCCCGCCCGCCGGCTCTGGCGTCCTCCTGCGATTCAGGACACGCTGTCTGGCTCCCCTGCATCTCCTTCACAGCGTCCTGTACTGGCCTCCGGCACCCGAGCCTCGCGCATGCGCATTAGGGCGCGCACTCACTCACCTTGTCTTAAAGTGCCAGCGTCCCGGGAACAGGATATGACAAGATACAGGTACAGGGTATATAAGACTTACCTTTTCTGGTGGGCGGTGCCTGATCAACGTGTTCCCCAAGCTAGGTGCTCAGGTCCCCTTGTGCTTTGTTACTCCGTTAACCCTGTCTCGTCCACAGACTCCGTCCGCTGGTCCTGACTACCGGTTCTCCAGGAAGTGTCCCGGGGATCATCTGCTGAGGATCTCGTCATCTTCCGTCAGCCTATTCCCGTCACCGATCCCCGACTCCACCTGGTACATCCGCCTGCACGGCTCACTGGACCCGGACCCCGTCTGCTGTTCCTACCCGGCACCTGAACCCGGTTCCCGCCATCCATCCTGCCCACGGTGCCTTTGGACTCAGAGACATTCCCTGCAAATCTCTGAAGGACTCGTACCCCTAGTGTTCCGGCTGCCTTGCATCTAGGCCCTCTGGTGGGGTGATCGGATAGTCCCTGTTTAAGCCAGCTTTACACCTTACAATTAGGTATGCGATCTCGTATGCGATGTGACACGCCCAGGTCGCATATGCGATTGAATGAGATTGCACGTAGGTCGTTCATTTGCTGTCACACGTGCGTTAGTAGCCTATGTTAAATTGATCAATTTTGTGTGCGATCCTTTAGATCATGTGTTCTGTGACGTATGCATTGGGCACCCTTTTTTTTTTTATTTATTGATTTGACAAGCGTGTGTAATGTGTAGGGATGCGTTTTTACTATGTCATCTGCCATTCAGCTCTGCTACATGGCCGCTAACAGCAGCCACAGACAGCCATGTAGCAGCGGTGAATGGCAGATGACAGCAGACACAGACAGAGCCGCACTGTCAGAATGAACTCGGGTGAACTTCACCCGACTTCATGGTCATGCTGCGGCTCTGTCTGTGTCGCGTCCTGATTAGCGGTCACCAGTGAAGACTCACCGGTGACCGCTAATCTCCTAAATTACTGAAGTTAGCAGCCCTCTCTCATATACTCACCGATCCCCGATCCCCGGCTCTGCACGGCTTTCACACTGCTCCGGCGGCTTTTACTGTTTTGAAAAAGCCGGCCGCCCATTAAACAATCTCGTATTCCCTGCTTACCCCGCCCACCGGCGCCTATGATTGGTTACAGTGAGACACACCCCCCCACGCTGAGTGACAGGTGTCACACTGCACCCAATCACAGCAGCCGGTGGGCGTGTCTATACTGTGTAGTGAAATAAATAATTAAATAATTTAAAAAAACGGCGTGCGGTCCCCCCCAATTTTAAAACCAGCCAGATAAAGCCATACGGCTGAAGGCTGGTATTCTCAGGATGGGGAGCTCCACGTTATGGGGAGCCCCCCAGCCTAACAATATCAGCCAACAGCCGCCCAGAATTGCCGCATACATTAGATGCGACAGTTCTGGGACTGTACCCGGCTCTTCCCGATTTGCCCTGGTGCGTTGGCAAATCAGGGTAATAAGGAGTTATTGGCAGCCCATAGCTGCCAATAAGTCCTAGATTAATCATGTCAGGCGTCTATGAGACACCTTCCATGATTAATCTGTAAATTACAGTAAATAAACACACGCCCGAAAAAATCCTTTATTGGAAATAAAAAACACACACATATACCCTGGTTCACCACTTTAATCAGCCCCAAAAAGCCCTCCATGTCCGGCGTAATCCAGGATGCTCCAGCGTCGCTTCCAGCGCTGCTGCATTGAGGTGACCGGAGCTGCAGAAGACACCGCCGCTCCGGTCACCTCTACGCAGCTAATGAAGACAGCCGTGCGATCAGCTGAGCTGTCACTGAGGTTACCCGCTGTCACTGGATCCAGTGCAGACTGTCCTGATGAAGGGAGCTGCGACTCCCGAAACGCGTTGACCTGATCTGTGTAATGAATTAAAGCAACTCCTATCCATTAATCTCCTGGATCGGCTGAGTCAGTGGCGCGGTTTAACATCCCTATCTACTACTTTCTGTTATCTGTCACAAAAGAGAAATAGATTGTTACTAGAGTAGTTTTCTGGGACAATGCTATACTATACATCTATATGTTATTTGTGCATTCTTCCTTCTTAATCCTTCTTTTTATCGCCTAGACAAGATATATTACACATAAGATCTAACAGGTTATTTGTGAATTACTATAAAATACCTGCAGAATCCCTGGCTTTCAAATAGACATTTAGTAAAGCCATCATGTGCATTATCTCATATTTAAAATGCAGAGGAACTAGGACATCAGTAAAATGTGGATGGACAAGGGCAACTTTTAGAAAGCACACAGTAGGTGGGATTCAACCAAATACTAATTCTCCAAAGTTAATTACAAATCATTTGTCATTTTTTCCCTTGTTCTTTTTTTTTTCTTAATCTCACTAATGTTTGACACCCCAGCAGGTTGCACTGTTGCATTTGAACAATTTTTCCTAGTACGGTAACATTTTGTTTTAGTGAACTTTAGGGGTTTTTTTTAACATAACCATCACTATAAACCAAGTTTGAAACAACAATTAAACTGATTAAAAGAGACTTGAAGAATTATGTCATTAGTAGTCTTCTCTGGGCTGTTCTGGGCTTTACTACTTGCCACACGGTAAGGTCATAGATGCCATGAGTTTATTTCACTACCACTTTTCTCTACTTCTATAACAGACATAATAAATAAAAAAGCAGCATAATAATTTGTGAGATGCTGAATTTTTTAGATTTCAGATATTTGTAGATTTCCGATATAAAGGTACTGTTATTTACAGTCATATGAAAAAGTTTGGGCACCCCTGTTAATGTTAACCTTTTTTCTTTATAACAATTTGGGTTTTTGCAACAGCTATTTCTGTTTCATATATCTAATAACTGATGGACTGAGTAATATTTCTGGATTGAAATGAGGTTTATTGTACTAAGGGCGGCTTTGCACGTTGCGACATCGCAAGCCGATGCTGCGATGTCGCACGCGATAGTCCCTGCCCCCGTCGCAGGTACAATATCGTGTGATAGCTGGCGTAGCAAACATTATCGCTACGCCAGCTTCACATGCACTTACCTGCCGTGCGACCGTTGCTCTGGCCGGCGACCCGCCTCCTTCCTAAGGGGGCATGTCGTGCGGCGTCATAGCGACGTCACACGGCAGGTGGCCAATAGCGGCGGAGGGGCGGAGATGAGCAGGATGTAAACATCCCACCCACCTCCTTCCTTCCGCATATCCTACGGAAGCCACGGTGACGCCGGTAGGAGATGTTCCTCGCTCCTGCGGCTTCACACACAGCGATGTGTGCTGCCGCAGGAGCGAGGAACAACATCGGACCGTCGCGTCAGCGTAATTATGGATTACACCGACGCTGCACCGATGATACGATTACGACGATTTTGCGCTCGTTAATCGTATAATCTAGGCTTTACACACTACGATGTCGCATGCGATGCCAGATGTGTGTCACTTTCAATTTGACCCCACCGACATCGCACCTGCGATGTCGTAGTGTGCAAAGCTCGCCTAACAGAAAATGTGCAATCAGCATTTAAACAAAATTTGACCGGTGCAAAAGTATGGGCACCCTTATCAATATCTTGATTTGAACACTCCTAACTGCTTTTTACTAACTTACTAAAGCACTAAATTGGTTTTGTAACATCATTGAACTTTGAACTTCATAGGCAGGTGTATCCAATCATGAGAAATGTAATTTAAGGTGGCCACTTGCAAGTTGTTCTCCTATTTGAATCTCCTATGAAGAGTGGCATCATGGGCTCCTCAAAACAACTCTCAAATGATCTGAAAACAAAGATTATTCAACATAGTTGTTCAGGGGAAGGATACAAAAAGTTGTCTCAGAGATTTAACCCTTTAAGGACGAAGCCAGTTTTGTACTTAATGCCCAGGCCATTTTTTGCAATTCTGACCAGTGTCCCTTTATGAGGTTATAACTCTGGAATACTTCAACGGATCCCGGTGATTCGGACACTGTTTTTTTGTGACATATTGTACTTCATGATAGTTATAAATTTAGAATGATATTTTTTGCTTTTATTTGTGAAAAAATCGGAAATTTGATGAATATTTTTAAAATTTTGCAATTTTCAAACTTTTAATTTTTATGCCCTTAACCCAGAGAGTTATGTCACACAAAATAGTTAATAAATAACATTTCCCACATGTCTACTTTACATCAGCACAATTTCTGAAACACAATTTTTTGGGGTTAGGAAGTTAGAAGGGTTCAAAGTTCATCAGCAATTTCCCATTTTTTCAACAAAATTCACAAAACCACATCATATTTGAAGTGACTTTGAGGGGCCTAAGTGAAAGAAAATACCCAAAAGTGACACCATTCTAAAAACTGCACCCCTCAAAGTACTCAAAACCACATCCAAGAAGTTTATTAACCCTTCAGGTGCTACACAGGAATTAAAGCAATGTGGAATGAAAAAAAGCAAAAAATAAAATGTTACCTAAAATGTTGCTCTACCCCAAATTTAATCCCTTTTAGAAGAAATAACACAACAAAATGGACCCCAAAACTTGTTACCCACTTTCTTATGAACGCGCCAATACCCCACATGTGGTCAGAAACCTCTGTTTGGACAAATGGGAGGGCTCGGAACAAAAGGAGCAATATTTGAATTTTGGAAAGCAAATTCGGCTGAAATAGATTGCGGGCACCATGTTACATTTAGATGTCCGCTAAGGTACCTAAACAGCAGAAACCCCTCACAAGTGATACCATTTTGAAAACTAGACCCCTTAAGGCTCCTATCTAGGGGTATAGTGAGCATTTTGGACCCACAGGTACTTCACAGATTTGGATAACGTTACGTTGTCATATTGAAAATTTTCATTTTTTTTCTCAAAAATGTTGCTTTAGCATCAATTTTCTCCCTTTTTCAAGAGGTAATTGTGTAATGTTTGTTACTCACTTTTTTATGAGCGAAGTGATACCTCACATGTGGTCTGAAACCTTTGTTTGGAGAAATGGGAGGGCTTGGAACGGAAGGAGCAATATTTGAATTTTGGAAAGGAAATTTGGCTGAAAAAGATTGCGGGCACCATGACGCATTTGTAGGACCTCTAAGGTATGTAAATAGCAAAAAAACCACAAGTGACCCCATATTAGAAACTAGGCCCCTCAAGGAATTTATCTAGATGTTTGGTGAGTACCCTGAACCCCCAGGTGCTTCACAGAAGTTTATAATGTTGAGCCATGAAAATAAAAAAATAAAATTTTACCACAAAATTGTTAGTTCAACCAGGTAGCTTTTTTTTCCCAAGGGTAACAGTTAAAAATTCATCATGAAATTTATTGTGTAATTTCTCGTGAGTGTGGTGATATCTTGTATGTGGTGAAAATCAACTGTTTGGGCCCACGGCAGGGCGCGGAAGAGAAGGAGTGCCATTTGACTACAAAATTGGCTGGAATCAATAGCGGACGCCATGTTGCATTAGGAGAGCCCCTGAGGTGCCTAAACAGTGGAGGTCCCCCACAAGTGACCCCATTCTGGAAAATAGACCCCTCAAGGAATTTATCTAGATGTTTGGTGAGTACCCTGAACCCCCAGGTCCTTCACAGAAGTTTATAATGTTGAGCTGGGAAAATAAAAAAAATACATTTTTACCACAAAATTGTTACTTTAACCAGACAGCTTTTTTTATCAAGAGTAAAAGGGAAAAAATCTGCATAAAAGTTATTGTGCAATTACTCCTGAGTATGCTGATACCTTATGTGTGGTGGAAACCAACTGTTTGGGTGCACAGCAGGGCTCGGAAGGGAAGGAATACCAATTGACTGCACAATTGGCTGGAATCATTAGCGGACGCTATGTCACATTTGGAAAGCCCCTAAGGTGCCTAAACAGTGGAGTGACCCCATTCTGGAAACAAGACACCTCAAGGCTTTTATCTAGGTGTGTAGTGAGCATTTTGAATCCACGAGCACTTTACAGAATTTGATAAGCTTAGGTTACCATGTTGAAAATTTTCATTTTTTTCACAAAAATGTTGATTTAGCATAAACTTTCTCACTTTTTCAAGAGGCAACAACAAAATATGGACCCCACAGGTTGTTAGCCAATTTCTTGTGAGCGCAGGGATACCCTACATGTGGCAAAAATCTCTATTTGGATAAATGGGAGGGCTAGGAATGGAAGGAGCACCATTTGAATTTTGGAAAAGTTTAAATAAATTGCACGCACCAGATCACATTAGCAGGGCCCCTTGGGTACCTATACATCAGAAACCCCCCACAAGTGACCCCATTTTGGAAACTGGACTCCTCAAGGATTTTATTCAGGAGTATAGTAAGCATTTTGATTCCACAGGTACTTCACAAAAATGTTGCTGTAGCAACAATATTCTCACTGTTAGGCTATGTGGCCATGATCCAGCGACACGGCGTCTAGTACCCAGTGTCAACCTTCCTACAGAGATGTGAGTGTTGTGCACGGAAGAACGCAGCTGCCCATACCCACGATTTGGGTTCAGGCTGCTGTGGACTTTAGAAAAAACCATATACAATAGGACCGTTGGTAGGTAGGAGCAAGGTCCCATAGGGTGCTATAGGGACCCCATATATTTAGCTCCTCCCCTTCATCATCTACGCCCTTTGTGTGTTCACTATTAATGGGTGTCTAAATTTTAAAATATATCAATAAAAGTTTAATATTAATTGAAATTGAGGTTTTTTGTTTTTCGTTGCTGTGGACTTTAGCTCTATTCTACCTGCAGAGAACACTCTTGTCTCCGCAGCATAAATTGACATGCTAAGGCTCGGGAAGCTGCACCACAGGTCGGTTTATGCTGCGGAGAAAAGAAGCACAGTGGGCACGGGATTTCTAAAAATCCTTCCACTGTGCTTCTACTGCACAATGCAGCGTTATGGATGCAGGGAAAACACTCTGCGCCCAAAACGCTGCAAACCCTGATTGTGGGCACATAGCCTAAAATGCTACAATGGATGAATGGATAGATGTCAAACATAAATATAACGTCCCATTCCCCTGCATATTCTAAGCTGGCGCCCTTCAGTGACTTTCATATGGCACTAAAGGGTGCCTAGCCTTGTATTTAGCCCAAAAAAAAAATTAAAATAAACAACTAAACAACTAAAATAGGTCCCCCCTATTTTTGAAAGCCAGCAAGGGTAAAGCAGACAGCTGTAGCCTGCAGCCACAGCTGACAGCTTCACCTTGGCTGGGGATCAATTTGGAGGGCTCCCCAAATTGTTTTTTTTTAATTCCTTATAAACAAATAATTAAAAAACAAACAAACGTGGGGTTCCCCCAAATTAGATCACCAGCCAAGGTGAAGCAGACAGCTGGGGTCTGGTATTCTCAGGGTGGGAAAAGTCATGGTTATTGGACTCTTCCCAGCCTAAAAAAAGCAGGTCGCAGCCTCCCCAGAAGTGGCGCATCCATTAGATGTGCCAATCCTGGCGCTTCGCCCCAACTCATCCCGTTGCCCTGGTGCAGTGGCAAATGGGGTAATAAATGGGGTTGACACCAGATGTGTAATGTCACCTGGCATCAAGCCCAGCAATTAGTGATGTCACGGCGTCTATCTGATACCAGACATAACTAATTGACAGTAATAAAAAAAAATTGACAACAAAAAAAAAAGTATTTGAAAAAACACTCCCCCAAAACATTCCCTCTTTCACCAATTTATTGAAAAGAAAAAAAATCTCCTGTAAGCCATTTTGGAAGTCCCATGACCTTCTAGAATATGGGGGGCACGCTCAGGGAACAAGTCCCCCATTTTCTAGGAGTGCAGACCTTCCATTTGAGGAGAGTGGGTGCAAAGAATCTGCACCCACTCTCCCCGTGTCACAGCTGCAGAGTCCGTGCAGTGAGCCAGCGTTTCTGAAAGCAGGAATCTGAGCTGACAGCCACTCTGCACATGTGACCTGCGTCTGCTGTGAAGGAGGAGGGGGTCGCGGGGGATCAGCACTCCAACAGGTACGGGGGAACACCAGGAGACACCGGGGGGAATAGGGGGTGACCTGGCAGGGCCTGGGGAGGAGTTTTCTCTCGCATGTTGGATGGCACATGTGACAGAAGTCAGAGGAAATGGGTAAATGCGAGCGGTGCGCTGCTGTGCGCGCCGCCATCTTGGATTTTTGGGAGGGGGTTGGGGGTCGGGAGGGGCACTTCGGCATCCCCGGGGGACCGGAGGGGACCGGGGAAGGAGATATATCTCCCAGCTGACATGTTTGATCATGCCAGATGGGAGATAAATAATTTTTTACCGGCGCTGTGATTTACTATAACATGATCATCGGTATACGGTGTATACCTGTGATCACGTGAGCGGGGACCGGAAAAACCGGAACGAATCATGATCTCCAGGGTCTCAGCTACCCCCGGTAGCTGAAACCCCGGAGATTTTTTGACACTGAGGGGCGCTATTCACTTTTTTCTGTCCGCCGTTTATAAACGGCAGATCAGAATACGGACCTGATTCTGCCGCCGTTTATCTCCGTAAGGCTGTCGTAATGGGTTAAACTGTCAGTTTCCACTGTGAGGAGCATAGTATGGAAATGGAAGAACACAGGTACAGTTCTTATTAAACCCAAAAGTGGCAGGCCAAGAAAAATATCAGAAAGGCAGAGAAGAAGAATGGTGAGAACAGTCAAGGACAAGCCACAGACCACCTCCAAAGACCTGCAGCATCATCTTGCTGCAGATGGTGTCAATGTGCATCGGTCAACAATACAGCGCACGTTGCACAAGGAGAAGCTGTATGGGAGAGTGATGCGAAAGAAGCCGTTTCTGCAAGCACGCCACAAACAGAGTCGCCTGAGGCATGGAAAAGCACATTTGCACAAGCCAGTTACATTTTGGAAGAAGGTCCTGTGGACTGATGAAACAAAGATTGAGTTGTTTGGTCATACAAAAAGGCGTTATGCATGGAGGCAAAAAAACACGGCATTCCAAGAAAATCACTTGCTACCCACAGTAAAATTTGGTGGAGGTTCCATCATGCTTTGGGGCTGTGTGGCCAATGCTGGCACCGGGAATCTTGTTAAAGTTGAGGGTCGCATGGATTCAACTCAGTATCAGCAGATTCTTGACAATAATGTTCAAGAATCAGTGACAAAGTTGAAGTTACGCAGGGGATGGATATTTCAGCAAGACAATGATCCAAAACACCGCTCCAAATCTACTCAGGCATTCATGCAGAGGAACAATTACAATGTTCTGGAATGGCCATCCCAGTCCCCAGACCTCAATATAATTGAAAATCTGTGGGATGATTTGAAGCGTGCTGTCAATGCTCGGTGACCATCAAACTTAACTGAACTGGAATTGTTTTGTAAACAGGAATGGTCAAATATACCTTCATCCAGGAACTCATTAAAAGCTACAGGAAGCGACTAGAGGCTGTTATTTTTGCAAAAGGAGGATTTACAAAATATTAATGTCACTTTTATGTTGAGGAGCCCATACTTTAGCACCAGTCAAATCTTGTTTAAATGCGGATTGCACATTTTCTGTTAGTACAATAAACCTCATTTCAATCCAGAAATATTACTCAGTCCATCAGTTATTAGATATATGAAACTGAAATAGCTGTTGCAAAAACCCAAATTGTTATAAAGAAAAAAGGTTAACATTAATAGGGGTGCCCAAACTTTTTCATATGACTGTACATTATATTAATACCTGTGGTAAAGAAATTCGCCTTTTTGTTCTTCTTTAACCACTTACCAGTATCCACCATACAAGTTTGATGCAAGTCAGGATATGCAGTATGGAGCGAAGTCATGGGGAGAGCCCATCCAACACCCGGCAAATAATGGCTTTGAAACACAGCTAGGACCTGCCTCCAACAGTTGTGGGTGATTTGGGGCTCCGCCAGTGACTGTTACCATGTTGAATGTTGCTGTCTATCTCTGATAGCGGCAATAATAGCGAGCTTACTTGTGGGCGCATCATTCTTTGAATCCATTGGCTGCCCATTTCATGATTGTAGGGTACAAATGGGTTGCTATGACAGCCAGGGTCTCTTGAAGACCTCATTGTCCATAAAATTACTTAACCAGATCATTAAACACCGTAAACAGAAAAAAATGAAAAACGTCCAAATTGCAATATTTTGCTAACAGCAACACTGCAAAAAATGCAGTAAGATGCAATGAAAATGCCATATCTATCACCCAACATGCTACCAAAAAGAACGTTGTCACGTCCCTTAAAAACTAAGCCCTCAAACAGTTTTATCGAGTAAAAATGAAAATGTTACTCGGAAAACAGTGACACCACTGTAAAAAATTTTTTTAGAACTTTTGAATTTTTTACTTAACATTAAAATAATAAATAACGGGACAAGTTTGGTGTTGCCAAAGCCGTGCTAATAAGGAGAGTCATATCGCCAGGTTCACTTTTACATGTACGCCATAAAAACAATGTCAAAATTGTATTTTTTGCAAGTTTAAAAACAAAATGAATGGTGTCAGTCAAAAGGACAACTTGTCCCACAAAAAACAAGACCCCATACATCTATGTGAATAGAAAAATAGAAAAGTTATGTGTTGTGAATATCATCAGAGCTGGTGCTGTTCCCGAGAGTGTTTCTGGGCTCCCTCTGTTGGCTAGTGCTGGTAGTGAGTCTGATCTTGCATCTGTCGCTCAGACAGGCGTAGGAGATGATTGCTGTTCCAGGAAGCCTATGGAGTCCAGTTTGAGGGAATAAAGGAAGTCAGTCTCTGTCTCGCCTTTGCCGGTGATAATTGTTTCTGCTCCATGAGAAAATATCTTGAATTTTATCCTCTACCTTTTAGGCTTTTGCCTTCCCCTGTAGGTTCTGTTTTTGCCTTTTTTCTGCTCCTTTTTGGAGTCTCCAGGAATTATTTTTGCAGAGTTTTTTTCATTCCTTTACATCGGTTTTGTTTCCATGTCATCCTGGTCTGCAGCTATGCCTGAAAAGTATTTTTGTTTTTTCCTTCTGAGAATTAATTACTTCTCATGCACCTTTTAGCTTCTTATATGTGAATAAGAGCTCTCCCTGCACTTTGTTTGGAGGACAATTTATTCCCAGCAAGAAAGGGAGTTTTGCTTCCAGTCTGATCTAGAGTTTGTAGTTTTTGTATCTCATGTATTTGCACAAGAGTTCCTAATATAGTGGGAGGAAAGATTGTGTGATTTTTTTTAAAGGAATTTTTGATTATCAGGTGTTGGTATTTTTTTATGTTTTTTACTGGCTGCAACCAGCAAATCTATCTTTTCCTTTTGTATCTAGCTAGTAGGGGCTCACTTTGCTTAACCCTATACTTTCCATCTGTGTGTTGTTTTTTTCTTATATCACTGTCCTTATATGTTGGGGGCTTGTCTCTTTCCTTTGGGACTATTCTGAGGCAAGTCAGGATTCCTCATTTCATCTTTGAGGTTAGTTAGTTCTCTGGTGGAGACGAGGTGTTTGGGTTGGTTAGGAATGCTCCACTGCTACTTCTAGTTGTGTTTGTGAAGTTAGTGGATTGCAGCCAGCTAAGTTTGCAACTACTCTTGTGCATTATTTTCCATAATTTTTTTATGGTTTTATTTGCAAGATATTTTGCGGCCTCCTTACCACAACAGTTATGGCTCTTTGAGGAAGGGGTAGAAAAAATGAAAAAATAAAGCGGAAATTGGGATTAATCTTCATTTGAAGTTGTCTTCTGCTAAGAATTAGGTACATGGAGGCTGAACAGTGCACTGGGACGTACTCTCCTGCCCAAGACCCTCCACCTGTCTCTTGTGTTTGAGTGACAGGTTATTGATTTTTAGTATCAAGAAATGCTTGGCATTTAACGAGGGATTTTGTTCAATTTATTTTTAATATCCAGAAATTAAACAGGCACAAATGTTTCAGTTATGGTGACCTTCATCAGTGTGCAAAACAAGGAAGCCACGGAGACACCATCACATGTTTCTCAACGCTTGCAGGTAACTAGCCAGGTCTTTCACCGGGACGGAACAACCATGGGAAGGGCAGTCTCCAGTCAAGGAAACCACCTATGCCAAAACATGGTATCCATCCACAGACAGCTGTTTTGGGGTATTTGCCCCTCATCAGTGTGAAGTAGGAAACTGGCTAGTGGGAGCAATGCCTAGTGGAAGACTACATATGTAAGGATGGTTGACCTTAGAGAGATCAACATCCAGCACCACGGAGCACCATCACCATCTAGAATTAATGCATTGAGAAACACGTGATTAGAGTTGAGCGTGGTTCGTGGTTCTCCAGTTCACGGTTCGAGTGATTTTGGGGGGTGTTCTAGATAGAACTAGAACTTGAGCTTTTTGCTAAAAGCTCGTTAGCTCGAGTTACGTTCGAGAACGGTTCTAGCAGCAAAAAGCCAAGCTATTTAGTAGCTGGCTTTTCACTGTAATAGTGTAAGTCACTCTGTGACTCCCACTGTTATGAAATTTCAGCGTATAGTGTGCGGGGACTGCGCGTTCAGATCTCTGCTGCTGGGATAATGGCGATCGCCATTTTTTTTTTTCTTGTCTTCCTTCCCTGAGCGCGCGTGTAGTGGGGCGGGCCAGCATGTCAGCCAATCCCAGACACACACACAGCTAAGTGGACTTTTTGCCAGCCAAGCAAGGGCATGTGTCATAGGCTGTCCATGTCACATGTCCCTGCATTATAAAAACGGGTATCTGCCCGTCTGGATGCCATTATCTGCCTTCTGCGTCTGGGTGTCAGTCACCGTTGGCGTAGCTCCTGTCGCTTATCCTGTTGTGTACGCTCTAGACACAGCGCTATACAGAATAGGGATAGAAGTTTCTTCAGCCGTTGTAAGGGCTAATTACAGCAGGCTCAGAGCCATAGGTGACAGTTAGGTCCGTGGAAACAGTTTTTAACAGCTACAGATAACAGCGTCTGTGTAGCTAAGCTCAGGGACTTCCTCGCTGCATTTCACCATTAGGAGGGATAGAAAGTGAGGCTTCCTTTCCTCTACACTGACCCACAACCCGGCCACTGTACCCTCCTGCCCTTTGCACACTCAAGCTCATTGTTACTAAGCCATTATACTAGCAAACACTGAGGAAACGTAGTGCCATCCTAAAAGTGGCTGTTGGGCTTCATTAGTGTCCCACTGATGCAAAGCTATTTGCAGAACCTCTGCATTGCACACTCAAGCTCATTGTTACTAAGCCATTATACTAGCAAACACTGAGGAAACTTAGTGGCATCCTAAAAGTGGCTGTTGAACTTCATTAGTGTCCCACTGGTGCAAAGATATTTGCAGCACCTCTGCATTGCACACTCAAGCTCATTGTTACTAAGCCATTATACTAGCAAACACTGAGGAAACTTAGTGGCATCCTAAAAGTGGCTGTTGGACTTCATTAGTGTCCCACTGGTGCAAAGATATTTGCAGCAGCTCTGCATTGCACATCCAAGCTCATTTTTACTAAGCTATTAGAATAGCAAACTGTGCTGCCAGTTTAAGGGCCATAGTTGCATTGTCCGGGATAGTTATTGTTGTTTATTCTGCTGTCAATAAAGGTAGACCACCGCTGCAATCTACACCACCTCTCAATTTTTACTAACACATTTTAAGTGCAAATTCTTGTCGCAATATAAATGAGTGGCAAAATGACAGATGCTGGTGGAAAGGACAACAGGCGTGTTGGAAAAGGAAAAAAGGCTTTGTCCGTGGGGAAGGTGGCAAAGCTCCATTAACATCTGCTGAAGATAGGCCATCTTGCAGCAAAAGTAAGATGTCTACTACTTTCCGTGGACAATCAGATGTGCTCCCTTTTTTACGAACACGAACAACTGGAACAAAGGTAGATGATGGCCAAAAAAGAAAATGCTTGAATGGATCTCAAGTGGTTCAACAAGTGCCCTCTCCGCCACCTCAACTACAGCATCCAAAAAAACACCAGTCCTCTGAGTTGTCATCCCAATCACACTTGCGTTCTCCCAGCTCTGAAGTCTCCATCCGCCCTGCACAGTATGGTGGAACTGAGATGGCTGAGTCTGCAGAGCTGTTCAGTCACACTATAGCCTGGGAATCAGAGGTCTGCTCCCAAGCTACAGTGAGTACAGACCAGGAAATGGTCTGCAGTGATGCCCAGAACCTTTGTGACTCAGATTCAGGCCATGATGACCAAGTTTCTGAGCATAATGTTGACTCTTATTCACAAACTGAAACACCTGTTGTAATAGACAATGAGGAACATACTGATGACGATGAGACGCAGATACCAGATTAGGATGACAACTTAAATATTCGTTCAGGGCAGGAAGAGGCTCGATCTGAGGGTGAGGGGAGTGCAAACACAACGCTTGATGAGGAAGTTCTAGATCCTACCTACTGTCAACCCACCGTCAGGCACTCGAGGAGGTCAACAGAGGCGGTGGAGGAGGATGCTACTGATGACGAAGTTACCTTGCGCCTTCCTGGACAGAGGAGGAGTACTGGTAGCACGTCTACAACTGCATCCTCAGCCACCACTCTGCCTCTGAGCAGTATTCGGGGTGGCTCAGCAAATCGCATGCCCTCTAAGCCTTGCCTAGCCTGGTCCTTTTTTGACCTTGCAAAGGATCGCCCAAATCATGTGATCTGTAAAATTTGTCGGGAATCTGTTAGTAGAGGCAAAAACCTCAGCAGTTTGACAACTTCTTCCATGAATCGTCACCTGAATAAATATCATATGTCCCAGTGGGAAGCTCACCGTGCTGCAATGCAGCCTAGCGGAGCAGACCATCCACCGCCTGCCCCTTCCAGTGCATCCGCGCGCTCTTCATCTTCTAGGTCTGTGGGGACAGCTGTCACACCTGGTTTTCCACGCACAACTTCCACCACTGTAACCGCAACAGGCAGTTTGCTTGGTAGGTCGTCAGTTGGTTTGGAAGGGGAAACAAGTGCATGTGTACAGCTCTCTCAGACATCAATAGCATCAACGTTGGATGAAGGCAACATGTCTACGCCTGCACTTTCCTCACAAACCTGCATTTTTTCAGGGACACCCTACTCACCTCCATCTACATACAGCACCAGATCTCTGTCCCTTAGATGTGGACAAATAAAAGGCCATTTCCTGCTACCCATGACAAAGCTAAGAGGTTGACTTTATCCCTCTGGAAGCTCTTGGCTACCGAAATGCTGCCTTTCCACCTGGTGGACACACAGGATTTTAGAGACCTTATGTCTGTCGCTGTGCCCCAGTACTACTTCTCTAAGAAAGGTGTGCCTGCGCTACACCAGCATGTCGCAAACAACATCACCGCTTCCTTGAGAAACTCTGTGTGTGAACGGGTGCATTTTACCACCGATACTTGGACCAGTAAGCATGGACAGGGACGTTACATGTCGCTGACTGGGCACTGGGTAACTATGGTAATAGATGGTGAAGGGTCTGCTGCACAAGTCTTGCCGTCCCCACGACTTGGGCGTCAATCTTCTGTCTGTCCATGTTTTTCCACTGACTCTGCCTCCTCAACCTCATCTGGGTCCTCCACCTCCGCCCCAAGCCTGCCTGGTCAGGCCACCAGAATTGTAACTGCGCAGAAGGAATCACGCACCCCTTATTACTATGCTGGCAGCAGAGCGCAACGGCATCAGGCGGTCTTTGTCTTAAAATGTCTTGGAACTAAGAGTCACACAGCGGCTGAGTTGTGGGCAGCTCTGGAGACTGAGTTTGGTAAATGGTTGTCTCCACTCAACCTGCAGCCTGGTAAGGCCGTGTGCGACAATGCTGCAAACCTGGTTGCGGCTTTTCACCTGGGCAAGGTGACACACGTGCCTTGTATGGCTCACGTTTTGAACCTTGTTGTCCAGCAATTTTTAACACACTATCCCGGCCTAGATGGCCTTCTGAACAGTGTATGAAAACTGTCTGCTCACTTCCGCCGTTCAACCGCCGCAGCTGAGCGACTTGCATCGCTCCAGAAGTCTTTTTGCCTGCCGGTTCATCGCCTGAAATGCGATGTGCCGACACACTGGAATTCGACTCTCCACATGTTACAGCGACTTTGGCAGCACCGCTGAGCCCTGGTTCAATACGTCATGACGTATAGCCTGGGCCAACGAGATGCAGAGGTGGGGCAGATTACCCTGATGGAGTGGTCTCAGATCAAGGACCTATGCACCCTTCTGCACAGTTTCGGCATGGCGACGAATATGTTTAGCGCTGACAATGCCATTATCAGCATGACAATTCCAGTCATTTACATGCTGGAGCACACGCTAAACACTATTCGGAGTTAGGGGGTGGGACAACAGGAAGGGGAGGAACTACAGGAGTATTCATATGCGCAAGGGAAAACAACATCACCAAGGTCCAGACGTTCCTCATCACCAAGGCGGCAGGCATGGGACCCTGGGGGACAGGGATCAAAAAGGGCGCATGGTAGCAGGCAAAATGTTGAGGAAGGTGCAGGAGAACATGAAGAAATGGAGGACGAACTGTCCATGGACATGGAAGACTCAGCGGATGAGGGAGACCTTGGTTAAATTTCAGTTGAAAGAGGTTAGGGGGAGATGTCAGAGGAAGAAAGAACGGTTAGCACCTCTATGCCACAAACACAGCTTGGACTTGGTCCGCATGGCTGCGCAAGACACATGAGCGCCTTCTTGCTGCACTACCTCCAACATGACCCTCGTATTGTCAAAATTAGAAGTGATGATGACTACTGGCTTGCCACACTATTAAATTCCCGGTACAAGTCCAAATTTTGTGACATAATTCCAGCCATAGAAAGGGACGCACGTATGCAGGAGTATCAGCAAAAGTTGTTACTCGATCTTAACTCGGCTTTTCCTTCAAACAACCATGGTGCACAGAGTGAATCTCCCAGTTGTAACTTGAGAAACATGGGACGATCTCGTCATCTTCAACAGTCTACCCGTACCAGCAGCACCGTATCTGGTGCTGGTAACAGCAATTTTATTGAATCTTTTCATAATTTTTTTAGACTATCCTTTGCAAGGCCACCAGAGACAACAAGTCTGACACATAGTCAACGGCTGGAGAGGATGATACAGGAGTATCTCCAAATGAACATCGATGCCATGACTTTGCAAATGTAGCCTTGTTCATTTTGGGCTTCAAATCTTGAAAAATGGCCAGAGCTCTCCACTTACGCCTTGGAGATCTTGTCATGTCCAGCTGCCAGCGTTGTCTCTGAACGTGTCTTCAGTGCTGCTGGGTGTGTGCTGACAGATAAGCGCACGCATCTGTCCAGTGACAATGTGCACAGACTAACGTTCATCAAAATGAACAAGTCATAAATCCACAAGGAATTTACTACCCCTGTGTCATCCTGGGGAGAGTAAATGCTTGTGGATTTGGAATGTGCTTGATGCAAATCAAAACATCCTTTTTGCAACTAGGGCACAAGAGCTGCCACTGATGGAGTGTCTGTGTGGCCCAATTTTTGGAAAAGGGAGACTCCGCTTGGAGTAAACCTTGCTTGCTGTGTTTTTAAAAAGGAGCCAAGATGAACAAGTCATGGTTCAACAAAGACTTTGCTACCTACCCCGATGTCATCCTGGGGACGGTTAAGGATGGCGCATTTTTGAATGTTCTTGATGCAAATCTACCTGTGAAGTGTACAACTGGGGCACAAGTGCTGCCACTGAAGGGGTGGGTGTCTGTGTGGTCCAATTTTTGGAAAAAAAAGTGAGACTCCGCTTGGAGTAACCTTTGCTTGCAGTGTTTCTAAAAATGATCCAAGATGAACATATCTGGGATCAGCAAAGACTTTGCTACCTACACCGGTGCCATCCTGGGGACGGTTAAGGATGGCGTATTTTTGAATGTGCTTGATGCAAATCTACCTGTGAAGTGTACAACTGGGGCACAAGTGCTGCCACTGAAGGGGTGGTTGTCTGTGTGGCCCAATTTTTGGAAAAAAGGGAGACTCCGCTTGGAGTAACCCTTGCTTGCAGTGTTTCTAAAAATGATCCAAGATGAACAGATCTGGGATCAGCAAAGACTTTGCTACCTACCCCGGTGCCATCCTGGGGACGGTTAAGGATGGTGTATTTTTGAATGTGCTTGATGCAAATCTACCTGTGAAGTGTACAACTGGGGCACAAGTGCTGCCATTGAAGTGGTGGGTGTCTGTGTGGCACAATTTTTGGAAAATAAAGTGATACTCCGCTTGGGGTTACCCTTCCTTGCTGTGTTTTTAAAAAGGAGCCAAGATGAACAGATCTGGGATCAGCAAAGACTTTGCTACCTACCCCGGTGCTATCCTAGGGACGGTTAAGGATGGCGTATTTTTGAATGTGCTTGATGCAAATCTACCTGTGAAGTTTACAACTGGGGCACAAGTGCTGCCACTGAAGGGGTAGGTGTCTGTGTGGCCCAATTTTTGGAAAAAAGGGAGACTCCGCTTGGAGTAACCCTTGCTTGCAGTGTTTCTAAAAATGATCCAAGATGAATAGATCTGGGATCAGCAAAGACTTTGCTACCTACCCCGGTGCCATCCTGGGGACGGTTAAGGATGGCGTATTTTTGAATGTGCTTGATGCAAATCTACATGTGAAGTGTACAACTGGGGCACAAGTGCTGCCACTGAAGGGGTGGGTGTCTTTGTGGCCCAATTTTTGGAAAAAAGGGAGACTTTCCTTTGAGTCACCTTGCAGTGTGTTTTACATCATTTTAGAAGGGCATGCCATGCCTATATCTGTGTCTCCTCCTCTTTTTCCTTGTCCAGCTCTTTTGTTTTCGCATAAGTATATGTCCTTGTCACTTTCCCATGTGTTTGTGTTGTGAGTTGTTTATCACCTTTTGGACACCTTTGAGGGTGTTTTCTAGGTGTTTTTATGTGTTTGTAATTGCCTCCCATTGTTTCCCATGGGTTTGAGTGGTTCGCCGAACCGGTTCACCGAACCGAACGCGAACCAGACCTTGGTTCGGCAAACCAAGCTCGAGCCGAACCGCGACCGGTTCACTCATCTCTACACGTGATAGTGCTCCGCAGTCCTGGATGTTGATCTCCCTAAGGTCAACCATCCTTACCTATGTAGTCTTTCACTAGGCATTGTTCCCACTAGCCAGTTTCCTACTCCACACTGATGAGGGGCACATACCCCGAAACAACTGTCTGTGGATGGATACCATGTTTTGGCATAGGTGGTTTCCTTGACTGGAGACTGCCCTTACCGTGGTTGTTCCTTCCCGGTGATAGACCTGGCTAGTTACCTGCCAGCATTGAGAAACATGTGATGGTGTCTCCGCGGCTTCCTTGTTTTGCATATTTTCAAGGGGGCATCGCTCTAGAATCACTGCGTTGAGAAACACGTGATGGTGCTCCATGGTGCTGGATGTTGATCTCCCTAAGGTCAACCATCCTTACCTATGTAGTCTTCCACTAGGCATTGCTCCCACTAGCCAGTTTCCTACTCCACACTGATGAGGGGCAAATACCCCGAAACAGCTGTCTGTGGATGGATACTTTGTTTTGGCACAGGAGGTTTCCTTGACTGGAGACTGCCCTTCCCGTGGTTGTTCCTTCCCGGTGAAAGACCTGGCTAGCTACCTGCCAGCGTTGAGAAACATGTGATGGTCTCTCCTCTTTGTTTTGCATATTTTCAAGGGGGCATTGCTCTAGAATCACTGCGTTGAGAAACACGTGATGGTGCTCCGTGGTGCTGGATGTTGACTTTATCAGTGTGCAGACATGTTTAAATATCACTGGCATCAGATTGACTGAGCACTGTATGCAGACCGCGGCATCCACTGCTGGTCTGTCATGCTTATCACACCAGTGGTGGATATTTAAAATAAACTCATCAAAATCACCAGTTGAGCGCCAAGTATTACGGTACTTCATGCGACATACTGTATGGGTTTGGAGCCTACTTGTGCCTCACAAAGCCAGAAGTGCTGTGCTATTCCTATCTGCTGATTTTTTTAGTGGCCTGCCTCCTGTTTGAAATCTAGCACTGGCACAGTCATTCCCATGGGAGGTACATGTAATGCACAGATTGATTTTCCAGCTGATGTAAAATAAAATGGCACCATGGTCGGCACAGACGCATTAGGGTACTTTCACACTTGCGTTATTTTCCTTCCGTTACAATCCGCCCTTTTGGGAAACAGCGGAATCCGTTAACGGATTCCGCTGTTTCCCATAGACTTGTATGGTTGACGGATTGTACCAAAAGGAGCTGCGTTGCTTCCGCTGGGCGACGCTCCGTTGCTTCCGCCCAGCGGGAGGAACGCAGCATGTAACGTTATTTTGAGCAGCGGAATCCTCTGGATTTCACTGCGCATGCTCTTTTTTTTTTTTTTTTTTTTTTTAAATCAAACTTTATTTTGGCTCGCGGTGGCCGAACGTTCAGCTGAGCGCCCGGCCGTCGGCAAGCGACAGCGCTCAGCTGAATGACCGGCCACCAGCATGCCCGGCCGCCGGCAAGTCACAGCGCTCAGCTGAGCGCCCGCCCGCCGGCATGCCCGGGCGCCGGCAAGTGACAGCGATCAGCTGATCACCCGGCGGCCGGTTGCAGGGAGCGATCAGCTGATCACCCGGCGGCCGGCTGCAGGGAGCGATCAGCTGATCACCCGGCGGCCGGCTGCAGGGAGCGATCAGCTGATCACCCGGCGGCCGGCTGCAGGGAGCGATCAGCTGATCACCCGGCAGCCGGCTGCAGGGAGCGATCAGCTGATCACCCGGTGGCCGGGAGCGATCAGCTGATCACCCGGCAGCCGGCTGCAGGGAGCGATCAGCTGATCACCCGGCGGCCGGCTGCAGGGAGCGATCAGCTGATCACCCGGCGGCCGGCTGCAGGGAGCGATCAGCTGATCACCCGGCGGCCGGCTGCAGGGAGCGATCAGCTGATCACCCGGCGGCCGGCTGCAGGGAGCGATCAGCTGATCACCCGGCGGCCGGCTGCAGGGAGCGATCAGCTGATCACCCGGCGGCCGGCTGCAGGGAGCGATCAGCTGATCACCCGGCGGGCGGGAGCGATAAGCTGATCACCCGGCGGCCGGCTACTGGGAGCAATCAGCTGATCACCCAGCGGCCGGCTGCAGGGAACGATCAGCTGATCGTTCACTATAGTCTGCCGCTGGTAAAACCGGGAAAAAAAAAAAAAAAAAAATCAAAACGAATTGCGTTGTTTTGCAGCATCCGTTGCATCCGTTGTGTCACTATATGCAACACATCCGTTGCATCCGTTACACAACGCAATGCAACGGATACCGTTCAACGCAAGTGTGAAAGTAGCCTTAGGCTACTTTCACACTTGCGTTGAACGGTATCCGTTGCATTGCGTTGTGTAACGGATGCAACGGATGTGTTGCATATAGTGACACAACGGATGCAACGGATGCTGCAAAACAACGCAATTCGTTTTGATTTTTTTTTTTTTTTTTTTTCCCGGTTTTACCAGCGGCAGACTATAGTGAACGATCAGCTGATCGTTCCCTGCAGCCGGCCGCTGGGTGATCAGCTGATCGCTCCCGCCCGCCGGGTGATCAGCTGATCGCTCCCGGCTGCCGGGTGATCAGCTGATCGCTCCCTGCAGCCGGCTGCCGGGTGATCAGCTGATCGCTCCCGGCCGCCGGGTGATCAGCTGATCGCTCCCTGCAGCCGGCCGCCGGGTGATCAGCTGATCGCTCCCTGCAGCCGGCTGCCGGGTGATCAGCTGATCGCTCCCTGCAGCCGGCCGCCGGGTGATCAGCTGATCGCTCCCTGCAGCCGGCCGCCGGGTGATCAGCTGATCGCTCCCTGCAGCCGGCCGCCGGGTGATCAGCTGATCGCTCCCGGCCGCCGGGTGATCAGCTGATCGCTCCCTGCAACCGGCCGCCGGGTGATCAGCTGATCGCTGTCACTTGCCGGCGCCCGGGCATGCCGGCGGGCGGGCGCTCAGCTGAGCGCTGTGACTTGCCGGCGGCCGGGCATGCTGGTGGCCGGTCATTCAGCTGAGCGCTGTCGCTTGCCGACGGCCGGGCGCTCAGCTGAACGTTCGGCCACCGCGAGCCAAAATAAAGTTTGATTTAAAAAAAAAAAAAAAAAGAGCATGCGCAGTGAAATCCAGAGGATTCCGCTGCTCAAAATAACGTTACATGCTGCGTTCCTCCCGCTGGGCGGAAGCAACGGAGCGTCGCCCAGCGGAAGCAACGCAGCTCCTTTTGGTACAATCCGTCAACCATACAAGTCTATGGGAAACAGCGGAATCCGTTAACGGATTCCGCTGTTTCCCAAAAGGGCGGATTGTAACGGAAGGAAAATAACGCAAGTGTGAAAGTACCCTAAGTCATTAAAATGTCATTGAGAGCTTAGACTGTCATGCGTGGACCACTGTGTGAATTCGATCAGCGCAGGAGTACACAGGAAAGAGATCTGCTATGGATAGCTTACCAGTGAAAGCACACCTGCTGCAATATATTAAACACTTTCTTTACCCCATGTGGCACCAATCCTTTAATGTGAGATAGCAGGGTAAAATATTAAAATGTAACTTTTAATGTTAATTTAAAATCAGGGGAAAATTTACAGTCAAAAAAACACATAAAGTGACACATAAAGTGACAATTCGGTAATAGGGGAGGTAAATACAGCAAAAGTCAGCTGACCTCTATCGGAAAGTCACAACAAAGCCTACTAGAAATATGGAATTGCAGAGGCTAACAAAAACCTTCAAATAAAAGGCAAATAGATTGGAATGGTCTCACCGGTATGTCTTTTGTTCATAACCCTGGTGATAGAAGGATCGCAGAGGGGGAGCTATTTAGTGCTTAGCTACCATCAACCCCTCAAGCTGAGATGCATTGAAGGCATGCTCCAGTCTCCCTACGCGTTTCGAAACAGCAAACTCATCAGGGGAGCTTTTACTGGATTGTGAAGCCAAGGGTATAACACCTCTTGTACAGAGGTAGGCGTCTACTTTTGCTGTATTTACCTCCCCTATTACCAGATCGTCACTTTGTGTTTTTCTGACTGTGAATTTTCCCCTGATTTTAAATTAACATTAAAAGTTACATTTTAATATTTTACCCTGCTATTTCACATTCCAACCCCCTGGGTGCCTGCTCTTGCTACTGCTATACCAATCCTTTAACCTCTTAATGACTAATCAAGTACATAGCACATCTGAGAGGGTGTCAGTTCCCGCACCATGATGTGCTATATTCATCATGGCTTTGAACTGTCGCTCCATGAAAACACACAGTAACATTTTCATGCCGACAGCTGTCACTGATGGCTGACCAGCACAGAAAGAGGTGTGGGGACCCATATCAGCAGTCCCCGGACTCAGATGAGCTGTGATCGGTGAGTCAATCTGAGTGTCCGATCTGTGTATGATTGTGCAGAATAGTGCTGAATATCAGCACTTCCTGCTCGGTAACCGCAGGAGCTTTACACAACTGAGCTGCTGCATTAACAGGCAGGGCCAGCGGGTATGCACCACCCTTGGTTGATTAAGGGGTACTTTGCACGCTGCAACATCGCTACTGCGATCTCGTTGGGGTCAAATCGAAAATGACGCACATCCGGCACCGGTAACGACGTTGCAACGTGTAAAGCCTAAATGCGCCGATAAACGATCGCAAAAGCGTCGTAAATCGGTGATCTGTGTAGTGTCGGTCATTTTCATAATGTCGCACCAATGGGAGATACAATGTTGTACCTCGTTCCTGCGGGAGCACACATCGCTGTGTGTGAAGCCGCAGGAGCGAGGAACATCTCCTTACCTGCGTCCACCGGCAATGCGGAAGAAAGGAGGTGGGCGGGATGTTTACGTCCCTTTCATCTCCGCCCCTCATCTTCTATTGGCCACCTGCCGTGTGACGTCACTGTGATGCCGCACGACCCGCCCCTTTAGGAAGGAGGCGGGTTGCCGGCCAGAGTGACGTCGCAGGGCAGGTAAATGCGTGTGAAGCTGCCGTAGCAATAATGTTTGCTACAGCAGCATGTGCGTCGGGGGCGGGTACTATCGCGCTCGTCATCGCAAGCATCGGCTAGCGATGTTGCAGCGTGCAAAGTACCCCTAACCCTCTACATGGCGCGATTGAGAGAGAGAATGTTATTTAGAAGGTTATGGGAGGCAGAGGTCTCCTCTCTGACCTCCATCTACCTGGTGAAGAAATCACAGGGAGCCGATAGTTGTCATGGCACCCGGAGGTCAAACAATGACCTCCTATTGTGCCAGATATGGTGGCATGATAGGCCACATTACACTGACAGGCATTCTGTCAGTGTAATCTGACAGGTCTCATCTATTGCAATACATGAGACCAGTGATCAAAAAAAAAGTTACACATATTTGGCAATGCCGCGACTGGAACGACCCAATCTATAAAACTGTCCCATAATATAACCCCTACAGTGAACTCCATTAAAAAATTAAATAAATAAAAAACTTAAGAAGAAATGCTGCTTTTTCACCATACTTTCTAAATAAAAGTGAAATAAAACATGATCACAAAGACTAATGTAAATAAAAATGGTATACCTGGAAATGTCATCTTGCCCTGCAAAAAAACAAGCTACCATACAGCTCAATCAGTGGAAAATGAAAAAAGCTATAGCTCTCTATAGAATGCAGTGATGGAAAAACTATACTTTTTATATGTACCGCTCCTGCGACAGCCGACGGACTGCTCGGATCCGGATCCACAGTGGCTTGAGGGGTTTCCGGACCTGAGGCGGGGTCGCGCGGCCGCTCGAAATGAAAAAGGGGAATGAAAGGGTGGATTGGATAGTGTTCGAGACGCTATCCATGGGTCGTGGTAAAATGGAGCGATGGGATAGCAGCTGGTGATGTTAACTCCTGCGAGGGGTAGGTGTCCCGGGGCTCAGTGATGGGAGGCTGAGGACCCATTGGAAGAATAGGGCACAATGTACTCACACAGTCCAGAGATGCTGACACTGACACCAGGTAAACCAAAGTCTTGAATGCCCTGCAGCCTTAGTTCGAACTCGTTGGGTCCGTGCCCTTTTGGCGTTGCTGGTTGGTCTGAAGCCTTGTCCCTTGGCACTGTGTTTAGTCTTGGTGGATCCCTTTCACCTAAAACTACTTGGGTCCCGCTCACCTGCGTGGCTAGCAGGGTGAGCTTGCTCTCAGGGTTCACGCTTGGGATTTTCTGGACGGTTTTGGGAAGTCCTATCCCTCTCGTTGCACTAGTACCCCGATTTTGGAGTGGGTAGAGAGCGGTTCATGAAGATTCCGTCCTCGTCGGGTGAATTACTGGGCTGCATAAAGCTGCTTCCCAGTTTAGGGTCTACGTACCTCGTCGTGCCCTGGCTCCTGCCCGGTTCTAGCACAAGGCGGCTGAACTGCCCTCCGGGGCAGTACCGTGCCCCCTGCCACTACCCCCTGCGACCGGGGTTCCAGCTCCTTACAGGCCAGGCCAACGTCTGGAACCTGGGACAGGTACAGGAGCCCAGCTCCGCAGCATGACCTTTTCCTGTCACTGCTCACTGACACTCACTGACTACTACTCACACTTCTGGCCCTCCTTCTACCATCCCTCCATCTGGGCGGCCCTATTCCCCTCAGGCTGCCCAATGGGTATTTGGTGGGTGTGGTGCAGAGTGTTCCTCAGGATTTGTGTATACCTGTTCTTAGCAACACCAAAGGGACAGGACCCGTAAGCAAGGAGGAGCGGGTACCATGCAGAAGGGCAGATTGCACGGCACCCTTGTAACGACCTATTAGGCCAGGGCGTCACATATACAAAATAGTTTTTATTGTGCAAAAGTGGCAAAATGATTTTGATGCAGTATCACTGTAACCATACTGACCCGAAGAATAAAGATGTCATCACTTTTACAACTTGGCAAACATCATACTATTTTTTTTTAAAAAAGTGTTTTTTAGTGTTTGATAGTAGCCAAACATAAAAAGAACTATATAAATCTGGTATTGCTGCAATGTCACTGACCCAAGTAATTAAGCTGCTTTAATTGGTGTAAAAAATAAAAGAAATTCTTGACCTAATGTTGATACTCTGATTTCCAAAGATCGCAGTAAAGCTTAGCTCACAATTATTTCGTGATCTACCCTGAGCGCTTATACCTGGATTTACATGTAAATCTCTGAAATACGTGATTCAGTCGAAACTCCTCATGGAACATTCACTATACTGAGGTAGATGGAGTAACCTTGGACTCTCCTATGATGCATCTGTGTCCATCTTTTTAGGCATGCATAAAAGTGCATTTGACCACCTCTTTTATGCACATCTTAATAGCCGGATTCCGTGAAACAGAAGTCACACAGAATCTAGAATAATCTCCTGCCTCATTAGTAAATGGATCCGCTGGGGTTTCAACTGAATCACGTATTTTGTAGATTTTGATTTAAACCCTGATTTAAGCGCTCAGAGTAGAGCAGAGGATAAATGTGAACTGAAACAAAATGTTCTCTACCCCAATATTCCACCAATGAAAGCTTTTACTCAACCCACAAAAGCAAGTCCCCACTCAGGTTTGTCATTTGTTAACAGAAATATAGCAGGCTTCCACATTACTGGAAGCACAAAGGCTCTGGAAAAGCGCAATGTCATCTCACCCCCCAAAAGAAATCCAGCAAACTTAGCATTCCCAAATCCAAATGCCCCCTCCCTTCTGAGCCCCACAGTGTGCCTAGACCACAGTTAGTAAGTAGAAGAGAAAAAGTGGATGTGCACAAAAAGGAGATCCCACTTTTTGTGTACATCTGCCTTTACTCTAAAACTTTCTTCATGTAGTTCTGGATGTGTTGTGTGATTTAGATCCTCTATATTTGTCTCTTTGGTGCCTTTCCAAATCACTATAAATAGACCACAGTTAGTATCCATATGTTTGGCATTTCTGTAGTGAGAAGAGCACACTAAATTTACGAGATGCAGGTCTCCTGAAGCTCAAGCTGGGAACATTGTATGGGCACTACAATATACTGGGCACTACAATGTACTAGGTACTACAATGGCAGATTTCCATGTTCACTCTGCAACATCGATTGCTGTTTATTTATGGAATACATCCATGGAGTCACAATCAAAATTAATTGAAGGAGGTTTCTGCTGTTCTGGCACTTAGGGGCTCTGCAAATGGAGTCTGCAAATTATTCTAGGAAGCTCTGAGCTCCAAAAGTCAAAAGCCGCTCCTTCCTTCCATAATCTTGCCCGGTGGCCAAGCAGTACTGTACAGTCACATAGGAAGTATTTTCACATTAAAAAAAAATTGTGTCATAATTATGCAGTCATTTTTATCTATTTCCTCTAGTGAAAATGTAACATCTGCGGTTAAAACAACATTTTTAGTGGTAAAAATGTAATTTTATTTTTTTCACCACCTAATTGTATAACATTTTGCGACACACCTATGGAGTCAATATGCTTATTGTACTCATAGCTGAAATCATTGAGGAGTGTAGTTTGTAAGATGGGGTCACTTGTGGGGGATTTCTGCTGTTCTGGCACTGCCAATGTGACATGGCACCCTCAAAGCATTCCAGCCAAATCTGCACTCCGGTATGGTGATCCTTCCTTTCTCAGCTTTGCACTGTGCCTGAAAAGTAGTTTATGATCACATATCAGGTATTGTTACTCTTCTAAAATGTAAAAATCTGTGCCTTTGACATAATTTTTGTTAAAAAATACATATATTTTTTTCATTTTCATGGCCCAATATTATAAAATTCTGTGAAATACCAATGGGTTCAAGATGCTGACCACACCCCTAGATAAATTTTATGAGGAGTGTAGTTTCCATAATGCTGTCATTTCTGCTGTTTTGGAATCTCAACGAGTCTGCAAAAACAACATCGCAGCCACAATCTATTCCAGACAATATTGCACTCCAAAAATCAAATGGTGCTTTTTCCCTTCCGAACCCTGCTGTTTGCCCAAACATTAGCTTTCCATCACATTTGGGATAATGGCGTACTGAGAAATCTCACAACAAACTGTATGGTGCAAATTCTTCTGTTAAATAAATGGTGCTGATGTAAAATACACATGTAGAAAATGTTATTTATCAACAATGAACAACAGACTATAATGTGCCTTAAATATGTATATATATATATATATATATATATATATATATATATATATATATATATACTGTATATACATATATATATATGTGCATACATATGTATATACAGTTAGGTCCAGAAATATTTGGACAGTGACACAAGTTTTGTTATTTTAGCTGTTTACAAAAACATGTTCAGAAATACAATTATATATATAATATGGGCTTAAAGTGCACACTCCCAGCTGCAATATGAGAGTTTTCACATCCAAATCGGAGAAAGGGTTTAGGAATCATAGCTCTGTAATGCATAGCCTCCTCTTTTTCAAGGGACCAAAAGTAATTGGACAAGGGACTCTAAGGGCTGCAATTAACTCTGAAGGCATCTCCCTCGTTAACCTGTAATCAATGAAGTAGTTAAAAGGTCTGGGGTTGATTACAGGTGTGTGGTGTTGCATTTGGAAGCTGTTGCTGTGACCAGACAACATGCGGTCTAAGGAACTCTCAATTGAAGTGAAGCAGAACATCCTGAGGCTGAAAAAAAAGAAAAAATCCATCAGAGAGATAGCAGACATGCTTGGAGTAGCAAAATCAACAGTCGGGTACATTCTGAGAAAAAAGGAATTGACTGGTGAGCTTGGGAACTCAAAAAGGCCTGGGCGTCCACGGATGACAACAGTGGTGGATGATCGCCGCATACTTTCTTTGGTGAAGAAGAACCCGTTCACAACATCAACTGAAGTCCAGAACACTCTCAGTGAAGTAGGTGTATCTGTCTCTAAGTCAACAGTAAAGAGAAGACTCCATGAAAGTAAATACAAAGGGTTCACATCTAGATGCAAACCATTCATCAATTCCAAAAATAGACAGGCCAGAGTTAAATTTGCTGAAAAACACCTCATGAAGCCAGCTCAGTTCTGGAAAAGTATTCTATGGACAGATGAGACCAAGATCAACCTGTACCAGAATGATGGGAAGAAAAAAGTTTGGAGAAGAAAGGGAATGGCACATGATCCAAGGCACATCACATCCTCTGTAAAACATGGTGGAGGCAACGTGATGGCATGGGCATGCATGGCTTTCAATGGCACTGGGTCACTTGTGTTTATTGATGACATAACAGCAGACAAGAGTAGCCGGATGAATTCTGAAGTGTACCGGGATATACTTTTAGCCCAGATTCAGCCAAATGCTGCAAAGTTGATCGGACGGCGCTTCATAGTACAGATGGACAATGACCCCAAGCATACAGCCAAAGCTACCCAGGAGTTCATGAGTGCAAAAAAGTGGAACATTCTGCAATGGCCAAGTCATTCATCAGATCTTAACCCAATTGAGCATGCATTTCACTTGCTCAAATCCAGACTTAAGACGGAAAGACCCACAAACAAGCAAGACCTGAAGGCTGCGGCTGTAAAGGCCTGGCAAAGCATTAAGAAGGAGGAAACCCAGCGTTTGGTGATGTCCATGGGTTCCAGACTTAAGGCAGTGATTGCCTCCAAATGATTCGCAACAAAATATTGAAAATAAAAATATTTTGTTTGGGTTTGGTTTTTTTGTCCAATTACTTTTGACCTCCTAAAATGTGGAGTGTTTGTAAAGAAATGTGTACAATTCCTACAATTTCTATCAGATATTTTTGTTCAAACCTTCAAATTAAACGTTACAATCTGCACTTGAATTCTGTTGTAGAGGTTTCATTTCAAATCCAATGTGGTGGCATGCAGAGCCCAACTCGCGAAAATTGTGTCACTGTCCAAATATTTCTGGACCTAACTATATATATATATATATATATATATATATATATATATATATATATATATATATATATATATTTTAGCTGTACTACCAAGCTTCGCCCGGGTTAATAACTGCTGTTAACAAAATAGAATGTATTAACAAAAATGTATTCTGCACACAAAAACCACAAAACAAATAGATATAAATGTAATTATTAAAAGGTAAAAACTAAGCTAATAGAAGCATTTCACAACATATATTTCAACAGCCCAGATATTCCACACATATTTAACTAAATTGGCCAAGTAATGTGCTTCGTCTGTCTCTTTCCAGAGCTGTCTCTGTCCCCGTCTGTCTCTTTCCCCGTCTGTCTCTGTCTGTCTCTTTCCAGGTCTGTCTCTTTCCAGGTCTGCCTCTTTCCTCGTCTGCCTGTCTCTGTCTCTTTCTTGGTCTGTCTCTATCTCTCTGTTTCTTTCCCCATCTGTCTTTTTCCAGGTCTGTCTCTTTCCCAGGTCTGTCTCTTTCCCCGTCTGTCTCCCTGTCTCTTTGTCTGTCTCTTTCTCCATCTGTCTCTTTCCAGGTCTGTCTCTTTTCAGGTGTCTCATTCCAGGTTTGTCTCTTTCCAGGTCTATGTCTTTCCAGGTCTGTCTCTTTCCCTGTTTGTCTCTTTCCCCGTCTGTCTCTTTCCAAGTCTGTCTCTTTTCAGGTGTCTCTTTGCAGGTCTGTCTCTTTCCCAGGTCTGTCTCTTTCCCCGTCTGTCTCCCTGTCTCTTTGTCTGTCTCTTTCCCCATCTGTCTCTTTCCAGGTCTGTCTCTTTTCAGGTGTCTCATTCCAGGTTTGTCTCTTTCCAGGTCTATGTCTTTCCAGGTCTGTCTCTTTCCCTGTTTGTCTCTTTCTCCATCTGTCTCTTTCCCCATCTGCCTGTCTCTGTCTGTCTCTTTCTTTAGTTTCAAACAGCAGGAGAAAAGCAGGTTTTGAAAACCGCGCCAAACCACAGGAGTCCAGGTGGAGATAGTAATACTCTTTTCTTTATTTTCACAGGTAAAGAAAAGAGTTTTACTATCTGCACCTGGACTCCTGTGGTTTGGCGTGGTTTTCAAAACCTGCTTTTCTCCTGCTGTTTGAAACTACTCCTTGCTGCGGGACTGCTGCCTTCCACGTTATTTACTTGCTTTCAAAGGGTTTGTGACTGACACAACCCTACCAGGTGAGTGTTCCTTTTGACATTCACCACCTTTTGTCATACCGGGTAAGACCCTATTGCGCCTTATCTTTCCACAGCTTTTTCGTGTCTCTTTCTTTGTATGTCTCTATCTCTCTGTTTCCTTCCAGGTCTGTCTCTTTCCAGGTCTGTCTCTTTCCCAGGTCTGTCTCTTTCCCCGTCTATCTCCCTGTCTTTGTCAGTGTTTTTTCCTGTCTGTCTCTTTCCCTGCCTGCCTATCTCTGTCTGTCTCTTTCCTTGTCTGTCTCTATTTCTCTGTCTCTTTCCCTGTCTGTCTATATCAAGGTCTGTGTCTTCCCCATCTATCTTTGTCTGTCTCTCTGACTGTCTCCTCCTTCCCTGTCTGCCTGTCTCTTTCCCTGTCTGCATGTCTGTCTGTCTCTTTCCCCATCTGTCTCTTTCCAGGTCTGTCTCTTTCCAGGTCTGTCCCTTTCCAGGTCTTTTTCTTTCCAGGTCTGTCTCTGTCTGTCTCTTTCACCATTTGTCTGTCTGTCTCTTTCATCGTTTGTCTCTGTCTGTCTCTGTCTGTCTCTCAGTATGTCTGTTTGTCTCTCTGTCTCTCTCTATCCATCTCCCCACCGACATCTTATTACCTCACATATAAGCTTCTTATACTATGATGTCTTTTGTTCCTATAGCAACCAATCACAGCTCCTACTAATAACCTGTAGTTCCGGCTCCATTTACTTTAATGGAGCCATGTTTTTTGGAGAGTAACTGTAAAGCGCGGGGTTAAATTTTCCTGTCAAAACATAGTCTACGACGTTCCCTGGGTCACATGAGGTGTCTGTGCACAATTTCGTGGTTGTAAATGCGACGGTGCGGATACACTTTTCATTTCACTTTTTCCCCATTATGTAGATAGGGGCAAAATTGATTGGTAAATTGAAACACACGGGGTTAAAATTTTGCCCCACAACATAGCCTATGACGCTCTCGGGGTCCAGACTCCAAATTTTGTGGATGTAGCTGCGACGGTGCTGATGCCAATCCCGGACATACATACATACATACATACACACACACATTCAGCTTTATATATATATATATATATATATATATATATATATATATAAACAAGCTGTACTACCCGGCTTGGCCCAGGTTAATAACTGCTGTTAACAAAATAGAATGTATTACCAAAAATGTATTCTGCACACGAAAAACACAAAACAAATAGATATAAAGGTAATTATTAAAAGGCAAAAATTAAGCTAATAGAAGCATTTCCCAACATATATTTCAACACCCTAGATATTCCACACAGATTTAACTAAATTAGCCAAGTAATGTGCTCCATCTGTCTCTTTCCAGAGCTGTCTCTGTCCCCGTCTGTCTCTTTCCCCATCTGTCTCTGTCTGTCTCTTTCTAGGTCTGCCTCTTTCCTCGTTTGCCTGTTTCTGTCTCTTTCTTGGTCTGTCTCTATTTCTCTGTTTTTTTCCCCATCTGTCTCTGTCCAGGTCTGTCTCTTTCCCAGGTCTGTCTCTTTCCCCGTCTATCTCCCCGTCTCTTTGTCTGTGTCTTTTTCTGTCTGTCTCTTTCCCTGTCTGCCTGTCTTTGTCTGTCTGTATTTCTCTGTCTCTTTCCCTGTCTGTGTCTATCAAGCTCTGTGTCTTTCCCCATCTATCTTTCTCTGTCTCTATGGCTGTCTCCTCCTTCCCTGTCTCTCTCCCTGTCTGCATGTCTATCTGTCTCTTTCCCCATCTGTCTCTTTCCAGGTCTGTCTCTTTCCAGATCTGTCTCTTTCCCCGTCTGTCTCTGTCTGTCTTTTTCACCATCTGTCTCTGTCTGTCTCTTTCACCGTTTGTCTCTGTCTGTCTCTTTCCCTGTCTGTCTGTATCACGCTGTCTCTTTCCCTGTCTGTCTCTGTCTCTCTCTCTAAATAAATGAATAGTATATAACCCCAGCACTCAAAATGAAGGCAAGAGAATTTTTTTGATGCAAGTGGATTTATTTGACACACTGCAAAAGTGAACCTTAGCCAGAGCAACACCCCGACGTTTCGGCGTAGAGCCTTTCTCAATGTAGTTGCCTGAAAGGTGTGGAAACAACAATAATGAGTGCATATATGTACAAGTGCAACATAAAATATATACAGGATAAATACAAAAATATACAAAAATAGTACATTTGGAGAAAGAACGTACATCAATGGTTACAGCTGGAATGCGCGGATCCCAAAAGACGACCGATATGCATGAAAAGAGGTAAGGTTCTTTCACAGTTGCAGAGTGTGCTCTAATAACATGAGAGAAATATCAAATAGTACAGGCATGATTCGAACAATGGGTACCATGGGGAAGTGTGACAAATGGATTGTCAGGTAGAGGTACAAGCCAGGGTCAATAACCTGGGGTATAGGAGACAAATGCGAAGCAAAGGGAAATAATAGTCGTAGTGGTGGGTGCGAGACATGTATAGAAGAAATAAAGAAAGAGAGTGAATGGGGGGAAAAAAGGAAAGAGAGGGAGAGAAAGAGAGGGAGAGAAAGAGAGGGAGAGAAAGAGAGGGAGAGAAAGAGAGAGAGAGAAAAAGAGAGGGAGAGTAAGAGAGGGAGAGAAAGAGAGGGAGAGAGAAAGCACAGCTAAAGAGCATGGAAAGCATAGCAGCCAAAGGGACAACAGGATTACTACATACCATATGTAAAGGAGTGACAGTGCCACTAAAGAGGAAATAGAATGCTGGTGAGGGCAATATCCAGGTGCAGGAATGGTGCCTGGGAGAACGAGGAGGAAGCGTTACCTGCAGTAACGGCCCGTGGAGGCTGGGTGCGTGGCAGCAGCGGCGTGTGCTGGAGACGCTGTGGAGCGCCATTATAAGGAGGTGGGGACGCAAGGTGGGAGGCGCGTCACTACCGGTGACGCGCTTGTGGAGAATTGATGGGTAGCGCGTCATTTCCGGTGACACGCTGTGGAACGCATGCATGGAAAGCAAAAGCGCCGCGCATGCCAGTGACACTTGCGGTCACATGATGCATGGGCGGGCACGGGAGTAATGGAATGGGCGTGGGGAGTGTGGTGTGTGCACTGTGCTGGGCTGTGTATGGTGTGGAGAACTATGTATGGGTGACGTTACCTGCTGCGGGGCGTGGAGGAGAGCGTGCCACTAGGGGGAGGTGCAGGAAAAGAGGGGATCAGCTGTAGGGGATCTGGAAAAGAAATAGAAAAAAGGCATTAATACACAAAAGCTGAAAAGGGGCATTATGGAACACAAAGTATACTGGAAAATCCAGCCACATAATATGTTAGGAAAAAAAAATATAATTAATATGGGAGTACAATGGGCATATAGCAGTATAATAGGCAAAAGCACATTAGTATAGGAATACCATTCACAGTTAATGTTGGAATACAATTGGCAAATAGGGTTACAAGAGGCCGAGTATGATGGAAATTCAGATTCATAATATGCTAAGAAAATAATACATTATTAAAGGACAATGGATCAGGGAAAGGCTACATAAATGGAAATCAACCAAGTGCAGCCCCAAATGTTGTTTACGTGGGGGTCTCATATTCCCTGTTGAGTCCTAGGGGCTCCAAGGTTTATAAGGTATGGATCCAATAGGCCTCATGTTCTCTGAGTGTTCTGATACGATTGCCTCTGAGGCGAGGTTGATCGACATGCTCCAGAACCTGAAACCTAAGTTGTGGTATGGTATGGTCAGCCGTGATGAAGTGTGCAGGAATCGGTAGAGCGGTCTGTTTGCAGCGGATGGTGGATTTGTGCTTATTGATGCGGACTCGGATATGTTGGGTGCTTTCTCTAACATACCCGAGACCGCAAGGGCACTTGATTAGGTAAACAACATAGTTGGACTCACATGTAAAGTATCCCGGAATCGGGAACTTCTTTCCGGTGCGTGGGTGAGTGAAATATTTGCCTTTGGTTATGTGGGAACACTGTAAGCAGTGCAAGCAAGGGAATGTGCCCTTCCGTTGGCTGGAAAAAAATGTTTGTTTTACCTTTGGTTTGGAGGGACCAATGTCGGCCCTAACTAGTGTGTCCTTCAGGTTCTGAGGACATTTGTACCAGATAAGTGGTTGGGAGTCGAATTCAGGAACGGAGGGATAGGCTTGGTGTAGGAGAGGCCAATGTTTGAAGATAATGCCGTTGATGAGGGGAGTAAATAGGTGGTATGTACTCACAAAAGGAATCCTTTTGTCATGTTGCGTGATGGGAGCAGTAGAGGAAGGGGAGGGTTTGATATACGGTGGGTAACCCCTCGCAAAAAATTTCCTATCCATGTCGTGGAGTCGTGAGTCTCTAGTGATGGGATCTGAGACAATTCTGTCCACGCAGCAGTGTTGGGAATGAGGTAGGGATTTTTTTATGTGTCTTGGGTGACAACTGGAGTGTAATAGAAGGCTGTTTCTATCAGTTGGTTTGGTGTACAAGTCTGTGAAGAGAGAATGGTCGGGGTTGATGATAACTGTGGTGTCTAGGAAGCTGATGGAGTGGTCACTGTGCTGGAGGGTAAATGAAATGTTGTCGGCAGTATTATTAATGTCATCAAAAAAGGATTTAAGTGACGCTTCATCACCAGTCCACATGAGGAAGATATCATCAATGAAACGTTTCCATAGCCTCACCCGTTGTTCAAATAGGGGGTGGGTGTAGATAAAAAGGTGCTCAAAGTGGTCCATAAAGATGTTTGCGTAGGGGGGTGCAACATTCAATCCCATCGCGGTCCCCTTGCATTGGAGAAAGAACTGGTCTTCAAATAGGAAAAAGTTCTTTGTAAGAACCACTTCAAGCATGTCTAGGCAAAATGCCTTTTTGGAGGGAGAGAGGTCGGTGTGGGTCTGAAGGAACGAGTCAACAGCCTGAATCCCTTCTTGGTGGCCAATACTTGTGTACAAGCTGGGTACGTCGAGGGTGGCAAGCAAACAATTGTCAGGAACCCTGGGGATGCATCTCAGTATGGACAGAAAATGGTTGGTGTCCTTAAGGTACGAGGGAATTTTTGGAATGTGAGGAGTTAGTATTTTCTCAAGGGTGATGGAAATAGGGGACAAAAGAGAGTGTGTGGATGCAACAATGGGGCGCCCAGGTGAAACAGATACATTTTTGTGGATCTTGGGGAGGGTATAAAAGACGGGGGTGATAAGGTGACTGTTGATTAAGAATTTGCTGAGTTTATCGTCAATTATGGCTCTTTGTTGGTAGTATCTCACTTTCTCATGTATGAGGGATGAGATGCTAGATGTAGGGTCACGTGGTAGTGGGCTATAAGTGGTAGTGTCTCCGAGTTGTTGACGAATCTCATCGGTGTAATACTTTTTGTCAAGAACAACTATAGCCCCGCCTTTGTCCGCTGGTTTCATGATGATGTTTTTGTCATTTTTGAGGGCAATTAAGGCGCTACGTTCATCAGGAGTCATTGTTTTTAAGATGGAATGTACCCTTGCTGATGTCAGATGTTGTGAGTTGGACAACCCTGGAGACCAAGTCGATAAAAATCTCAACTGGGTGGTAACAGCGGGGGGGTTGGTAGTTGCTTGGGATTCTGAGATTAAGTCCCGTGAGCGTAAACTCGGTGGTAGAAGAGGGGGTCGAAGATGTGGAGGCCAGTGTACGGGTTTCAGGAATTTTGTTTGCAAAATGCGCTTTAAGGTGAAGGTTTCTGAAGAACCTGTTAAGGTCGTGCTCTAAATTGAAGGTACTGAACGAGGGGGTGGGGCAGAATGAGAGGCCCTTCTGTAAGACTTGAATCTCAAGGGGGGACAGCGTCTGCTTGGATATATTAAAGACGATATTGTCCCTACCTGGGAGCGGGTCGTGAAGCGATCTGATCGTCCCCCGAAGTTTCCTCCCCCTCCTCGTTTGTTTTTTGGGGGCTGTTTCTGGCCTAAAAAAGAAAGAGAGTCCATAGAGTGATGGTCGCTGTCGGACCCTGAGGAATACCCCCCGCCACGGCGGAAGTTGCGTGTAGGAGCGGAGGTATGCCATCTGTAGATGCGGTTTTTCAAATAATCGTCCTGATCCCGCAAGAATTTATCGCGTTTGCGGGTTTGCAGCGTGTCTCGGTACTTGGTGATTGTGGAGGCGCACTTGTTCTTGAGTTCCTCAAGAGCTGCAGCATTCAGGGTCTGGGAGAGTTGGGTCTCAATGTTCTTGATATTAGCGTCTATGCTGACCAGTTCCTTTTGCAGATAGTCAATTGTGAGCAATATAATATCGAAAGAATATTTATTCAAAATGTTCTCAAATGATTTGCAATATTCTGAATTATCGGAGAACAGAGTAGGCCTCAGGGAGATCCTGAGGCCCCTCGGGATCCTCTGGGTTTTATAGTATTCAGCTAATGTGGCTGCGTGTAGCTCAAGAGCTGTGTTCCTCTTGGCCTCCCTCAGATAGTCGCGGGTACGAATCTCATCTGAAGGAATCGTGAGGAACTGAGTTCTTGTGGTCACCTTAGCCAGGATACTGGCGGCTTGTTCGTCATTAAATGAAAGAACAGGTGCCGACATGGAAACAAATAGTACAGTAGGAGCACTAAAAAAATAGTAGTAGTATAAATCAATGAGAATTTCAGGCTCAACCACTTAATATAGGTGCTTCAGGGGAAAAAAAGCCATGAATAGTATATAACCCCAGCACTCAAAATGAAGGCATGAGAATTTTTTTGATGCAAGTGGATTTATTTGACACACTGCAAAAGTGAACCTTAGCCAGAGCAACACTACCGACGTTTCGGCGTAGAGTCTTTCTCAAGGTAGTTGCCTGGAAGGTGTGGAAACAACAATAATGAGTGCATATATGTACAAATGCAACATAAAATATATACAGGATAAATACAAAAATATACAAAAATAGTACATTTGGAGAAAGAACGTACATCAATGGTTACAGCTGGAATGCGCGGGTCCCAAAGGATGACCGATATGCATGAAAAGAGGTAAGGTTCTTTCACAGTTGCAGAGTGTGCTCTAATAACATGAGAGAAATATCAATTAGTACAGGCATGATTCGAACAATGGGTACCATGGGGAAGTGTGACAAATGGATTGTCAGGTAGAGGTACAAGCCAGGGTCAATAACCTGGGGTATAGGAGACAAATGCGAAGCAAAGGGAAATAATAGTCGTAGTGGTGGGTGCAAGACATGTATAGAAGAAAGAAAGAGAGTGAATGGGGAAAAAAAGGAAAGAGAGGGAGAGAAAGAGAGGGAGAAAAAGAGAGGGAGAGAGAGGGAGAGAGAGAGAGTGTACCCCCCTGCTTACTTTTGCCACGTAATTTTATTTGCCCAAAGAGCTGACGCTTTTGCTGCCATCCTAAAAATGTCTGGAATAGTAACTTAGTTTTCCTTTCCTGTCCTGGTACCCACAGAACCCGAGCACTGTACCCACCTGCCCACTTTTGCCACGCAATTTTATTTGCCCGAAGAGCTGAAACTTTTGCTGCCATCCTAAAAGTGTCTGGAATAGTAACTTAGTTTTCCTTTCCTGTCCTGGTACCCACAGAACCCGGGCACTGTACCCACATGCCCACTTTGGCCACGCAATTTTATTTGCCCAGAGAGCTGACACTTTTGCTGCCATCCTAAAAGTGTCTGGAATACTAAGTTACTGTTCCTTTCCTGTCCACTGACCCACAGAACCCAGGCACTGTACCCACCTGCCCACTTTTGCCACGCAATTTTATTTGCCCAAAGAGCTGACACTTTTTCTGCCATCCTAAAAGTGTCTATCATAGTAACTTAATTTTCCTTTCCTGTCCTGGTACCCACAGAATCCGGGCACTGTACCCCCCTGCTTACTTTTGCCACTTAATTTTATTTGCCCAAAGAGCTGACGCTTTTGCTGCCATCCTAAAAGTGTCTGGAATACTAAATTACTGTTCCTTTCCTGTCCACTGACCCACAGAACCCGGGCACTGTACCCACCTGCCCACTTTTGCCACGCAATTTTATTTCCCAAAGAACTGATACTTTTGCTGCCATCCTAAAAGTGTCTGAAATACTAAGTTACTGTTCCTTGCCTATCCACTGACCCACAGAACCCGGGCACTGTACCCACCTGCCCACTTTTGCCACGCAATTGTATTTGCCCAAAGAGCTGACACTTTTTCTGCCATCCTAAAAGTGTCTATAATAGTAACTTAATTTTCCTTTCCTGTCCTGGTACCCACAGAACCCGGGCACTGTACCCACCTGCCCACTTTTGCCATGCAATTTTATTTGCTCAAAGAGCTGACGCCATTGCTGCCATCCTAAAAGTGTCTGGAATACTAAATTACTGTTCCCTTCCTGTCCACTGACCCACAGAACCCGGGCACTGTACCCACCTGCCCACTTTTGCCACGCAATTTTATTTGCCCAAAGAGCTGCCACTTTTTCTGCCATCCTAAAAGTGTTCTGAATAGTAACTTAGTTTTCCTTTCCTGTCCTGGTACCCACAGAACCCGGGCACTGTGCCCACCTGCCCACTTTTGCCACGCAATTTTATTTGCCCGAAGATCTGACACTTTTGCTGCCATCCTAAAAGTGTCTGGAATAGTAACTTAGTTTTCCTTTCCTGTCCTGGTAGCCACAGAACCCGGGCACTGTACTCACCTGGCCACTTTTGCCACGCAATTTTATTTGCCCAAAGAGCTGACACATTTGCTGCAACCCTAAAAGTGTCTGGAATACTAAGTTACTGTTCCTTTCCTGTCTACTGACCCACAGAACCCAGGCACTGTACCCACCTGCCCACTTTTGCCACGCAATTTTATTTGCCCAAAGAGCTGACACTTTTTCTGCCATCCTAAAAGTGTCTATAATAGTAACTTAATTTTCCTTTCCTGTCCTGGTACCCACAGAATCCGGGCACTGTACCCCCCTGCTTACTTTTGCCACTTAATTTTATTTGCCCCAAGAGCTGACGCTTTTGCTGCCATCCTAAAAGTGTCTGGAATACTAAATTACTGTTCCTTTCCTGTCCACTGACCCACAGAACCCGGGCACTGTACCCACCTGCCCACTTTTGCCACGCAATTTTATTTGCCCAAAGAGCTGCCACTTTTGCTGCCATCCTAAAAGTGTCTGGAAGAGTAACTTAGTTTTCCTTTCCTGTTCTGGTACCCACAGAAACCGGGCACTGTACCCACCTGCCCACTTTTGCCACGCAATTTTATTTCCCAAAGAACTGACACTTTTGCTGCCATCCTAAAAGTGTCTGAAATACTAAGTTACTGTTCCTTGCCTATCCACTGACCCACAGAACCCGGGCACTGTACCCACCTGCCCACTTTTGCCACGCAATTGTATTTGCCCAAAGAGCTGACACTTTTTCTGCCATCCTAAAAGTGTCTATAATAGTAACTTAATTTTCCTTTCCTGTCCTGTTACCCACAGAACCCGGGCACTGTACCCACCTGCCCACTTTTGCCATGCAATTTTATTTGCTCAAAGAGCTGACACTTTTGCTGACATCCTAAAAGTGTCTGGAATAGTAACTTAGTTTTCCTTTCCTGTCCTAGTACCCACAGAAACCGGGCACTGTACCCCCCTGCTTACTTTTGCCACGTAATTTTATTTGCCCAAAGAGCTGACGCCATTGCTGCCATCCTAAAAGTGTCTGGAATACTAAATTACTGTTCCCTTCCTGTCCACTGAACCACAGAATCCGGGCAATGTACCCACCTGCCCACTTTTGCCACGCAATTTTATTTGCCCAAAGAGCTGCCACTTTTTCTGCCATCCTAAAAGTGTTCTGAATAGTAACTTAGTTTTCCTTTCCTGTCCTGGTACCCACAGAACCCGGGCACTGTACCCACCTGCCCACTTTTGCCACGCAATTTTATTTGCCCGAAGAGCTGACACTTTTGCTGCCATCCTAAAAGTGTCTGGAATAGTAACTTAGTTTTCCTTTCCTGTCCTGGTACCCACAGAACCTGGGCACTGTACCCACTTGCCCACTTTTGCCACGCAATTTTATTTGTCCAAAGAGCTGACACTTTTTCTGCCATCCTAAAAGTGTCTGGAATAGTAACTTAGTTTTCCTTTCCTGTCCTGGTACCCACAGAACCCGGGCACTGTACCCACCTGCCCACTTTTGCCATGCAATTTTATTTGGCCAAAGAGCTGACACTTTTGCTGCCATCTTAAAAGTGTCTGGAATAGTAACTTAGTTTTTTCTTTCCTGTCCTGGTACCCACAGAACCCGGGCACTGTACCCACCTGCCCACTTTTGCTACGCAATTTTATTTGCCCAAAGAGCTGACACTTTTTCTGCCATCCTAAAAGTGTCTGGAACAGTAACTTAGTTTTCCTTTCCTGTCCTGGTACCCACAGAACCCAGGCACTGAACCACCTGCCCACTTTTTCCACGCAATTTTATTTGCCCAAAGAGCTGCCACTTTTTCTGCCATCCTAAAAGTGTCTGGAATAGTAACTTAGTTTTCCTTTCCTGTCCACTGACCCACAGAACCCGGGCACTGTACCCACCTGCCCACTTTTGCCACGCAATTTTATTTACCCAAAGAGCTGACACTTTTGCTGCCATCCTAAAAGTGTCTGGAATAGTAACTTAGTTTTCCTTTCCTGTCCTGGTACCCCCAGAACCCGGGCACTGAACCCACCTGCTCACTTTTGCCACGCAATTTTATTTGCCCAAAGAGCTGACACTTTTGCTGCCATCTTAAAAGTGTCTGGAATAGTAAATTAGTTTTCCTTTCCTGTGCTGGTACCCACAGAACCCGGGCACTGTACCCACCTGCCCACTTTTGCCACGCAATTTCATTTGCCCAAAGAGCTGACACTTTTGCTGCCATCCTCAAAGTGTCTGGAATACTAAGTTACTGTTCCTTTCCAGTCCACTGACCCACAGAACCAGGGCTGCCCACTTTTGCCACGCAATTTTATTTGCCCAAAGAGCTGACACTTTTGCTGCCATCTTAAAAGTGTCTGGAATAGTAAATCAGTTTTCCTTTCCTGTCCTGGTACCCCCAGAACCCGGGCACTGTACGCACCTGCCCACTTTTGTCACGCAATTTCATTTGCCCAAAGAGCTGAAACTTTTGCTGCCATCCTCAAAGTGTCTGGAATACTAAGTTACTGTTCCTTTCCAGTCCACTGACCCACAGAACCAGGGCTGCCCACTTTTGCCATGCAATTTTATTTGCCCAAAGAGCTGACACTTTTGCTGGCATTCTAAAAGTGTCTGGAATAGTAACTTAGTTTTATTTTCCTGTCCTGGTACCCACATAAACCGGGCACTGTACCCACCTGCCCACTTTTGCCACGCAATTTTATTTCCCAAAGAACTGACACTTTTGCTGCCATCCTAAAAGTGTCTGAAATACTAAGTTACTATTCCTTGCCTATCCACTGACCCACAGAACCCGGGCACTGTACCCACCTGCCCACTTTTGCCACGCAATTGTATTTGCCCAAAGAGCTGACACTTTTTCTGCCATCCTAAAAGTGTCTATAATAGTAACTTAGTTTTCCTTTCCTGTCCTGTTACCCACAGAACCCGGGCACTGTACGCACCTGCCCACTTTTGCCATGCAATTTTATTTGCTCAAAGAGCTGACACTTTTGCTGCCATCCTAAAAGTGTCTGGAATAGTAACTTAGTTTTCCTTTCCTGTCCTAGTACCCACAGAACCCGGGCACTGTACCCCCCTGCTTACTTTTGCCACGTAATTTTATTTGCCCAAAGAGCTGACGCCATTGCTGCCATCCTAAAAGTGTCTGGAATACTAAATTACTGTTCCCTTCCTGTCCACTGACCCACAGAATCCGGGCACTGTACCCACCTGCCCACTTTTGCCACGCAATTTTATTTGCCCAAAGAGCTGCCACTTTTTCTGCCATCCTAAAAGTGTTGTGAATAGTAACTTAGTTTTTTCTTTCCTGTCCTGGTACCCACAGAACCCGGGCACTGTACCCACCTGCCCACTTTTGCTACGCAATTTTATTTGCCCAAAAAGCTGACACTTTTTCTGCCATCCTAAAAGTGTCTGGAACAGTAACTTAGTTTTCCTTTCCTGTCCTGGTACCCACAGAACCCAGGCACTGAACCACCTGCCCACTTTTTCCACGCAATTTTATTTGCCCAAAGAGCTGCCACTTTTTCTGCCATCCTAAAAGTGTCTGGAATAGTAACTTAGTTTTCCTTTCCTGTCCTGGTACCCACAGAACCCAGGCACTGAACCACCTGCCCACTTTTGCCACGCAATTTTATTTACCCAAAGAGCTGACACTTTTGCTGCCATCCTAAAAGTGTCTGGAATAGTAACTTAGTTTTCCTTTCCTGTCCTGGTACCCCCAGAACCCGGGCACTGAACCCACCTGCCCACTTTTGCCACGCAATTTTATTTGCCCAAAGAGCTGACACTTTTGCTGCCATCTTAAAAGTGTCTGGAATAGTAAATTAGTTTTCCTTTCCTGTGCTGGTACCCACAGAACCCGGGCACTTTACCCACCTGCCCACTTTTGCCGCGCAATTTCATTTGCCCAAAGAGCTGACACTTTTGCTGCCATCCTCAAAGTGTCTTGAATACTAAGTTACTGTTCCTTTCCAGTCCACTGACCCACAGAACCAGGGCTGCCCACTTTTGCCACGCAATTTTATTTGCCCAAAGAGCTGACACTTTTGCTGCCATCTTAAAAGTGTCTGGAATAGTAAATCAGTTTTCCTTTCCTGTCCTGGTACCCCCAGAACCCGGGCACTGTACGCACCTGCCCACTTTTGTCACGCAATTTCATTTGCCCAAAGAGCTGAAACTTTTGCTGCCATCCTCAAAGTGTCTGGAATACTAAGTTACTGTTCCTTTCCAGTCCACTGACCCACAGAACCAGGGCTGCCCACTTTTGCCATGCAATTTTATTTGCCCAAAGAGCTGACACTTTTGCTGGCATTCTAAAAGTGTCTGGAATAGTAACTTAGTTTTCCTTTCCTGTCCTGGTACCCACATAACCCGGGCACTGTACCCACCTGCCCACTTTTGCTACGCAATTTCATTTGCCCAAAGAGCTGACACTTTTGCTGCCATCCTCAAAGTGTCTGGAATACTAAGTTACTGTTCCTTTCCTGTCCACTGACCCACAGAACCAGGGCTGCCCACTTTTGCCATGCAATTTTATTTGCCCAAAGAGCTGACACTTTTGCTGCCATTCTAAAAGTGTCTGGAATAGTAACTTAGTTTTCCTTTCCTGTCCTGGTACCCACAGAAACCGGGCACTGTACCCACCTGCCCACTTTTGCTATGCAATTTTATTTCCCAAAGAACTGACACTTTTGCTGCCATCCTAAAAGTGTCTGAAATACTAAGTTACTGTTCCTTGCCTATCCACTGACCCACAGAACCCGGGCACTGTACCCACCTGCCCACTTTTGCCACGCAATTGTATTTGCCCAAAGAGCTGACACTTTTTCTGCCATCCTAAAAGTGTCTATAATAGTAACTTAGTTTTCCTTTCCTGTCCTGTTACCCACAGAACCCGGGCACTGTACGCACCTGCCCACTTTTGCCATGCAATTTTATTTGCTCAAAGAGCTGACACTTTTGCTGCCATCCTAAAAGTGTCTGGAATAGTAACTTAGTTTTCCTTTCCTGTCCTAGTACCCACAGAACCCGGGCACTGTACCCCCCTGCTTACTTTTGCCACGTAATTTTATTTGCCCAAAGAGCTGACGCCATTGCTGCCATCCTAAAAGTGTCTGGAATACTAAATTACTGTTCCCTTCCTGTCCACTGACCCACAGAATCCGTGCACTGTACCCACCTGCCCACTTTTGCCACGCAATTTTATTTGCCCAAAGAGCTGCCACTTTTTCTGCCATCCTAAAAGTGTTGTGAATAGTAACTTAGTTTTCCTTTCCTGTCCTGGTACCCACAGAACCTGGGCACTGTACCCACTTGCCCACTTTTGCCACGCAATTTTATTTGTCCAAAGAGCTGACACTTTTTCTGCCATCCTAAAAGTGTCTGGAATAGTAACTTAGTTTTTTCTTTCCTGTCCTGGTACCCACAGAACCCGGGCACTGTACCCACCTGCCCACTTTTGCTACGCAATTTTATTTGCCAAAAGAGCTGACACTTTTTCTGCCATCCTAAAAGTGTCTGGAACAGTAACTTAGTTTTCCTTTCCTGTCCTGGTACCCACAGAACCCAGGCACTGAACCACCTGCCCACTTTTTCCACGCAATTTTATTTGCCCAAAGAGCTGCCACTTTTTCTGCCATCATAAAAGTGTCTGGAATAGTAACTTAGTTTTCCTTTCCTGTCCACTGACCCACAGAACCCGGGCACTGTACCCACCTGCCCACTTTTGCCACGCAATTTTATTTACCCAAAGAGCTGACACTTTTGCTGCCATCCTAAAAGTGTCTGGAATAGTAACTTAGTTTTCCTTTCCTGTCCTGGTACCCCCAGAACCCGGGTACTGAACCCACCTGCCCACTTTTGCCACGCAATTTTATTTGCCCAAAGAGCTGACACTTTTGCTGCCATCTTAAAAGTGTCTGGAATAGTAAATTAGTTTTCCTTTCCTGTGCTGGTACCCACAGAACCTGGGCACTGTACCCACCTGCCCACTTTTGCCACGCAATTTCATTTGCCCAAAGAGCTGACACTTTTGCTGCCATCCTCAAAGTGTCTGGAATACTAAGTTACTGTTCCTTTCCAGTCCACTGACCCACAGAACCCGGGCTGCCCACTTTTGCCACGCAATTTTATTTGCCCAAAGAGCTGACACTTTTGCTGCCATCTTAAAAGTGTCTGGAATAGTAAATCAGTTTTCCTTTCCTGTCCTGGTACCCCCAGAACCCGGGCACTGTACGCACCTGCCCACTTTTGTCACGCAATTTCATTTGCCCAAAGAGCTGAAACTTTTGCTGCCATCCTCAAAGCGTCTGGAATACTAAGTTACTGTTCCTTTCCAGTCCACTGACCCACAGAACCAGGGCTGCCCACTTTTGCCATGCAATTTTATTTGCCCAAAGAGCTGACACTTTTGCTGGCATTCTAAAAGTGTCTGGAATAGTAACTTAGTTTTCCTTTCCTGTCCTGGTACCCACATAACCCGGGCACTGTACCCACCTGCCCACTTTTGCTACGCAATTTCATTTGCCCAAAGAGCTGACACTTTTGCTGCCATCCTCAAAGTGTCTGGCATACTAAGTTACTGTTCCTTTCCAGTCCACTGACCCACAGAACCAGGGCTGCCCACTTTTGCCATGCAATTTTATTTGCCCAAAGAGCTGACACTTTTGCTGCCATTCTAAAAGTGTCTGGAATAGTAACTTAGTTTTCCTTTCCTGTCCTGGTACCCACAGAAACCGGGCACTGTACCCACCTGCCCACTTTTGCCATGCAATTTTATTTCCCAAAGAACTGACACTTTTGCTGCCATCCTAAAAGTGTCTGAAATACTAAGTTACTGTTCCTTGCCTATCCACTGACCCACAGAACCCGGGCACTGTACCCACCTGCCCACTTTTGACACGCAATTGTATTTGCCCAAAGAGCTGACACTTTTTCTGCCATCCTAAAAGTGTCTATAATAGTAACTTAGTTTTCCTTTCCTGTCCTGTTACCCACAGAACCCGGGCACTGTACGCACCTGCCCACTTTTGCCATGCAATTTTATTTGCTCAAAGAGCTGACACTTTTGCTGCCATCCTAAAAGTGTCTGGAATAGTAACTTAGTTTTCCTTTCCTGTCCTAGTACCCACAGAACCCGGGCACTGTACCCCCCTGCTTACTTTTGCCACGTAATTTTATTTGCCCAAAGAGCTGACGCCATTGCTGCCATCCTAAAAGTGTCTGGAATACTAAATTACTGTTCCCTTCCTGTCCACTGACCCACAGAATCCGGGCACTGTACCCACCTGCCCACTTTTGCCACGCAATTTTATTTGCCCAAAGAGCTGCCACTTTTTCTGCCATCCTAAAAGTGTTGTGAATAGTAACTTAGTTTTCCTTTCCTGTCCTGGTACCCACAGAACCTGGGCACTGTACCCACTTGCCCACTTTTGCCACGCAATTTTATTTGTCCAAAGAGCTGACACTTTTTCTGCCATCCTAAAAGTGTCTGGAATAGTAACTTAGTTTTTTCTTTTCTTTCCTGGTACCCACAGAACCCGGGCACTGTACCCACCTGCCCACTTTTGCTACGCAATTTTATTTGCCCAAAGAGCTGACACTTTTTCTGCCATCCTAAAAGTGTCTGGAACAGTAACTTAGTTTTCCTTTCCTGTCCTGGTACCCACAGAACCCAGGCACTGAACCACCTGCCCACTTTTTCCACGCAATTTTATTTGCCCAAAGAGCTGCCACTTTTTCTGCCATCCTAAAAGTGTCTGGAATAGTAACTTAGTTTTCCTTTCCTGTCCACTGACCCACAGAACCCGGGCACTGTACCCACCTGCCCACTTTTGCCACGCAATTTTATTTACCCAAAGAGCTGACACTTTTGCTGCCATCCTAAAAGTGTCTGGAATAGTAACTTAGTTTTCCTTTCCTGTCCTGGTACCCCCAGAACCCGGGCACTGAACCCACCTGCCCACTTTTGCCACTCAATTTTATTTGCCCTAAGAGCTGACACTTTTGCTGCCATCTTAAAAGTGTCTGGAATAGTAAATTAGTTTTCCTTTCCTGTGCTGGTACCCACAGAACCCGGGCACTGTACCCACCTGCCCACTTTTGCCACGCAATTTCATTTGCCCAAAGAGCTGACACTTTTGCTGCCATCCTCAAAGTGTCTGGAATACTAAGTTACTGTTCCTTTCCAGTCCACTGACCCACAGAACCAGGGCTGCCCACTTTTGCCACGCAATTTTATTTGCCCAAAGAGCTGACACTTTTGCTGCCATCTTAAAAGTGTCTGGAATAGTAAATCAGTTTTCCTTTCCTGTCCTGGTACCCCCAGAACCCGGGCACTGTACGCACCTGCCCACTTTTGTCACGCAATTTCATTTGCCCAAAGAGCTGAAACTTTTGCTGCCATCCTCAAAGTGTCTGGAATACTAAGTTACTGTTCCTTTCCAGTCCACTGACCCACAGAACCAGGGCTGCCCACTTTTGCCATGCAATTTTATTTGCCCAAAGAGCTGACACTTTTGCTGGCATTCTAAAAGTGTCTGGAATAGTAACTTAGTTTTCCTTTCCTGTCCTGGTACCCACATAACCCGGGCACTGTACCCACCTGCCCACTTTTGCTACGCAATTTCATTTGCCCAAAGAGCTGACACTTTTGCTGCCATCCTCAAAGTGTCTGGAATACTAAGTTACTGTTCCTTTCCTGTCCACTGACCCACAGAACCAGGGCTGCCCACTTTTGCCATGCAATTTTATTTGCCCAAAGAGCTGACACTTTTGCTGCCATTCTAAAAGTGTCTGGAATAGTAACTTAGTTTTCCTTTCCTGTCCTGGTACCCACAGAAACCGGGCACTGTACCCACCTGCCCACTTTTGCCATGCAATTTTATTTCCCAAAGAACTGACACTTTTGCTGCCATCCTAAAAGTGTCTGAAATACTAAGTTACTGTTCCTTGCCTATCCACTGACCCACAGAACCCGGGCACTGTACCCACCTGCCCACTTTTGCCACGCAATTGTATTTGCCCAAAGAGCTGACACTTTTTCTGCCATCCTAAAAGTGTCTATAATAGTAACTTAATTTTCCTTTCCTGTCCTGTTACCCACAGAACCCGGGCACTGTACGCACCTGCCCACTTTTGCCATGCAATTTTATTTGCTCAAAGAGCTGACACTTTTGCTGCCATCCTAAAAGTGTCTGGAATAGTAACTTAGTTTTCCTTTCCTGTCCTAGTACCCACAGAACCCGGGCACTGTACCCCCCTGCTTACTTTTGCCACGTAATTTTATTTGCCCAAAGAGCTGACGCCATTGCTGCCATCCTAAAAGTGTCTGGAATACTAAATTACTGTTCCCTTCCTGTCCACTGACCCACAGAATCCGGGCACTGTACCCACCTGCCCCCTTTTGCCACACAATTTTATTTGCCCAAAGAGCTGCCACTTTTTCTGCCATCCTAAAAGTGTTCTGAATAGTAACTTAGTTTTCCTTTCCTGTCCTGGTACCCACAGAACCCGGGCACTGTACCCACCTGCCCACTTTTGCCACGCAATTTTATTTGCCCGAAGAGCTGACACTTTTGCTGCCATCCTAAAAGTGTCTGGAATAGTAACTTAGTTTTCCTTTCCTGTCCTGGTACCCACAGAACCTGGGCACTGTACCCACTTGCCCACTTTTGCCACGCAATTTTATTTGTTTAAAGAGCTGACACTTTTTCTGCCATCCTAAAAGTGTCTGGAATAGTAACTTAGTTTTCCTTTCCTGTCCTGGTACCCCCAGAACCCGGGCACTGTACCCACCTGCCCACTTTTGCCATGCAATTTTATTTCCCAAAGAACTGACACTTTTGCTGCCATCCTAAAAGTGTCTGAAATACTAAGTTACTGTTCCTTGCCTATCCACTGACCCACAGAACCCGGGCACTGTACCCACCTGCCCACTTTTGCCACGCAATTGTATTTGCCCAAAGAGCTGACACTTTTTCTGCCATCCTAAAAGTGTCTATAATAGTAACTTAATTTTCCTTTCCTGTCCTGTTAACCACAGAACCCGGGCACTGTACGCACCTGCCCACTTTTGCCATGCAATTTTATTTGCTCAAAGAGCTGACACTTTTGCTGCCATCCTAAAAGTGTCTGGAATAGTAACTTAGTTTTCCTTTCCTGTCCTAGTACCCACAGAACCCGGGCACTGTACCCCCCTGCTTACTTTTGCCACGTAATTTTATTTGCCCAAAGAGCTGACGCCATTGCTGCCATCCTAAAAGTGTCTGGAATACTAAATTACTGTTCCCTTCCTGTCCACTGACCCACAGAATCCGGGCACTGTACCCACCTGCCCACTTTTGCCACGCAATTTTATTTGCCCAAAGAGCTGCCACTTTTTCTGCCATCCTAAAAGTGTTCTGAATAGTAACTTAGTTTTCCTTTCCTGTCCTGGTACCCACAGAACCCGGGCACTGTACCCACCTGCCCACTTTTGCCACGCAATTTTATTTGCCCGAAGAGCTGACACTTTTGCTGCCATCCTAAAAGTGTCTGGAATAGTAACTTAGTTTTCCTTTCCTGTCCTGGTACCCACAGAACCTGGGCACTGTACCCACTTGCCCACTTTTGCCACGCAATTTTATTTGTTTAAAGAGCTGACACTTTTTCTGCCATCCTAAAAGTGTCTGGAATAGTAACTTAGTTTTCCTTTCCTGTCCTGGTACCCACAGAACCCGGGCACTGTACCCACCTGCCCACTTTTGCCACGCAATTTCATTTGCCCAAAGAGCTGACACTTTTGCTGCCATCCTCAAAGTGTCTGGAATACTAAGTTACTGTTCCTTTCCAGTCCACTGACCCACAGAACCAGGGCTGCCCACTTTTGCCATGCAATTTTATTTTCCCAAAGAACTGACACTTTTGCTGCCATCCTAAAAGTGTCTGAAATACTAAGATACTGTTCCTTGCCTATCCACTGACCCACAGAACCCGGGCACTGTACCCACCTGCCCACTTTTGCCACGCAATTGTATTTGCCCAAAGAGCTGACAATTTTTCTGCCATCCTAAAAGTGTCTATAATAGTAACTTAATTTTCCTTTCCTGTCCTGTTACCCACAGAACCCGGGCACTGCACCCACCTGCCCACTTTTGCCATGCAATTTTATTTGCCCAAAGAGCTGAAACTTTTGCTGCCATCCTCAAAGTGTCTGGAATACTAAGTTACTGTTCCTTTCCAGTCCACTGACCCACAGAACCAGGGCTGCCCACTTTTGCCATGCAATTTTATTTGCCCAAAGAGCTGACACTTTTGCTGGCATTCTAAAAGTGTCTGGAATAGTAACTTAGTTTTCCTTTCCTGTCCTGGTACCCACATAACCCGGGCACTGTACCCACCTGCCCACTTTTGCCACGCAATTTCATTTGCCCAAAGCTGACACTTTTGCTGCCATCCTCAAAGTGTCTGGAATACTAAGTTACTGTTCCTTTCCTGTCCACTGACCCACAGAACCAGGGCTGCCCACTTTTGCCATGCAATTTTATTTGCCCAAAGAGCTGACACTTTTGCTGCCATTCTAAAAGTGTCTGGAATAGTAACTTAGTTTTCCTTTCCTGTCCTGGTACCCACAGAAACCGGGCACTGTACCTACCTGCCCACTTTTGCCACGCAATTTTATTTCCCAAAGAACTGACACTTTTGCTGCCATCCTAAAAGTGTCTGAAATACTAAGATACTGTTCCTTGCCTATCCACTGACCCACAGAACCCGGGCACTGTACCCACCTGCCCACTTTTGCCACGCAATTGTATTTGCCCAAAGAGCTGACAATTTTTCTGCCATCCTAAAAGTGTCTATAATAGTAACTTAATTTTCCTTTCCTGTCCTGTTACCCACAGAACCCGGGCACTGTACCCACCTGCCCACTTTTGCCATGCAATTTTATTTGCTCAAAGAGCTGACACTTTTGCTGCCATCCTAAAAGTGTCTGGAATAGTAACTTAGTTTTCCTTTCCTGTCCTAGTACCCACAGAACCCGGGCACTGTACCCCCCTGCTTACTTTTGCCACGTAATTTTATTTGCCCAAAGAGCTGACGCCATTGCTGCCATCCTAAAAGTGTCTGGAATACTAAACTACTGTTCCCTTCCTGTCCACTGACCCACAGAATCCGGGCACTGTACCCACCTGCCCACTTTTGCCACGCAATTTTATTTGCCCAAAGAGCTGCCACTTTTTCTGCCATCCTAAAAGTGTTCTGAATAGTAACTTAGTTTTCCTTTCCTGTCCTGGTACCCACAGAACCCGGGCACTGTACCCACCTGCCCACTTTTGCCACGCAATTTCATTTGCCCAAAGAGCTGACACTTTTGCTGCCATCCTCAAAGTGTCTGGAATACTAAGTTACTGTTCCTTTCCAGTCCACTGACCCACAGAACCAGGGCTGCCCACTTTTGCCATGCAATTTTATTTGCCCAAAGAGCTGACACTTTTGCTGCCATTCTAAAAGTGTCTGGAATAGTAACTTAGTTTTCCTTTCCTGTCCTGGTACCCACAGAAACCGGGCACTGTACCTACCTGCCCACTTTTGCCACGCAATTTTATTTCCCAAAGAACTGACACTTTTGCTGCCATCCTAAAAGTGTCTGAAATACTAAGATACTGTTCCTTGCCTATCCACTGACCCACAGAACCTGGGCACTGTACCCACCTGCCCACTTTTGCCACGCAATTGTATTTGCCCAAAGAGCTGACAATTTTTCTGCCATCCTAAAAGTGTCTATAATAGTAACTTAATTTTCCTTTCCTGTCCTGTTACCCACAGAACCCGGGCACTGCACCCACCTGCCCACTTTTGCCATGCAATTTTATTTGCCCAAAGAGCTGAAACTTTTGCTGCCATCCTCAAAGTGTCTGGAATACTAAGTTACTGTTCCTTTCCAGTCCACTGACCCACAGAACCAGGGCTGCCCACTTTTGCCATGCAATTTTATTTGCCCAAAGAGCTGACACTTTTGCTGGCATTCTAAAAGTGTCTGGAATAGTAACTTAGTTTTCCTTTCCTGTCCTGGTACCCACATAACCCGGGCACTGTACCCACCTGCCCACTTTTGCCACGCAATTTCATTTGCCCAAAGCTGACACTTTTGCTGCCATCCTCAAAGTGTCTGGAATACTAAGTTACTGTTCCTTTCCTGTCCACTGACCCACAGAACCAGGGCTGCCCACTTTTGCCATGCAATTTTATTTGCCCAAAGAGCTGACACTTTTGCTGCCATTCTAAAAGTGTCTGGAATAGTAACTTAGTTTTCCTTTCCTGTCCTGGTACCCACAGAAACCGGGCACTGTACCTACCTGCCCACTTTTGCCACGCAATTTTATTTCCCAAAGAACTGACACTTTTGCTGCCATCCTAAAAGTGTCTGAAATACTAAGATACTGTTCCTTGCCTATCCACTGACCCACAGAACCCGGGCACTGTACCCACCTGCCCACTTTTGCCACGCAATTGTATTTGCCCAAAGAGCTGACAATTTTTCTGCCATCCTAAAAGTGTCTATAATAGTAACTTAATTTTCCTTTCCTGTCCTGTTACCCACAGAACCCGGGCACTGTACCCACCTGCCCACTTTTGCCATGCAATTTTATTTGCTCAAAGAGCTGACACTTTTGCTGCCATCCTAAAAGTGTCTGGAATAGTAACTTAGTTTTCCTTTCCTGTCCTAGTACCCACAGAACCCGGGCACTGTACCCCCCTGCTTACTTTTGCCACGTAATTTTATTTGCCCAAAGAGCTGACGCCATTGCTGCCATCCTAAAAGTGTCTGGAATACTAAACTACTGTTCCCTTCCTGTCCACTGACCCACAGAATCCGGGCACTGTACCCACCTGCCCACTTTTGCCACGCAATTTTATTTGCCCAAAGAGCTGCCACTTTTTCTGCCATCCTAAAAGTGTTCTGAATAGTAACTTAGTTTTCCTTTCCTGTCCTGGTACCCACAGAACCCGGGCACTGTACCCACCTGCCCACTTTTGCCACGCAATTTTATTTGCCCGAAGAGCTGACACTTTTGCTGCCATCCTAAAAGTGTCTAGAATAGTAACTTAATTTTCCTTTCCTGTCCTGTTACCCACAGAACCCGGGCACTGCACCCACCTGCCCACTTTTGCCATGCAATTTTATTTGCCCAAAGAGCTGAAACGTTTGCTCCCATCCTCAAAGTGTCTGGAATACTAAGTTACTGTTCCTTTCCAGTCCACTGACCCACAGAACCAGGGCTGCCCACTTTTGCCATGCAATTTTATTTGCCCAAAGAGCTGACACTTTTGCTGGCATTCTAAAAGTGTCTGGAATAGTAACTTAGTTTTCCTTTCCTGTCCTGGTACCCACATAACCCGGGCACTGTACCCACCTGCCCACTTTTGCCACGCAATTTAATTTGCCCAAAGCTGACACTTTTGCTGCCATCCTCAAAGTGTCTGGAATACTAAGTTACTGTTCCTTTCCTGTCCACTGACCCACAGAACCAGGGCTGCCCACTTTTGCCATGCAATTTTATTTGCCCAAAGAGCTGACACTTTTGCTGCCATTCTAAAAGTGTCTGGAATAGTAACTTAGTTTTCCTTTCCTGTCCTGGTACCCACAGAAACCGGGCACTGTACCTACCTGCCCACTTTTGCCACGCAATTTTATTTCCCAAAGAACTGACACTTTTGCTGCCATCCTAAAAGTGTCTGAAATACTAAGATACTGTTCCTTGCCTATCCACTGACCCACAGAACCCGGGCACTGTACCCACCTGCCCACTTTTGCCACGCAATTGTATTTGCCCAAAGAGCTGACAATTTTTCTGCCATCCTAAAAGTGTCTATAATAGTAACTTAATTTTCCTTTCCTGTCCTGTTACCCACAGAACCCGGGCACTGTACCCACCTGCCCACTTTTGCCATGCAATTTTATTTGCTCAAAGAGCTGACACTTTTGCTGCCATCCTAAAAGTGTCTGGAATAGTAACTTAGTTTTCCTTTCCTGTCCTAGTACCCACAGAACCCGGGCACTGTACCCCCCTGCTTATTTTTGCCACGTAATTTTATTTGCCCAAAGAGCTGACGCCATTGCTGCCATCCTAAAAGTGTCTGGAATACTAAACTACTGTTCCCTTCCTGTCCACTGACCCACAGAATCCGGGCACTGTACCCACCTGCCCACTTTTGCCACGCAATTTTATTTGCCCAAAGAGCTGCCACTTTTTCTGCCATCCTAAAAGTGTTCTGAATAGTAACTTAGTTTTCCTTTCCTGTCCTGGTACCCACAGAACCCGGGCACTGTACCCACCTGCCCACTTTTGCCACGCAATTTTATTTGCCCGAAGAGCTGACACTTTTGCTGCCATCCTAAAAGTGTCTGGAATAGTAACTTAGTTTTCCTTTCCTGTCCTGGTACCCACAGAACCTGGGCACTGTATCCACTTGCCCACTTTTGCCATGCAATTTTATTTGTCCAAAGAGCTGACACTTTTTCTGCCATCCTAAAAGTGTCTGGAATAGTAACTTAGTTTTCCTTTCCTGTCCTGGTACCCACAGAACCCGGGCACTGTACTCACCTGCCCACTTTTGCCATGCAATTTTATTTGGCCAAAGAGCTGACACTTTTGCTGCCATCTTAAAAGTGTCTGGAATAGTAACTTAGTTTTTTCTTTCCTGTCCTGGTACCCACAGAACCCGGGCACTGTACCCACCTGCCCACTTTTGCTACGCAACTTTATTTGCCCAAAGAGCTGACACTTTTTCTGCCATCCTAAAAGTGTCTGGAACAGTAACTTAGTTTTCCTTTCCTGTCCTGGTACCCACAGAACCCGGGCACTGTACCCACCTGCCCACTTTTGCTACGCAATTTTATTTGCCCAAAGAGCTGACACTTTTGCTGCCATTCTAAAAGTGTCTGCAATAGTAACTTAGTTTCCTTTCCTGTCCTGGTTCCCACAGAACCCGGGCACTGTACCCACATGCCCACTTTTGCCATGCAATTTTATTTGCCCAAAGAGCTGACACTTTTGCTGCCATCCTAAAAGTGTCTGTAATACTAAGTTACTGTTCCTTTCCTGTCCACTGACCCACAGAACCCGGGCACTGTACCCACATGCCCACTTTTGCCACGCAATTTTATTTGCCCAAAGAGCTGACACTTTTGCTGCCATCCTAAAAGTGTCTGGAATACTAAGTTACTGTTCCTTTCCTGTCCTCTGACCCACAGAACCCGGGCACTGTACACCCCTGTCCTTTTTTGATACGCCATTCTAATTGCAAAATGTGCTGCTACTGTTAGGGGCATACAAAAAATGTCTGTGATAGTCATTGTTGGTTGTTCAGCTGTCTGTAAAGCTAGACTACCTCTGCATTGTACACACCTGTCCATTTTTGATACGCAATTCTAATTGCAAACTGTGCTGCCACAGTTAGGGGCATACAAAAAATGTATGTGATAGTCAGTGTTGGTTGTTCAGCTGTCAATAAAGCTAGACCACCTCTGCAAATTACACCAACTCTCAATTTTTACATCCACATTTTAAGTGGCCAATCTTTTTGCTAACAAAATGAGTGGCAAAAGGACAGATGCTGGTGGAAAGGGGAACAGGCGTGTTGGAAAAGGAAAAAAAGTTTGTGTCCGTAGGGAAGGTGGGAAAGCTGTATTAACATCTGCTGAAGATAGGCCATCTTCCAGCAAAAGTAAGATGTCTTCTACTTTCCGTGGACAATCCTATGTGCTCCCATTTTTACGGACCTGAACAACTGTAACAAAAATAGATGATGCACAAAAAAAACCCATGCTTGAATGGATCTCAAGTGCTCCAACAAGTGCCCTCTCCTCCACCTCAACTTCAGCATCCAAAAAACAACAGTCCTCTGAGTTGTCATCCTAATCACACTTGCTTTCTCCCAGCTCTCAAGTCTCCACCTGCGCTGCAGAGTATGGTGTAGCAGAGATGGCTGAGACTGCAGAGCTGTTCAGTCACACTATAATCTGGGAATCAGAGGTTTGCTCCCAAGCTACAGTGACTACAGACCAGGCAATGGTCTGCAGTGATGCCCAGAAGCTTAGTGACTCAGATTCTGGCCCTGATGACTAAGTTTCTGAGCATAATGTACACCCTCATTCCCAAACTGTAACACCTGTTGGTGGAGACAATGAGGAACACACTGATGACGATGAGACGCAGATACCTGATTGGGATGACAACTTATATATTCAGTCAGGGTAGGACGAGTTTAGGTCTGAGGGCAAGGGGAGTGCAAACACAATGTTTATTGATGTAGTTCTAGATCCCACTTACTGTCAACCCCCAGTCATGCACTCGAGGAGGTCACCAGAGGCGGTGGAGGAGGATGCAACTGACGACGAAGTTACCTTGCGCCTTCCTAGACAGAGTGGGAGTACTGGAAGCACGTCTACAACTGCATCCTCACCCACGACTCGGCCTCTGAGCACAAGTTCGGGTGGCTCTGCAGGTCGCATGGCCTCTAAGCCTTAACTAGCCTGGTCCTTTTTTGACCTTGCAAAGGATCTCCCAAATCATGTGATCTGTAAAATTTGTCAGCAATCTATAAGTAGAGGCCAAAAACTCACCAGTTTGACAACTTCTTCCATGAATCATCACATGAATAACAAGCATAAATCCCAGTGGGAAGCTCACCATGCTGCAATGCAGCCTAGCGGAGCGGGCCAAACACCATCTGCCCCTTCAAGTTCCTCCGTGCGCTATTCATCTTCTATGACTGTGGGGACAGCTATCACTACTGGTTTTCCACGCAGACCTTCCACCACTTTAACCGCAACAGGCAGTTTGCTTGGTAGGTCATCAGTTGGTTTGGAAGGGGAAACAAGTGCTGGTGTACAGCTCTCTCAGACATCGAGAGCACCAACTTTGGATGAAGGCAACATCATGTCTCCGCCTTCACTTTCCTCACAGACCTGCATTTTTCCAGGGACACCCTACTCACCACCGTCTCCACACAGCAGCCAGATCTCTGTCCCTCAGATGTGGACAAATAAAAGGCCATTTTCTCCGAGCCATGACAAAGCTAAGATGTTGACTTTATCCCTCTGTAAGCTCTTAGCTACCGAAAAGTTGCCTTTCCGCCTGGTGGACACAGAGGATTTTCGAGACCTTATGTCCGTCGCACTGCCCCAGTACCAGATGCCCACTCGCCACTACTTCTCCAAGAAAGCTGTGCCTGCGCTACACCAGCATGTCACACACAACATCACCGCTTCCTTGAGAAACTCTGTGTGTGACCGGGTGCATTTCACCACCGATACTTGGACCAGTAAGCATGGACAGAGGCATTACATGTCGCTGACTGGGCACTGGGTAACTATGATGAGAGATGGAGAAGGGTCTGCTGAACAAGTCTTTCCGTCCCCACGACTTGTGCGTCAATCCTTTTTATGTAGAAGTTCCTACACTCCTTATGCCTCCTCAACCTCGTCTGGGTCCTCCACCTCTGCCCCAAGCCTGCCTGGTCAGGCCACTTGCTTTGTAACTGCACACAAGGAAACCCACACACATCCTTACTATGAGCAGAGCTCAACGGCATCAGGAGGTCTTTAGCTTGAAATGTCTTGGAAATAAGAGTCACACACCAGAGGAGTTGTGTTCAGCTCATGCGAGTGAGTTTCGTAAATGGTTGTCTCCAATCAACCTGCAGCCAGGGAAGGCCGTGTGCGACAATGCTGCAAACCTGGGTGCGGCTCTTCACCTAGGCAAGGTGACACACGTGCCTTGTATGGCTCACGTGTTGAACCCTGTTGTCCAGCAATTTTTAACCAACGATCCTGGCCTAGATGGGCTTCTGCACAGGGCACGGTCACTCTCTGCTCACTTCCGCCGTTCAACCGCCGCAGCTGACCGACTTGCATCGCTCTAGAAGTCTTTCGGCCTGCCGGTTCATCGCATGAAATGCAATGTGCCAACACGCTGGAATTCGACTCTCCACATGTTGCAGCGACTGTGGCAGGACCCTGGTACAATACGTTATGACGTATAGCCTGGGCCAACGAGATGCAGAGGTGGGGCAGATCACGCTGCTGGAGTGGTCTCAGATCAAGGACCTATGCACCCTTCTGCACAGTTTCGACATGGCGACGAATATGTTTAGCGCTGACAATGCCATTATCAGCATGACAATTCCAGTCATTTACATGCTGGAGCACATGCTAAACACTATTCGGAGTCAGGGGTGGGACAAGAGGAAGGGGAGGAAGTACAGGAGGATTCATATGTGCAAGGGATACCAACATTTACAAGGTCCAGAGGTTTATCATCACCAAGGCGGCAGGCATGGGACGGTGGGGGAGAGGGATTAACAAGGGCGCATGGTAGCAGGCAAAATGTTGAGGAAGGTGCAGGAGACCATGAAGAAATGGAGGACGAACTCTCGATGGACATGGAAGACTCAGCAGATGAGGGAGACTTTGGTCAAATTTCGGTTGAACAAGGTTGGGGGGAGATGTCAGCGGAAGAAAGCACGGTTATCACCTCTACGCCACAAACACAGCGAGGACTTGGTCCGCATGGATGCGCAAGACACATGAGCGCCTTCTTGCTGCACTACCTCCAACATGACCCTCGGATTGTTAAAATTAGAAGTGATGATGACTACTGGGTTGCCACACTATTAGTTCTCTGGTACAAGTCCAAATTTGGTGAAATAATTGCAGCCATAGAAAGGGACGTACATATGCAGGAGTATCAGCAGAAGCTGTTACTCAATCCTAGCTCAGCTTTTCCACCAAACGCCAGTGGTGCACGGAGTGAATCTCCGAGTTGTCACTTGCCAAGCATGGGACTGTCTCGTCATTATCAGTCAAACCGTACCAGCAACACCATATCTGGTGCTGGTACCAGCAATTTTATGGAATCGTTTCATAATTTTTTAGACCATCCAATGCAAGGCCACAAGAGACAAGAAGTCTGACACATAGTCAACGGCTGGAGAGGGTGATACAGGAGTATCTCCAAATGAACATCGATGCCATGACTTTGCAACTGGAGCCTTGCTCATTTTGGGCTTCAAATCTTGAAAAATGGCCTGAGTTTGCTAATTACGCCTTGGAGATCTTGTTGTGTCCCGCAGCCAGCGTTCTCTCTGAACGTGTCTTCAGTGCTGATGGGTGTGTGCTGACAGATAAGCGCACGCGTCTCTCCAGTGACAATGTGGACAGACTAACGTTCATCAAGATGAACAAGTCATGGAGCTGCAAGGACTTTACTACCCCTGTGTAATCCTGGGGAGAGTAAAGGCTGGCGTATTTTTGAATGTGCTTGATGCATAGCAACTTGTCCAGTTTGCAACTGGGGCACAAGTGCTGCCACTGAAGTGGTGTCTGTGGGGCCCAAATTTTGGAAAAAAGGGAGACTCTGCTTGGAGTCCCCTTGCGTTGTTTTTAAAAATGAGCCAAGATGAACAAGTCATGGTTCAGCAAAGACTTTGCTACCTACCCCAGTGTCATCCTGGGGACAGTTAAGGCTTGCGTATTTTTGAATGTGCTTGATGCAAATCAACCTGTCCAGTTTGCAACTGGAGCCCAAGTGCTGTCACTGAAGTGGTGTCTGTGAGGCCCAATTTTTGGAAAAAAGGGAGGCTCTGCTTGGAGTCCCCTTGCGGTGTTTTTAACAATGAGCCAAGATGAACTAGTCATGGTTCAGCAAAGACTTTGCTACCTATCCCGGTGTCATCCTGGGGACAGTTAAGGCTGGCGTATTTTTGAATGTGCTTGTGTTGCGGGCGGCGGGGCGCTGTGCTCGCTAACGCTCGGGTCCGGCGCTGCGGCTGCCACTCGGTGGCTCGAGCGGTGGGCCGGATCCGGGGACTCGAGCGGCGCTCCTCGCCTGTGAGCAAAAAGAGGGTGGTTTGTTTGGGGATTTAGTCCGTGACGCCACCCACGGGTTGTGGTGAAGATGGGCACCACCGCTGCTGGTGACGGGGATCCCGGGAGCGATGGTAGGGAGCAGCTGGGATGTTGTTTTCCCCCTCTGTGGGTAGGGGTTGGTGGTCCCGGGGCCCGGTGGTGAAGCAGGGTCGGTGAGGTGCAGGGTTGCAGGGACAGCGCGGCACGGTGCCGGATGGCACGGGTGTACTCACTCAGCAAGAGATGGACAAAGTCTCCGGTAAACCAAACGGCTGGATGGACGGGTCCCGAAGCCGGCTGCTGTGTCTCTCCCCGGACAGGTGATGGTGGCTGTCTCTCCCTGCACCTTTGTCTACTGTGTTGACTCCAATGTCTTCCCAATGGTAGTCCGCTCCCCGGTGTATAGATACCGGAGGAGCCCGTTTTGCCCGCATGCACTGGCCCTTGGACTTCTAGCAGGTGGCGGTGGCTGTATGTCCTCACGGTGTGAGCGGTTGCCTTCAATCGGGACTTGGTTGTTAGGGAACCCCGGGGGTTCCTGTCACATTCGGATTTGACTATTGTCGGCGGCTCCAAGCCTGGCCGGGGTCCGATGGCCCTGCCTGGGTGTGCTTAGCTTCACTCCGTTCCCCGGTCCGGCACCGGTGGGCCACCGCCCATCCCCGGTCCTTACGGCTCTGTGGAGTTCCATCAACTCCTGCAGACGGCCACCACCGTCTGCCCACCTTGCTCTCAGTGCCTGGGCTCCAACCCAGACACTCGCAGTACGTGACCTCTCACTTTCACCTCCTGAACTCATCTACTCCAAGCTCCAACTTACCACTTTTCCCGCCTCCAGGCCTGTGAACTCCTCGGTGGGTGGGGCCAACCACCTGGCTCCGCCCCACCTGAGGCAACAAGGGTTTTTGTGTCTGACTAATGTAACTGTCCGGGGGTGGGGGTGTGTGTGTGTTTTGTCTGTGGCTACCTGGCTAGTCCAGGGCTCCACATTCCACCTTGGCAAAATGAAGGCCGTCCGCGGGCTGCCCGTCCATCACCGGTTTTATTTTTCAAAACTGTAAAAATATAAATAACATGTAAACGGTAAACATATCAAACATAAGCATTTTTTCAGGTCACTTTAACGTTGCACATATAAAACATTTTTAATCACAGATGGACGGACGGATGTCTTCCGCTCTCCCACCCAAGCAACCTAGCCCTGATGCTGCCCCTAAGAAGTGGGCAGCACCCCTTGACCCCAGTCCAGGTACAGGCTGCCTGAGCGGGAACGGGTACGGTTACTCGCACCCGACTGTCACTTCAGGGGACCCCACGTCCAAGGGGGACCCCTGACCCCCGGAGGATAGCCACCGGTCCTGGTGGTGGCCGGGCCCCAGACTGCTCTGCTGCGGGCCGTTCCTCCAATCTGTCTCTCCGGAGGCGGCAATGGTATCCATCCCACAACACTATTTACAAACCCATTAGTTCGGGGGTGGCCTGCTAGATCTCGGCCATGTTCATGAGGAGTTTCTCATGTGGGTATGGGGTGTGTTAACTGAACAAGGACAACTCCAGTCCCAACGGGGACGGTTCTCTTTTCGGATGGTAATCAGATGATTTTTCGGTTTGATTAATTTTCATTCACTCACATAAACAACGGTGCTGGGAGTCCCAACGGGGACAACAGGTTGCAACGGTGGACCGCTGCCCATTACTTCAGGTCGACTTCCTCATAGACCTGCTCCACCTCGACATCCTGCTGGCAAGGTGGGGGAGGGGACTGGGACTCTGCCTGGAAACTACGGCCTTCCCTCACCTTTACATCGAGGGCAAACCAGCCCCTCTCCCCGCAGTGTCGAGTGTAGGACACGAGGTCACCTGGCAGCAGGTCTCAGCCTGGGTGGCCCGTCGGCAAACGGGCATGCACGTCACGGCGAGCCACGAACACCTCGGCCTCCAGGCCTCGCTCATAAATGAACCCATACCCCCGGTGGGGATCAAACCTTCGTACCTGCCCTTCATACACCGGGCCCCGTACCCGGAATGTAGCATGGCGGACGTTGTCCTTCTCGCAGATGGTGCGGTCCACCACTTCGGCTCTTTGTCACTCCCTCTCGGCAATTTTCCGGCCCAGCGGGGTCGGCTCCCTGTCCCAATAAGGGGCGTCTGCATGCCCCCGAGTACGGGTCGAGCCCCGCGGTACTTCCTTCACGCTGCCCACAACTGGCGCCCTCTTTGGAAGGTCCAGCGGTGACATGGCCTAAGGTGCTGCCTCACAGCGGCGACCCACGCGCGGCCTCAGCCGAGGTTTGCGGTATGGGAACAGGGGTCCTCACCGGCTGGACCTCCGCCTCTTTCTGGACCGCACGGACTACCGGAGCCGGGACGGGCTTAGGTGCGGCCACTTGCGGTGCCAACGGCTCTTCTTCACGGACGGGCACCTCCCGCTGGATCTTCCATGGTAGCGGTGTGGGTCGTCTGCGGACATCGCTGGCAGGCTGGTCCTCCAGGGCGGACGGCCGGAACTCCGCTACCGGTGGTAGGGGTAGCAGGCCTAGTAGCGGGGCAGCAGCAGCCGAAACGGATAGCGGGGGAGGCAGCAGGGTGAGCGGGCGCAGACCGGGCCCCTCAGCCGCAGCGACCGGTCCCTCGGGGACACAGGGGCGTGGGTCACCTACCCGCTCCTCCAACTCTGTCTCCACCTCGCGTCTCCGCACAGCCGCTGCCACTTCCGCCATGTCGGCCATCCATTCTTCCACGAGGGACTGCACTTGGGCCTGCAGGCGGCTGCACATCCGTTCGGTCCGGACCTCCACCCACGCCGCTGTTCCTGGCGTGAGTTCTGGGGTTTCAGCGGTGCCGGCCGGACGGGTCATCTTGTGCAGCAGTGTTCCAGGAACCAAATAGCTTGCAGAGTCCTGGCGTCCCCGCCTTTATGGCCTCGGTTACATTAGGCAGGTTTTCACTCGCCCCCCCCTTGGTTCTCTTCAGCACTTCCGCTTGTTGGGGGCAGGGCTTCGTTTTTGCGCCTTCCCTGCTCGGGGAAGACGCTCGAGTGGGAAATCTTTGCGCCAAAGATTGCAGCGCTTCAAATTTTTCGGCCGGATGCCGCCGGCGGAGACCACAAGGCGCACTTCTAATGGTAAGTAGATGAGTTCAATCCTGTTCGTGACGCCAAGTTGTCGCGGGCGGCGGGGCGCTGCGCTTGCTAACACTCGGATCCGCCGCTGCTGCTGCTGCTGCTCGGTGGCTCGAGCGGTGGGCCGGATCCGGGGACTCAAGCGGCGCTCCTCGCCCGTGAATGAAAAGGAGGTGGTTTGGTTTGGGGATTTAGTCAGTGACGCCACCCACGGGTTGTGGTGAAGATGGGCACCACCACTGCTGGTGATGGGGATCCCGGGAGCGATGGTAGGGAGCAGCTGGGATGTTGTTTTCCCCCTCCGTGGGTAGGGGTTGGTGGTCCCGGGGCCCGGTGGTATTACGGGGAGGCAGGGTCGGTGAGGTGCAAGGTTGCAGGGACAACGCGGCGTGGTGCCGGATGGCACGGGTGTACTCACTCAGCAAGAGATGCACAAAGTCTCTGGTGAACCAAACGGCTGGATCGACGGGTCCCGCAGCCGGCTGCTGTGTCTCTCCCCGTACTGGTGATGGCGGCTGTCTTTCCCTGCACCTTTGTGTACTGTCTTGACTCCAATGGCTTCCCAACGGAAGTCCGCTCACCGGTGTATAGATACCAGAGGAGCCCGTTTTGCCCGCAGGCACTGGCCCTTGGACTTCTAGCCGGTGGCGGTATGTCCTCATGGTGTGAGCGGTTGCCTTCAATCGGGACTTGGTTGTTAGGGAACCCCGGGGGTTCCTGTCCCATTCGGATTTGACTATTGTCGGAGGCTCCAAGCCTGGTCGGGGTCCAATGGCCCTGCCTGGGTGTGCTTATCTTCACTCCGTTCCCCGGTCCGGTACCGGTGGGCCACCGCCCAGCCCCGGTCCTTATGGCTCTGCGGAGTTCCACCAATTCTGCCAACCTTGCTCTCAGTGCCTGGGCTCCAACCCAGACACTCGCAGTATGTGACCTCTCACTTTCACCTCCTGAACTCATCTACTCCAAGCTCTAACTGACTGCTTTTCCCACCTCCAGGCCTGTGAACTCCTCAGTGGATGGGGCCAACCTCCTGGCTCCGTCCCACCTGGTGTGGACATCAGACCCGGGAGGGAGGCAACAAGGGTTTTGTGTCTGACTAATGTAACTGTCCGGGGGTGGGGGTGAGGGTGTGTTTTGTCTGTGGCTACCTGGCTAGTCCAGGGCGCCACACTTGATGCAAATCAACCTGTCCAGTTTGCAACTGGGGTACAAGTGCTGCCACTGAAGTGGTGTCTGTGGGGCCCAATTTTTGGAAAAAAGGGAGACTCTGCTTGGAGTCCCCTTGCGGTGTTTTTAAAAATGAGCCAAGATGAACAAGTCATGGTTCAGCATAGAATTTGTCATCTATCCCGGTGTCATCCTGGGGAGAGTAAAGGCTGGCGTATTTTTGAATGTGCTTGATGCAAATCAACCTGTCCAGTTTGCAATTGGGGCCCAAGTGCTGCCACTGAAGTGGTGTCTGTGAGGCCCAAATTTTGGAGAAAAGGGAGGCTCTGCTTGGAGTCCCCTTGCGGTGTTTTTAAAAATGAGCCAAGATGAACAAGTCATGGTTCAGCAAAGAATTTGCTATCTACCCCAGTGTCATCCTGTGGAGAGTAAAGGCTGGCATATTTTTTTGAATGTGCTTGATGCAAATCAACCTGTCCAGTTTGCAACTGGGGCACAAGTGCTGCCACTGAAGTGGTGTCTGTGGGGCCCAATTTTTGGAAAAAAGGTAGACTCTGCTTGGAGTCCGCTTGCTGTGTCTTACATGATTTTAGAAGGGCATGCCATGCCTATATCTGTGCCTCGTCCTCTTTTTCCTCGTCCAGCTGTTTTGTTTTCGCAGGAGTATTTGTCCTTGCACTTTCCTATGTGTTTGTGTTGTTATGGGAGTTGTTTGTCACCTTTTGGACACCTTTGAAGGTGTTTTCTATGTGTTTTTATGTGTTTGTGATTGCCTCCCATTGGTTTCAATGTAGTTTGAGAGGTTCGTCGAACGGCTCGCCGAACCGAACTCGAACGCGGCCTCCATTCGACGAACCGAACCGAACTCAAGCCTCTAGAGGGTGGCTCATCTCTAGTCATGATGCCGCGCGGCGGCTGAGCTGGCATCTCCACAGGTTCTACCTCCACTATGGTGGATAGAGAAACCGGCTGTTCCGCAGCCGGGGATGCAGAGTCTGGGTGCTCTGTATCGGGGTACGGGCCCGGTGATGCGGCTGGGTCTGGTTGGGCCGGTGCTGGGACAAGCGCTGTCGTGGCCTGGTTAGGTGGCAAGGTCAGGGGCTTTGCAGCCTGCTCCTCGTAGATGGAGACTGGAGGTTCCGCTACCGGTGTTAGGGGTAGCGGCTCAGCGTCCGCCGAGGGTGACGGTGGCTAAATATTTGCTACGGGCGGAGGCAGAACGGATCACGCGGCAATGTGGGCCGGATTAACCGGATCAACCGGGACTGGGTAACTGCTTACCCGCTCCTCGTGTGGGACTTCTATCTCACGAGCTCGCACCGCCACTGCCAGGCTCCTCATCTCCTCCCTCCAAAGATCCAGGATACAGAGAAATTGCGTCTGCATCCTTCTGCAGAGTTGCTTCGTTTCCTGTTCTATCCAGGCCGGCTCTAGGAAGTTTCGCCCCCAGCAGTTCGCCCCCAGCATTTCGCCCCCAGGTACACTTCGCCCCCAAATATTTCGCCCCCAGGATGTTTCGCCCCCGCACATTTCGCCCCCAGCAGTTCGCCCCCAGATGTTTCGCCCCCGGATGTTTCGCCCCCAGCAGTTCACCCCCAGACGTTTCGCCCCCGGATGTTTCACCCCCAGCAATTTGCCCGCGGATGTTTCGCCCCCAGCAGTTTGCCCCCGGATGTTTTGCCCCCAGCAGTTCGCCCCCGGATGTTTCGCCACCAGCAGTTCGCCCCCGGGCGTTTCGCCCCTGGATGTTTCGCCCCCGGATGTTTCGCCCCCGGACGTTTCGCCCCCGGATGTTTCGCTTCCAGCAGTTCGCCCCTGGATGTTTCGCCCCCAGCAGTTCGCCCCCGGACGTTTCGCCCCCAGATGTTTCGCCCCCACCAGTTTTCCCCGGATGTTTCGCCCCCAGCAGTTCGCCCCCGGACATTTTGCCCCCGGATGTTTCGCCCCCAGCAGTTTGCCCCAGATGTTTCGCCCCCAGCAGTTCGCCCAAAAATGTTTCGTCACCAGCAGTTCGCCCCCGGACGTTTTGCCCTCGGATGTTTCGCCCCCAGCAGTTCGCCCCCAGATGTTTCACCCCCAGCAGTTCACCCCCGGACATTTTCCCCCGGATGTTTCGCCCCCAGCAGTTCGCCCCCGGATGTTTCGCCCCCAGCAGTTCGTCCCCAGGATGTTTTGCCCATTTCGCCCCCGCACATTTCGCCAACAGCAGTTCACCCATGGATATTTCGCCCCCAGATGTTTCGGCCCCAAATTAGGCAGGGAATTTTAGCCTTGTGTTTTAGCCCTAAGACCTCTTTCACAGTAGGCACTTACCCAAGTGCTAAGCACTGGAAAATCGCTAAGAAGATTGCCAATTTTGAATATACAAGTCAATGGCTGGAAAAGCGAGGTGTTGTTTCGGCTAGCTCTTTTTATTTTATTACAGGAGCTATTTTTGATCACTTAGCGTTCATCAATAGCCTGTATCTTATGGGTCATTACCGAGAGCGCTCACAAAAGCGCTCTCAAAAATGCCAGTAAAGCACGTACCTTGGCGTTCTAAAACAGTGGCATCATAAGGGTGCTTTCACACTTCCGCTACATATGCACTACAGGCCGCCCATTCGCTTCTGTAATGCTGCCGTTCCACTAACCTGCAGCGGAACGAAAAGAAGAAAATGCTATTCTTTTTGTTCTGACACTGATAGCGGATTGCGGCATTAAGAAAGCGAACGGGCGGCTGCAGCTCGCAGAACCCAGCCGTTAACTTCTATGGGCAATGCAAGCGGAGTGCAAGTATTCCACCAGCATTACCCCGGGGTCAGCTGGATGTCAGATCCAGAGCGGATTGACATCTGGCGGCCTCAAACACAAGTGTGAAACCACTCTAACATTACAGTGTGCAAGAGGCCTAAAATCAAAACAATTGTGAACTTTTACCTGACTCAGCACTGACCTGCTTTGTTGCAAGTTTTGTTGCAGATGTAACAAGTAGCAGGTCAGATGTCCTGCAAGTTACATTAGACTAGCTTTTATTCCATCTGTATATAGAATCTCTGAAATCTCCACAAAGAGAGAAGTGTACTTCCATAAAAAAATCAGTCAGCTTCCACAGCAAGTCACTTTCTACAACTATGAATTCAGTTCTGTCCAAACGTGGAAGGAGGAAGTTGGTCCATGAGAATCACATTTACTTCTTTTCCAAAAGAACCTCTGATGATGTCCATCCATCTCGGTATGTGAAAAATGGTCGACTTGCAAGGGACGTGTTTGGACCAATGAAGAAGCTGGCGAAGTTGTGAAAGTAGTCAATCTTCACAGTCACGCAGCACAAGCTGCAAGACCTGAAGCAATCCGACTTGTCAATGAGGCAGTCACCAGGGCAAGGACAACACAGGAGACACCACAACAGATTCTCACTGATGTCATTTCAGGAGCCCATTCTAATGTAGTAGCACTTCTCCCAAGGAAAGCATCACTGAAGAGAACAATACGATTAGCAAGGCAACTTGGCAATATCCCAAGGTTACCTCAAACCCTTTATCAACTTGTTATCCCCCTGGAGTTGCAGGAGATCAGTATTGATGGTGTCCAGCAGCAGTTCCTTCTGCATTACTCTGGTAAGCTACTTAACCATTTAACATTGTATTAAAACAATTCCATTATGCATAATTATTGCAAAGTTTCTTTTGCACAAATGTGAAAAATGCTACACTATAAGGTGCTGATATAAAATACTATGTGATTTTTGCCTTCAAGGGAAACTTTGAGGGTAAAATAGTGTAGTGAGGCCTACTGATTCCAACTAGTGTTGGCCGATCACTGGAAAGATAGGATCAGATCAGGCCGATCATACCGAAAGATTGGAATTAATTCCGATCCAATCTCCAGAACTAGATATATATATGCACACTGTACGCCCGAACAGTGTGTGTGTATATATATATGTACTAGAAGGTGGCCCGATTCTACGCATCGGGTATTCTAGAATTTACGTATTGTGTAGTTCATGTATGATTTTTGTTATATATATATATATATATATATATAGAGAGATGTTGTTGTGTGTAGTTACCAAGTGTTTGTGTAGGCGCTGTACATGTTCTGGGTGTTGTCTGGGTGTGACGGGGGGTGAGAGCGGTGTTGTATGTGTGTTGCGTGTGTTGCGTTGTTTGTGGAGCGCTGTGTGTCTGTAGCGTTGTGTGTGTGTTGCGCGGTTTGTGTGTGTGTGGTGTGTTTTGGGGGGAGGTATGTTTTGTGCAATGTGTGTGTTGTGCGGTATGTGCGTATATTTGTGTGTGCCGCGGTGTTTGGGTGTTGTGTGTGTCCAGCGTTGTCTGTGTGTGTGGGTGTCTGTGTAGGGCAGTTGTTTGTGGTTCCCAGTGTGTGTGTGTGTGTGTGGTGTGTTGTGCAGTGCGCGCGCGTGTGTGTGTGTGTGTGTGTGTGTGCATCAGCCTCTCTTCTCTCAGCCTACGTCTCCCAGCCTCCCTCCTCCCAGCCTCCCTCAGCATCAGCCTCCCTCTCCCAGCCTCCCCAAGCGTCAGCCTCCACCAGCATCAGCCTCTCTCCTTCCAGCCTCCCCCAGCATCAGCCTCCGCCAGCATCAGCCTCTCTCCTTCCAGCCTCCTCCAGCATCAGCCTCCCTCTCCCAGCCTTCCCCAGCCTCTCTCCTCCCAGCCTCCGTCCTCCCAGCCTTCCCCAGCATCAGCTTTCCCCTCCCAGCCTCCCTCAGCATCAGCCTTCCCCAGCATCAGCCTCTCTCCTCCCAGCCTCAGCCTCTCTCCTTCCAGCCTCCCCCAGCATCAGCCTCTCTCCTTCCAGCCTCCCTCAGCATCAGCCTCCCTTTCCCAGCCTTCCCCAGGATCAGCCTCTCTCCTCCCAGCCTCCTTCCTCCCAGCCTCCCCCTCCCAGCCTCCCTCAGCATCAGCCTTCCGCTCCCAGTCTCCCCCAGCATCAGCCTCCCCAAGCATCAGCCTCCACCAGCATCAGCCTCTCTCCTTCCAGCCTCCCCCAGCATCAGCCTCTCTCCTTCCAGCCTCCCTCAGCAGCCTCCCGTTCCCAGCCTTCCCCAGATCAGCCTCTCTCCTCCCAGCCTCCTTCCTCCCAGCCTCCCTCAGCTTCAGCCTTCCCCTCCCAGTCTCCCCCAGCATCAGCCTCCCCAAGCATCAGCCTCCACCAGCATTAGCCTCTCTCCTTCCAGCCTCCCCCAGCATCAGCCTCCCCAAGCATCAGCCTCCACCAGCATCAGCCTCCCTCGTCCCAGCCTCCCCCAGCATCAGCCTCCCCCAGCATCAGCCTCTCTCCTCCCAGCCTTCCCCATGATCAGCCTCTCTGCTCCCAGCCTCCTCCAGCACGCCGTGCTCCTCTGCCGACACTCACACACCCGATCGCATCCACTCACACACACCCGATCGCATCCACTCACACACACCCGATCGCATCCACTCACACACACCCGATCGCATACACTCACACACACCCGATCGCATACACTCACACACACCCGATCGCATACACTCACACACACAGACACTGACGATATCGCACATACGCGCTGATACTCACAACATCCGGAGATATCACATGCCTCTGGCCATGTGATCCTCCGTCAGGTCCTGGAAGATCACAACAGCACAGTATCGAGGCCGAGAAGCAAGCGATATCGGCGGATGCTGTGAGTGTGTGGATGCGATGTGAGGTGTGTGTGAGGTGTGTGTGAGGTGTGTGTGAGGTGTGTGTGTGTGAGAGTGAGTGTGATCTGATGTGTGTGTATGTTTGTGTGTGTGCTGTTATGTGTGTGCGCGTGGATCTTCCGCCGCAGCAGGACCTTGATACGCTTGTAACCATGCGAGCATGGTTACCAACGTATCCACACCACTCCCGTGCGAGCGGGGGCCGGGGGGGAGGTGGGGGTGGGGGTGGGGGGGGAGTACAGTACTCACCTCCGTGACAGGCGTGTCAGTTCGGGGAATGCGCGGGGGGGGGGGGGAGTACAGTACTCACCTCCGTGACAGCCGTGTCACTTCGGGGAATGCGCGGGGTGAGGGAGGGGGCGGGGCCAGAGCTAGCGTGCATTGCGTGAGGGGGGCGGGGCGTGGCGTGGCCGAATTGCCAATGCCTGCAGGGTGCCGGGGCGAGAGGCCAATCTGTGGGGGGGGCGGAGCCTGGGCGAGCGGCTGGCCAATCCGTGTGGGGGCGCAGCCTGGGCGAGCGGCCAATCGGTGTGGGGGGGCGGGGCCATGGCGAGCCCAGCGGCCAATCAGCTTTGTGTCACCGTAAGGACACAATTTTGGAGCATGACAGACAGACAGACAGACAGACAGACAGACAGACAGACAGACAGACAGAATAAGGCAATTATATATATAGATATATGTGGGTGTGTGATGATCGTCTGGCACTTTTGGAACTTTGTAATGCAATAAAGGATTTGTATAGGACTTCAGCAGCGCGGAGCTCTTTCTTCATGGATGCATGTTAAGTACGGGCGGAAGCCAAACCCTGCTCTAGCAGCACACTGAGTCCTCAGTAGAGTTGAGCGATGTTCGAGGTTTGCCAATTTCATGTTCGAGTGATTTTTGGGGGTGCTCGACATCGAACTCGAATGCGAGCTTTTTGCTAAAAGCTCGCCAGCTCGAGTTACGTTCGAGAATGGTTCGATCAGCAAAAAACCTATCTAGTTACTAGCTGGCTTTTCACTGTAATAGTGTTAGTCACTGTGATTCACACTATTATCAAATTTCAGCGTATAGTGTGTGTGGGGGGGACGCGGTTTAGATCTGTGCTGCTGAGAGTATGCCAATCGCCATTTTTTTTTCTTTTTCCTAAGCGTACGTGTAGTGGGGCGGGCCAGCATGTCAGCCAATCCCAGACACACACACAGCTAAGTGGATTTTTGCCAGACAAGCAAGGGAATGTGTCATAGGCTGTGAGTGTCACATGTCCTTGCCTTATAAATATGGCCATTTTCCCTCACGCCGCCATTATCTGCCTTCTGCGTGTGGGTAAATGCTAAATATGGGGAGACAGAAGGCGCAATAGGGTCTTACCCGGTATAAAGCGTTAGAAGGAAAGAGAGGTACACTCACCTGGTCGGGTTGTGTCAGTCACAACTCCATAGCAAGTATGTGAGTGTCCACGTGGTCCAAGCAGCGGCCCCATGCAGGATGCAGTACAAAATATTATATAGGAAAAACGGGTTTAATGCCGCGCTAAAGGATCACTGATGTCAGTAAAATGAAAAATCTCTTTTTTATTTAAGTCAATCCAACGCGTTTCAGAGACAAGGACCATCTCCTTCTTCAGGGAAAAAAAAAATCACCATGATTTCTTTTTTTCCCTGAAGAAGGAGACGGTCCTTGTCTCTGAAACGCGTTGGATTGACTTAAATAAGAAAGAGATTTTTCATTTTACTGGCATCAGTGATCCTTTAGCGCGGCATTAAACCCGTTTTTCCTATATAATATTTTCTTCTGCGTGTGGGTGACAGTCACCGCTCACGCTGCTGCTGCCGCCGCTGATCCTGTTGTGTGCACAAATAGACATAGTGCAAGCTACACAGCGCTGTAGGGATTAGGGAGGGACCGCAGGCTATTTCAGCCCTATTTCAGGGCTAATTTCCAGGCGTACATAGCCATAGCTGCTAGGCAGGTCCGTGCAAACGCTGTGTACAGCTTTAGATAACAGTGTCTGTGTACCTCAGCTCAGGGAATTCCTTGCTGCATTTCATCATTAGGAGGGATAGAAAGTGAGGCTTCCTTTCCTGTCCTGGTAGCCACAGAACCCAGGCATTCTACCCACCTGGCCATTTTTTGCCACGCTATTTTATTTGCACAAAGAGCTGACACTTTTTCTGCCATCCTAAAAGTGTCTGGAATACTAAGTTAGTGTTCCTTTCCTGTCCTGGTAGCCACCGTTTTTCACATACCCAGATGGAATGGACATCATCAGAGGTTCTTTTGGAAAATATGTAAATGTGATTCTCATGGACCAACGTCCTCCTTCCACGTTTGGACAGAACTGAATTCATAGTTGTGCAAAGTGAATTGCTGTGGAAGCTGACAGATTTTTTGTGGCAGTACACCTCTCTCTTTGTGGAGATTCAGACACTACTATATTCTGCTGTACAGATGGAATTAAAGCTAGTCTAATGTAACTTGCAGGACATCTGACCTGCTACTTGTTACATCTGCAACAAAACTTGCAACAAAGCAGGTCAGTGCTGAGTCAGGTAAGGCTAGTTTCACACTTGCGTTGGCTTGAATCCGCTGGGTCCGTTGCCGACGCATCCGTTATTTTTGTGTTGTCAACGGATGCAACAGGTCCGTTATTTCACAGGAATCCGTTAGCTGATTCCTGTGACATAACGGACCCGTTGCATCCGTTTGGCGTCCATTAGGCGTCCGTCTAACGGAATGCGTCGGCTCTTTTTTTTTTTTTTTTCATTCCGGGCATGCTCAATAGAAATTAGCGGAATCCAGCGGCGGATTCCGTTATAAAGCACTTTGCATAGTTTGTGGCAAAAACCATGCGTTCAAAGAAGCAGCATGTCAATTGTTTTTGCCATTTTAGGTGCGTTTGCTAACATTGGAGTCAATGAGAAATGGCAAAAACCAAGAAACTTCAAATTTCCTGCGTTTTACCTGCTTTTTATGTGCAGAAAACAAACGTATTGAACTACCAAAACGCATGCTTTTTGAACATTATAATAATGATTTCATATGTCCCTTTACATACACAAATAGTCCGACAATTAAATTTATGAAAATTACTAATTTTAGCTATTTTTCTAATAAATAGTATATTACCGCTATAATTTCATTAAATATTTCTATTTCTTAAATTATTTCTAAAATTCTATATCTGTTCCTTTTTTTTCCTTTTTTCATTGGGTTTGACTGTTTAATCCTTATTTAGCAATGTCTTAATGTTCAAAACGCATGTGAAAAAGCAGATAAAAAGCGCTGAAAACGCATCTAAAACGCAGTAAATACGCATGCGTTTTCAGCGCTAAAATTCAGAAAAAGGCAACTTTGGTCAAATCAATTAAGCCCAAAATGTGCGTTCTGAACTGCAAGTAGGAGAACGCAAAGTGCAGTCGCAGCCTTAGGGCTAAAACACAAGGCCAAAATTCCCTGCCTAATTTGGGGCTGAAACATCTGGGGGCAAAAAGCTGGGGGCGAAATATCCGTGGGTGAACTGCTGTTGGCGAAATGTGCGGGGGCGAAATGGGCAAAACATCCTGGGGGTGAACTGCTGGGGGCGAAACATCCGGGGGCGAACTGCTGGGGGCGAAACATCCGAGGGCGAAACATCCGGGGGCGAACTGCTGGCGGCGAAACATCCGAGGGCAAAACATCCGGGGGCAAACTGCTGGGGACGAAACATCCGGGGGCGAACTGCTGGGGGCGAATCATCTTCTTAGCGATTTTCCAGTGCTTAGCACTTGGGTAGGTGCCTACTGTGAAAGAGGTCTTAAGGCTAAAACACCAGGCCAAAATTCCCTGCCTAATTTGGGCCGAAACATCTGGGGGCGAAAAGTCCGGGGGCGAAATGCTGGGGGCGAAACGTCCGGGGGCGAACTGCTGGGGGCAAAACATCCGGGGGCAAAACGTCCGGGGGCGAACTGCTGGGGGCAAAACATCCGGGGCAAAACGTCCGGGGACGAACTACTGGGGGCAAAACATCCGGGGACGAACTGCTGGGGGCGAAACATCTTCTTAGCGATTTTCCAGTGCTTAGCACTTGGGTAAGTGCCTACTATGAAAGAGGTCTTAAGGCTAAAACACCAGGCAAAAATTATCTGCCTAATTTGGGGCCGAAACATCTGGGGGTGAAATATCCGTGGGCGTACTGCTGTTGGCGAAATGTGCGGGGGCGAAACGTCCGTGGGGGCGAACTGCTGGGGGCAAAACATCCGGGGGTGAAGTGTCCAGGGGCGAACTGCTGGGGGCGAAACGTCTGGGGGCGAACTGCTGGGGGCAAAACATCCGGGGGCGAACTGCTGGGGGTGAAACATCCGGGGGCGAACTGCTTGGGGCGAAACATCAAGGGGCGAACTGCTGGGGGCGAAACATCCGGGGGCGAAACATCCGGGGGCGAACTGCTGGGGGCGAAATGTGCAGGGGCGAAATGTGCGGGGGCGAATCATCCTGGGAGCGAAATGCTGGGGGCGAAATGTTCGGGGGCGAAGTGTACCTGGGGGCGAACTGCTGGGGGCAAAATGCTGGGGGCGAACTGCTGGGGGTGAAACTTCCGACTCCCATCCAGGCCGCGGTCCCAGGAGCAGCGCGCTCTGGTTACCAGTCTCGTGCTGCCACCATCTTACCTCTGCGGTGCCCAGGAACTTTATGGCAGAGTCCTGCCGTCCCTGCTCCACTTCCACTGCTACATCCCACGTCACACCCTTTTGGTTTTCACCAGCCACTCACTCTCACGCTGAGGACCCCTGGTAACATCCGGTCCTGGCCACACTCTCAGGACAACGGCGGGGCTTCAGCTTTGCGCACTTTTGGTCTGGAAGATGGCGTTTTGGCGCCAAAGATGGCAGAAAATGGCGAAAACGGGATTTTGACACCACAGCTTGGATTTTCAAGGCGCACGTCACCCAGGTTAGGGGGTCCAGTCTGTATCCTGTTTGTGACACCAGAAGTTGTTAGAGGTGTACCGCCCCAGTAGCGGTCAACCCGCTCAGATCCGGGTGTCGCTGTTAGTGGCTCGAGGGCCTCCAGACCCAGGGGCTCAGGGTCACTCTAAAACGTGATGGGGGGTTATTTACAGGGGAATTAGATAGTTTGTGACGCCACCCGTGGTGTGCGGTAATAGGGAGTACCGCCGCTGCCGTTGGGAGAACCCAGGGTGATAAACTGGGGGCAGCTAGATGACATTACCCTCCACGGGTAGGGAAGGCCCCGGGACTCTGGATGGTGGAATGGATTGCAGGGGAGCGCAGGCTCGCTGGGGCAAGGCATGCTCAGGTACTCACTCAGGAGAAAAGCAGACGCTGACAACGTAGCAAACCAAGTCTCTGGTTGCCGCTGCCCTCTTAGGGGAGCTCGTCCGGGTTCCATCCCCTGCAGTACTGCCTGATGGTCCGCAGCCTGCCTCCATACACAGATTTTAGTAGTCTAAGTGGCCCGTAAGCTTGAAACTGTCCGGGTCCCGCTCCCCACTTTTTTTGGTGTGAAGGAGCTGCGCTCTTAGGAGCTCACGCTCGGGATTTCAGTGGGCTGCTTTGGTTGAAAAGCCCTATCCCCCTTGTTGTGCTAGTGTCCCCGATCACTGAGTTTTGTAGAGACAGTCTATAATGGCCCTATCCTCTGCAGGTTAATTGCCGGGTTGCTGGAGCCTCTCCCCGACCTAGGGTCCATTACCCCGGCATGCTTTTGGTCCCAGACCGGCTATTGTACTGCTGCTGACTGTCCTCCTAGACTAAGCCAGGCACCCAGTCCCAATATCCCGCGATCAGGTCTCTGACTCCTCCGGGTCCCGACCACTGTCTGCAACCCAAGCTACTTCTCCCCTGGGAGCTCCAACTCCCAGCTTCCCCCAAGCTCCTCACTGTCCAAGAGCTAAAACTGCTCTGACTTGTCACCTCCTACCTCCCTGTCTGACCCCTAGGTGGGCGGCCCTATTCCAGCTTAGCAGCCCACTGGTGTGCCTGACAGGTTGTGGTGCGTGATGTGATTGGGATTTTGGATGCTGATGGAGGCAGTGCTGCAAATTGGGAACCCAGAACCATGGGAGTTTGAGTCCTGCACTAAGAAATAATAAGCGTGCAGTACCCTGTGACGACCATACTAGTCCAGGGGTGTCACAGATCAAATACTTATTTCTCTCTTCAAAATGCAAATAAATTGATATAATTTATGCAATGTGATCTTCTGGATCTGAATTTCATCCCATCTGAGTTCATTAAATTCCTGTAGATCAATATTTCCTTCTAAAACCATTGTGCTCAACTGACAATGACTTTGAGAGACAAGCCCATAACTTAACCAGCTGATACCAGGAGCATGGCTATAGTCACAGGAACATTAAAATAGCATATCGCACAGTGAAATAGATACTGAGACATCAATTGCTTTATTCTTCCCCTAGAATCATTATGCCATACCAAGTGCACTTCATCACTAATTATCATGCACACACCATCAAGATCAAACAGTGTCGGCTTAAGTTTTGGCCTATCTTCAAGGCTGATCCTACTGTGACGCCCTGGGCAAGCCAGGGGTCACAGGTCACAACATCACATGCACCCCACGTTCCCTGCAGGAACATCAAGCTAACCCAAAATCCTTGTTGCCTTCCTCCAGGGGCTGATGTCCACACCAGGGGGTGGGCCAGGCGGTTGGCTCCGCCCACCGAGGAGTTCACAGCCCTGGAGGCGGGGAAAACCAGGCAGATCAGAGAGAGAGTTTGAAGTGTGAGGAGAAAACAGTGAAGTGGTAGAGGAGCGTAGGAGAGAAGCTGAAGAAAAGTGAAAAGAAACAGTTTTGTAAAGCCTGAAGTTGGTCCGGGTGTGTGCCCCGGACAGTGACAGCAAGGTTAGCAGACGGCGGTGATAGTCTGCAGGGGGACTGCTCGGAGGTTGCTGGAAGGGCCGCGGACGGGTAGTGACCCGGCGGTACCGGAGCAGTATACGAAGAACAGTCAGCACCAGGGCAGGGGCCTTTCGGATCCCGGCAAGGCTAGGAGTCGCCATAATTTGCCAAATCCGTCAGTGAAGTGGTCCTCTGTCTCCTAACAACCAAGTCCCAATTGAAGGCAACAGCCCGACCATGAAGGGGAGACACCGCCACCGCCAGGGCACCAGTTTCCCAGGGCCAGCGCCTGCGGGCAAAGTAGGGCTCCTTCGGCCCAGATTGAAGCCGAGGAGTGGGTAACCGGTGGGGACCCATCGCTACCAAGAGACTTTACATAGGTGCAGGGAAGAGACCGTCACCGCTAACTGCAGGGAACATCAGCACCGTGAACCGTCCGAGGCACCCGTCCAACCAGCCGTTTGTTTACCGAGAACTGTGTCGTGTTTGCTCGCTGAGTGAGTACCTCCGTGCCGTGCGGCACAGCGCTGCCCCTGCGCCCCTGCACCTCCACAGGCCCCATACCCGCCTGTCCACCATTCCAATCCCATCACTGGGCCCCGGGAGCACCACAACCCCTACCCACGGAGGGGCACATCAACAACTGGCTGCTCCATACCATCCCTCCCGGGCTCCCCATACAGAGCAGCGGTGGTGTTAACAAATCACCACAACCGTGGGTGGCATCACGGACAATAAACTATCACAAAACCCAATCCCTTTTCACTCACGGGCGAGGAGCGCCGCTCGAGTCCCCGGGATCCGGCCCATCGCTCGAGCCACCGACCAGCAGCAGAGGCCGCAGCAGCAGCGGCAGCCGGACCCGAGCAGTAGGGAGAGCGCGGCGTCCCCTCCTCCGCCCACGATACTACCTTGTCATATTAGCTTCTAAACATACTGAGTATTCCCTACAGATGGTACAAAAACATTAAAGATCTATTAGTCAGTAGCTATTAGGCTATGTGCCCACGGGCGCTCGTACCTGCGGATGTATCCGCTGGTACGACCGCATGTTTCCCGCAGCTGCCCGCAGGCGACCGCAGCTATTTTTAGCTGCTAGTTTACAGCGGAATAGCTGCGGGAAACATGCGGAGATTCATGCGGCTTACCTGACGTCCCGGCCTCTTATCTCCATAGCGGAGAGCCCGGACATCCGCAGGTAATTCCGCATGAATAATTGACATGCAATTATACATGTGGATGCCTACATCCGCAGCATGGTCGGCAGCTGCACTTTCCGCAGCGTGGACACAGCACTCCCCATGTCCCATAGGATAACATGGGGAGTGACTGTACATGCTAAAACCTGCGGATTTATCTGGAAAATCCAGAAAAATCCGCAGGTTTTCCGCGGCAAAATCCACAGAAACAAGGTCCCGTGGGCACATAGCCGTACAGTGAAAATAAGTCAACCTTCCTGTATAAATATTGCTCCCAATCTGGCTGCAAACCATGTGGGAAGTGTATGGTGTGCCTGTCGCGGGCGGAGGAGGGGACGCTGCGCTCTCCCACTGCTCGGGTCCGGCTGCCGCTGCTGCTGCGGCCTCTGCTGCTCGGTGGCTCGAGCGATGGGCCGGATCCCGGGGACTCGAGCGGCGCTCCTCGCCCGTGAGTGAAAAGGGGATTGGTTTTGGGGATTTATTGTCCGTGACGCCACCCACGGTTGTGGTGATTGTGTGGACACCACCGCTGCTCCGGACGGGGATCCCGGGAGCGGTGACAGGGAGCAGCTTTGTTGTTATTTCTCCCCTCTGTGGGTAGGGGGTTGGTTGTCCCGGGGCCCGGTGATGGGGTAGGGGTGGGTGGCAGGCCAGGTGAGAGGCCTGGTGAGGTGCAGGGTCGCGGGGGCAGCGCTGTGCCGCACAGCATGGTGGTACTCACTCAGCCTGAGACGTTGACACAGTTCTCGGTAAAACACACGGCTGGAAAGACGGTTCCCACGGATGGCTGCTGTTGCTTTTCCCCGGTAGTTAACGTTGACTGTCTCTTTCCCTGCACCTTGTGTAATGTTGGTAGCAATGGGTTCCCACCGGTAACCCGCTCCCCGACTTGGATATGGGCCGGAGGAGCCCCTCTTTGCCCGCAGGCACTGGCCCTGAAAAACTGGTGCCTTGGCGGTGGCGGTGTCTCTCTCATACGGTTGGACGGTTGCCTTCAATTGGGACTTAGTTGTTTGGAGACCCGGAGGTCCCCTTCACTGACGGATTTGGCAAATTCACGGCGACTCCTAGCCTTGCCGGGATCCGAAAGGTCCCTGCCAATGGTGCTGGCTTCTCCTTGTGTACCGGTCCGGTACCGCCGGGCCACCACCTGTCCACGGTCCTTACGGCACCTCCGATAGGCCACTCCTGCAGACGGTCACCGCCGTCTGCTAACCTTGCTGTCTCAGTCCGGGGCACACACCCGGACCAAGTTCAGGCTGCTCTGTTACTTTTTCTCTTTCCACTTCAACTCCTCTCACTTGCTCCTCCACCACTCAACTCTCTCCTCAACTTCAACTACCACTAATCTGCCTGGTTTTCCCACCTCCAGGACTGTGAACTCCTCCTGGTGTTGACATCAGCCCCTGGAGGAAGACAACAAGGATTTCTGGTCTAGCTTAGGTGTACCTCACCGGGGTGTAGGGTGTGGTGATGTCATTACCTGTGACCCCTGGCTTGCCCAGGGCGTCACATTCCCCCTTAGCAAAATGCAGACCGTCCGCGGGCTGCCCGTCCAACACCGGTTTTATTTTTCTGAAAAAGATAAAAAACACAATACAAATAGAAGAACATCATCCCACAACGGGAGGCACTTTTCTTAAATGTTGCAAAAACGGTTTTAACGGTTACGGCTTCCACTCTCACCCACCCAAGTAACCTGGCCCTGATGCTGCCCCTAAGAAACAGGCAGCACCCCTTGACCCCAGTCCAGCACCAAGTTACCCGAGCGGGATCTGTCCTTTCCCTCCAGAGGGTAGCCACCGGTTCCGGTGGTGGCTGGGCCCCAGCCTGCTCCACTGTGGGCCCTCCCTCCAATCTGCCTCTCCGGAGGCGGTAACGGTAAGCTGCAAGAAAACATTATTTACAAGCCACTAACGTTTGTGGTTGCCCTGCAAGTTCACGGGCTTGTCCGTAAAGAGTCCCTTACGCAAATTTTCAAGCGGTCCCCACGGGGACAACGGTGCCGGCAACGGCCGGTTCAATCAGCAGGTTAATCAGATGAGGCTTCGGTAATCATTTTCATTTTTCAAAAACTTTTCAAAACTTTAAACTTTTAACACACACAGGTGGTCCCAACGGGGACTGTGACAACGGTGCTCCGCTGCCCTACTCTGACTCTTCTGTGTCCGCTGGGTTCTCTGCCACCAGCATATCAAACATGCAGTGACAGGCTTGCTGTGACATGGGAGCCCGGTATCCATTCCCACCATTACGCACGGTGTAATAAACTACCGGTTCCCCCACATAGCGGAGACGCTCACTTGCCTCCTCACCTTCAGGGGTTAGTTCAGCACCAGAGCCGGAGTCGCTGGAGTCACCATCACTTGCATCTGCGTCAGGCGGGTTACCACCAGCTGCCGCAGCCTCCTGGCCTCCAGCATCCAGCACATCAGATCCTTCTGCAGTAGCACGGGGCAGCAGGTCAGGCGAGTTTACACTGAGGCGCCCCATAAGGAACGGCAAGGGTGATGCACAGGTCGAGACTAGGCCGGGCCCCTCAGCCGCAGCGGTCGGTCCTGGGAGGACATAGGGACGTGGGTCACCAGTCGACTCTGTTACATCTGTTCCACTCCCGTACATCGGGGCAGTTGCAATCAGCATCTCCACCTCGTTGGTCCACTGCTCCATCATCCGGAAGATCTGATCCTGCTGACGTTGGTGGAATTTAATCACCCGGGCCTTCATCCACGCCACGGTCCAGGGCTCGGGGTCTGGCGCAATCACTGCCGGGACATCTGGCACATTTTTGTTAAGGGGCCGCGGCCCTAGCGGTTCTCCCGGGAGGGATTCAGGGACGTCCCGAGCGTCTGCAGCCGGTTGGTCCGCCGGGGCGGATTGGCAGGGTATCGCTACCGGTAGCGGTGGCAGCGGGCCTAGTGGCGGGGCGGCAGCAGCTAACACGGGTGGCGGGGAGAGAGGCAGGGTGAGCGGATGCGGGCCGGGCTCCTCAGCCTCAGTGGCCGATCCCTCGGGAATACAGGGGCGTGGGTCTCCTACCCGCTCCTCCAAATCCTCTTCCATCTCGCGTCTCCGCATAGCAGCCACTACGTCCGCCATGTCGGTCTCCCACTCCTCCAGGAGGAGCTGCATATGGGCCTGTAGACAGTTACTCAGCGGGACGGTCCGGTCCCTCAGCCACGTCGCCGTGACGGGCTTCCTCGTTGGGGGTTGGACTGTACATCTTGGCAATCGTGCCTTCCAGGAACCCAGTATTGCTGCAGAGTCCTGGTGTCTCTGCTTTTATAGCCGCGGCTACATGCGACCAGTCGCCATTTTGTCCCCTTTAGCCTCTTTCCGGCCCCTCCTCTATCGGGGCGGGGTTTTGGCCTTTGCGCCTCCACTACTCGAGAAGACGCTCGAGCGGGAACTTTTCGCGCCAAAGATGGCGGCTTCTGAAATTTTTTGGCCGGACACCTCTGGCGGTAACAAGGCGCACCTCTACCCAACGGCAGAGCGGTAAGATCCTGTTCATGACGCCAAGTTGTCGCGGGCGGAGGAGGGGACGCTGCGCTCTCCCACTGCTCGGGTCCGGCTGCCGCTGCTGCTGCGGCCTCTGCTGCTCGGTGGCTCGAGCGATGGGCCGGATCCCGGGGACTCGAGCGGCGCTCCTCGCCCGTGAGTGAAAAGGGGATTGGTTTTGGGGATTTATTGTCCGTGACGCCACCCACGGTTGTGGTGATTGTGTGGATACCACCGCTGCTCCGGACGGGGATCCCGGGAGCGGTGACAGGGAGCAGCTTTGACAGGGAGCAGCTTTGTTCAGACTGTGAACTCCTCGGTGGGCAGGGCCAACCGCCTGGCCCACCCCCTGGTGTGGACATCAGCCCCTGGAGGAAGGCAACAAGGATTTCTGGTCTAGCTTAGGTGTACCTAACCGGGGTGTAGGGTGTGGTGATGTCATTACCTGTGACCCCTGGCTTGCCCAGGGCGTCACATGCCCTAATATAGAGAGATCCGATTCTTTTACAGACTCTAAAGGCCCTGTCACACACAGAGATAAATCTGCGGCAGATCTGTGTTTGCAGTGAAATTGTGGACAATCAGTGGCAGGTTTGTGGCTGTGTACAAATGGAACAATATGTTAATGATTTCACTGCAACCACAGATCTGCCAAAGATTTATCTCTGTGTGTGACGGGGCCTTAAGAGACAAAAATCCTTCAAAGTTTGGCATGCAATAACTAGCAATAAAAAAGCGGTTATTTACTGCGCCAGGTGTCCGTGTCCCAAGATTTATGACGATTTAATGACTAGACAATATAAGGTGAGGTCCATGAGCACACCAATAGTATTGTAGCAGCTACAGTATATCTGAAGAAAATATCATTGCATTTAAATCAACCCCCAGGCATTTTAAAAGCCATGTGATCCCACTTTGCTAAAGGTCCAAGGGATTGATATGATTAACAACTTCATTTGTGGTGGCAAAATAAACCAACAATTAGGCTAATTACAAACCAAATGGATATGGAGTGTAAATACCATCCAGCCACATGGTCTCAATGAACATGAGAGTTTTGTTTCGTTTATTAATTTATAGTTTCTTTTATATGTGCATTTTTATCTTATTTTAACAATATCTTTTGTCTTCTATCCAGTTTCCATATTTGCCAGTGTTTAAACTTTGCAGCATGACTGCATTTGATTGATCTGAACAGGTCCACATAGGATTCAAGAACATAAGTGCACTTTATTTCAACAATCTAATGATGGTCTATATTTTTGTTGAATGCTGAGGATCTTGGTAGTGATTATACATACATCATAGCTTTTGATATTGAAATATTGCAAGAAAAAGGCTCACCTGTCCCCTACTCCGCATGTACTCTAGGGTGCTCGCAGTTCGCCGGCTAGTCCACACCGGTATAACAGGAGTGAGAGATGAACAAATTTGAACTCGGCACCAATTCAATAAAAAAATCTTTGGTCCTTTATTGAAAAAATATTTTCTTAAAATTCCATCCAAATACGCACAGTGCAGGAGTGACTGACAGGGTAAAGTCTACGCGTTTTGGACTAAATATATAAAACCAGAGAAGTCCTTAATCATAAGTCAATTATGATTAAGGACTTCTCTTGTTTTATATATTTAGTCCGAAACGCGTAGAGTTTACTCTGTTAGTCACTTCTGCACTGCGCGTATTTGGATGGAATTTTAAGAAAGTATTTTTTCAATAAAGGACCATAGATTTTTTTTATGAAATTGGTGCCGAGTTCAAATGTGTTCCTCTCTCACTATTGAAATATTGTGCATGTGTACTTGTATGTACATCTACGTGTGTTTAATTTATCATATATTATGTAATTCCATGTTATTCTTTATTATTTTTTGTGCACAGTATGTATGTTTATGTATTAAATAACTCTATTATGTACTATAGGTGATCTTTATGTGTGCATATGTACTATATATATTTATTTGCTTATTTATTTCATTTTAAATAATGACAATCCATCCCTTCAACCAAAATTATAAACAATTTAATGAAAACCTAAAATGTTAGGTTGCCATTAGGCTATGTGCGCACGTTGCGTACAAGCCCTGCAGAAATTTCTGCAGCGATCTGAAGAGCACATGTGCGCTTTAGAGCGCTGCAGAAATGTCCGTAGTGAGCGCCGATTCCATGCGCTCTGCCTGCAGCTCCTGCCATAGACAGAGCAGGAGCTGCCGGCAAAGCGCAGGAAAGAAGTGACATGTCACTTCTTTTTGCGCAGCGCTTCGGCAGTAGCCGAAGCGCTGCGCTCTTAAACGCCACGTGCGCACGGCCCCTGCACAGTCTCCATAGACTGTGCAGGGGACGCAGGACGCATGCAGTTACGCTGCGCTACAAAGCGCAGCGTAACTGCATGTTTTTACGCGACGTGCGCACATAGCCTTAAGAGGGAAAATTGCAGGGAAAGGATGTCCACAGTCATCAGGACAAGATGAAGGATGAAAACGTCTAAAGTCAGAGAATATGTCCCCTATTAGTTACCTGAGTGTAAATGTTTTTGATACTCACAGCATCTCATTAGTACTGTCATTCCTGAATGGTTCGCAGTCTGATAATGAGAAGTAAAAATAACTCCTAGTACACATATTGGAAGTAGTAGGCTCATGTGATATCAATGTATTTTGTGGAAGCTGACCTGATTTGCAATGGATCACTGTTCTAAGTTTGCCAGCGTTGAGAAACATGTGATGGTGTCTCCGCAGGCCTTCTTGCTTTGAATATTTCCCAGGGGGCATTGCTCTAGAATCACTACGTTGAGAAACACGTGATGGTGTCTCCGCAGTGGTGGATGTTGATCTCCCTAAGGTCAACCATCCTTGCTCACATAGTCTTTTACTAGGCAATGTCCCACTAGCCAGATTCCTACTCCACACTGATGAGGGGCAAATACCCCGAAACGGCTGTCTGTGGATGGATACCATGTTTGGCATAGGCGGTCTCCTTGACTGGAGACTGCCCTTCCCGTGGTTGTTCCTTCCCGGTGAAAGACCTGGCTAGTTTCCTGCCAGCGTTGAGAAACATGTGATGGTGTCTCCGCAGGCCTTCTTGCTTTGAATATTTCCCAGGGGGCATTGCTCTAGAATCACTGCGTTGAGAAACACGTGATGGTGTCTCCGCAGTGGTGGATGTTGATCTCCCTAAGGTCAACTATCCTTGCTCACATAGTCTTTTACTAGGCAATGTCCCACTAGCCAGATTCCTACTCCTCACTGATGAGGGGCAAATACCCCGAAACGGCTGTCTGTGGATGGATACCATGTTTGGCATAGGCGGTCTCCTTGACTGGAGACTGCCCTTCCCGTGGTTGTTCCTTCCCGGTGAAAGACCTGGCTAGTTTCCTGCCAGCGTTGAGAAACATGTGATGGTGACTCCGCAGGCCTTCTTGCTTTGAATATTTCCCAGGGGGCATTGCTCTAGAATCACTACGTTGAGAAACACGTGATGGTGTCTCCGCAGTGGTGGATGTTGATCTCCCTAAGGTCAACCATCCTTGCTCACATAGTCTTTTACTAGGCAATGTCCCACTAGCCAGATTCCTACTCCACACTGATGAGGGGCAAATACCCCGAAACGGCTGTCTGTGGATGGATACCATGTTTGGCATAGGCGGTCTCCTTGACTGGAGACTGCCCTTCCCGTGGTTGTTCCTTCCCGGTGAAAGACCTGGCTAGTTTCCTGCCAGCGTTGAGAAACATGTGATGGTGTCTCCGCAGGCCTTCTTGCTTTGAGGATCTTGGTAGTGATTATACATACATCATAGCTTTTGATATTGAAATATTGCAAGAAAAAGGCTCACCTGTCCCCTACTCCGCATGTACTCCAGGGTGCTCGCAGTTCGCCGGCTAGTCCACACCGGTATAACAGGAGTGAGAGAGGAACAAATTTGAACTCGGCACCAATTCAATAAAAAAATCTTTGGTCCTTTATTGAAAAAATATTTTCTTAAAATTCCATCCAAATACGCACAGTGCAGGAGTGACTGACAGGGTAAAGTCTACGCGTTTTGGACTAAATATATAAAACCAGAGAAGTCCTTAATCATAAGTCAATTATGATTAAGGACTTCTCTTGTTTTATATATTTAGTCCGAAACGCGTAGAGTTTACTCTGTTAGTCATTTCTGCACTGCGCGTATTTGGATGGAATTTTAAGAAAGTATTTTTTCAGTAAAGGACCATAGATTTTTTTATGAAATTGGTGCCGAGTTCAAATGTGTTCCTCTCTCACTATTGAAATATTGTGCATGTGTACTTGTATGTACATCTACGTGTGTTTAATTTATCATATATTATGTAATTCCATGTTATTCTTTATTATTTTTTGTGCACAGTATGTATGTTTATGTATTAAATAACTCTATTATGTACTATAGGTGATCTTTATGTGTGCATATGTACTATATATATTTATTTGCTTATTTATTTCATTTTAAATAATGACAATCCATCCCTTCAACCAAAATTATAAACAATTTAATGAAAACCTAAAATGTTAGGTTGCCATTAAGAGGGAAAATTGCAGGGAAAGGATGTCCACAGTCATCAGGACAAGATGAAGGATGAAAACGTCTAAAGTCAGAGAATATGTCCCCTATTAGTTACCTGAGTGTAAATGTTTTTGATACTCACAGCATCTCATTAGTACTGTCATTCCTGAATGGTTCGCAGTCTGATAATGAGAAGTAAAAATAACTCCTAGTACACATATTGGAAGTAGTAGGCTCATGTGATATCAATGTATTTTGTGGAAGCTGACCTGATTTGCAATGGATCACTGTTCTAAGTTTGGAATTGAATTCATAAGCTGATGTTGTTGCTAATGATGAATTCATGCACTGATGTTGGTGCTGGTGATGTTTTCATGTACTGATGATAGTTCGGGTGCTGTATTCCTATACTACTGGCTGTTCTAGTGCTGGACTCCTCTACTGATGATGGGTCTGGTGTTATATTCCTGTACTGATGGTTGTTTTGGTGATTTAGTCCTGTGCTTATGGTGTTGTATATACCTTTACAGGAGACAGTGATTTGTTCTTTTTTAAGTATTAATGTGGTTTTGCAGAATACACTGTGAGTAATCAGGGGTTAATAAATAATGAATGCATACTGTAAAACCTCTTTAAAGAGTTAAGGTCCAGTCACACTAAGCAACTTACCAGCGATCCCAACAACGATAGGGATCGCTGGTAAGTTGCTAGGAGGTTGCTGGTGAGATGTCACACTGCAACGCTCCAGCGATCCCACCAGCAACCTGACCTGGCAGGGATCGCTGGAGCGTCGCTACACGAGTTGCTGGTGAGCTCACCAGCAACCAGTGACCAGCCCCCAGCGCCGCGTGGAAGATGCTGCGCTTGGTAACTAAGGTAAATATCGGGTAACCAACCCGATATTTACCTTGGTTACCAGCTCACGCAGCTACACGTGCAGAGAGCAGGGAGCAGCGCACACTGAGCGCTGGCTCCCTGCTCTCCTAGTACAGCACACATCGGGTTAATTACCCGATGTGTGCTGCAGCTACATGTGCACAGAGCAGGGAGCAGCGCACAATGCTCAGCGCTGGCTCCCTGCTTTCCTAGCTACAGCACACATCGGGTTAATTAACCCGATGTGTCCTGCAGCTACATGTGCACAGAGCAGCCGGCACTGACAGTGAGAGCGGAGGAGGCTGGTAACAAAGGTAAATATCGGGTAACCAAGGACAGGGCTTCTTGGTTACCCGATGTTTACATTGGTTACCAGCCTCCGCAGAAGCCGGCTCCCTGCTGCCTGCACATTTAGTTGTTGCTGTCTCGCTGTCACACACAGCGATCTGTACTTCACAGCAGGGGAGCAACAACTAAAAAATGGCCCAGGACATTCAGCAACAACCAACGACCTCACAGCAGGGGCCAGGTTGTTGCTGGATGTCACACACAGCAACATCGCTAGCAATGTCACAAAAGTTGTTCATTAGCAGCGATGTTGCTAGCGATGTTGCTTAGTGTGACGGGGCCTTTAAATAGGAAGACAGTCCTCTTTAAGATGCTCCTCTCTACCCTTGACATGCTAGATAATAAGTCCCATGACATCCTTAAGGCCCCGTCACACTAAGCAACATCGCTAGCAACATCGCTGCTAACGAACAACTTTTGTGACGTTGCTAGCCATGTTGCTGTGTGTGACATCCAGCAACAACCTGGCCCCTGCTGTGAGGTCGTTGGTTGTTGCTGAATGTCCTGGGCCATTTTTTAGTTGTTGCTGTCCTGCTGTGAAGCACAGATCGCTGTGTGTGACAGCGAGACAGCAACAACTAAATGTTCAGGCAGCAGGAGCCGGCTTCTGCAGAGGCTGGTAACCAATGTAAACATCGGGTAACCAAGAAGCCCTGTCCTTGGTTACCCGATATTTACCTTCGATACCAGCCTCCACCGCTCTCACTGCCTGTGCTGCCGGCTCCTGCTCTGTGCACATGTAGCTAGCTGCAGGACACATCGGCTTAATTAACCTGATGTGTGCTGTAAGTAGGAGAGCAGGGAGCCAGCGCTAAGCATTGTGCGCTGCTCCCTGCTCTGTGCACATGTAGCTGCAGCACACATCGGGTAATTAACCCGATGTGTGCTGTAAGTAGGAGAGCAGGGAGCCAGCGCTAAGCATTGTGCGCTGCTCCCTGCTCTGTGCACATTTAGCTGCAGCATACATCGGGTAATTAACCCGATGTGTGCTGTAGCTAGGAGAGCAAGGAGCCAGCGCTCAGTGTGCGCTGCTCCCTGCTCTCTGCACGTGTAGCTCCGTGCAGTGGTAACCAAGGTAAATATCGGGTTGGTTACCGATATTTACCTTAGTTACCAAGCGCAGCATCTTCCACGCGGCGCTGGGGGCTGGTCACTGGTTGCTGGTGAGCTCACCAGCAACTTGTGTAGCGACGCTCCAGCGATCCCTGCCAGGTCAGGTTGCTGGTGGGATCGCTGGAGCGTTGCAGTGTGACAGCTCACCAGCAACCTCCTAGCAACTTACCAGCGATCCCTATCGTTGTTGGGATCGCTGGTAAGTTGCTTAGTGTGACGGTACCTTTAAATGGCTTCACCATGCCCTGATTCAGTTGATTTAGAGGTGTGTGTTTGTACATATGGAGATACCGTCATGCCACTTGAGCATAGACACAGCAGGGAAAAACATAATTTAATAGTCATGTCTCACTACAGTCCAAGGCCACCTTTTTAAGCTGTGGAAGCAATTGATTAAGTTTGTTTTCTGTCAGAATACTGGCCTAAAATGCTTTGAATTGTAGCTAAATTAGTGTGTATCATGCAGTTGCTCAAAAGTGTTCTGTTTTTTGATCATTTCACCTGCTACACCAGCCCATAACTGGCACGGCACACAGAGGCACATGTTACAGATAAGATGAACCAATATATTAAGTGGCTTGCACCTATATATGACTTTGGAGCATCATACTCCAGCGAGCCCTCATTAAAGGCCACTTTACACGCAGAGATAAATCTTTGGCAGATCTGTGGTTGCAGTGAAATCATGGACATATTGTTCCATTTGTACACAGCCACAAACCTGGCACTGATTGTCCACAATTTCACTGCAAACACAGATCTGCCGCAGATTTATCTCTGTGTGTAAAGTGGCCTTAAGTCTGCGCAAAGTTGTCAATTCCTAATGAACTGACAACTATGTTTTTTCTGAAACGCACAAAAATTTACTAATATATTTTACTCCACAGTCTTGTGAAAAATCTTGTGGAGGATCGAAGACTAAAGCCTGCTTTACACGAGACGACCGATTGTGCGATAGCACGATCGATTGTACCTGCCCCAGTCGTTTTTGCCTCACGGGCAATTAGTTGCCTGTGGCGCACAAACTTGTTTAACCCCCGTCACACGTACTTACCTTCCGGACGACCTCGCTGTGGGCGACGAATGTCCACTTCCTGGAGTGGGAGGGACGTTCGGCGTCACAGCGACGTCACACGGCAGCTTGTCAATAGAAGCGGAGGGGTGGAGATGATCGGGATGTAAACATCCCGCCCACCTCCTTCCTTCCATTAAGCCGTCGGGTACCACGGGAGGCAGGCAAGCTGCTGTTCATCATTCCCGTGGTGTCACACGGAGCAACGTGTGATGCCACGGAAACGATGAACAACCGCCGCCATTTTAATTAAACAATTTTATGAAACCTAGCGGCGAGTACACGACTCACGATTTGTGAGCGATACTGCGTCGTTAGGAGGTGTTACACGAGACGACGTCATGTACGATGCCTGATCTGCGTCACGAAAACCGTGACCCCGACGATGCATCGCATGATCAGTCGTCTCATGTAAAGCCCGCATTATATAGTTGCAGCAGGTACCCCACCAAATTCCTTAATTTTTGCAATGGTTTTGAAGTTTAAAGAGTTTTAAGCCGCTGGGCGAGAATGTAGGGTGTAGCAGGCTCCACTGCCCCTTTTCTAATTTCACCTTGCACTGTTCCTGTGTTTGTAGTAATAAAGGGAAGTATATATGTAGTTGTGGCCACTAGATGGCGGTATTACACAAGGTACTGCTCCTCTGGACTCCTAGGCTTGAAGGGGTTAAGATCAGAGAGGGCAGTACTGGATATAAGTAACAGGAAAGAGGAAGAGGAGAGGAGTGTCCCCCAGTAGGAGCAAGGATAAAGAGCCCAAATCATAGAAATTGTGCTGACCCACAGGGTACCTCCCATCTTGGTCTGAGGTCTAGAAGTGAGCCCTGTTGAGGGTGGATTCCAGATGGCGGGAACGGCAACTGTATCCCGAAGAAGCTACCCTCTATTTCCCTGGTGCACAAGACAGCCGTATGATAGGGTGGGAGCCAACATGGGAGCAGTCAGTGAGCTCGCCTTTGTGGCATGCACGGAGCAGGGAATATGTGGCGCCCCTGACCCGGTCAGGCACCACAGAGTATTGCACCCATGCGGGGACAATGCTTCCAGGTAATTTCCAAAGGCCAGGATGAGGTGCACACACAAACACATAGTGACCAGGTCTCCCACACCACAAGAAGGGACCCTTGGGTAGCCAGTAGGGGTTAACTTTCAATTCCCAGCTAGGGGGTGTGTTCAGAGGCTGGTTGCTAGGAAGCAGGAGAGAGGAAGGGAAGAAGGAGTCTGGAGGTTGAAGTGTGTGGAAGGGAGCAGAGGGTCTCTCGTGTCAGACGGGTCCTGAGGAGTGCAGTAGCTGAAAGCGGGGGAGAAAGGGTACCGTGGGTCGGCCTGAAAGACATCCAGAGAGAGGGGTGGCTGAGTACGGAGATCCTGGTATCCGAGCACGTAAGGGGAAACAGATCCCCAGTACAGGCAGCAAATCATCCAGAGCTGCTTAACCTACAGGTGGGGGGTACTTTATGCCCTCACCACTACTACACAGAGCTCGAGCCAAGCAGCAATCACCAGGCCCATAAGGGGACAGGGCCAGAAGCCATCCCACCAAGGCCACGCTGCCGGCAGACGGGCCAGAGAGAGGGGAGCAGGGTAGTAACAGCTTCCCTGGAGGAGTCCTACCACGCTTCAAGCAAGGGATCCTCCCAAACAAAAAGAGTGCAAGGAGGGCGAGCGGACAGCTACCCTCAGAACGGCCTCCTGGAATTCCTGGTTCCACCTGGTTATCACAGTGTCGCCCGGGCATCTCACCGTGACCTCTAAACAGTGAGTAAACACGTTAAAAGACTTCTTGGACTGTGTTTGAGTCATTCTGCGACCTGTGGTCCCACCCACGTACACAGGGACCTGGGGCTTGCCTTACTCTCAGGAGGCTATTACAACCGACTGCACCCACCATCAGCCCCAGGCATCCCTTAACCTGCAGTGGCGGTCCTCACTGACCGCAATTCTGAGAGTGGCGTCACGACGAATCCCAACACGAAGGTTCCCTACCTGTGACCAGACCGTCCCATCCCGTGGAGTCCCTAAGGGTAATACACTGCTGCACCGCACCTGTAGGGCTCCACAGATCTGGCGTCACGAACAGGATTTGGACTAGACCTGTTCAGACAGGTGACCGTGTGCCTCAGAGGTCCGACCGCAAAAATTGAACCGCCGCCATATTGCCATCTTCAGAAGCGCGCGCTGCAGCCCGCGCGAGGGAGAAGAGCACCGCCCACGAAGAGGTGTGGCCGCCCCAGAATCCCCACAATTCAGAGAGCGTACTGACCCAGGAAGTGGAAAGGGAGCGCGCAGATTTTTGAAGAAAAATGGACGCATGAGAAGGTGTGGCAAGTGATTGTACCACAGAAGGATACGAGGATGGTGCTAGAAGCCTATCACAATGGTGCAGGCCACTTTGGTTGGAAGAAACTGGAGGCCCTACTTAAAGTAAGATTCTACTGGGTGGGCATGAGATCTGCCCTAGAGAAGTGGTGTCGAAACTGCGGGCCCTGCAATCTTAGAAGAAAAGACCAGCCCAGCCAGAGAGCACCACTCCAGCCAATCCAAACTAAACGGCCCCTGGAGATCGTGGCCCTGGACCATGTAAAGTTGGCACCCAGCAGACAAGGCTACAACTACGCTCTCACTATGGTTGACCACTACTCCAGATTCCTGGTGGTAGTACCAGTCAAGGACTTGACCGGTCAGACTGCAGCCAAAGCGTTCCAGACACATTTCTGTCGACCACATGGCTATCCAGACCAAGTGCTCACTGACCAAGGACCAGCCTTTGAAGCTGAAGTGTTTAAGGAGTTTTGTAACCTTTACGGCTGCAAGAAGATCCGTACCACACCTTACCATCCTCAGACCAATGGCATGTGTGAGAAAATGAACCACATCATTCTCGACCTTCTGAAGACTCTCCCATTAGAAGAACGAAGTCGGTGGCCGGAAAAACTGCCCGATCTAGTGGACATGTATAACAACATCCCTGTGAGTTCCACGAACTGCACACCGGCATACCTGATGAGGGCCAGACCAGGGAGATTGCCAGTAGATCTGGAAATGGGAGTTGAGACCCCTGAAGACCATCTACAAGGTGCTGATTGGGATTCCAACCGCCAAGCCCAATACAAGAAAGTACAAGAGTGTGTGGAGCGAAGCCTGACTCAGCAGCGTGAGAAACAAGAAAAGGCCTACAATCGAAAAGCACCTGCTGTTCCTTTGATGCCAGGAGATATAGTTCTCAAGAGAAAGAGAAGACATCATAAACTTGACAATCACTGGGAAGAAGAACCCTATACTGTGTTACCATCGACGCTTAGCAATGAAAAGACATGCCGTATCAGCAAGGATGGAGGAAAAACAACAGCTGTCGTTTCTAGAGATCGCCTAAAGAAATGTCCTGAACAACTAAGAACCCCTGAAGAAATTCCCAACCCTTTGCCAGTTCAAGAACCAAAAGAAAAGATGATCCATACTGTACTTGGAGATTTCCCAGCAAGTTGGCCTCAATACAATGGAGCAGTAGTTATTCCGGTTATTACATTCCCTCAATCTGGAGAAGTAAGAGACCCAGAAGAACCTGTTCAGAACCTGGAAGAGCCAAATGTAGCTGAAGCAGAAGACCACGCACTGGTATCAATACCTAGTACACCCATTATTCACATTGAGACACATACATCGGGTGGGAGGACACAACCTCAGACAGATGACAGTATAGTACTGCGTAGATCAACCCGCAGCAACTTTGGTCAGCTCCCATTACGCTATAGAGAAAGTACAGTTTAGTTCAAAGTGACGGTATGAAAAGTAATGTTTAACCTGTTTACAGTTAAGTAACGTTTAAGTGAAATGTGCCCACAAGGACTATTGTGAGACCTCTTTAAAATGTTTTCTTTACACTAGTTCACGTGCATTTTAAAAAATGGACCACCGGTTATGAACTGGCTTTAACCACAAACTTTTGCATTGTAAAAAGTTACCTCCTTGGTATCAACCACAGAGTCTGCCTGTTGAGGGGCATGGCTCTGCACCAACAAGGGGGCACGCCTGTTTATGGGGCCTGCCCTCCAACACTCGGAAGCGGGTACGCCTGTTTATGGGGCCTACCTTACACCACTCTCCTCAGGAGAGGAAGATTGGAGGAAAGGTCTGGGGAATGTGATGGCCCAGCCCTGGTCACCAAAAGGACTGGCGACCTACCTCCTGGAGGTTTTTGGGTGGGGTTCGGACATGTGGGTGGTTGGTGGTGGAATGGTACCTGGTATGTTTAAATGTAAATAATTGCCCCTGCGTGGGAAAAGTTTGTATTTACCTTTTTCTCTTGTCTTTGCAGCCCGAGGACGTGCTGATGATAACTAAGGGGGAATGTGGCGCCCCTGACCCGGTCAGGCACCACAGAGTATTGCACCCATGCGGGGACAATGCTTCCAGGTAATTTCCAAAGGCCAGGATGAGGTGCACACACAAACACATAGTGACCAGGTCTCCCACACCACAAGAAGGGACCCTTGGGTAGCCAGTAGGGGTTAACTTTCAATTCCCAGCTAGGGGGTGTGTTCAGAGGCTGGTTGCTAGGAAGCAGGAGAGAGGAAGGGAAGAAGGAGTCTGGAGGTTGAAGTGTGTGGAAGGGAGCAGAGGGTCTCTCGTGTCAGACGGGTCCTGAGGAGTGCAGTAGCTGAAAGCGGGGGAGAAAGGGTACCGTGGGTCGGCCTGAAAGACATCCAGAGAGAGGGGTGGCTGAGTACGGAGATCCTGGTATCCGAGCACGTAAGGGGAAACAGATCCCCAGTACAGGCAGCAAATCATCCAGAGCTGCTTAACCTACAGGTGGGGGGTACTTTATGCCCTCACCACTACTACACAGAGCTCGAGCCAAGCAGCAATCACCAGGCCCATAAGGGGACAGGGCCAGAAGCCATCCCACCAAGGCCACGCTGCCGGCAGACGGGCCAGAGAGAGGGGAGCAGGGTAGTAACAGCTTCCCTGGAGGAGTCCTACCACGCTTCAAGCAAGGGATCCTCCCAAACAAAAAGAGTGCAAGGAGGGCGAGCGGACAGCTACCCTCAGAACGGCCTCCTGGAATTCCTGGTTCCACCTGGTTATCACAGTGTCGCCCGGGCATCTCACCGTGACCTCTAAACAGTGAGTAAACACGTTAAAAGACTTCTTGGACTGTGTTTGAGTCATTCTGCGACCTGTGGTCCCACCCACGTACACAGGGACCTGGGGCTTGCCTTACTCTCAGGAGGCTATTACAACCGACTGCACCCACCATCAGCCCCAGGCATCCCTTAACCTGCAGTGGCGGTCCTCACTGACCGCAATTCTGAGAGTGGCGTCACGACGAATCCCAACACGAAGGTTCCCTACCTGTGACCAGACCGTCCCATCCCGTGGAGTCCCTAAGGGTAATACACTGCTGCACCGCACCTGTAGGGCTCCACAGATCGTGGACCTGGAGGTGTTCTAGGAATCCCAGTAGCTGGGGGGAGCAGTCAGCCAGTAAAGCATACAGGTAATTCAGTAATGAAGTCCCTAATGAACCCCGCTGGGGTCAGACACAGCGCCTTTAGGGGGCATGAGAAGAAAAGTGATGTGATGGAACAAGCTGAACATGTTGTAATGAAGTTGAACAGTAAAGAGTTGAAGTTAGAAGAGAACTTTCTTGTCTCCAAGTTAATGTCTCAGAGAATGGAAAAACTTGTGAGTGAAATGTTTCCTATAAGGCTGGGGCCACACGGGGCACTACTGCGATCCCCTTGCATGACACTCGGCTCGTGCTGGCAGTACAGCAGAGCCGAGTGTCATGCGTGTGTCCTTGCAACTGTGGTCCGTTCGTGCGAGCAGACCTCAGCTGCGGGGGGCGGGCCGGCACTCAGGAGGGAAGGGAGAGATTTCTCTACCTCTCTCCTGCGTAGCCGGCTATTGCCATTCTCGCACTGCACTAGCGGTACACCGGTGTACCGCGAGTGCAGTGCGATTTTTCTCTCGCCCCATTCACTTGAATGAGAGAAAGAGTCTTGCATTACAATCGCAGCATGCTGCGATTGTTTTCTCAGTCCGATTAGGGCTGAGAAAATAATCGCTCATGTGTGGTCACACACAGGCTAGAATTGGTCCGCGTGGAATGCGATGTTTTATCGCATTCCACTCGCACTGTTTTTCTCGCCGTGTGGCTTAGGCCTAAGAGTGGTGACCGGGGCTCGAGGGGTTAAGGTTCGGCTGCGCTACAGCCTCGCAGCCCCTGCAAGAAAGACTACAGGAGCCCCCACTATCCACCCTTACAAGAATACAGCCGTTATGTCATCTTTGCTAATGAGCTAGATACCGCTAGCGCTATTGACAGCATCATCTACGAGATTAGACAGCCAATACATGCTGATGCAGCAGTATGTATGATATAGTGCACAGTGTACACTCACTGTGATTTCACCTATTAAGTGGTGCTAATTTCTTGTTCCTCAGGTCAGTAAAAAGGCATACTGGCAGTTATTAAGGTGAGTTTTTAGCTGTCTTGGGATAGTAAGTCTTTGAAAATAATAAAACCTTAAAAGAGAATGTATGTTTTTCCATAGTTTGGAATGACACCATAGCATTGCCAGAAGTATGTCAGCAAGGTCAAATCCTGTAGTTTCAAGATAAAGCTTTAATGGGACCAAAGAAGAAAGACAAATAAAAGGCTTTGTGTTAATGAACATTTTTCTGTCCACTGAGTCATAACAAAACTTTATTACTTTGGATAGCATCCAATAGGAAGTGGTATATGCTGCTACCATTTTTATGATCTTTTGTCAAATATTCGCTGTGAAAGCACGATATGTGTGAAATAATCCTTCACTGAGTTAATTATTCAGTGGTCACTTGACTTGTGGCCTTCTACATAGACCCATAAAACTTAGATAACTTTCTCTGACATCAATCGCTCCCAGCTCCCCAATACACATGAATGCTTGGCATGGTCTTTCGTTCATGTCTTCCCTATGGGATGAAAGGACTAAGCTGCTTAACAGCTTGTATTAAAAATGGCTCAGTCACATTATGTCCCGCCAATGTTATCTGTCAGGAGAGAGTCATGAGACCCACATACACAATAGATGGCTATCCATCTGTGACACCCTGGTATATCAGGTCGTCACAGGGTATTGTGCAATCTGCCCTTCTGCACAGTATCCACTCCTACTTTTTTACAGGTCCCTGACCTTTGGTGTTGCCAAGAACAAGCTAATCAAAATCCTAGGAACACCCTGCACCACACCCACCAGACACGCCATTGGACAGCCTGAGTGGAATAGGGTCACCCACTTGGAGGGTTGGTTAAGGGAAGGTCAGGAGTGTCAGGACCAATCAGTGTAGTGTTGGAGGTGAAAGTGAGAGGAGGTCGGGAGCTGGGCTCCTTGGAACTACTAGGTGGCAGACGTTGGTTTGGGCCTGGAAGGAGCTGGACCCCGGTCGCAGGGGATCATGACAAGGGGCATGGACTGTCGAGGAGGACAGCCGGCGGCCTTGTGCCATCACCGGGCAGGGGCCAGGGCACGATGGAGTACGTGGACCCTAGGTCAGGAAGTAGCTTCAGGCGTCCTGGCAATTTACCCGACGAGGACGGAGCCTTCAAGATCCGTTCTCCACCTGCTCCAAAATCGGGATACTAGCGCAACGAGGGGGATAGGACTTTCCCACTATACGGTCCAGAAAATCCCAAACGTGAACCCTGAGAGCAAGCTCACCCAGTTAGCCATACTAGTGAGCAGGACCCGACCAGTTTTATACTGAAGGGACCAACCAGAAAAACTAGGTGCCAAGGTAAAGGTCACAGACTAACAGACAACACCAATGGGCATGGGTTCCAGGTGTGCTTCCTCCCAGCGGCAGCAGTGTCAAGAACTTTGGTTTACCACAGTTGTCGGTGTCAGCGTAATTGGCCTGAGTGAGTACATAAGTGACCCTTAGCGTCCCCAACGGCGCCTCCCCGTCGCCCTCATCAAGTCCCGGGGCATCTCCCCTACCCGTGGAGGGGTTAAACACCTGGCTGCCCACACCATCGCCACCGGGTACTCCCAACTGCAGCAGTGGTACTCCACCTTACCACACATCATGGGTGGCATCACGAACTTCAAACAAAAACATCCCATGTAAATATTCCCCCTTTATTTCGAGTGGCCGCGCGAGCGAGACCCCCCGGGTCAGGAGATCCCTTGAGCTACCGCACATCCTGATCCCAGCAGCCCGGCTGCTGACGCGGGGGTGGCACACATCCAGATATAAACGTGATTTCGACCAAATTTCATTTAACATGTATAGAGTTCAGAACTGTTTTTGGAAAGACTGGGGTGTCTAAATGTACAATATAGCTATTCCCTGTAAATCAGTAAAGCTAGAACTTTTGCTCACTTAGTGCAAATATTTTAATATGTTTAATATAGTAAATGTGCATTGTCATATACACTATTTGCATAATTAACAGACAAGTGAATAATTTGAACAATCATAATTTTAATGCAGATTTTCCAACTCCAAACTGTATAAACTTGAATTATTATTGGATGAAGCAGATCAGTTGATGTGTGTTTATTTAATGAGGAAGGGATGGGCCTAAGGATAGAACAACTTTTATTGAGGTGTGCAGAATTAGGTGTTTACCTCACACAAAATAAACCAATAAAGAGATATGACAGACTGTCAATTATCAAAAATTGTTAAAAGTCTTATACAGGGATGTAGCACTCTTGAAATTACTATATACTGGAGTGTGATCACAGAGCCATCAAAATTTTAGTTACAAATAGTCAACAGGGTTAAACAAAATGTGTTGCGAAGAAAAGACGCACATTAGCTGTCATATATTAGAGAATAATCAAATGTGAAGTGTAGCGCCCCTGAGGCAATCAGGGAGCTACAAGGTACTGCATCCCTCGCTAGGATGTAGGGCCTACCCCCTAGGGACCCAGAAGACCAGTGCCGGTAACACACAAACACTCCAGATAATTCCTGTTTTTCCCCAAAATGCCCCATAGTCTGGTACCAGGCTAGGGTTGGACCAATGGATGGCCGCTTAGAGGTGGAGCCAATCCAGTCCACTAGACAACAGGTGGGAGGGGCAGACAGTGGACAGTCAGACAGTGGACATACAGACAGTGAGCAGTGACAGTGAAAGGGAGCAGACGGACTGACAGGAGTGAACAGTGACCTGAGGGCCCAGGAGGTTCGTGCCAGCACTGACGACCATCCCCAGGTACTCTGCCCAGTCGCTGTCGGGGGTCCAGCAGACCTGCTCCCCACACCGGAATGGGTCCCACGTGCGGGGGCTGAGTTCTTCTGTGTTGTGTTAACGAGATACACGGTATCCAAGATCTGGAAGCCAGCACAAAGGGAACCTGTGTACGACCCCGCTGTGGTCCCATTCCAAATCTGGCGTGAGATTGGTGCCCAGATGCAGCCTTATGTGCCAGTGGAGATCATTGCAGAAAAGCCAGCCCCCGCTCCTACTTCAGCATCAGGTCCCCAGCTCCCACGAGGCAGTGCAGGTGCACAGGACCAGTGTACCCAGACTGTGAGCACTGATCCCAGGAGGCCAATGGAACCAAAAGGCCCCTTTCCAAAACCCTGGTAGCTACAACCTGCAAAGTTACCAGTTGTTTATTGTTTAACTGTTCCAGGTAATGTTGTTTGCTGAAAGTGTTGCATTTACCAGTTTGATATAAAAATGTACCCAGGCTACAGGACTGGCAGCAGCCAAAAACTTTAACATGTAAATAGTTGAACCAGTTGTGGATCACCAGAATACCACCAGTGGACCCTAATGGACACCACCACCAGGAGATGCCAGGTGCAGGAAAGATCTGCAGCAGAGGCGGCCGAGACCTGGTCACTAAAGAAACCGGTGACCTGCCTCCTTAGAGGGTCTTGGGACCAGGACCTTTGGGTGGAGGGTGCAGGGAATTGGTATTCCAGTTTATGTACCATTGAAGTCTGAACCTCCCCTGCGCGGGAACATTGTTTATGTTATGTTTTCATTTATGCAAAAATAAAAAGTGTAACCTGTATCACTTGCAACCCGAGGACGTGCTGGAATTAATCAGGGGGGAATGTAGTACCCCTGATGCCATCAAAGAGCTACAAGGTACTGCATCCCTCACCAGTATGCAGGGCCTACCCCCTAGGGACCCAGAAGACCAGTGCTGGCAACACACAAACACCCCTGTTTTTCCCCAAAATTCCCCATAGTCTGGTACCAGGCTAGGGTTGGACCAATGGATGGCCGTCTAGAGGTGGAGCCAATCCAGTCCACTAGACGATCAGGTGGGTGGGGCAGACAGTGGACAGTCAGACAGTGGACAGACAGACAGTGAGCAGTGACAGTGAAAGGGAGCAGACAGACTGACAGGAGTGAAGAGTGACCTGAGGGGCTAGGCGGTTAGTTGCCAGTTGAGTACGGTGGAGTACTCCCGGAACTATGAACCGACGGAGTACAGAATCCTAGGTCACGCAGACACTCCAGGCAGACCTGATAAAATCTGCACAGTGAGGGGACCATCAGGGACTTTACTGACCTTGAAGCTCGGGACACAGTAGCAATGGGAGAACCGGGGACAGGACCAGAGACTCCAATCCCACAGGGTTCCCGCTACCGTCATATTGACTGCTGTAAAAGACAACCAGGAGGGGACCCACAGCCGCACCAAGCCACGGGGACCCACCAACCAGAGACGGGTGCAGGGTAAAGAAGCCACCAGGTCACTAAACCAGCATTTGAACAAAGGGGACCTGCAATTAAGACTAGCCAGCCTTGGATGACCAGTTACCAGCCAGCTTGCAGTTAGTAAAAGAACCAGTTACACTGAAACCCCTCGTGTGGCCTAACTTCTTTCAACACCCATCTGCATCGCCTATCCTCTGGAGCCTGGGCCTGCTTGCGGAGGGTCCAGCATACAGACTGCCACTAAACACCAGTCCCAGTAGTGAGAACTGTGCAGCGGCGGCTCAATCCTCATATGGTATACAAGAGAAAAAGAAAATGTGCAACAAGTGGGATCACCAGAAATGACCATATAATATCATTTTATTAATCAAAAAGGACATACAAACACACAGATGTTCATTAAAAACAATTAAAAAAGCAAAAAAGCTTGTACATACATTTGGTGCCAATAATATGAGCCACCAAAATACACCCCACCCTCTCAGCAAGCCAAAGAGAAACCCCACATAATAAGTCAGAGTAAGTGTGATAGCCAAAAAAACCTTGTTCAATCAATAACAGGCAGTGAACACGGCATGCTAAATGAGACAATAGCAGGCAGAAGGACAATTGCTGCATACAAATACCTCAAAGCCACATGAAAATAATCTGCCCTGAAAACAAATGTCTGGAACCAGTATAAGGCAAATCACATACCCAGGGGTCCTGCACGGGGTAAATGGCAAAGCAAATATCATGAGAAGGGTGGGGTGGAAACCCCACGCGTATCGCTACAAGGAGTTGTAGCTTCCTCAGGGGAAAGTGAGGCACACTATGGTAGGTATGTCTTAAATAGCCATTATAATCAAAGAAGATTGCTTACCAGCATGGGCAAGGAGGAGGAGGGAGAGGTCGCTATGCAACCTGAAGATGCCGATGGGCGCCGCCATTGTGAGTCATGTGATCAAATCATGTGGTACCTTTTTTTTTTTTCTCTTTGTGCAGACAAGCGTCACAGCCCAATTACAAGCTCCAATGCCAGGTCGCTATGCAACCTGAAGACGCCGATAGGCGCCGCCATTGTGAATCATGTGATCAAATCATGTGGTCCCTTTTTGCAGGCAAACGTCACAGCCCGAACGCAGGCGCAGTGATATCAGCGCCACAAGCACGATTAGCAATCCCTTAGTATAGTGAAATAGGTATACAAAAGACATATATATTGTACACTATGCATGCGAAACAGGTAGTGCATATGTGCTAGATGAATAACGCAAGTCACTTTGTATATACGGAAATCCACATGAATCTGCGCGTGCGCAGTTTCAGTAAGAGATCCCCGAAGGGACATTTCAAGTGCAGGGATTAAAAAAAAAAAAAACCTTACAGCACAGAGGTAACACTCAAGTTACCACTAGAGTAACATTGAGTGTTAATCCATCATACGGGTACCTATGTTATGCACACACAATGCTGATATGTCACGCACAAACACTTGTGGCCTGCATCACGTGTCTATATGACACCATGCCAAAAACAGTGCTTCTCATCGCGCATGCGCCGAGACATCAGCAATGTCCCATTCAAAAGCAGAGAAATGATCTCAGTGGGCAGCACAGCCCATTAAGGCCAGTATAACTGAATAACAAGAACTCAAGCATTCACAATCTGTGCACACAGAACCACACGCATACATCCAATAAAGATTGAATATGGATACTGTTCCCGAAAAATATTTATCTCACCACTTAATGCGCATGCGCTATGTAAATGCATACTAGCATAGAGGACTCTGTTGCCCAAAATACGGGCCTACAGGGAAACCACACAGCCATTGTATGAATTTGTCACAGAAAAAAGTCTTTGTTCAGAGGACATAACAGAAAACAGTACAGGTACACGAACCCCCATCCCAGATTAGCACAAAAATAGACCTATGTGCTTGGATGACACAAGCACATAGTCTGAGTACATGAAGTAGGTAATATGCATATGAAGGACCATAAGGGAACCAAGAAGACCAAATTATTAATACAGAAAGCCCCACTAGAGGGTTGGTAACCTACAAGGGGGCTAGCCAGAAACCGCCTCGGAATTACAAGCAGGTCATGAGACCAAACTGAGCAAGCAAAAGGGTGTGTTCTGGTCACCCATACAGGTATAGCATGTTCACATGATATATAAGTGTCCAAAAAAAAGGGGGATTGCCAGGTAGAGATAATGTCCAAATAAATGGCAGAGTCCCATTGAGGCGGGTCTTCCAGAAGTGGTCAGCAACTTGAATGTATCCATCACCGAAAGGTAGACAAAAGAACGCTTCAGATCATAGTTCGGGTAATCCCACAGCTCCAAAGACCAAGAAAGAAGGAAGAGCCCAGAAGGGCATCGAGTCGCTATACACGTGCATTGAACACGATTTGGGAATTCAAGCGGTCACCTACTTTCTGGATCGTCGCTCTACAGGTGATAGAAAACACGATTCGTTTCTTCTTGAACTGTTACATTTTGTTTTACAAAATAGTTTTTTCGTGTTCGATCGTGTTTTCTATAAACAAGCGTCTGGGACCGCGATGGGTGCCCGCTGTGCCCCCTCCTACGCCAACCTGTTTTTGGGTTGGTGGGAGGAGACACAGGTGGCGCCCATCGCTTTGTTCCAGAGGCACGTGTCAAACTGGTTTAGATACATCGACGATGTTCTCTTTCTCTGGACAGGTGACCGTGCGTCTTGTGAAGATTTTATTGCCCAGCTGAATGAGAACCCGTGGCACATCCGACTTTCTGCAAGTATATCAACAACAATGGTGGAATTCCTTGATTTGAGGGTTATGTTGGAGAATAACCATATTACAACATCCCTGTTCCGGAAACAGACGGCTACCAACAGTGTGTTACATTATTCCTCTTTTCATCCAAGACATGTGCGAGACGGGATACCCAAGGGGCAGTTTTTGCGAGTACGCCGCAATTGTACTGATGTCAACACCTTCAGGAATGAGGCACAAGATTTGACAACGCGATTTATCAAGAGAGGATACCCACGCAAGGTTGTTTCTAAAGCCTTCCAACACTCAGCCAACACTCCACGGTCCGACACGTTTCGGGGCAGACTGAGAACTGAGATGGGTACTATAAACCTGGTGACCACATATAACAACCATTGGGATAAGGTACGACAGGTTCTTACAAAAAATTGGAATATCCTCCTTAGTGAGCCCAGGTTGACTCCATTTATCAGCGCCCATCCCAAATTGACCGCAAAACGTGCGATGAATTTGAAGGATATGCTTTCTTCTAGCCATTTTAAGAGACCCACTATTCCTTTGGGTCGGGGACACAAACTTGTTGGGTCTTTCCCGTGTGGGGACTGCACAATTTGCCCTTTTCTTGTTGCTGACAGTTGTGTTCGCATTGGTGTTTTTCCAGGAACCATCACCACCAAATTTTACTCAAACTGTCGAAGTAGGAATGTTGTGTATCTCCTGATTTGCGAGTGTCCAAAACTTTATGTCGGACAGACCACACAGGAGCTTCGCCGCAGGATCCAGCACCATTTTTCTGACATCGGTCGAGCACAAAAAGACCAAGCTCAAGGTAAGCCCATTTCCTCTGTGGCTAAACACTTCCTTGACTCACATGGTTGCTCGTTTCGCAAGGTCCAGATCCTGGTATTGGATCATGTTCAAATGAACATCAGGGGGGGTAGGGTATCTGACGAATTATTGAGAAGGGAAGCGAGATGGATATACCAACTTCAGAGTCTCTCCCCCCAGGGATTGAATGAGGAACTTTTGTTCACCGGCTTCTACAAGAAGTAAATGCTTGGCCTGCACCAATTACATGGGATATTCCCAGTTGGATGTGGCATCCCATTCACTTGGGGATTTGTGAGAGCCTCATCACATTTACACCAGTATTTTTGGTGGGTCTGGCCTTCCACCCCTTTCTCTCCCCCCGCCCCCCCCCTCTCTTCCCCCCCCCCCCCTCTTCCCACCTCCCCACTCTTTGGTGTGGATACAATCTTGATTATGTATTTACCTTTTTAACATTCCAGGGTTCTGACCATGTGGGCTTGGCTCCATTTGCCCTGAACAGGGTCTGTTGACTACAGCTCGTGAAGAATTTATGTACACACAAATAATCACTTTTGGACGTCCGTTCCTTGATGTCCAGTGACGTGCAGACTGGAGTCCGTCCTTCTGGGCTCTTCCTTCTTTCTTGGTCTTTGGAGCTGTGGGATTACCCGAACTATGATCTGAAGCGTTCTTTTGTCTACCTTTCGGTGATGGATACATTCAAGTTGCTGACCACTTCTGGAAGACCCGCCTCAATTGGACATTATCTCTACCTGGCAATCCCCCTTTTTTTGGACACTTATATATCATGTGAACATGCTATACCTGTATGGGTGACCAGAACACACCCTTTTGCTTGCTCAGTTTGGTCTCATGACCTGCTTGTAATTCCGAGGCGGTTTCTGGCTAGCCCCCTTGTAGGTTACCAACCCTCTAGTGGGGCTTTCTGTATTAATAATTTGGTCTTCTTGGTTCCCTTATGGTCCTTCATATGCATATTACCTACTTCATGTACTCAGACTATGTGCTTGTGTCATCCAAGCACATAGGTCTATTTTTGTGCTAATCTGGGATGGGGGTTCGTGTACCTGTACTGTTTTCTGTTATGTCCTCTGAACAAAGACTTTTTTCTGTGACAAATTCATACAATGGCTGTGTGGTTTCCCTGTAGGCCCGTATTTTGGGCAACAGAGTCCTCTATGCTAGTATGCATTTACATAGCGCATGCGCATTAAGTGGTGAGATAAATATTTTTCGGGAACAGTATCCATATTCAATCTTTATTGGATGTATGCGTGTGGTTCTGTGTGCACAGATTGTGAATGCTTGAGTTCTTGTTATTCAGTTATACTGGCCTTAATGGGCTGTGCTGCCCACTGAGATCATTTCTCTGCTTTTGAATGGGACATTGCTGATGTCTCGGCGCATGCGCGATGAGAAGCACTGTTTTAGGCATGGTGTCATATAGACACGTGATGCAGGCCACAAGTGTTTGTGCGTGACATATCAGCATTGTGTGTGCATAACATAGGTACCCGTATGATGGATTAACACTCAATGTTACTCTAGTGGTAACTTGAGTGTTACCTCTGTGCTGTCAGGTTTTTTTTTTTTTTTTTTTTTTTAATCCCTGCACTTGAAATGTCCCTTCGGGGATCTCTTACTGAAACTGCGCACGCGCAGATTCATGTGGATTTCCGTATATACAAAGTGACTTGCGTTATTCATCTAGCACATATGCACTACCTGTTTCGCATGCATAGTGTACAATATATATGTCTTTTGTATACCTATTTCACTATACTAAGGGATTGCTAATCGTGCTTGTGGCGCTGATATCACTGCGCCTGCGTTCGGGCTGTGACGTTTGCCTGCAAAAAGGGACCACATGATTTGATCACATGATTCACAATGGCGGCACCTATCGGCGTCTTCAGGTTGCATAGCGACCTGGCATTGGAGCTTGCAATTGGGCTGTGACGCTTGTCTGCACAAAGAGAAAAAAAAAAAAAAAGGTACCACATGATTTGATCACATGACTCACAATGGCGGCGCCCATCGGCATCTTCAGGTTGCATAGCGACCTCTCCCTCCTCCTCCTTGCCCATGCTGGTAAGCAATCTTCTTTGATTATAATGGCTATTTAAGACATACCTACCATAGTGTGCCTCACTTTCCCCTGAGGAAGCTACAACTCCTTGTAGCGATACGCGTGGGGTTTCCACCCCACCCTTCTCATGATATTTGCTTTGCCATTTACCCCGTGCAGGACTCCTGGGTATGTGATTTGCCTTATACTGGTTCCAGACATTTGTTTTCAGGGCAGATTATTTTCATGCGGCTTTGAGGTATTTGTATGCAGCAATTGTCCTTCTGCCTGCTATTGTCTCATTTAGCATGCCGTGTTCACTGCCTGTTATTGATTGAACAAGGTTTTTTTGGCTATCACACTTACTCTGACTTATTATGTGGGGTTTCTCTTTGGCTTGCTGAGAGGGTGGGGTGTATTTTGGTGGCTCATATTATTGGCACCAAATGTATGTACAAGCTTTTTTGCTTTTTTAATTGTTTTTAATGAACATCTGTGTGTTTGTATGTCCTTTTTGATTAATAAAATGATATTATATGGTCATTTCTGGTGATCCCACTTGTTGCACATTTTCTTTTTCTCTTGTATACCATAATTGTTTGCTCTGAATGTGCTAGTGGTTGTGATCCCATCTTTATATATTTTTTTCATTATCTTTGGTGCCCTCCCGCCTGTCTTGTTTACTACGGCTCAATCCTCATAGCCGCAACCCGCAAGTGATGTCACGTGTGAACTTTATTCAAATCCCCTGTAAATATTCCCCTCTTTTAAAAAGCACCCAGGGCACGGGACCGGACAATGGCCAACAAAGTGACATTCCCCAGTTATACACCGCCCAGGACCGAGTACCCCATAACCCTGGGCGACACAGAAGTGAACAAGAACTGCAACCTCCTGGGAGAAATCAGAACTATAAAGTGTTCAGTACCCAGAGACATGGCCAAGGTATGGAAGCCTGAAACTCAGCCACCAGTCAACATTATATATACATTGATTACAAAAAATGGGCTAAAAAATATATGAAGAGTTCGTCTGCGGGTATGTAATTGTGAGTACTCACCTGATGACGGTTCCAGCACAGAATCGAAAATCAGTATGTGTGTTTTCAGAAACATTTAATTAATGAACTTCACCTACAATTGGTAAGAGATTTCTTTCACTTGGCAGACAGCTTATAATTCACTTAATGCAAGGGTCGCGGGCGGAGGGGACACGCTTGCCACGGTCGGGTTCGCGGCTGCTGCTGCTGCTCGGTGGCTCGAGCGGTGGGCTGGACCCGGGGACTCGAGCAGCGCTCCTCACCCACGAGGGAAAAGGGGGTGGCTTGTTTTGGGAGATAGTTTGTGACGCCACCCACGGGTCGTGGTGATTATGGGCACCACCGCTGCTAGTGACGGGGATCCCGGGAGCGATGGTAGGGAGCAGCTAGGATGTTGTCCCCTCCATGGGTAGGGGTTGGTGATCCCGGGGCCCGGTGGTGTAACGGGGAGGCTGGATGGCTGGGGTGCAGGGTTGCAGGGGCAGCGCGGCGCGGTGCCGGATGGCACTGGTGTACTCACTCAGGCAGTCAATGACAGAGTCTCTGGTAAACCAAATGGCTGGATGGACGGGTCCCGCAGCCGGCTGAAGTGTTTGTGCTCTCTCCCCGGACAGTGTGATGGTGGCTGTCTTTCCCTGCACCTGGTTAGAATGTTCTGACTCCTGTGGTTGCCCACCGGTGGTCCGCTCCCCGGCGTATAGGTACCGAAGGAGCCCATTTTTGCCCGCAGGTACTGGCCCTTGGATCTCTAGCCTATGGCGGTGGCTGTATATCCTCACGGTGTGGACTGTTGCCTTCTGTCGGGTCTTTGTTGTTAGGAAACCCCTGGGGTTCCGGTCACACTCGGATTTGACCATTGTCGGCGGCTCCAAGCCTAGTCGGGGTCCGATGGCCCTGCCTGTGTGCTTACCTTCACTCCGCTGCCTGGTTCGGGACCGGAGCCCAACCCCGACCCCGGTCCTACAGTTCTGCAGAGGTCCACTAACTCCTGCAGACGGCCACCACCGTCTGCCAATCTTGCGGTCAGTGCCTGGGCTCCAACCCAGACACTTGCAGTTTCTTCTCACACTTTCACCTCCAAAACGAATCTGACACTTTTCCCGCCCCCAGGCCTGTGAACTCCTCGGTGGGTGGGGCCAACCGCCTGGCTCCGCCCCACCTGGTGTGGACATCAGACCCTGGAGGGAGGCAACAAGAGTTTTTGTTTGACTGGTGTGACTATCCAGGGGAGGGGGTGTGTAAGGTGTAATGTCTGTGACTACCTGGCTAGTCCAGGGCGTCACACAAGCACCATTGGAGAAAGGATCTGACTTGCACCAATTCTCACATACATGTCACTGTAATAGGGGCATAATCTAACAAAGGAACTATGTGATGCTCAACCAGATGTCCGTACATGAAAACAGTTCAAGAGAAAAAGGTGTCACTCACTGTTCTGATTAACAACTTCTTTATTTCATATAGTAAAAAACATTAATGCAGTGGGATGCAGGAAGTGCCTGGAGGACGTTCATTTCACAGTAACAAGTGCTTCAACAGGTCCTGCACAAACTGACATGCAACCAGTATCTTTATAGGAGGGATATGTGGTACAACTAGCACCACATTTCAGAGTAATCAATAAAACAGATGATCCAGAAAATACCGCATTAAACTACAAAACGATTACTTAAATACAAATCATAAAAACACTGAAAATCATTCTTGACATTTAATCCTAATAGACCCTGCACTCTCACCTGAATGATCAAACTAGCTTCTCTTTTTACTTTGTCAATCCCTTCAAAACTCAACAATTCTGTATCAGATCCATGCTTATCATGGACATATTTTATAAGTCTTGATGATCCTTTTCCTGAGATAATAGATTTGAAGTGATTTCTAAACCTAATATATAGTGGTCTAATAATTTTGCCTATAGATATATATATATATATATATATATATATATATATATATATATATATTTATATATACAGCTCTAGCAAAAATTAAGAGACCACTGCGCATCTTTATAAAAATCAGCTTCTCTACATGTCTGACAGCCATTCCATTCCAGTGTCAATTGAATTCCAACCAGAGTACAGACCAGCAGAGGGTGAAAGCGACTCTCCACTGACCGGGATGACCATTATCTTATTCGAATGTCACTAAGCAACCGCAGGATGACATCAAGTGACCTACAAAAGAAATGGCAAATGACAGCTGGGGTGAAGTGTATGGCAAGAACAGTTCATAACAGGCTCCTAGAGGCAGGGCTCAAGTCATGTAAAGCTAGAAAAATTCCATTTATCAATGAGAACCAAAGGAGAGCAAGGCTGAAGTTTGCCAAAGACCATAAGGATTGGACCATAGATCACTGGAGAAAGGTAATCTTCTCTGATGAGTCTAATTTTCAGCTTTGCCCAACACCTGGTTGTCTAATGGTTAGACGGAGACTTGGAGAGGCGTACAAGCCACAGTGTCTTGCACCCACTGTGAAATTTGTGGAGGATCGATGATGATCTGGGGATGCTTCAGCAAGGCTGGAATTGGGCATATTAAACTTTGCAAAGGACATATGAATCAAGCCGCATACCAGTTTAACCTGGAAAAACAGTTGCTTCCCTCTGCTCAAGCAATGTTCCCCAACTCTGAGGACTGGTTTTACCAGCAGGACAATGCGCCATGCCACACAGCTAGGTCAATCAATGTTAGGATAAAACACCACCACATCAAAACTCTGTCATGGTCAGCCCAGCCTCCAGACCTGAACCCGATTGAAAACCTCTGGAATGTAATCAAAAGGAAGATGGATAGTCACAAGCCATCAAATAAAGAGGAAATGCTGGCATTTTTGCACCAGGAGTGGCATAAGGTCACCCAAAAGCAGTGTGAACGACTGGTGGAAAGCATGCCAAGACACATGAAAGCTGTGATTAAAAATCATGGTTATTCCACAAAATATTGATTTCTGAACTTTTCCTGAGTTAAAACATTAGTAGTGTGGTTTCTAAATGATTATGAACTTGTTTTCTTTGCATTATTTTAGGTCTGAAAGCAATGCATTGTTTTGATATTTTGACCATTTCTCATCTTCAGAAAATAAATGCAAAATTTATTGCTTGGAAATTCAGAGACATGTCAGTAGTTTATAGAATAAAAGAACAATTTACATTTTAGTCAAAAAGAACTGAAAACTTTGCAGTGGTCAGTGGTAATTTTTGCCAGAGCTCTTTATTTTAATGACTCTGAAATTGTAGATTCACATTGAAGGCCTCAAAACTATGAATTAACATATGTGGAATGAAATACTTAACAAAAAAGTGTGAAACAACTGAAAATATGTCTTATATTCTAGGTTCTTCAAAGTAGCCACCTTTTGCTTTGATTACTGCTTTGAACACTCTTGGCATTCTCTTGATGAGCTTCAAGAGGTAGTCACTGGAAATGGTCTTCCAACAGTCTTGAAGGAGTTCCCAGAGATGCTTAGCACTTGTTGACCCTTTTGCCTTCACTCTGCGGTCCAGCTCACCCCAAACCATCTCAATTGGGTTCAGGTCTGGTGACTGTGGAGGCCAGGTCATCTGGCGTAGCACCCCATCACTCTTCTTCTTAGTCAAATAGCCTTTACACAGCCTGGAGGTGTGTTTGGGGTCATTGTCCTGTTGAAAAATAAATGATGGTCCATCTAAACGCAAACCAAATGGAATAGCATGCTGCTGCAAGGTGCTGTGGTAGTCATGCTTGTCATGCTTGGAGTTGGAGAAGTTCGATTCGCGCAACACTGGCGTTCAGACCTACGGGTGTCTGATGCACTACAAAAAACACCACAAACAAAGGGAAACATTGGGGCCACTTAAACAATGGTGGGCCCTGCTGCTAGGGAGAGGGGTGAAGGGACACCTCCTGAACTCACCTCAAGCTGTTTCCTTGAGCTTGCTAACATCCCAGTCCGGGGTGTTTCAAGCCATCACCGAGCTGGATACCTAATACCTCACAAACCCTGCAAACCACCTGGCTAGTGAGATGGCTGGCGAGAGACACTAGTCCCACCACTGCACTAATAACCATGGAGGGGAAAGAAAGACAGACAGGGGGATCAACAAAAGGATCCAAACACCAAAATCCATGGTTGCCTGCAGACAGACTCCAAAGCAGCAGATGGATGGGCACAGGACAGTTCCCCAGCAGCTCTTTCCACCAAGATGGCCAGAATAGAATGAATTCTATCAACAGCAAAGGATGCTGGCAACAGCCACTACTTAAATCTGGAGGGGGTGGTAACTAAGCAGCTGCACCTGACATGGACTGCTGGAAGCTGCTGGCAACAAAACTGAGATTAACCCATTCATCACCAAAAAAAACCCTCATTTATTATTAAGAGTCTCCCAAAAGAATGAGACTCAGGCCCTGAACCTTTCACAGGTCTCTATATTCAGAGAAACCACCGTGACACTCATCTTTTTAACATATTTATTAATGACCTCATAGGGGGCATATAGAATAGAAATTTCATATTTTCAGATGATGCAAAACTCTGTAGAGAAATCAACACAAAGGAGGATAATTTACTATTACAGAAGGATTTACAGTTAGGTCCAGAAATATTTGGACAGTGACACAATTTTCGCGAGTTGGGCTCTGCATGCCACCACATTGGATTTGAAATTAAATCTCTACAACAGAATTCAAGATCAGATTGTAACGTTTAATTTGAAGGTTTGAACAAAAATATCTGATAGAAATTGTAGGAATTGTACACATTTCTTTACAAACACTCCACATTTTAGGAGGTCAAAAGTAATTGGACAAATAAACCAAACCCAAACAAAATATTTTTATTTTCAATATTTTGTTGCGAATCCTTTGGAGGCAATCACTGCCTTAAGTTTGGAACCCATGGACATCACCAAACGCTGGGTTTCCTCCTTCTTAATGCTTTGCCAGGCCTTTACAGCCGCAGCCTTCAGGTCTTGCTTGTTTGTGGGTCTTTCCGTCTTAAGTCTGGATTTGAGAAAGTGAAATGGATGCTCAATTGGGTTAAGATCTGGTGATTGACTTGGCCATTGCAGAATGTTCCACTTTTTTGCACTCATGAACTCCTGGGTAGCTTTGGCTGTATGCTTGGGGTCATTGTCCATCTGTACTATGAAGCGCCGTCCGATCAACTTTGCGGCATTTGGCTGAATCTGGGCTGAAAGTTTATCCCGGTACACTTCAGAATTCATCCGGCTACTCTTGTCTGCTGTTATGTCATCAAAAAACACAAGTGACCCAGTGCCATTGAAAGCCATGCATGCCCATGCCATCACGTTGCCTCCACCATGTTTTACAGAGGATGTGGTGTGCCTTGGATCATGTGCCGTTCCCTTTCTTCTCCAAACTTTTTTCTTCCCATCATTCTGGTACAGGTTGATCTTTGTCTCATCTGTCCATAGAATACTTTTCCAGAACTGAGCTGGCTTCATGAGGTGTTTTTCAGCAAATTTAACTCTGGCCTGTCTATTTTTGTAATTGATGAATGGTTTGCATCTAGATGTGAACCCTTTGTATTTACTTTCATGGAGTCTTCTCTTTACTGTTGACTTAGAGACAGATACACATACTTCACTGAGAGTGTTCTGGACTTCAGTTGATGTTGTGAACGGGTTCTTCTTCACCAAAGAAAGTATGCGGCGATCATCCACCACTGTTGTCATCCGTGGACGCCCAGGCCTTTTTGAGTTCCCAAGCTCACCAGTCAATTCCTTTTTTCTCAGAATGTACCCGACTGTTGATTTTGCTACTCCAAGCACGTCTGCTATCTCACCGATGGATTTTTTCTTTTTTTTCAGCCTCAGGATGTTTTGCTTCACCTCAATTGAGAGTTCCTTAGACCGCATGTTGTCTGGTCACAGCAACAGCTTCCAAATGCAAAACCACACACCTGTAATCAACCCCAGACCTTTTAACTACTTCATTGATTACAGGTTAACGAGGGAGATGCCTTCAGAGTTAATTGCAGCCCTTAGAGTCCCTTGTCCAATTACTTTTGGTCCCTTGAAAAAGAGGAGGCTATGCATTACAAAGCTATGATTCCTAAACCCTTTCTCCGATTTGGATGTGAAAACTCTCATATTGCAGCTGGGAGTGTGCACTTTCAGCCCATATTATATATATAATTGTATTTCTGAACATGTTTTTGTAAACAGCTAAAATAACAAAACTTGTGTCACTGTCCAAATATTTCTGGACCTAACTGTATGTAAGCTGGAGGCTTGGGCTGAGAAATAGCAATTGAAGTTTAATGTAATTAAATGTAAAGTTATGCACTTGGGTAGAAAAAATAAAATGTATAATTATTTACTAAATTGTAAAACTGAGGGTAAAGGTGTCACTGAAAAAGACTTGGTTGCATGGGTGGATGGCAAACTTAACTTGACCAGTGTCAAGCAGCTGCTCCCAAGTCTAATAAAATAATGGGATGCATTAAAAAGGCATAGATGCTCATGACATAAACATTTTTTTGCCTTTATACTAGTTACTAGTGAGGCTACACTTACAATACTGTGGGTCCAAAAGCGGCGCATGCGTCATATGCATCGGCATGAACAGGACACTCGGTAACTCGGACGGCGGAGCAGCGACGCACAAGGTCATCATGGAGACGACGCCTGCGCAGATGCCCATATTGCCGAGAACCGAAAGCCCCATACCGACACACCAGACCATGCGCACAGACCTATGTGCAGGGGAAGCACGACCAAGGAAAGGATGTGAAATAGTGTAGCCAGTAATCTAAACAATGTGGATATGTTGATAAACATAAATTATATGTAAATTATATATATAAATTAGTGCATAATAGCAAAGAATAATAATTATATAGCAATAACAATGTTATGTATATACAGTACATAATTATAAATAGTGAATATACATGTATTAAACTGTACAAACAAAAGTGAAAAAATAAAAATAAAGATAAAAAAGTGAATATTCTTGAGTAAGAAGAGGTCTTTATTGCACGTCCACACGCACCATTGGAATAAGGAGATCGTATACTTCAAAGTACCACCAAGCCGATAATATAAAGTAGAAAAATTGCATAGACTGTAAAAGAGAATTAAATTAGCAACCACAATCCTTTCCTTGGTCGTGCTTCACCTGCACATAGGTCTGTGCGCATGGTCTGGTGTGTCGGTATGGGGCTTTCGGTTCTCAGCAATAGGGGCATCTGCGCAGGCGTCGTCTCCATGACGACCTTGTGCGTCGCTGCTCCGCCGTCCGAGTTACCGAGTGTCCTGTTCATGCCGACTTACAATACTGTGTACAATTTGGTCTCCGGTGTATAAGACATAGCTGAACTAGAACTGGTGAAGAGAAGAGGAAACAAGGTTTTTAAGGGAATGGGTGGATTACAATACCAATGCAGGGTTTTAAAGTTAGGGTCCATGTGCACGTTCACTACAATCAATGCAAAATTACCAAGATTGTACTGAGTTTTGCAATGCAAGCAAGTACACTCAGTCTCAATGGTTGATAACTAGCTGCCATTATGTAATTAAAAAAGCCGTGCCTAAAATGTTTTGGTGCAAAATCCAATTGCACAAGGGAAATAACAAGAGGCCAAATTGTTGTAACTTATCCAACAAAAATCATGGCATTGTGCAAATAACATTTTGTTCATTAAAATTCACAATTTTTTATATTGGTAATGATTTTTTCGGTCTAGTCAGTTGGCATAACGCTAGAATAAACTGTGTACCCTGAATGGTGAAGCTTTTGCACATCTGTAACATGCCACGGGGCAGTAGCTATGGAGAACGGACTCTGTTTCTTCTCCCTAATACTATAGAAATGAGGGGTTCCTTTGTGTGTGCCTGTGATATTGTTGTTACCATGGACACCCTCCCCTTCGGGCCTACCACACTCTGTCCGGCATTTGACTCCTTTGTCTCCAGGTTGAGGAAATCAAACAAGTTGGTAAAAACAGAGTTCTCTTTACTTGATAATAAACTCAGATACACAGGGCAGCAGGCATTGTACATCAAAGACACTTCTGTAAAATACAGAGGCGCATTCATCATGGTTACAGTCAATGGCACTTTACGTGTGTATGGTACACAAGCTGAAGAGATAAGGTAAACCTCCATCTTCCCAGAACAGGAACACATGGGTTCATGTGTGGAGCCCCTGACCTGGTCAGGCACCACTGAGTACTGCACCCACGCTGAGTGAGTGCAAACAGGTAATGGTTATGGCTGGAATAGGGTGTGAATACACAGACACATAGTGACTAGGTTTCACACATACCTTGAAGGGACCCCTGGGCAGACCCAGGAGGAGGCGTGGCCTCCACCTCAATTCATGGGGTGTGGTAGAGAAGCTGGTTGCTAGGTTGCAGAGGCAGGCACAGAGGGGAGGCAGTAGTGAGCCAGTCTGAAGTGAGGAAGCGCAGTGTGCAGTCACAGAAGGAGGACATGCGTGGTGTCACTAATCAGACCCTGCACGTGTAGTGGCTGTCGGTGGGGGAGTATGGCTAGCAAGAAATCAGCCTGAAAGACACCTCAGGAAGAAGTGGGGTGATTGAGTACTTTTGGGTAGACCAGGCCCGCATGGGGAAACAGGTCCCTAGAGCAGAAATCAATTTACTCGGTCTGCTAAACCTGCCGGTGAGGGTGCTGGATGTACCTCACCAACCAACATAGAGTCCACAGCATCAGCAGCAAAGAGGGGGCCCATAAGTGAGATAGGGCAAGAAGCCATCTTTACTTGGTCCACGCTGCCAGCAAACGGGCCAGAAAGGGGAGAAAAGGCAGATGCGACTTCCCTGGATGAATTCCATATACTTCAAGTTGGGGTTATCCGAAACAAGAAGCGCTAGGAAGGTGAGTTGACAGTCACCCCTGGACCAGCCTGCAAGGATACCTGGTACACCCTGATCTATCTCAGCATCGCCCGGGCAGCTCACAACAACCAGCAAAAAGTGAGTAAAAGCTGTGAAAGACATTCTGGACTGTGTGTGAGTTCTTCTGCAACCTGTGGTTCTACGCACTTACACTCGAGCCCCGGGGGCCAGTCTCACTCTCGGGAGGCCACACCATCTAACTGCACATACCATCAGCCCCAGACGCTTGCTAAACTGCAGTGGCGGTCACCCCTCATCCTGACCGCAATTACCGAGAGTGGCATCACGACAAGATATAAAGAAAACCTGACTGACCTGTGGCCAGAAGTACCAACAAGGTGGGTCCCCACAGCGTCCCTGCAAGTGGATAGATGTCCTGGGGAGCGGTGGGCGACGCACATGCATGTGTGACGCCCCTGAGGCTTCAGTCGCCACAATGAACTGCATCTCACCAGCGGTGCGGTACTCATCCCGGGTAAGTAGGAGGTCGATGCCGGTTCACAACATGCACACCCACACATAAGCCAGTTTCCCACTCACCGGGACGGGGTTAGGGTAGGGTCATTTAGGGTACTGTGCGCCTTAAAGACTGTGTAAAAAGGACTGTGCGAATGGTGTCCCTCAGAAAACAGCAGCTGCAATTAACCATGTGTTGTGCAGGAAACAAAGGGGCATGCTATAGTGGGCTTGGTTGCAGCATGGTGCGAAAAGCTGTGCCCAACCCCTACAGCTACAGAAGAGAAACAAAACTTACCAAAGTGCCCAAGAGTCCCGCCTTCCCAGGAGCTGGCAGAGCATGGCATGGCTGCGCAGAGGGACTCAGGATTAGAGTTGAGCGCGGTTCGCGGTTCGAGGTTCTCCAGTTCTAGGCTCGAGTGATTTTGGGGCCTGTTCTAGATCGAACTAGAACTCGAGCTTTTTGCAAAAGCTCGATAGTTCGAGAAACATTCAAGAACGGTTCTAGCAGCAAAAAAACAGCTGATTCCTAGCTGGCTTTCCGCTGTAATAGTGTAAGTCACTCTGTGACTCACGCTATTATGACATTTCAGTGTATAGTGTGCGGGAACAGCGCCTTCAGATCACTGCTGTTTGTATAATGGCGATCACCATTTTTTTTCCTTGTCTTCCTTCCCTAAGCGCGCGCGTGTAGTGGGGCGGGCCAGCATGTCAGCCAATCCCAGACACACACACAGCTAAGTGGACTTTTAGCCAAAGAAGCAACGGCATGTGTGATAGGATGTCCATGTCACATGTCCCTGCATTATAAAAACGAGTATCTGCCCGTCCGGACGCCATTATCTCTTCTGCGTCATGGGTGTCAGACATCACTGTCGCAGCTCCGTCCTTTGTCCTATCGCCGATACAGCTGTATGCGTTCCATACACAGCGCTAGACAGCTTAGGGAGAGCACTTTCTATCAGTCCTTTTAAGGGCTCAAACTGGCAGGGTCAGAGCCATAGGTGACAGGTCCTGAAAACAGAGACAGCGTCTGTGTAGCCAAGGTCAGGGATTTCGTCGCTGCATTTCCCCATTAGGAGGGAATAGAAAGGCAGGCTTCCATTCCTCTACCCAGAGCCCCACAATCCTGGCACTGTACCCTCCTGTCCTCTGCACACTCCAACTCTTTTTAACTAAGCCATTATACTAGCAAACAGTCAGTGTACCTAGTGGCATCCTAAACGTGGCTATTGGACTTTTGTGTAGTCACACTAGTGCAAAGATATTTGCAGCACGTCTGGCTGCTTTGAACACTCCAACTCTTTTTAACTAAGCCATTATACTAGCAAACAGTCAGTGTACCTAGTGGCATCCTAAACGTGGCTATTGTACTTTTGTGTAGTCAAACTAGTGGAAAGATATTTGCAGCACGTCTGCCTGCATTGCACACTCCAACTCTTTTTAACTAAGCCATTATACTAGCAAACAGTCAGTGTACCTAGTGGCATCCTAAACGTGGCTATTGTACTTTTGTGTAGTCAAACTAGTGGAAAGATATTTGCAGCACGTCTGCCTGCATTGCACACTCAAACTCTTTTTAACTAAGCCATTATACTAGCAAACAGTCAGTGTACCTAGTGGCATCCTAAACGTGGCTATTGTACTTTTGTGTAGTCAAACTAGTGGAAAGATATTTGCAGCACGTCTACTTGCATTGCACACTCCAACTCTTTTTAACTAAGCCATTATACTAGCAAACAGTCAGTGTACCTAGTGGCATCCTAAACGTGGCTATTGGACTTTTGTGTAGTCACACTAGTGCAAAGATACTTGCAGCACGTCTGCCTGCATTGCACACTCCAACTCTTTTTAACTAAGCCATTATACTAGCAAACAGTCAGTGTACCTAGTGGCATCCTAAACGTGGCTATTGTACTTTTGTGTAGTCAAACTAGTGGAAAGATATTTGCAGCACGTCTGCCTGCATTGCACACTCCAACTCTTTTTAACTAAGCCATTATACTAGCAAACAGTCAGTGTACCTAGTGGCATCCTAAACGTGGCTATTGTACTTTTGTGTAGTCAAACTAGTGGAAAGATATTTGCAGCACGTCTGCCTGCATTGCACACTCCAACTCTTTTTAACTAAGCCATTATACTAGCAAACAGTCAGTGTACCTAGTGGCATCCTAAACGTGACTATTGTACTTTTGTGTAGTCACACTAGTGGAAAGATATTTGCAGCATGTCTGCCTGCATTGCACACTCCAACTCTTTTTAACTAAGCCATTATACTAGCAAACAGTCAGTGTTCCTAGTGGCATCCTAAACGTGGCTATTGTACTTTTGTGTAGTCAAACTAGTGGAAAGATATTTGCAGCACGTCTGCCTGCATTGCACACTCCAACTCTTTTTAACTAAGCCATTATACTAGCAAACAGTCAGTGTACCTAGTGGCATCCTAAACGTGGCTATTGTACTTTTGTGTAGTCAAACTAGTGGAAAGATATTTGCAGCACGTCTGCCTGCATTGCACACTCCAACTCCTTTTAACTAAGCCATTATACTAGCAAACAGTCAGTGTACCTAGTGGCATCCTAAACGTGGCTATTGTACTTTTGTGTAGTCACACTAGTGGAAAGATATTTGCAGCACGTCTGCCTGCATTGCACACTCCAACTCTTTTTAACTAAGCCATTATACTAGCAAACAGTCAGTGTACCTAGTGGCATCCTAAACGTGGCTATTGGACTTTTGTGTAGTCACACTAGTGCAAAGATATTTGCAGCACGTCTGCCTGCATTGCACACTCCAACTCTTTTTAACTAAGCCATTATACTAGCAAACAGTCAGTGTACCTAGTGGCATCCTAAACGTGGCTATTGTACTTTTGTGTAGTCAAACTAGTGGAAAGATATTTGCAGCACGTCTGCCTGCATTGCACACTCCAACTCTTTTTAACTAAGCCATTATACTAGCAAACAGTCAGTGTACCTAGTGGCATCCTAAACGTGGCTATTGTACTTTTGTGTAGTCAAACTAGTGGAAAGATATTTGCAGCACGTCTGCCTGCATTGCACACTCCAACTCTTTTTAACTAAGCCATTATACTTGCAAACAGTCAGTGTACTTAATGGCATCCTAAACGTGGCTATTGTACTTTTGTGTAGTCAAACTAGTGGAAAGATATTTGCAGCACGTCTGCCTGCATTGCACACTCCAACTCTTTTTAACTAAGCCATTATACTAGCAAACAGTCAGTGTACCTAGTGGCATCCTAAACGTGGCTATTGTACTTTTGTGTAGTCAAACTAGTGGAAAGATATTTGCAGCACGTCTGCCTGCATTGCACACTCCAACTCTTTTTAACTAAGCCATTATACTAGCAAACAGTCAGTGTACCTAGTGGCATCCTAAACGTGACTATTGTACTTTTGTGTAGTCACACTAGTGGAAAGATATTTGCAGCATGTCTGCCTGCATTGCACACTCCAACTCTTTTTAACTAAGCCATTATACTAGCAAACAGTCAGTGTACCTAGTGGCATCCTAAACGTGGCTATTGTACTTTTGTGTAGTCAAACTAGTGGAAAGATATTTGCAGCACGTCTGCCTGCATTGCACACTCCAACTCTTTTTAACTAAGCCATTATACTAGCAAACAGTCAGTGTACCTAGTGGCATCCTAAACGTGGCTATTGTACTTTTGTGTAGTCAAACTAGTGGAAAGATATTTGCAGCACGTCTGCCTGCATTGCACACTCCAACTCTTTTTAACTAAGCCATTATACTAGCAAACAGTCAGTGTACCTAGTGGCATCCTAAACGTGGCTATTGTACTTTTGTGTAGTCAAACTAGTGGAAAGATATTTGCAGCACGTCTGCCTGCATTGCACACTCCAACTCTTTTTAACTAAGCCATTATACTAGCAAACAGTCAGTGTACCTAGTGGCATCCTAAACGTGGCTATTGTACTTTTGTGTAGTCAAACTAGTGGAAAGATATTTGCAGCACGTCTGCCTGCATTGCACACTCCAACTCTTTTTAACTAAGCCATTATACTAGCAAACAGTCAGTGTACCTAGTGGCATCCTAAACGTGGCTATTGTACTTTTGTGTAGTCAAACTAGTGGAAAGATATTTGCAGCACGTCTGCCTGCATTGCACACTCCAACTCTTTTTAACTAAGCCATTATACTAGCAAACAGTCAGTGTACCTAGTGGCATCCTAAACGTGGCTATTGTACTTTTGTGTAGTCAAACTAGTGGAAAGATATTTGCAACACGTCTGCCTGCATTGCACACTCCAACTCTTTTTAACTAATCCATTATACTAGCAAACAGTCAGTGTACCTAGTGGCATCCTAAACGTGGCTATTGTACTTTTGTGTAGTCAAACTAGTGGAAAGATATTTGCAGCACGTCTGCCTGCATTGCACACTCCAACTCTTTTTAACTAAGCCATTATACTAGCAAACAGTCAGTGAACCTAGTGGCATCCTAAACGTGGCTATTGTACTTTTGTCTAGTCACACTAGTGCAAATCTATGTGCAGCACCTGTGCATGACACCCTCCTGCTCTGTTTTTAATAAGCTATAATGATAGCAAAAAATACTGCCATTTAGTGGCATCATAGAACTGGCTGTTGTATTCCATTTGTGCCCCACTGGAACCAAGCTATGTGCAGCACCTCTGCATGACACCCTCCTGCTCTGTTTTTAATAAGCTATAATGATAGCAAAAAATACTGCCATTTAGTGGCATCATAGAACTGGCTGTTGTATTCCATTAGTGCCCCACTGGTACCAAGCTATGTGCAGCACCTCTGCATGACACCCTCCTGCTCTGTTTTTAATAAGCTATAATGATAGCAAAAAATACTGCCATTTAGTGTCATCATAGAACTGGCTGTTGTATTCCATTAGTGCCCCACTGGTGCCAAGCTATTTCTAGCACCTCTACATGACACCCTCATGCACATTTTGCTACGCTAATGTTATAGCAAACTCAGGGAATTCATTGCTGCATTTGATCATTCGGAGGGATAGAAAGTGAGGCTTCCTTTAGCTTTTCCTTCTGTTCATAGACAGCATCTCCAAGTTCACACCCGAAGAGCAATTTCTCCTCCACGTCTAAGTGTGGAGAGGCAGCTAGTGCGCATGCGTGTGCTGATTTACCCCAGCTGCAGCCTAACTACAGTGTTTCGCCTAGTGAGTATGCTCAGCCTGACTGTGCCATTCCTGACGCTAAGTCTTCATTTCGGGATACAGCGCATGCTCCCACACTAAGTGTCAAAAGCCTCTTTGCACAGGTACTTGCATTCTGTGCCGGGTCTAAGTCCTGTTTTGTGCCTAGACACTATGCTAAAGCTGATAGTCTTTTTTCAGAGACTGTATTTCATGCTACTGAGCATGCTCAGGCACTTACTGCATCAGAGACTAGGTCCGGTAATGAACTCTTTGGCCCTGCCCCTGATGTGGGGGTCCCATATAGACCACAGGGCATCAGGTGTCCTCCCAAATGGCTTGCAGAGGCCCCCCCTATGACTTGTCACCGCATTATTGATGGTCAGACGATGACTGGTGAGGTGTTTGGGTCATGGCAGCCATGAGGTCATCATTGAAGTTGCGGTTCCAAATAGGACGCTAGTTATGCCACTCATGACGTGTCACTCTACTTTTGTCTCCAGGAGGTTCATTGTGGTTCACCCTGGTTTGGGCCGGACCCAGGTTATAAAAGGGGCTGGAGCCAACAAGGAGGTGCGCATTCTTCTATTATGCTCCGAAAGAGCACACCTCCATGTGTTGAACCCATTGCGGCTTTAGGCCAGAGGTAGGCAGGGATAGGGTGTCGATGTAGGCCACCACCACAGTTGGTAACGCAGAACGGTTAAGACCAGCTCCTGTCCTACCAGTCCTGCTTGTGCAGCCCAGTGGCATTAACAGGCCTGCTGCTGCTGATGCGCCTGCTGTCCACAGGTGTGGCCCCTACGCACACGGTCAGCGTACTCAATGGCTCCTGTGTTGTTAACAGAGAGTTCTGGGCTGGGTGGGCATGTGGACCCTGTGACGCTAACAGGGCTCCCAGTCTCCAGATCCGAATGGCGTCTAACTCGGTTCAGGCTACTATTAGTTTCATAGCCACACAGCTCTGTATCCTCCACCAAACCTTCCAGTTGCCAACCTCTCCTTTTCCAACTGGGAGCACGGTGGACACTGACTGCTGATGGGGATATATACCTTTCTCTTTCTTTTCTTATTAATTTTCGTTATATAGCGGTAACATAGTATATACCACCTTATCCAAATCTGCCAGTCCCACTGTAACAGATGGTGTTTCTTCATCAAATGTTACTTTTGCTTAACCACCAAATCCACGGACCAAAACTTTTTTTTTTCCCCTTCCCAACACACCTGTTCCCCTTTCCACCAGCATCTGTCCTTTTTCAACTCATTTTGGTATATGACCAAAAGTGCAACTCTGCAGGGACACCGTACTCAACGCCATCTCAGCACAGCAGCCAGCCCTCGGTCCCTCCGATGTGGACAAGGAAAAGACCATTTCCTCCTATCCATGACAAAGCGTTGAGATTCACTCTGTGCAGCACTGGTGTTTAGTGGAAAAGCAGATCTAAGATTGCGTACCACATTCTGCAGATACTCCTGTATACGTGCGTCCATTTCTATGGCAGGAATTATTTCGCCTAATTTTGTCTTGTACCGGGGATCTAACAGTGTGGCAACCCAGTATTCAGGATTACTTCGAATTCGTACAATCCGAGGGTCATGTAGGTAGTGCAGCAAGAAGGCGCTCATGTGTCTTGTGCATCCAGGAGGACCAAGTCCTTGGTGTGTTGGTGGCAGAGAGGTGAGAATCGTGCCTCCTTCCTCTGCCCTCTCCCCACAACCTCGCACAACCGAAATGTGAGCAAGCTCTCACTCATCTGCTGAGTCTTCCATGCCCATCGCCAGTTCGTCCTCCATTTCTTCATGGGCTCCTGCACTTTCCTCAACACTTTTTGCTGATACTATACGCCCTTGTTAATCCCTCTCCCTCACCATGACTGCCGCATAGGTGCCGCTGACCATCTGGACCTCGTAGATCTTGTTATCCCTTCCGCATATGACTCCTCCTGTGCTTCCTCCCCTTCCTCTTGTCCCAACACCTGACTCCGAATAATAATTACAGTGTGCCCCATCATGTAGATGACCAGAATTGTCACGCTGAGAATGACATTGCCAGTGCTAAACATCTTCGTCGACATTTGTAAACTGTGTAGCAGGGTGCATAGGTCCTTGATCTGACACCACTCCAGCAGCGTGATCTGCACCACCTCTGGATCAAGTTATCCCAGGCTATATGTCATACCGTATTTCAGCAGGGCTCTGCGGTGCTGCCACACACGCTGCAACATGTGCAGATTCCAATTCCTGCGTGTCGGAACATCGCATTTCCGGCGTTTAACTGCCAGACCCTAAGACTTCCGGAGTGATGAAAGTTGTTGAACTGCTGTGTGCGCACGATGGAAGTGAGCACATGGCGAGCGTGCCCACTGCACAAGGCCATGTAGGCCGGGATGGTGTTTTAAAAATTGCTGGAGAATTAGGTTCAACACGTGAGCCATACAAGGCACGTGTGTCACATTGCCCTGACGATGGCCCGCAGCCAGGTTTGCATCATTGCCGCACACGGCTGTTAAGTCACCAACGGAGTACGCTCTGTCAATTTGTACTCCGGTCGCCAGGTGACAACGTGTTCCTTTCATGCATAGTGCTGATGATGGGAGAGGAGTCGATGCCAGCGGCGCAGGTGGACGCAGGTTATGCTCACCCACTGGGCTGCATTACCTTGACAGATGCAGAATCTCTGGCTGAATGTAGCTGGTGGGTATCTCACAGATGAAATACCATCATTCAGCTACAACCAATGGGAAGACACCACACCCTTTTTTATGCCCATCCTGTCTGCAGACCACTGCCAGACATAGCTATGAACCTCTGGTTAATTTTACCCCCAGTTCAGTTTTATGATTTTGTGTGCTTGTTACCTGACTACTTTTCCTGCTTGCTGTTTATGTACCTTGTTGGCCGATCCGCATTTCACCTCTGCTTGTTTTCTGATTAAGTCCTGGCCGTCCCATTCTGTTCCTGTTTTTCAATTAATGTTTTGACCCTGCCTGACTACTATTCTCTGGAACTGCAGCCTTCCACAGGTATTAATCACCTTGGGCCCTGTGTAATTCCTAATCCCTGTATAGGGGTTAAAGGGTTTCAGGGTTCTAGGGGTCCTGCTTGGTGAGTGGCTTCCCTCTAGCCTATCATTTACAGCCCATCTGAGTGTGTGGATCAAGGAAGGCGTTACACCGTGCTCTCTGCAGAAGGCCATGTGGGCCAGGATAGTGCTTTAAAAATTGCTGGACAACCAGGTTCAACACGTGAACCACACAAGGCACGTGTGTCACATTGTCACAGCGAAGGGCCGCACCCATGTTTGCATCATTGTCGCACCCGGCCTTCCCTGGCTGCTGGTTGAGTGGAGACAACTATTGATGAAACTCGGTCTCCAGAGCTAACCGTCCACAACTTCTCAGCGGTGTGACTCACATTTCCCATACATTTCAAAGTAAACCTTTGACCGCCTGATGGCATTGAGCTCTGCTGCCAGCATAGTAAGGAGGTGTGTGGTAGTCCTTGTGCGCAGTTACAAGGAAGGGTGGCCTGACCACACAGGGTTTGCGCCAAGGTGGAGGACCCACACGAGGTTGAAGAGGCAGAAGCAGTGTATTAACTTCTACATACAGAAGAAGGATTGACACAACTCGTGGGGACGGCAAGACTTGTACAGCAGACCCTTCTCCATCTCTCCCCACAGTAACCCATTGCCCAGTCAGCGACATGTAACGCCCCTGTCCATGCTTACTGGGCCAATTATCTGTGGTGAAATGCACCCTGTCACACAGAGTTTCTCAAGGAATCAGTGATGTTTAGTGCGACATGCTGGTGTAGCGCGTGCACGCCTTTGTTGGAGAAGGAGTGGCGCCTGGGCATCGGCTCTTGGGGCACTGCGATGGGCATAAGGTCTCGAAAATCCTCGGTTAAAAAGGTTGGAAAGGCAGAATTTTGGTAGCCAACAGTTTCCAGATGCTGAAAGTCAACCTCTAAGCCATGTCATGCCCTTCTAAAAGCATGTAAAACACAGTAAGGGGACTCCAACCACAGTCTCCCTCGTTTCCACTAACTGGGCAACACACACCCCACTTGACTGGCATCAGTTGACCCAATTTTCAAGATGAAAAAGATGCTTTGCATGAAGCACTCTCAAAAATACGCGTTCCTTTCACCTCCCCTGAATGACCCAGGGGAAGAAAAGTCCTCTGAGAGCCATGACTTGTTCATCTTGGTTCTTTTACAAACACAGCGAGGGGACTCCAACCACAGTCTCCCTCGTTGCCACTAATTGGGCCACACACACCCCACTTGACTGGCATCAGTTGACCCCCCCTTTTGAAAAAGAAAAAGATGCTTGGCATGAAGCACTCTCAAAAATACGCGTGCCTTTCCCGTCCCCTGGCTGACCCAGGGGAAGAAAAGTCCTCTGAGAGCCATGACTTGTTCATCTTGGTTCTTTTAGAAACACAGCGAGGGGACTCCAACCACAGTCTCCCTCGTTTCCACTAACTGGGCCACACACACCCCACTTGACTGGCATCGGTTGACCCAATTTTCAAGATGAAAAAGATGCTTTGCATGAAGCACTCTCAAAAATACGTGTGCCTTTCCCGTCCCCTGGCTGACCCAGGGGAAGAAACGTCCTCTGAGAGCCATGACTTGTTCATCTTTTTTGTCTTTTAGAAACACAGCGAGGGGACTCCAACCACAGTCTCCCTCGTTGCCACTAACTGGGCCACACACACCCCACTTGACTGGCATCGGTTCACCCAATTTTCAAGATGAAAAAGATGCTTTGCATGAAGCACTCTCAAAAATACGTGTGCCTTTCCCATCCCCTGGCTGACCCCGGGGAAGAAACGTCCTCTGAGAGCCATGACTTATTCATCTTGGTTCTTTTCGGAAACACAGCGAGGGGACTCCAACCACAGTCTCCCTCATTGCCACTAATTGGGCCACACACACCCCACTTGACTGGCATCAGTTGACCCCCCTTTTGAAAAAGAAAAAGATGCTTTGCATGAAGCACTCTCAAAATTACACATGCCTTTCTCGTCCCCTGGCTGACCCAGGGGAAGAAAAGTCCTCTGAGAGCCATGTCCACATTGTCAGTGGACAGACACGTGTGCTTATCTGCCAGCAGAATCCCAGCAGCACTGAAGACAGGTTCCGAGAGAACGCTGGCTGCAGGACACGACAAGATCCCCAAGGCGTACGTGGCGAGCTCAGGCAATTTATCAAGATTGGAAGCCTAAAATGAGCAGGGCTCAAGTTGCACAATAATGGAATCGATGTTTCCTTGCATATACTCATATATCTGTGTGTCCTCCTCTTTTTCCTTGTCCAGCTGTTTTGTTTTCGCATGAGTATATGTCCTTGTCACTTTCCCATGTGTTTGTGTTGTGTTGTGAGTTGTTTGTCACCTTTTGGACACCTTTGAGGGTGTTTTCTAGGTGTTTTTATGTGTTTGTGATTGCCTGCCATTGTTTCCTATGCAGTTCGAGTTCGGTTCGTCGAACGTTCGACGAACCGAACTCAAACGGGACCTCCGTTCGGCGAACCGACCTCGAGCCGAACCAGGACCGGTTCGCTCATCTCTACTCAGGATGCGCTGAACAACAAGCACTGTGTTCTGCGACCAGAGGACACAGACTCTGGGCCTAAGCTATGGCTTGCCAGGGTGCATGGAATAAAAAAGAGAAACTCCGGCACTCATGAACCCGAGTAAAGAAAAAAACAAAGATAATGATGTATTCTTATTCTTTATTAGTAGGATAAGTGGTAAATAGTCCGCAAACAGTTTGATGTTTTGGCCCCAGGCCTTTATCAAAACCGGACCATCAGATGGATTGACACAGTAAGTGTGACATCCTGGACTAGCCAGGTAGTCACAGTTAGAGCCCCGCACAACACCTGTCCGATAAAAAAGTGTCATCAGCCAACCAGTAAACTGTAGTCACCTCTCTCAGTGCTTGATGGACACACCAGGGGGCGGAGCCAGGTGGTTGGCCACGTCCACCGTGGAGTTCAGAAAGCCTGAGGCAGGAAAAAGTAAACAGTCTGTTAGTGGAGGTGAAGTGAAGTGGAGGCAGGCCAGGGTAGGAGCCCGGGCATCTTTGGCTAGGAGGCAAACGGTGGCCTCAGCCTGTAGGAGTCAGGAAGACAGCTCGGTGGAACCATGGTGGACCAGGACAGGGTAGTGGCAAGCCGGTACTGAACCGGGGAACCGACTTGGAAACCGGAGCACAAAGGGGGGTACTCAGACCCTGAAACGAGGTCTAGAAGCGACTGGACTGAGTTAATTAACTGATTGCGGTCTGGACTATAGGTCCTTTCCCACCCAAAGTCTCGACTGAAGACAACAGCCCAACAAGGGGGATAGAAAGCTACCGCACAGGCAGAGATATCCCACAGGCCAGCGTCTGTGGGCAAAAGGGCTATCCCGACACCCACAAAGCCTGGGAGCGGACTTCCGACGCTGAAACGCAGGTAGCCCACAAATACACAACACAGTGCAGGAGAAAGGCAGAGACCACCAACCAGGTGGGGGACCAGACGCAGCTGGCTGCGGGCACCGACAACCATCAACTTGGTTTACCAAAGACTCGTGTACGTTACTAACTGTGAGTACAACAGTGCCCTCCGGCCACGCACCTCCCTGCACTGCCTAACTACCTCATCAACGGGTCCCAGGGCCACCATCCCTGCCCACGGAGGGGTTAACAACTTGCTGCATAACATCTCCCCTGGGTGCCCCCGTAACCGTTGCGGTGGTGCTTACCTTCACCACATCCCATGGGTGGCGTCACGAACTCTATCACGGCTCCGGCCATACACCTACGTCCCCCTAAAAGCGCCAGCCCCTCTTTCAGATCGAAGTGGACCACGGGGCCCCCGGGTCCAGAGACGCTCGAGCCACCCACCATCGAGCCTGGATCCGAGCGTCTCGGTTGCCGCCGAGCACGGGGCGGTACATAGGTATGTGGGTTAATACACAGGAGATTATCATCACATGTCAAAATAATAGCCTGCAAAATGGCCTGATAGAGTGTATTGTAGTCAGGTATGTAGGTTGATTCCCAGGAAAATTATCATCACATGTCACATATAAAAGCCTGAAGTATGGCCCGATAAAGTATATTTTAGACGAGAATAAGGACGACCAAGTCCTAATTTAATGCCAACGGAAGGGGTTATGACGCCCAATGTGGATGCAGGAGTCCAGTGTTACCTGGTTAATAAATGTAGAAAACCTAAATATCAATGGAACTGCAATGCAGGAAACGAGGGGGATTAACCTCTCTGGTTTATATTGGAGTCAGGTCATATCCATTTCTTATGCCTTAATGATTGGGAAAATGTCCTTGTAAGTCCTGTCTTGGGCCAAAACGTCAAACTGTTTATGGACTATTTACCACTTATCCTACTAATAAAGAATAAGAATACATCATTATCTTTGTTTTTTCTTTATTGGGGTTCATGAGTGACGGAGTTCCTCTTTTTTATTCGGTTCTACTTTTTTCCTGAGCACCTACTTGGTGATGCAGGGTCTCTTGTAATCTGCCAAGGTGCATGGACTGTCCTGAGTTGGGAAGCCGCAGGCCTGAAGATGGACAGTGAGAATGTCTAACAGCAATTAGAGCAAAGTTGATCTAAGTAATGCTGCATAATGTTTTTTTTTCTTTTCTTCCATAACGTGATGTGTTGTGTTGAAATGGACATCTGGGCTACTGGACTAGGTGTGGCCAGGACTACCTTGTAAATATTTGCACCTGTTGTGCACCCTACCAGAATTAATGCAACCACAGGACCCAAAACCTGTCATGCATGCCCTAGCAGTGAAGCGTGGTTGGGAATGCTCTGCTACACACTCAGAGCCTATGTTGGGGGTGGCAGTTCCCTCAGTTCCATATTCTGGATGCCGCATTTGTTGCACATCATGGGAGCAGTGCAAAGAGACCCGGCACTATGGACTCCAAGGAAAAGTGCAAATGCAAAAATGTCCAAATGCTAAGTTTTATTGTAAAGATATAAAAATGTTTTGTATCTGCAAGTTTTATAAGTCTTTAATTTGCCAAAAGTTTAATTGAAATGCCAATGCTAAAGGTTTTATTGACATGCCAGAGTTGAAAGTGTTTGTAACGTTCAAGAGACCATGACTCCCATAAAGGGAAGAAATGTTAATGTTTACAGCATCACAAAATTTTACAGTAACTGCCATTGTATTGTTTTCTTTTTCAAACCCGCGGACGTGCTGGGATTCACTGCAGGGGAATGTGGCACCCCTGAGGCTTCAGTCGCCACAGGTTACTGTATCTCATTATTCTGGGTAAAGAAGTCGGTGCCGGTTCACAACATCCACACCCACACATAACCCAGTTGCCCACTCCCCGGGATGTGGTTAGGGTAGGGTCATTTAGGATGGTCATCATATCGTATGGGGCCTTAGACCGACTAGCTCAGGTACTCGAGTGGGCGGGGGAGACTGATCTGTAGAGCAGGAGCCACACATACACTTATTCAGTCTAGTCACGACCGGGAACAAAGTGAGACACAGGAGAATATGAGGGGAGAGCTGTTAGCTCCCTCAGGACCGGCGCACATCTCAGGGTGCGGAGCCCTAGGCTGATGGGCAGTTGAAGGCCAGTAGAATCCACTGGGCAGAGGATTTCAAGTCTTCTGGCCCACAACAGCTCCCGGGGCAAAGCAGCATATAGAGCCAGATTGTCACCGATACTACCTAGCTGCAGCACACGCTCGTGTATTGGACTTAGTCCATAACAACTCGTCGAAATTATGGGTACGCATGGCGACGGATATGTGCCCGATCCTGGTTGGAGTCCTGCGGTGGCTACGCTCCTCTCCACTCCCAAATAGCCCAAATATCTCCTATACAACAGCCAATACGCTGAAATCCCTGAGGGTCCCCTCTATGAAAAAAGAGTTGTTGGATAAAAATGGCACCTTGTTCCCCATCTCGGGAAATCCTAGGTTTGGCCTGGGCTATACCTCTTCGACGTTTCTAGGCTGCCCCAAATCCCGTCCTCTACGTTTACACCATGTGGCCCCTAATGGGATTTTATTGCCACTCAACACGATCCTGGGAGACACTCCCTCCACTCCACGTCACGAATATGAATACACTCAGCTCCAGCACCTTTTTGTGTCCATTCCTGATAAAGGGGCGCTAATACGTCCCCTTTCAACCTTTGAGTTTCTATGCCTTACACAACCTGTTATACCACATGCGACCTCAGTTATCTACAAATTACTCTCTGAAAAAGACCTCTTCTCTCTTCCTCCATATTGTAAAGCTTGGGAGTCAGAACTACACAAAACCTTCACGAAAACCCAATGGGAAATATGTTTCTCCCTCTCACATAGATCAGTTATAGTGTCTAAATCACAAGAGACAAGCTATAAGATAATATAGAGGTGGTTTAGGGTTCCAGTCACACTTAATAAATGATTTCCAGGGGTTCCGGACACGTGCTGGCGATGGGGAGCGGAATCAGGAACGATGTCACACATAAGGTGGTCCTGCCCGACCTTGAATGCTTTTTGGAAGGGGGTCCTCAGGGTAGTTCTGGAGGTGACAGGGACCGCAGTCCCCCCCCATCCCCGGAAGCAATCTTGCTTTATATGTTTCCCATGTCCACATCTAAATATAAAAAATCTATTCTGACACCTATTGCAGGCTGCAAAAACAGTGATCTCCAGACACTGAAGATCCAAGGATCCCCCGTTCCTGGAAGAGTGGTTTACAGAGGTGTCATTGACACACCATATGGAGTCTTTGATCGCAAGTTCCCAGCAGGAAAGGGATATTGTCGCTAAGACATGGTTTCATTGGGAGGCGTTCTTCTCTTCTCCCCTCTACCGTCATATCCTGAAATAATGTGCAGTGAGCTATTTCGCTTGTCTTTCTTCTCTTCTCTAACTTTATATTCCACTCTTTTTCTCTCTCCATCTTTATTGTTTGTTTTTCCTTTCTCATAGCTAAGAGTCTCCCAAGCTCGGGAGTCTAGGTTGTTGATTCGTTCAATTATATATTTGACTATAAATTTTTCAATCGATTATAGGAATTATCACTACCAGGAAATCCTTGTAATGCATTTTGTCCGATTGCTAGTGTTATTGCTATCTGAATCAATTTACCCTAAAATACTATGATAGACATTATTTTGCATGTGAACCAATAATAAATTCTTTCAAATGCTTTCCATTTTGTATATTGATGATTTGAAAACTAATAAAAATTTGCTTAAAAACATAGAGCCAGGAGCCGTGACCATAGGGTGGCCCATCAACGGACTCGTACTGCCGCTATACAGGATGGGGAACATAACCACCCCAAGGACTCGAGTTCCTGTGTAGCTTCAAGTCGCAGGGACCCACACAACAGAGAGCAGGGAGGAATGACTCACGAATTATCCCTCCGGTACCAGCCCCCAAACTATCCGGGATCGTCTGGAGCCCATCACAGAGGAGTCTGGCAGTCCAACGGCATGAGAAACTCAGTGAGTAAACATCTTAAACTGCAACCACTGTGCCGTCTGATGCTTCCCGCACCCTGCGTTTCCCACACTGTGGTGGACTACTACTCTCAACATCCTTCCTAGGGCCTAGCTCTGGCTGTGGAGAGCTGCAACACCTGAGCTGCGTTACCATCCGCCCCAGCAGAGAGAGACCTTGCGCAGCGGCGGCTCACATAATAGCCGCATACCACAGGTGGCGACACGAAAGACAACTACTCCCATTATCACCATCATCCCCCATCCCCAACATCATTGGTTGACACCGCAGGATCACGACACCATTTCAGGCCACTGTGCCCCCAACACTGGCCCGGTGACGAGTAGTTCTCACGACTCTGCGGGCGCATCATATGGGTATGCAGTGAAATGGTTCATTAATCATGCAGTGAATCCTGCACTCAGACTACAGGCTGTGATCCCTGACAAAGGTTGCTCCTAGAGCCACTGCCATCTTCACTTGTCCACAGATGGGCAGGTCCTGTTCCTCACTAATTTACCTCCATATATGGCCAACACTGGACACACTTGCCTTTTAATTCTCTCTCTAGCATGGTTCATCCACTTGCCTGTGTGCAGGAGCTCTCTCACCACTTATGGTTTATTTTTATTGATCTTGCTCTCTTGTACTTTTCTGCTCTCTAAATGTATGCACAACACAACTAGTAACTGGAATAATAGTCTCTTTCTCTGCACTCTAGTCTATCTCACTGTGAGCTAATCCCAACTCTTAACTGTCTCTGACCCTGCAGTCTGTTGCTGGGTAGACGTAACCTTTCACTCCGCTCTATGCAAACATTATAACACCTGATGAACACTACTATGCTTTACATCTTAGCCTAATACACATACATTACATTATCAACACTCTTACATCTTCTACATTACTATATCTTACATTATACATTCCTATCACACTGCTATACATAACTCTATTACAGCATACGAAAACACAATACATTTCACATTAGATCAATACATTTGTTGTTTTAAGGGGGTACCATGACAGCCTATCCACCTTTTTACACAGTGGAAGCTGCTGATTAGATGTCTAACCAACAGAACCCTCTTAGCTTTCTGCATAGTCCACACTTCTCTGTGTGTGTGGCCCCTGCGCAGGGCACAAGGAAAAAAATTGTTGTAAATTATCAGACCAAATTCTTGGATGGATCAGATATGCCACTGCACCAATCAATCCACATCAGCAGAGCAGCACAATCACAGTCACATAGTCTGAACAGGCAGGATCAGTTATACAGTACTTGCACTGTGCCCTTTCTCAGGCAGATACCCTGAGGCCTGATCCCATGGAATTCTGGCTCAGGAGAATGAATCAGCCTCAAAAACTGGCCCAGTGTTGGCACACTGTCATGTCCAGCCTTCAATGTAATGTTAGACATGGTATTCAGCATGGACGGTGGGTTTTTCACGCAAAGCAGACCGTATTGTCAGCTGCAAGCATAAATAACCTTATATTTGTCACACTGAGTCAGATCATGGATCACTACTGACTTTCATCGGCAGCAGATGCTAATGATTAAATTGGCAGTACCATTTGCCTACAGTTCCTACCTGTCCATCTGTCTTCTTCCCAGTTCTGCTGCTGGTAGAGCCAATTGTTTCCGTTCCGTTTGTCCTGTACTCCAACCCCATGATAAAGTTTTATACTAATTGTATGTTCTCAGTGAGAGGAACAAAATTATAATCTTGTGATACCTTTTAATTGCTAACTAAAAGTTAGTTAGCCATTAAAAGGTATCACGAGATTATAATTTTGTTCCTCTCACTGAGAACGTACAATCATTTTTCAACTGGCTAAAACGGTACCAAAAACCTTTTCACTTGTAACTAAAAATGTATACTGTAGCACTGTCAGACAATTCCTGCCTGCCCAGTCTTATTTTTCAACTATAGGAGTTCTTCTACTGCCAGTGCCACTGTATAACCAGGGCCGCCATCAGGACATTATTGCCCTTACTGTGTATTGGGCCCAGTACTTTGTTTTATTAAAACTCGGGCCATGCCCTAGTCACAGTCACAGTCTCCAGAAATTATGGCCACAGCAGAAATGGCCAGCTGTATCACTTTGGCCACTTTAAATGAGTGTGCACTACACGTGGCTAATTTTCCTGCAAATTGCTTCAGGTGTATTGCATGCAAATTAGCAATGTGGTGACATGAGGGGCAGTGAGGCACAACAAGGTGCATCATCCCTGTGACCTCATCAAACTGCTGCGAGCAACACAGAGCCACATAGGTGGAGAGGACATGGCAGATGGCTGGGAATGGTAAGTGCTCAATTGAGGAGCTAAAGACAGGGGCGAAACGATCGCAGTGGCTGGGGGTAGTGGAGGAGCACCACCAACCCCAGGCCCTGTTTCGGCTGGATGTGCATCCAAGAGCACACATCCAGCTGTAATGCATTGTGGTGAAGAGAGTATGCCACTCAACGTGGGAGCTGGGGAGGCTGAGTAAAATTTTTGTTTGTTTTTGCATTAGAGACAGAATTGAGACAACTTTACCAGGATGGAGACATATATACCAGGAGGCGAACATATATACAAAGAGGGGCTCAGGAGGGGGACATATATACCAGTCGGTGTACATACAGTATATATCAGGAAGGGCCCATGATGGAGACATATCTAGCAGGATGGGGACATAAAGACCAGGAAGGGAACAGATATAACAGTAGGAGGACATATAAACCAGAATGGGGATATTTAGATCAGGAGTGACATAGGATTAAAACATATATACCAGGAGGGAGACATATAGACTAGAACGAGGGGCCCAGAAGGGTGACATATATACCAGAATGGGGAAAAATAAACAAGGATGGTGGCATATATACCAGGAGGGGCCCAGAAAGGGGACATATATACCAGGATGGGGAGAAATAAACTAGGATGGGGACATAAATACCAGGAGGGGCCCCAGAAGGGAATATGTATACCAGGAGGAGGACATATAAACCAGGATGGGGACATATATACCAGGATGGGCCTAGAAAGGGGAAATATATTCCAGGAGGAGGACATCTATAACAGGAAGGAAAAAAAAATCAGGAGAGGCCCATGATGAAGACATATCTAGCAGGATGGGGACATAAAGACCAGGAGGGGTCAAGGAAGGGAACAGATATATCAGTAGAAGGACATATAAACCATAATGGAGATATTTAGATCAGGAGGGACATAGGAGGGGGGAATTTATACCAGGAGGGAGACATATAGACTAGAAGGAGGGGCTAAGAAGGGGGACATATATACCAGGATGGGGAAAATAAACCAGGATGGGGACATATATACCAGGAGGGGCTGAGGAAGGGGACATATATACCAGGAAGGTGACATATATATATATATATATATATATATATACACACCGGGAGGAGGACATATACACTAGGATGGGCCCAGGATAGGAACATATATACCAGGAGAAGGACATATATTTATATAACTACTATGTTCTCAATTAACCCAAAGACTCATAAATATGAAAGCTTAATATTTTTGGAAGTTGGAGTGTTTTTTTTTTTTAAATTTAGCTATCTTAGGAGGATATTTATTTTTGCAGGTAACTATTACTGTTCATAATTATTAGTTAACTTAATAAAAACCAATATATTCCCATCTCACTTGTTTATTTTCACCAGATAAGCCAATATAACTGCACAAAATTTAGAAAAAAACATTTCTGACATGCAAAAACAAAACCCCAAAAAATGAGTGACCAATATAGCTGTGACGACATGGACACCCAATGCCTCTCATGGGTTAAAGTTTCTTAACATTCATCCAGACAGAATGATATAATAATAATAATAATAATTTTATTCATTTATATAGCGCTATTAATTCCATAGCACTTTACATACATTGGCAACACTGTCCCCATTGGGGCTCACAATCTAGAGTCCCTATCTGTATGTCTTTGGAATGATAGATTGTTTATAGACGGGGATAAGTCCCTCATTGTTTTTACAAGACTCTTGTTGACTCATGTAATTGTGATGGCCACTGAAAGCCAGACGTATTGTTTCTCCAGACTCTTCCAGTAATCATTGTAATGTAGTTGTGTAGTGCTAATGTAATTACCTTAGTAGCCATTATCTAGTCTGTACATTCCAGACTACATGTATACCCTCAGTCTTTCTGTAGACATCATTTGGATGAACATTGTCCATGCAGCTTGAGATTCATCCAATGGGAGAGGCGATCTTGTCCAACCAATTGATGAGGACGCAGTGTATCCAAGTGGAAGGCTGTGGCTATAAAAGGGATTTCTTTAAGCCACCAGGTGGTTGTTGATGGATGCTGACGGATCCAGTCTAAGCTCTTAGGAGCTGACTAGAGGATCAGGATACCTTATGGCTTCATTCTAGGGACTCCGGTTCCGGTTGGAGACCATATCCACAGTCTAGGGATTTCGATTCCGGCTGCCAGGATTGTATCATCATACCAAGGTCTACTTAAAGAAGAAACCCAGGTTGGGACAATTTAGTCACCTGGCTACAGACTTTGCAGACCTCAACCAGCTTCCTAAATCCGGCGCTATTCCTTTCTCGGTGGGTGCCCGCCGAAAGCGGGGTGCTGCTGGATTGAAGTAAGTGGCCCTGGAAGCTCTGAGGCAAGGACATTCTAATCCCTGGTGAGCCAGCGGAAGGGTGAGACTCTGTTGCCTGTTACTGTGTTTTGCTGGTTATGTGTTATGTGCCGTTAATTGTTTGGGGATCCAATAAAGTCTAATTATTGTGATTCCCTCACCCTGTGTTGTTTCAGTAATGTTACGCTCACGGTTAAGGAGGCCGGCGTTCAGTTGGGATGAGCCCTGAGCCACGCTGTCTTTCTAAAAGGGGCGGGTTTTAGCAGACGAGAGCACCCACTGAGCCCCGTGTCTCCACAATTGGTGGCAGCAGTGGGACACTACTCAGCCTGGTTTACCCAGGGGAGCTGCAGCGGACTGGTGTTCGTGGACACCGTCCAGGGCTCAACAAACAGGGAGGCACATAAGCATACCCAGCAGGCCATAGGGGAGGCATTCAGGTTTCGGACGCTGCCATGTCCAACCCCACCAGCTCAGTCATGGGACAAGGATCAGAGAGGAGTTACGACCGCAGCAGTAAATGGATGCTACAGGATCTGTGCCAGAGGCGAAAGATTATCTACTTGAACGCTGAGACTCGGTCGGACTTTATCCAGAAATTAGTCCGTTGGGATGCCCAGAATGATGCAGAGGACGATGAGGATTCTGCTGATATTGACCCAGAGGATTTAAACTATGTGCCACATCGTGGATCTAGTGACAATCGGGAATCAACTTGGTCCAAAATGGCCCAAGCCACAGCGTTGTTGGATGCATTGGGGCCTAGATCCTCAAGAGAAGAGAAGGCTTGGGTTCTGGAATATGTTTATCTGATTCCAGCTGCCGTACTGCTAGCACCAGCCGCTCGAGAAGGATGGTCCCGCTACCCAGCAGAAGCTGCACCAAAACTAAGAGGCCGCATGCTTGGAGCCCGTCTGCCACTCCAACCAGTCAACATATGCCAAGATGAACCAACGAGACCTGAGGAATGCTACTCCCAAGAAACACCAATAGCTGAAGAAGTGGTTTATCCAGTCCACACCCTATGGCAGGCCGGACACCGTACACCAGCCAACCTCCATCCCCACATCCAGACCGTCAAGGTCAGTAATATACAGGCTCAGAGACTTCGAGACATTGGATCTTCCATCACTCTGGTAAGCCCAGTTATTGTTTCCCCAGAAGACCATTTACCAGATTCCCAATTATCCATCTCCCTGGCTGAGGGCCAGTGCTCAGACGTCCCGCTGGCATGTGTGCAGTTGGACCTAAGGACCGACCAGGGAGAGGTCGAGGTGGAGCTTGTGGATAGCCTCCCCACACCTGGTATTTTGGGGACCAACCAGGAAGTGATCGATGTGGGGATTGTGAACAGCCTCTCCATACCGGTCATTGTGGAGACTGACCAGAGCAAGGCTGATATGGAGCTTATGAACAGCATCCCCACCCCTGGTATTTTGGGAACTAACCAGGAAGTGATCGATGTGGGACTTGTGAACAGTCTCTGTTACGGTTGCTGTGGCACTGGAGACTATGTTCGGATTTCTTGCTACTGCACATGTGCGAGCACTGGAGACTATGTTCGGATTTCTTGCTACTGCACATGTGCAAGCGCTGGAGACTAAGTCCTATCTTGGAGCCATTGCACATGTGCGGGTGACATCATCGCTGACACGAGGTCACATGTCTCTGACACCTTCTAAGCTGATTGGCTGCTGGTCATGTGCTTGTGACACGTCACATGTCTCTGACACCTTCTATGCCGATTGGTCGCAGGTCATGTGCTTGTGACGCTTTGCTCAGTGATAGGCCAGCGTGACGTCATTGCTGTCATTCTGGCAGCGGATTGGCTCTGGTGTCATCCATCTTGGATGAGGCACAGAGTCTATATAAGACCCTGACGCACGCCGCCCGGTGCTCAGTCCTCTTGGTTCCTGCATAGGAGTAGACGCTCTGTGCATGTCCCTTGCGGCACCTATTCTATCTAGGTGAGCGTTATCGGTAGGGTAGCGCTCCTGTACCTTTCAGCCGTACTGTTGTCCGTGTCCTTGCACCTTAGTGGAGCGGACATAGGTAGGTTAGGTGGTCGTTGCCTTCTAGGGTAACACTCCACTACGCTGCCTCCTGCAGCAGTCCGTATCCTCGCACACTAGGGGAGCGGTCATAGGCAGGAGTTTCAAGCTAGCAGCCTTGGTGCTGTCTGTATCCTTGCACCACAAGTGGAGCGGACATAGGTAGGTGCCATATTGCACACACTACACCTAGTCTCTGTGACTGTTAACTGAGACAGGTGCTTTCACGCTCACAGACTGTGAGACTTCTATGCACTTTTTTTTTGTATTCCTCACTCTTTTGCATTTCCACTCCTATGTTATTCTAATAAGGTAGTCGCTGTGACTTAAACAGTATACGCCACAAATGGTCTTGGTGACACTGTGATGCAACAGTGTCAGTACCGCTTTGGTGGTACAGGTTTCCCCTATCCTCTGCCATACTCGGCAGCAGAGCTCTGCACGGTGGACCCAGACTGTCGGATAGCCTTCCATTCCCTTATTATCCGACAGCCCCCGTAACATTAGGACTGAGCCAAGGGTCTGGCAGAGATGGCAGAGTATCAACAATTACATCAGTATATACAGGTTCTTGAAGCAAGGCTCAAGACTGTAGAGGATAAACCTCAAACTTTGGTGTCTTCGCTACATGACCCACGACTTGCTCTACCCAACAGATACTCTGGCGATGCCAGGTCTTGTCGTGGGTTCATAAGCCAGTGTCAGATTCACCTTGAGGTTAGTTCCTCTCACTTCTCTACGGAGAGGTCCGAAGTAGGCTTTATTATATCCCTGCTTCAGGATAAAGCCTTATAGTGGGCTACTCCCTTATGGGAGCGCTCTTATTTGGTTACTCAGAGACACCAAGACTTCCTTGATGCTCTTAAAGCGGTGTTCATGGGACTGCAGGTTACCCATGATGCGGCTTTGAGACTGCTAGATCTGTCTCAAGGTTCGTTATCTACCAGCTCTTATGCCATTGCTTTTCGTACCTTGGTAGCAGAGTTAGACTGGCCTGAGAAGGTGTTAATACCTATCTTCTAGAGGGGCTTCATCCGCAAGTCTGTCTCACCTGCAGGGGCTGGTTTTTTCTTTGTGCGGAAAAAAGAGCGTGATCTGCGTCCCTGCATAGACTACAGGGGTCTTAACGCCATTACTGTAAAGAATAGATACCCCTTGCCCCTAATTTCTGAACTGTTTGACGGACTACGGGGAGCTAAGGTATTTACGAAGTTGGATCTGAAAGGTGCTTATAACTTAGTGCGAATTCGAGACGGTGACGAATGAAAGACCGCTTTTAACACCAGAGACAGTCACTATGAATACCTCGTCATGCCTTTCGGTCTGTGTAATGCACCTGCAGTGTTTCAGGACTTCGTAAATGACGTGTTTAGGGATTTACTGTTATCATCGGTGGTGGTATACCTGGATGATATACTAATTTTTTCTCCCGACCTGGAGACACATCGGTTGGATGTGATCAGGGTTCTATCACGTCTAAGGGAGCACTCTCTGTTTGCCAAACTCGAGAAATGTATATTTGAGCAAGCCTCTCTACCCTTCTTAGGCTGTATCATTTCTCATGAGGGATTGGCAATGGATCCTGCGAAGCTTTCTGCAGTTATGGAATGGGCTGAACCTCATTCCTTGAAAGCAGTACAACGCTTCCTGGGATTCATAAATTATTACCGGCAATTTATACCACACTTTTCTACCTTGGTAGCTCAGTGGCTTTGACTAAAAAGGGCACCAATCCTAAGGTCTCGTCTACTGAGACATCCCAGGCTTTCAAGGCAGTTAAAGAACATTTGTCATCTGCTCCTGTCCTCCAAAGACCTGACAAGAATAAGCCCTTTCTTATGGAGGTGGACGCGTCCTCTGTAGGAGCTGGAGCAGTTCTATATCAAAAGAACAGCTCAGGTAGAAAAAGATCATGTTTTTTCTTTGCAAAGACGTTCTCTCCTGCTGAGAGGAACTACATTATTGGTGACAGGGAACTACTTGGCCTAAAATTAGCATTGGAAGAGTGGCGTCACTTGCTCGAGGGAGCCAGGCAGCCCTTTCAGGTCTTTACAGACCATAAGAACCTGACATATTTGCAAATGGCACAACGTTTGAATCCTCGGCAAGCTCGCTGGTCCTTGTTTTTCTCTCGGTTTAACTTCTCCATTAATTATCTTACCGGGAGTAAGAATAATAAGGCCGATGCACTCTCTCGCTCTATGGAATCATCTCATGAAGAGAATGAGGACCCTCATCTCATTCTTCCATCTAGGGTTTTTCACAAACTCTCTCCTGTAACATTAGACCAAATCCCACCGGGCAAGACCTTTGTTCCGCCTAATCGACAAAATGATATATTGTCGTGGGCCCACACCTCAAAGGTGGGTGGGCATTTTGGTATTAGACGGACACGAGAGTTACTCGAGAGGAGGTATTGGTGGCCACACTTAGCCAGCCACGTCAAGAGATATGTCGGTTCCTGCTACTCATGTGCTCGCAACCGTCCGTTACGGCAGAGACCGGCTGGGCTCTTGCATCCTTTGCCAGTATCAGATAGACCATGGGAGGTGATAGGCATGGACTTTGTGGGTGATCTTCCGTGTTCACAGGGACATCGATTTGTGTGGGTCATTACAGACCATTTCTCCAGGATGGTTCATCTCGTACCGTTAGCAAGAATCCCATCTTCCAGGGTACTAGCCAAACTATTCCTCAAGCATGTCTTTAGGCTTCACGGGATGCCAGATCGTTTCATTTGTGATAGAGGTCCGCAATTTGCTTCCCGTTTCTGGCGAGATCTTTGTAGCCTTCTGCAAATTGAGTTGAATCTCTCTTCGGCATACCATCCGGAGACCAATGGTTTGGTTGAGCGTACCAATCAATCCATGATTATATACCTTCGACACTTTGTTGCTGAGAACCATGATAACTGGTCCTCCCTCCTACCCTGGGCAGAGTTTGCCCTTAACAATTCTCTGGCTGAGGCCACTGGGCAGACACCGTTCGTACTCAAAAATGGGCAACACCCAAGGGTACCGGTACCGTTTCCCGCTGCTGCACCTCCTCCTCTTGTGGCCCACTGGGCGACTAATGCCAGAGAGGTCTGGGATCGGACTCAAGAGTCGATCCAAGCAGCTAAGGACCGTATGAAGATGGTGTCCGATCTGTTTCGTCGCCCAGCCCCTGTCTTTTCTCCTGGTGACTTTGTGTGGCTCTCTGCAAAAAACGTGAAACTTAGAGTGAGCTCTGTCAAATTTGCTCCTCGCTTCCTGGGTCCTTATGAGGTTCTTCGACAGGTAAATCCTGTAGTCTACCAATTGAAGATACCCATCCACCTTAGGATCCATGACAAATTCCATGTTTCGCTGTTAAAGCCGGCTATTTTACCTCACGCTCGTGAAGTGCACTCTCCTGCCTCTGATTCCTCTCGCTCTAGCTATGAGGTACGAGACATAGTTGGTTCTAAGATGGTTCGAGGCCGCAGGTTCTTCTTGATAGATTGGGAGGGCTACGGCCCGGAACATCGCTCTTGGGAGCCTGAGGAGGCTGTCCATGCTCCCAACTTAGTTGCCGATTACCTGCATCGCCGGGAGGGGGGCCCTTGAGGGGGAGGTACTGTTACGGTTGCTGTAGCTCTGGAGACTATGTCCGGATTTCTTGCTACTGCACATGTGCGAGCACTGGAGACTATGTTCGGATTTCTTGCTACTGCACATGTGCAAGCGCTGGAGACAAAGTCCTATCTTGGAGCCATTGCACATGTGCGGGTGACATCATCGCTGACGCGAGGTCACATGTCTCTGACACCTTCTAAGCTGATTGGCCGCTGGTCATGTGCTTGTGACACGTGGTCACATGTCTCTGACACCTTCTATGCCGATTGGTCGCAGGTCATGTGCTTGTGACGCTTTGCTCGGTGATAGGCCAGCGTGACATCATTGCTGTCATTCTGGCAGCGGATTGGCTCTGGTGTCCTCCATCTTGGATGAGGCACAAAGTCTATATAACACCCTGACGCACGCCGCCCGGCGCTCAGTCCTCTTGGTTCCTGCATAGGAGTAGACGCTCTGTGCATGTCCTTTGCGGCACCTATTCTATCTAGGTGAGCGTTATCGGTAGGGTAACGCTCTTGTACCTTGCAGCTTATGCTGTGGTCCGTATCCTTGCACCTTAGTGGAGCGGACATAGGCTGGTGCTTTCTGCACATGGTCTGACTGGGCCTTGTGGTTCTACTCTGAGGTGAGCGCTATCGGTAGGGTAGCGCTCCTGTACCTTTCAGCCGTACTGTTGTCCGTGTCCTCGCTAGTGTTGAGCGCAGTTCGCGGTTCTCCAGTTCGCGGTTCGAGTGATTTTGGGGGCTGTTCTAGATCGAACTAGAACTCGAGCTTTTTGCTAAAGTTCGATAGTTCTAGTTACGTTCCAGAACGGTTCTAGCAGCAAAAAGCAGGGCTTTTTACAGCTACAGTGTGCAGGAGCCATTGCTGGCAGCCTGCCAGAAGCTGGTAACCAAGATAAACATCGGGTATCCAAGCAAAGCGCTTTGGTTAGTAACCCAATATTTATCCTAGTTACGTGTGCAGGAAGCCGACACTTCCCCGCTCAGCTCGCTCCGCCCCCTCCTGCACGCGGCATGTACACATACATACACACACACACACACACTCACACTCACCTGTCCCCAGCCATGCAGTCCACGACACTGACGTCCTCAGCGCCACATGACCCCGCTAGGCTCCACCCACTTCGCAGTCCGCCGCCAGCACACATGGCTCCGCCCACCTGGCACTCTGCACACATGGTCCCGCTAGGCTCCGCCCACCTGACACTCTGCACACATGGTCCCGCTAGGCTCCGCCCACCTGGCACTCTGCACACATGGTCCCGCTAGGCTCTGCCCACCTGGCACTCTGCACACATTACCCCGCTAGGCTACGCCCACCTGGCACTCTGCACACATGGTCCTGCTAGGCTCCGCCCACCTGGCACTCTGCACACATGGTCCCGCTAGGCTCCGCCCACCTGGCACTCTGCACACATTTCTCCGCTAGGCTTCGCCCACCTGGCACTCTGCACACCTGGCACTCTGCACCCATGGTCCCGCTAGGCTCCACCTACCTGGAACTCTGCACACCTGGCACTCTGCACACATTACCCCGCTAGGCTCCGCCCACCTGGCACTCTGCACAAATTACCCCGCTAGGCTCCGCCCACCTGGCACTCTGCACACCTGGCACTCTGCACACATTACCCCGCTAGGCTCCGCCCACCTGGCACTCTGCACACATGGTCCCGCTCGGCTTACCTGCGGTGATGAAGTCCCGACCTCAGCGCTGTCACTGTCCTCCATGGCCGCTGCTTGTCACATCACCTTCTCTCGCTTCAGACCCGAGACTGACTAGCGGTGACGTCACGGGCCGCTCGCGATACCTGGCTGTGAAGATGATTGAAGTCAGTGTGCAGGAGATCAGCGCAGGTAATGTACCTCGCTGACAGCAGCACTTGTCATCTCCTGCAGTGACCTGGGCTGACCCATTGATGTTAGCTCAGGTCACTGCACTGCTCTCCCAGCCAATGGGGAACATCCTGCTCTTCATTGACTGGGACAGTGTGGATCGTCATGGCAACCCCTTGGATTACACCAGACCTGGATTTGTTTTTCTTTCTAATAAATTGGTTAAAGAGGGAATGTAATGGGGGAGTGTTTTTTCAAATAAAAATGTGTTTGTCGTCTATTTTTTTTATTATTGACTGGGTTGGTGATGTCGGGTATCTGAAAGACGCCTGACCTCACCAACCCCAGGGCTTGATGCCAGGTGACATTACACATCTGGTATTAACCCCATATATTACCCCGTTTGCCACCGCACCAGGGCACGGGATGAGCTGGGGCGAAGCACCAGGATTGGCGCATCTAATGGATGCGCCACTTCTGGGGCGGCTGTGGCCTGCTATTTTTAGGCTGGGGAGAGTCCAATAACCATGGATCTCCCTAGTGTGAGAATATCAGACCCCAGCTGTCTGCTTTACCTTGGCTGGTGATCCAATTTTGGGGGGACCCCTACGTGTTTTTTTTTTAAAATTATTTATTTAATTTAAAATAACAGCGTGGCGTGTTACACGTCTTGGCTCTCTTGTTGCAAGGAATGAGGTGGTCCCCCATTCCTTGTCGGCCACGAGCCCTACTGCTCAGCAGCACCAAAGGTCTGGGAGACTGCAGGAGTTGCCTTCTCAGAGACACAGCAGAAGGGTGACACCTAGTGGTTCTCCCCTTGCAGGGAATGGAGCGGTCTCCCATCCCTTGCCTGCCACGAGCTCTCCTGCTCAGCATCATGGAGGTTCTGGGAAGTTGTGCAGTGTGCAAAGAATAGATGCTCAGGGAAGCAGCAAGACTTCCCATGTCTCTGCACATTGTGAAACCGGGGATCCCGCCTTTATGACCCAGAGGCAGGAGGATGAGCATGTGCTCCACGTGACGTCTTCTGATTCGCTCACTGATATCACACGGCCCCATGACGAGGCTGGTGATGTGCTGAATCCTGACTGGCTGGGCCAGGACGTCACGAACCGTGATTGAGTCACGCCCGTCTCGCGCCCGCCCTTGGGTGGAGCTACACCTCCTTAAAAGCTCCCCCTGCCATCATGGCGGTGCGCGACCGTCCTTCTATGTTTGGATGTCTGGCAGCGTGCTGCCACGCCACTGTACAGATGTCATTGTCTTTCGTGGGCTTTGCCCTTGCTGCTCAGGCAGCACCTGGTTTGCAGGCCGTGTTCCTGCCTTGCTGCTCCGGCAGTATCTCCTTCAACAGGCCGTGTTCCTGTCCCAGGTGAGCTCCTCGAGTCTCCACCGGACTCACCTGGTTATTGAAAGCACACGTGCGTGGGCACCTCTGTGCTACCCTCGTGCCATATCCTGTGACTCCCGCTGGCACACGTGCGTAGGCACCTCTGTGCGTCCCCGTGCAACAGGTACACCGTACGAGAAGCCCCGAGCCATACAACCCTCACGGGTTAGGGCGGACCGATGTACATAGATCGTCTGTGACGTTCCAGACGATCACTAGTAGCAACCCGCTCACTCTTTCCTGACCATAGCAGCGGTCCCTTACACCGCACAGTGGACCTTGACCGGCGGAAGCTGTCCATTTCCCATCTTGGCACGCTTCCCCGGGTCCCCCTCGTAACAGTGGCGTGCCCTCAGTTTTGAATTACCAGCCAAGGTGAAGCTGCCAGCTGTGGTCTGCAGGCTGCAGCCGTCTGCTTTACCCTAGCTGGCTACAAAAATAGGGGAAACCCCACGTCCATTTTTTTTTTCATTTTTTTGGCTAAATACAAAGCTAAGCACCCCTTAGTGCAACTTGAAAGGCACCAAAGGGTGCAAAATTACAAAATGCAGGAGAGTGGGACATTATGTGTCTTTCTGCCATTATAATGACAGAAAAGACTGATATGAAGTGTACAAGCACAAGAAAATCACCAGAGCGCTCTACGCTGTGAAAAGCAGTAGAAAATGGCACTGGAGTGAACATGTGACCGTCTCATGTAGGTTGAAGCTATGGATCCTGGGTAAATTTATGTATTTTCCCTCCTTCCCAGTACACAAAAAAAACGGAAGGCACACGGGTGACAAACAGATGACATACGGACCGTCTACGGAACGGAAACGGATGCCACACGGATGCACCCGTGAAAAAAAACGGACTGTTTTTTGCAGACCACAAAAATGGATCGGTCGTGTTAATGCAGCCTTATTCTGATCTGCTGTTTATAAACAGCAGGCAGAAATAAGTGAATAGCGCCCCCCAGCGTCAGAAAATCTCCGGGGTTTCAGGGCTAGCTGAGACCCTGGAGATCATGATTCAGGACTGTTTTTCTGGTCCCCGCTCATGGGATCACAGGTATACACCGTACACCGATGATCACGTTACAGTAAATGACATTGTCGGTAAAAAATTATTTATCTCCCATCTGGCATGAACAGACATGATAAATCTCCTCCCCGGTCCCCTCCGGTCCCCCAGTGTCGCCAAAGTGCCCCCCCTGATGCCCTCGCAGAAATCCAAGATGGCCGCGCGTACAGTAGCGCGCCGGCCGCATTCACCCTACTCCTCTGATTTCTGTCGCATGTGCCATGACACATGCGACAGAAAACTCCTCCCCAGGCCCTGCCAGGTAACCCCCTATAACCCCACCGGTGTTCCCCGGTGTCCCACGGTACCTGTGCAGCGTTGATCCCCCCCACTGCCCTCTCCTTCACAATAGACGCTGCCGCATGCACAGAGCGGCTGTCAGCTCAGCTTCCTGTGTTCAGACACAGTGAGTGGTGGTTATGCATCTGTAAGCTAAATGGGTGGCACGGTGGCTCAGTGGTTAGCACTGCCATCTTGCAGCGCTGAGGTCCTGGGTTCAATTCCCACCAAGGACACCATCTGCAAGGAATTTGTATGGTCTCCCCGTGTATGCGTGGGTTTCCTCCCACACTCCAAAGACATACAGCGCTATGGAATAAATAACGCTATATAAATGAATAAATTATTATTATTACTGCAATGCCCTGCTCATGAGGTAAGGAACATAATTGATCAGGAGAGCTATATACTACATTTCCAAATGGAGGGATTTGCTTTTATAGTTTCCCTGCTCAACGACTACCAAACATGAGAGTCCGTTATACGCCACAAGAAAACGCATCTAAATAGCGAGCTCTGTTGTTTAGTATTCCTTCAGCTGGATAACTGGACTTAAAGGGGTATTCCATCTCCAAGATCCTATCCCCAATATATAGTAGGTGGAATAGCAATAATATCAGCAAATACCAATATTTGGAAATGTAGAATAGTTCTCCTGATTAGGCATGCCCTTACCTCATGAGCAGGGCATTGCAGCTTTGGTAGCAACCATTACGACATGGACTCTGCTGCTGTGGACCCGGGGAGAGAGAGTGCAGATTCATTGCACCCACACTCCTCACATGAAGGGTCTACACTCCTAGAAAATGGGGGATACGTTCCCTGAGTGTCTCCCCCCATATTCTAGATGGTCCAGAGTCGTCGTGGGACCCCTTTATTTTTTTTCTTACAATAAATTGGTGAAAGAGGGAATGTTTTGGGGACTGTTTTTTCAAATAAATTTCTTTTGTCGACTTTTTTTTTGCTAGTATTGACAGTTTATGATGTTGGGTATCTAATAGACGCCATGACATCACAAACTACTGGGCTTGATCTCAGGTGACTTTACAGCTAGTATCAACCCGATTTATTACCCCGTTTGCCACTGCACCAGGGCACGGGATGAGCTGGGGTGAAGCGCCAGGATTGGTGCATCTAATAGATACGCCACATCTGGGGTGCCTGCGGCCTGCTATTTTTAGGCTGTGAAAACCCAATAACTATGGACCTTCCCACCCTGAGAATACCAGACGACAGCTGTCCGCTTTACCTTGGCTGGTGATCCAATTTGGGGGGGGACCCTACTTTTTTTGTGTAATTATTAATATTTATATTTATTTATCGCCGCTGGCGAGGAAGTCTAGCAGGGCCGTGGAAGGACTGGGCCGTGGCACTTGATAGGGCCGTGGGTTTGGACGGGTCGGGACAATATATTGCTCACCCGCGTGTCGCTCTGCGGCCTCCATCCTGTAGCCCACGTCCTCGAGTGCCCTCTGGTTTTCTCTCCACCGGTCCACCTCCAGGTGCAGTGTGCTCAGCCTCCGGGCAAGGTTCTTCATCTCCTCCCGGATCTCGCTCAGCTCAGGGTCCATTCCCCCGGTTCCCGGTGCACTCTTCTGTGGCTTCTCTGCCATGCTACCGGCCTGGTGAATACTCTCTGCTGCACTGCTCGGGTGCTCGACCACGCCACTCGGCTGCATCCTTTCCCTTCTCGGAGGTGGGGCCGGAGGCTGCACCAGCATCTGGCGCCAGACTGGCGCCCAGCCCATCACGGCCGGCACCGCTCCGCTTGCAATCAGGTACATTCTTGTTCTTAGCCCAAGAAAAAATAATGATGTATTTTCTCCAAAATAAGAGAGTACACAGTCCAATTCACATACAAATTGATTTTTTTATTTAATGACAGCATAACAAAAAACACCACACTATTAAAAGAGATGCACACAGAATGAAGTAAAAATGGGACCAGCGGCATACAAAAATTGGCATCAAATTTCATTATCGCCGTTCCAAACTGACAAATGTTTTAAATATCCAATCAAGTAATGCAGGACAAAAACACCCACTCCTAACAAAGTGCATATAGTGCCTAATTGCGTATGCATCACAATGAGGTAGATAGGTAAATGAAAACCAGCATCACTATGAGATAATCTATTTGTCGTGTAGAGACTTAGACAATCAATAACTGCCACCTCCTGCTAGTGCTGTGAGCTAGTAACCACAAGGAGTTATATGCGCTATTCTTCGCATGTCAGAATGAACAAGTGAGCCCATCTTACCATACACCAAAACTTCCAGATTATAGGCAGATCACCATACCCCATATACGGACCAAGTGCATGGCTATGTACACACTGTCAACCAATGACACTCAACATACTGCGCCCCTTGGTGGTAAGATGGAAATAGAAAGAGGAGATTACCTGCACGGAGGATATGAAAGTGCCACGGTCTCATAGGCAACCCGACGCGCGTTTCGCACCCGGCTTCGGTGTATCTGGAAGTTTTGGTGTATGGTAAGATGGGCTCACTTGTTCATTCTGACATGCGAAGAATAGCGCATATAACTCCTTGTGGTTACTAGCCCACAGCACTAGCAGGAGGTGGCAGTTATTGATTGTCTAAGTCTCTACACGACAAATAGATTATCTCATAGTGATGCTGGTTTTCATTTACCTATCTACCTCATTGTGATGCATACGCAATTAGGCACTATATGCACTTTGTTAGGAGTGGGTGTTTTTGTCCTGCATTACTTGATTGGATATTTAAAACATTTGTCAGTTTGGAACGGCGATAATGAAATTTGATGCCAATTTTTGTATGCCGCTGGTCCCATTTTTACTTCATTCTGTGTGCATCTCTTTTAATAGTGTGGTGTTTTTTGTTATGCTGTCATTAAATAAAAAATCAATTTGTATGTGAATTGGACTGTGTACTCTCTTATTTTGGAGAAAATACATCATTATTTTTTCTTGGGCTAATTACCTATGTGTATGGGAGTGTCCGTATATATATTGACCGTCTTTTGAAAATACATTCTTGTTCTTGTCTGGTCTGGCATTTAGACTCTTTCTGCCAGCCAGCCAGCTTTTCTAGTCGCCATGTCTTCTCCCTCCGCTCTCCATAGCGGGCACTGCTTCGCGCTCTTTTCTTAGACAAGGGGGCGGGGCTTACTTTCGCGCCCTTTCTTCAGGCACGCCCCCCTTCTTTACGCTCTCAGCAGCGCTAATGGCGGCGGTTTCCACAGTAAAACACAGTCTTTTCAAAGGCGCACAGTACCCGGTGGGCGCCGGGCACGAAATCCTGTTCGTGACGCCAAAGTTGACTCGCCCACCCCAGGGCTATGGGACACCCGGTGCCGGGCCGGACTAGTCCGGGGGTCGTCAGTGGTGGCGGGGCCCGACTCCGTGGCCCTGGTGGGTGTCAATAAAATATGGCTGATGACTTGGTGATGAATAAAGTTTGTGTTCGTGACGCCACCTGTGGTATGCGGCTATTAAGCCGCCGCTGCTGTGTAAGGCCTCCGGGGTGATGATACGGCAGCAATGGTGGTACTGCTCTCCACAGGCGGAGCGGTACCCCGGGGCACAGTTGGTGCTCGTGAGAGTCTATGGTGTAGTGGAAGGCTAAGCAGATAAAAAAACAGAGACCACTCCAAGGGTGCAGTTTCAAGTTGTTTACTCACACATCCTGGTAGAAGCACACTGGTGCCTCTGGACTGCTGGAACCCACTGTCAAGGACCTCCGCCGTTTCTGGGTAATTTCTGGGATGAAAGCCGGTACACTTCTCTCTAAAGTGTCCCTGTCTTCAGCTGTCTCCTTAAGCCTAGCTCTTTTAGGATGAACCTGCTCGGCCTCCACTACAGCCTCCAGGCTGGGGGGTCACCTGTCGGATGATTCTCCCCTTTCTAGAGGTTCTGCTGTGGGCTGTGGCCCGGGGAGTTTACAACTTTCCCTGGGCCTTGGTTTTTACTGTTTGGAGATGATTTTGCACTTCTCCGGTTTCTAGGGACCGTCCCCTGTTGCAGCTTGATCCCTCCACCGATGTTCCTGTGGAACAGGGACCACAGCTCACCAGCTATCCGTGGCCCTGGAATCCCTTCGTTCCCTGCTTGGTGTCACCTGGACCCTCTGAGTACCAGGATCTTCACCAGGAAGCGTCACCTTCTTTCCTTAGCTCCTGTCTGACTAGAGCTGTCTTTTCTTCTCTCCTTCTCGTATGCCTCCTGCAGACCTCCTCCTCCTTCCCCTCACACTCTTCAACTCCAACTTCTCACTAACTACACTTGACCTTCCTTTCTCTGACTGTTCTCTGGTGGCTCCTCTCACCTCCCCAGTTGCTAAGCTGTACCCTATAGGAGCAGGGATGGGTCTTACGGCCCCTCCCAGCATGCAGCATGGGAGGGTTGCTGCCACTATCCCTGGTCCCAGTGTGTACCTAACAATGGGTGTTGTGTAGATTTGCCAGGGGACCGGCGTTCACTCCTTTCCTCACCCAGAATTGAGCATCACACCGCTGGATGGGGTGCAATGTCCTGTGGCGACGGAAGCCTCAGGGGCGCCACATAATAATGAGCGGAGACTGCTCGCGCTTGCTCAGTATCCTTTTTTCTCATGATCCTGTTTGAACTTTCTTCACCTCGGTCCACACAGTGATTTTTATACATGTATTTCTATTGCAACAATCCTGCACTCAACACACTTCATCCGACCACTTAAATAAAAATTCTTTAGGCTCAATATTTATATTTAATAGATATCATCATTTTTTCACACTTTTATTGGATGATTACACAAACATATATTTTTATATATATTTTTCTATACACATATATATATTTTTTTGTATTTTTACACATATATATTTATATATATATATTTATTTATATATTTTTTTTTATTTATTCATATGTATATATATATAAAAAAATGTCACATTCACTTTTTGTATCACTGTTTTTGTATCTGTGATCTAATGATACCAACTATGCTTATATACATCCAGTACCCTTGAAACCAAAACTGGTTATACCCTCTCTCTCTCTTTTTTCTTTTTCCCTTTTTTTCTCTCCCTTGCTCAGTTACAACTTTTTTTCATTTCCCTCTGAGAGCTCTACGTGGCGATTAGTCACTGGTCTACTGACGTCATTCCTGCTGACGTGGCTATCCCCTTTGTTAATGCTATATACAGTTAGGTCCAGAAATATTTGGACAGTGACACAATTTTCGCGAGTTGGGCTCTGCATGCCACCACATTGGATTTGTAATGAAACCTCTACAACAGAATTCAAGTGCAGATTGTAACGTTTAATTTGAAGGTTTGAACAAAAATATCTGATAGAAATTGTAGGAATTGTACACATTTCTTTACAAACACTCCACATTTTAGGAGGTCAAAAGTAATTGGACAAATAAACCAAACCCAAACAAAATATTTTTATTTTCAATATTTTGTTGCGAATCCTTTGGAGGCAATCACTGCCTTAAGTCTGGAACCCATGGACATCACCAAACGCTGGGTTTCCTCCTTCTTAATGCTTTGCCAGGCCTTTACAGCCGCAGCCTTCAGGTCTTGCTTGTTTGTGGGTCTTTCCGTCTTAAGTCTGGATTTGAGCAAGTGAAATGCATGCTCAATTGGGTTAAGATCTGGTGATTGACTTGGCCATTGCAGAATGTTCCACTTGTTAGCACTCATGAACTCCTGGGTAGCTTTGGCTGTATGCTTGGGGTTATTGTCCATCTGTACTATGAAGCGACGTCCGATCAACTTTGCGGCATTTGGCTGAATCTGGGCTGAAAGTATATCCCGGTACACTTCAGAATTCATCCGGCTACTCTTGTCTGCTGTTATGTCATCAATAAACACAAGTGACCCAGTGCCATTGAAAGCCATGCATGCCCATGCCATCACGTTTCCTCCACCATGTTTTACAGAGGATGTGGTGTGCCTTGGATCATGTGCTGTTCCCTTTCTTCTCCAAACTTTTTTCTTCCCATCATTCTGGTACAGGTTGATCTTTGTCTCATCTGTCCATAGAATACTTTTCCAGAACTGAGCTGGCTTCATGAGGTGTTTTTCAGCAAATTTAACTCTGGCCTGTCTATTTTTGGAATTGATGAATGGTTTGCATCTAGATGTGAACCCTTTGTATTTACTTTCATGGAGTCTTCTCTTTACAGTTGACTTAGAGACAGATACACCTACTTCACTGAGAGTGTTCTGGACTTCAGCTGATGTTGTGAACGGGTTCTTCTTCACCAAAGAAAGTATGCGGCGATCATCCACCACTGTTGTCATCCGTGGACGCCCAGGCCTTTTTGAGTTCCCAAGCTCACCAGTCAATTCCTTTTTTCTCAGAATGTACCCGACTGTTGATTTTGCTACTCCAAGCATGTCTGCTATCTCTCTGATGGATTTTTTCTTTTTTTTCAGCCTCAGGATGTTCTGCTTCACCTCAATTGAGAGTTCCTTAGACCGCATGTTGTCTGGTCACAGCAACAGCTTACAAATGCAAAACCACACACCTGTAATCAACCCCAGACCTTTTAACTACTTCATTGATTACAGGTTAATGAGGGAGACGCCTTCAGAGTTAATTGCAGCCCTTAGAGTCCCTTGTCCAATTACTTTTGGTCCCTTGAAAAAGAGGAGGCTATGCATTACAGAGCTATGAATCCTAAACCCTTTCTCCGATTTGGATGTGAAAACTCTCATATTGCAGCTGGGAGTGTGCACTTTCAGCCCATATTATATATATAATTGTATTTCTGAACATGTTTTTGTAAACAGCTAAAATAACAAAACTTGTGTCACTGTCCAAATATTTCTGGACCTAACTGTATCTCACTCTGTGCAGCAACACATGTTATGCTGTTCTTTCTTGTTCTGTTTTTGTCCTGATGAAGAAGGCGGCTATGCCTTCGAAACGCGTTGACTCATGCAAATAAAGTAAAGGATTTCATCACACCTCCTGGATTTGTGTTTTTTTAACGCAGCATCATACCCGTTTTTCCTCATCTACCCTGTGATCTACATTTTTTCATCGGGGCTGCGGCTGACCACTATATGCACTTTCTGCCTAAATGCTTGCAAAGGAGTTGTGCCTGTCACAACTGTAACAGGTGAGTACCTGTCTCTTTACGTACATCCCCTTGTCTACCAGATAAGACCCTATTTTGCGCTTCTCTCCTCCACAGTTTTCCTGAGCTCATAACCAAATAAAAGGGGTTATTTACAGGGGAGAATTTGTCAGTGACGCCACCCGTGGGTTGCGGTGATGATTGGTGACACCGCTGCTGCCTTGGTATGGGATGCCCGGGGCTGATGGAGTGGGGCAGCAGGATGGTATCCCCTCCACGGGTAGGGGAGGTGTTGTCCCGGGGCCAAGGTGTATTGGGAAGGATGCTGTGGAGCGTATTCTGCAGGGTTGTACCAGGTGGTATTAGCGTACTCCCTGTTCTAGAAGAATGCACACAGAGTCCAAATGGTAGACCAAATTGCCAGTGACTGGTGACCTCCGGTGATTGTATTCGGGTCCCACACCCTGGTACAGCAAACAGGGTGTGAGGTTTTCTGACTTTTTGCCTTGTTTTGTCATTTTGCTTTAATCTGTTTTTTCTTCATTAGCCATCTTGCTTCCTGTTCTGTTGCCCTCACCTTTGCCATCAGTCAATATGGATTCCTCAGCTTCTATGTTCCCGCCCTGTTCCCTGCCAATTACCTGCTTAAGCCATCTCAGCTGATGGACCAGTGCTTCTGAATCCTGTTTGCAGTCTGCCTGTAACCTGGTCTCCTGAAGTCTTTGGAAGAACTACTTTTCTGCCATCCTCTGCTTTGGATCCCTGGAACTCGTGTCCACACTGGAACCGTTCTGCTCTGCCATGGACACTTACAAGTACAGTAAGAGAGACTGCATTATACTTTGACACTTCTGCTGAACTTTGAGGATCCATTCCTGTTTAATTTGTTCCCAGCCTCTGCACCCTGCAACTGTTTAACCCTTCATATTTTGTGCACTTACTTGTATGAAGTAATACAAGAACTGTTTATCAAACCTGTGTTCCTGCGTTTCCCTTGTACCTTTGCACTAGACTCTATACAAACAGTATTTAACACCTTACACAGGGGTCCCTTCCTCCTGCACTTAGTGTTTGTGTCCTTAGTTTGACTACTCCACTTCAAACGGGGAAGTCCACTCCTGGTGATTTTGTGTGTAGGGAGTTGTAGCCCACGAGAGCTGACCTGTGGGATTTTAGCAGGCAATTGTGGAGCCCTATCCCCCTCGTTGGGCTTCTGTCTCGCTCTATCTGTGCCTCCTGTGGGACAAGATGTGGAATTTTGTCCCCGCTGTAAATTAGAAAGGTGCTTGAAGCTGTCCTTTCTCTAGGGTCCAGGTATCCAGACTGTGCACGGCCTCCGGACCGGATTCCCGCTATTGATACCGGCGGGCTACAACCCTGCCCCAGTCCACTTAAGGTCTCCCGCGACCGGATCTCCGTCACCTCTGGCCCTGTCTGCCGACTGCCACCTAATCAGTAGTCCAGAGGCTCCAACCCCTGACTACCCTGTGACTTCACACTCCTCTCTCTTCCTCCTTAGCTTGACTGTCTTGTTCCCTCCCAGAATACCTCAGGACCCCTAGGTGGGCATCACCATCCACTTGGCCCTGACCACTGGTATGTCCCTATTGTCATGGGGAGTGACTAGACTTTGCTGGCTGATGTTGTGTACCTGGGTGTGGGTTTGTGTTTATATTCCAAGGAGGATAGAGTCCTGCACCTGAAAGATCTGTGCAGTCTCTGTGATAACCTGGTTTTGCCAGGGCGTCGCACTTACATCAATTTCTAGGCCATTATCCTGTTCTCGATGCTCTGCTGCCACACGGTTGTTGTGTTCTTACTTCCGCCCTGGTCTAGTATGTCATGACGCATAGCCTGGGACAACGCAGTCCAGCTGTGAGGCAATTTGCATATGTGGAGTGAGTGAGCACAGATGAAGGACCTCTGTCCCATTCTGCAGAGTGTAGAAATGGCTGCTAGGATGGTTAGCACTAACAATGCCATCATCATCACTATTCCGGTCACCTTCATGCAGGAGCAGACTTTGAATAGTCTATGGGAGGAGGAAGTGGTGGAGGAAGAAGAGGAGGATGCGGAAAGGAGACGAGTTTCTGTAAGGTCCAGACTGTCTTCACACAAGTGGGTGAAATGGGCGGTGGAGTACAGTGATCGAAGAGGGCTAATTGTACCGTACAAACTTAGTGAAGATGCAGGAGCTGAGGAACAAATGGAGAAGGTCAACAAGAAAGAGGTGATGGGTGCGTAACAGTCATGAGATTAAGAAGATATTGATCCCCCTCTGTGTTGTCCGTGGTGGTGGGAGGGGACTTAGGAAGCAAACTTGAGTGATTTTCCACCACTAGCACACCATGGACTTGGACCTCATGGAAGCACCTGACACATAGTGCAGCAATAAGGTGCTTATCTGCAACATGATTCCCAAATTATTAGGCTTAGAAATAGTGTGGATTACTGGGTTGCCACTCTGGTAGATCCACAGTACAAGAGTACATTTTCTGTTTCTTGAGTTCGCCATCATGCCTTGGAGGTTTTGTGATGCCCGGCAGCAAGCCTTCTCTCAACAGCAGTAGTTTAAGTGACAGAAGCAATTTCTGTGAGTTGTGGCACACATTTTTTAGACTATCCCTTACACCAGCAGAACAGAGTACAAGTCTGACACACTGTGAACGACTGGAGAGGATGGTGCAGGAGTATCTAGAGCTCAATATTGATGCTATCAGGGGGATTGGATCCTTTAACATTTTTGTCTTCAAAGATGGAACAGTGGTCTCATCTTGCCAGGGTTGTCTTGGAGGTTTTGTCATGCCTGGCAACCACTGTTGTCTCAGAACGTATCTTCAGCGCTGCTGGGGGTGTCCTGATGGATAAGTGTGTCCGGCTGATCACCTAACTTTCATCAAGATGAACAAGTCATGTACTTTAATGACTTTTCCACCCAAGTCACCGACTGTTAAGACTAGGCAATGGTGTAGTTCTCTGTATGTTGCATTGATCTCTCATTATTTCAGTCTGTGACACATTTATCATGGCTTCTGTGGTTGCAATTGCTAATGCTGCTGATATTACTAACAAGTGCCTTGATGGCGCAACAATCAAACACTGTTAATTTTACAATTTGGCTTTCTTATATACATGAAGAACCTAACATTCCTCCTATTCCTCCTTTTTTTTTTTTTTTTTTTTTTTTTTTTTGGGAAATGTGGAGACTCCAAGTTGGATCTCCCAGTTGTGCATTGTCTGTACTTTCAGGCATCTCCCAGCACTAGGCCTACACCTGTCAGTCATCCACCTGTTACTGATCAATGTTTAAGCTAGAAATGCTGGGTCAAGCCTTGTTCCAGACCTTATCCTATGCATCCATGCTACTCCATTATACTATTTGTACTCTGGGGCAATTGATGCCAATTTTCCTGGTGTCTGCCCCTAATTTTTGAAAATGTAGAGACTCCAAGTTGGGTCTCCAAATCGTGTATTATCTGTAGTGGCAGGGATCTCAGAGCACCAGGCCTACTCCTGTCACTCATCCACCTCAATAGTTCTTATGTTAATAGTCTAGGAAACTAATGGCTGTGGCGCAACAGTGTGGATGCACTGTAAAATAGTTTGAACTGTTTTGGCACCTTCTGGGCCCTCTTAAAGGTGTTTATGCCTTTGTTTTTGCCTCTCATTGAATTTAATGGAGTTCGGATATTTTCAAAGAGCTGTTTGGCAAACAAAGGTAAAATCGACGAATACGAACTGAATCGAACCTTGGGAGGTTCGCTTATCTCTAATGCCGTGCACGTTCGCTCATCACTATGTGTAAATCAATAAAGTTTGGAGAGCCTCTTATATGCTGACTCCTGTATATGGTCATCTCGACTGCTGCAATACATGGAAGGCTACTTTGACACCATATTACTCTAAAAGCACCACTCTCCATTTATATAAATTGTATTTTGCTCATTTATTTTATCCTGTTCATATGACCTCTTTACTTGGAAGCAGCTGATGAGGAGAACTCTCAACCACTATACTTATTTTAGTAAGTCATGTCTGCTTATTCTACACGGTGGTCCAGAAACTCTTACAATGTGAATTATGTACACAATAATCCTCTGCCAAAATATATGTATTAAGTTATTTGTCTTCTGCCACAATCCCAATATTATATTAAAAGTTTGTAGATGTGTGTTTTTTTTTTTACAACTTCACATAATCATACCACTTGAAAGAGTTACTTTGCTGTGATAACAATATTGTAAGCATTTCCAACTCTGGTTCCTTTTGAGCCCTGAAGGTATTACAGTTTAAAATTAAATACGTGCTGATTATTCCATGTGAATGTTTCTTTAAACAAAGTCTTGGTTGATTCAATTAGAATAATTAACATTGTTCTATAGTCTTCTGCTTTGCAAAAAAGGAGTGAAGTTGTAAAATTAAGTGAGTGAATGCCAAGATTTTGATCAGAACAAAGGCAGTTGTGTCCAAGGATGGGCATTAAAACTTCCACATCAGCCATTATTAAGCTGCTTAGATTTATTTTGTTTTTAGGAAATGTCACTACATTCTCTGCAAGAACCAACACCCTGTTTCGATGGATTCTAAAGCTGGGTTCACAGATAGCGACAACGACGTCGCTGTTACGTCACCATTTTCTGTGACGCAACAGCGACCTAGTAAGTCGCTGTTATGATCGCTGCTTAGCTGTCAAACACAGCAGACGCAGCAGCGATCATAACGACACGCGTCGCTGTGGAAGCCATGCTGCACTTGGTAACTAAAGTAAATATCGGGTAACTATTACCCGATATTTACCTTGGTTACCACTGCACACGCTTAGCGCTGGCACCCTGCTCTCCTAGCCAGGGTACACATTGGGTTAATTACCCGATGTGTACTCCGTCTCCGGCTACGTGTGCAGGGAGCCAGCGCTAAGCGGTGTGCTCTCACGCTGCAAGTGCCGGCTCCCTGCTCACGTAGCTGGAGTAGACATCGAGTAATTAACCCAATGTGTACTCTAGCTAGGAGTGCAGGGAGCAGGGAGCCGGCACTGGCAGCGTGAGAGCGGCGGACGCTAGTAACTAAGGTAAATATCGGGTAACCAAGGAAAGGGCTTCTTGGTAACCCGATGTTTACTGTGGTTACAGCTTACCGCAGGCTGCCAGAAGCCGGCTCCTGCTCCCTGCTCGCTTCAGTTCGTCGCTCTCTCGCTGTCACACACAGCGATGTATGCTTCACAGCGGGAGAGCGATGAGCAAAAAATTGAAGCAGGACATTCAGCAACGACCGGCGACCTCACAGCAGGGGCCAGCTTGTTGCTGGATGTCACACACAGCGACAGCGACGGGACGTCACTGCTACGTCACAGAAAATGGTGACGTAGCAGTGACGTCATTGTCGCTGTGTGTGACACCACCTTAAGGATGTTATAATGAGTTGGCCACATGGTTCTATGCCAACGTCTCTGAGAGCCGATAAGATGATCATTTCATTAGCATAGTACAGTAATGGATATTGCAATATAGGGCAGCATTGGAGATTTGCAGCAGTGGAGTTCTTTTCTCACATCTCCCAAAGTGTAACATCTTTAGAAAATATGGATGGCCCCTCGTGTTACTTTAAGGACAAGATGATGGTGAAATTTAATTGTTATGATAATGTCTGCAAAGGTCTTCGGAATGTGATGGTGTTATATAAGCAAAGGATAAGTAAAGTAAAATAATCAAAATATACTAACATTATACATTGTTGCAAGTGTCTAGAAGATATGATATACATAGTGATGAGTGAGTGTAATCATTACTATTCGCTGCTCACACGGATAATATGGTATTCGGGGTACTCGTTACATTGCAAATTTTTGTGTACTCGTCACACGATATTCGGATGTCCTGCCCAGCAGATTTGGCGCCTGATTTGCAGCCACTAAACATGCTGGGTTTCTTAACCAATCACAGTAATGCCGCAGCAATCTTGGTTGTGGCATTAATGTGACTGGCTGGCCGTGCAGCGTCATAGGGTCTATAAGGTCTTGTGCACACGCTGCGTTTTTTGCCAAGTTTTGCAGTGTTGTTTGGGCACAGTTTTGGTCTCAAAACTGCATGCATTTCCTTCCCCAGGAAAGTCTATGAGATTTCATTTTTGCTGTCTGCACTTTGCAGGTTTTTTGTTTTTTTTTTGGCTGCAACTTTTTGGTGACCACAAAGTTGCAGCATGTCAATTCTTTTTGCTTTTGTTCCTGTGTTTTTCACCAGTGATCGGAGGACTCGTAGATCAATCTTTCGCCGACTTGGGGTTGCCGGGGGATTGATCCCTTGTAAAAAAAATAAGCTTTGGGGACCACAATCCGGCGCAAAAGGATAGAAGCTAGCACTTCATACTCACGATCACCGGGGTGGCTGTCACACTGCTCCCGCGGCCTCTCATTCTTCTTCACGAACTACTCATTAGCCTCATCATTACATATGCACTGCTTCCCCCCCCCCACCACTGGCATCTGTGATTGGTTGAAGTCAGACGAGTCTGTGGTGCCCCTGAGGCTTCAGGTGCCACAGAGGTACTGCATCTGAGCCAGAGGTGTGGTGCCCCATCCCTGGGTAAGGAAGAGGTTATCTACCAGTAGACACAAAACACAGACACTCTCACTGAGCAACACTCTATCAGACTAGGGTAATTTTGGCTGCTGGGGGCGGTGGAGTCTAGTTAGTGGGAGCAAAATGTAAGAAGTTAGACAGTCAAAAAAAAGCAGTGGAGGAGTGAAGACCTATTGTCTTCTGCACAAGAGAGAAGGGGTCCTAGAGCCCATGGGAAGTGTGCCATGCACCCGTGGTATTATTCCACATACGACATATAGGAGTGGAGGGACTTGGTCGCAGATGGGGTCCAGTTTCTAGACTAGAGGAGAAGAACCAACGTGCTCATCTATTAAAACTGGAGGCTAAGGATACAGCTAGTACCAAAGCCAACTCTGCACATGAATCCGCTGGAAAGTGACCACATAGGGCTAAGGGATAGAGCTTCAAGCCACCCGACAGGGTCCGCAGACACCGGCTCAGGGCACTGTGTGTGTAGGCGTGGGATAGGCGGGCAAGAAGTCAGCACAGGAAGATGACCAGGGAAGGAACATAAGCAGAGTGCACCGGTCTTGACCTCTAAACTACCTGGGATTGACTGGAGCCATCACAGTGGAACCCAGCACTCCAAAAGTGGTCACTGACTAGTCGTGTTACCTTGAAACCTGCTACAGTGTATAAAAACCTTGAGACTTCATCCCTGTGTTGCTCTGTTATTCCCCTGCGCCTCCGGCCCTGCACCCCCGCCATCACTGACTACCACTCCCATCGGCCCTAGGGCCCAGCTCTACCTGTGGACAGCTATACCAACTCATCTGCATCACCATCTGCCTCAAAGGTCCCATCCTGCAGCGCCAGCTGTCTCTGGCTGAGTACTACAGGTGGCAACACAAATAACTATCATCATCCTTTATAAATATCCCCTTTATAAAACACTTGCCGTTACGAAATCCCTCCCCCCCAGACAAGGACTGGCCCGGTAACGAGTGCACCACGGCACCGGTGTGGGAGTGTCAAGTCCTCACATTGAGTGATAGCGTGTCTGAGGCTTCCAATAACAGGTGCCGGTGGGCAGGTCTATATGACTGATAGTGCCACTCATTTCAGTTGCAGCGTGAATGCAAAGTGGGCAGTCATGTTCTTTGGCGCTCCCTGTGATCTCCAGAAACAGCAGTGCTGGAAGCATTGTGGGACCTCGTTTGGATTACATTAGAGCTGCAGGGTGTTTTTGGGGTTAATAAAGTGTTGAAAGAGGGTGCTTTTTTGTCTTTTATTTCAAATAAAGTATTTTTTTGGGTGTTTGTGTTTATTTACTTTCACTTACAGATAAGTGATGGGGGGAGTCGCATAGACGCCTGCCATTAGTAATCTAGGACTTAGTGGCAGCTATGGTCTACCATTAACTCCTTATTACTTATCTAATGGTTGCGCCACGTCTAGGGAAGCTGTGGGCTGCTATTCTTAGGTTAGAAAGGGCCATATAACGATGGCCCTTCCTATTCTAATAATATCAACCCCTAGTTGTCTGCTGTACCTTGGCTGTTTTTTGAAAATTGAGGGAACACCACATCATTTTTTTTTTTTTGTTAAACAAATCAAACAATTTAAAAATAGTGTGGGGTCCCCTCTATTTTTCTTAAGCAGCCGAGGTACAGCAGACAGCTGAGGGTTGCAGCCCGCAGCTGCTGCTGTTCCTGTGATGAATGAGGGGACCACACGTCATTTTGTTTACCAAAAAATAATTTAAAAAACATCTGGCCAAGCTAGCTATTGCTCTATTTATCACACTATTCTGTTATTTCTTTCTATCTATTCTTTATCATTTTCTTTATTTCTATTCTATATGTTCTATCAATAGATTTGACTTAAAAAAAACTCTCCATTCAGTTTCAACACTTTACCATCCATTTCAGCTTTTTCCTCAGGCCCTCAGACCTCTGTGTTAGGTATAGCAGATGTATTGCCCCGATGATAGTCGAGCTGCTCTGATCCAGGATCGTTGTGGCTCGAGGCATCCGGACCCAGCTTTGTGGACACTTTGATCGTAAAAGGGGAAATTTACAGGGGAGACATTTGTGACGCCACCTGTGGGTACTGCCGCTGCTGTATGGAGTACCGGGGCAGATGGAGCTAAGCAGCATGATGTTAGTCCCTTCCCAGGTAGAGGTAGGGAAGGCCCTGGGCTCAGGGTGTTGGTAGTTGTTTGGGAGAGCAGGGTGCAGGGGACGAGGGTACTCACTGTGGGTAGTCGTGGTGCTGGATGAGGTTTATAAAGGAAACACACATGCTCTAGGTAAACCAAATTCTCTGTGTGCCGCTGCCACTGTGAGGAGCCCGTCCAAGTACCCGGTCCCACCGGTGTCACATAGTAATCCAGAGCCTGCCTCCGTGCACAGTTTCGTGTCCTTGTGGGTCCCTATAGCTTGAAGCTGTAAGGTCCCGTTCTTCAGGGGTTTTTTTAAGTGAACACTTGCTCCCAAGAGCTGGCACTTGGGACTTTAGCAGGTTGCTTTCTCTGGAAAACCCTGTCCCCTGCGGTGTGCTGATGCCCTCAGTCTCTGAGCTCTCTGGGAAGGTCCCTGAAGGTCCCCTTCCTCTGCAGGTCAATTGTCAGGACATTGAAATGGCTCCTGACCTAGGGTCCTGGTCCCCGATGTGCTCGGTACCGGTCAGTTCTTTTGGGCTTTCTGGTGCTGACAGTCCTCCAAGACTATGTCCGTCATACCCTTGTCCAATTTCACTGCTACCAGTCCCAGACTCCTCTGGTCCCGGACCACTGTCTGCGACCCAACCACGGTTGTTCTAGCTCCCCAGGAGCTAACACTCCAGCTCCTCTCACTATGAGGGCTCTCACTCGACTAACTTTGTCCTTCCTACCAGCCTGCCTGACCCCTAGGTGTGTGGCCCTTTTCCAGCTAGACCAACCCACTGGTGTGCCTGACAGGTCATGATTTGAGGTGTTGATTGGGATTTGTGGTGCTGATGCAGGTGACACCGGTTTCTGGGAACTTGGAACCATGGGGGGTAGATCCTGCACCCTGGGAGAAAGATGCAGTTCCCTGTAACACCCTGATGTATTCAGGGACGCTTCACAGAAAATTACTCACATTGCCCATTGACTTGCATTGTACTCATTATTCAGAATTAATATGCAAGTATTACAAAGTATTCATTAGGAGTATAGTGATTACGAATATTTTGGTACTCGCTCAACTCTAGCTATACGCATTCAAAGGGCTGAGGTAAAAATATCACATTTATTCTCAAAATCAATTCGCTGAAAGATACACACCATATTAAACTAACTTTTGTTGATGTTTCCAGGTGTTTCCATTATTTTGTCCAACACTGTACATTGCAGTGCAGTTCATGATGAATCCTCAATTCTAATATTTTTCAATGTTTAGGGTACAATAAGGCAAAATAGGTCTGTTGGGCATTTGGCTTCCTCTACTGCCATGTACAAAGTGATCAATGTGGTGTAAGAAAAGTCATTGCAGAATAGTTCTCTCCATCAAGGAAAGTTGAACAGTATGTAAACATGACTTCTAGCTTTTCCTGTTTTACCTCCACTGTTCTGACTCATCAATATTAGATAGGATGAGCAAAAACTGTGCCACTATGCCTTGCTCCCCTGACTTTGGACCAAAAGTTGAGCATGTTTAAAAATATTTTTATTTACAAAAAAAAATTGTGTTTATAGTGAATAAAACATTATGTAACCTTTTTTGTTTGTGCCATCACTTTTATATCTTTTTAGTAAGTCTAATATATCTAAAGGGTGGTCCGGAAACTCTTACAATGTGCATTATGTGTACAACAATCTTCTGCCAAAATATGATATAGGTTGTCTTTCTACCACAAGCCAAATATTATATTAAAACAACTTGTAGATAAACATTTGGGATTTTTTTTCTTTTCACAATTCTACATAAAATACCACTTGAAAGAAACCTTTAGTTGTGATAACAATATTAGAAACATTTCCAACTCTAGTTTCTTTTGAGCCCTGAAGGAATTACACTTACAATTGTGAGAGGCTAATTCTATTTTGTGTTTTATTTCTAATTCCATTGTCATGTTTTGGTTAAGCTCAGTGTTTTTTCTAGACACATGCTTTGATTTGGTTTTTACTTTTGATTGTGGAATCTGATTTTCTAAACAATTAATTAAACAAGTAATTAAAGCAGTTAAATAACTTGTAGAATTTTCTTAAAAAAAAAAAGACTGGCAATATTGCAAAATACCAAAATCCTTAATCAACCTATACCAAAATCCTAATCAACCTACTCTTTTGTTAAAGTATACAGTGCTGACCCTCCTGTAGGACTCTCAGATTTTCTTCACATGTGGTCTACAGGAGTCCCCAGCCTAACAGTGGTAGCAAATTCACGTATAGTGATGGGCGCACCAGTGGATACTCGGGTTCACCGAATCCGCATGAACTAAATGAAACATTGGGTTCAGCAAGCAAACTTGCCATCGAACTTGATCCTGATCAACAAACCCCATACAAGTCAATTGGGACGAGACGTTCGGGGGTGTAAAATGGCCATTTTAAGTATTAGAGGGTTGCAAATGGAATTTAAATGGTATTAACAGCAGGATAGTTATGCATACCGTGTTTCCCGGAGGATCACACTGACTCTCTTCCTGGCCTGCCAATTAAGGTTAATCAATATTCACTGCTTCCCTTTCCTACCCTCTGTGACAGTGTCTGTGGTTAGTTGCAGACTGCTATATGCGCCTCTTACTCTGTGTCTGCATCTGTGATTGGATGCAGTCAGTCTGCTGTATAGTAATGTAAAAAGAAATACATTTAAAAAAAAGACATAAGCTTCAGCCATATTTTAATTGTTAGTGCGGTTAAAACAATAGCTGCAAGCTGCAACCCCTACCTGCGATCTTTACCATGGCTGGATATCAAACTAGAAAGGAAAAAAAAGACATACGGTCCCCACCAGTTTTGATATCCAGCTATGGTAAAGCAAACAGGTGGGGGCTGGTATTATCAAGATTGGAGGAGCCATAGATATTGGCCTCCAGCCTAAAAATACCAGCCCACAGCTGCCCAGAATTGTTGCATCCATTAGATGTGTCAATCCTGGTGCTTTACCAAGCTCATCCCAAATGCCCTGTTGCAGTGGTACTATAAGGGGTTAATGACAGATGTGATTTGTCAAAAAATGACAGCTGCCATCAAGCCTTAGATTAGTAATGAGAGGCATCTATAAGACACCCTCATTACTAATCCTGTAAGTGAAAAGAAATAAACCATAAACACTGAAAACTCCTCAATTTGAAATAAAATACACACACCCTTTTTCACCCCTTTATTAGCCACCAAAATACTCTTGCAGATACGACGCAATCCATATGAAGACCCATGACTATCCTCAGGTCTGCTTTATCTAGAGACTGCAAACATGTCTGCTCTATACAGGCTCCAGGAAACACTAACAGCAGGGGGAGCCGGCTGTGAGCAGGTGATCACTACATCAGAAAACTGACCAGCAGCTTCCACAAATTTGAGCAGGTGCCAACAGAAAAAAGTACATAACTTCAAAAGTATATCCAGTGCCACTGGATATGCTTTTGTGGGCAAGTGATGTCACTCACTTGAGCAGAGGTCACACCGGGCTCCCCCGCTGTCCACAGTGAAAGTGCTGCTGGATTGTTGAAATGCGGGTCAAGGCAATCCGACAGTCCGGAGGTGGCTTTGACTGCCACTGAGGGTAGTGGGGGAGCCTGGTGTGACCTCCGCTAAACTGAGTGATATTACCTGCCCACAGCCGGGTCCTCTGTTGGTTGGTGATGTTACTCAGATCAGCAGAGGTCACACCCAGGCTCCCTCACTGCTCTCAGTGAAAGTGCTGCCAGACCCGCAATCTGACAATCCGTCAGCACTTTCACTGAGAGCAATGGGGGGGGGGAAGGGTGGGAGGGTGTGACCTCCTGAACTGAAAACTACAAAAACACCTCTCCTCTGAACTAAGTGACATCACCTACTCACAGCCAGTTCCCTACTGCTGTCAGTATTTCTCAGAGCCTGCACTGAGCGGACATAGTTTCACTCCCTTTAGGCTCTGGATGTAACAGAGCTGAGGATAGTTTGTGGGACTTCGTACAGATGTAATCCGTATGAAGTCCCACAAACTATCCTCAGATTGCATCAGATCTGTAAGGGTGTTTAAGGGGTTAATAAAGGGGTGAATGAAGGTGTGTGTATTTTATTTGAAATAAAGGATTTTTTTTCAGTGTTTGTATCTTCTTTCTTTTCATTTACAGGATTAATAATGGGGGTGTCTCATAGACGCCTCCCATTATTAATTTTGGGCTTGATGGCAGAAGTCTTTTTTTGATAAATCACATCTTGTCATTAACCCCTTATAATAATCCAATTGCTGCTTCACCAGGGCAATCGGGATGAGCCAGGTAAAGCACCAGGATTGGCACATCTAATGTAATGTACTAATTCTTGGCAGCTGTGGGCTGGAATTTTTACGCTGGGGGGCCAATATCCATGGCTCTTCCCATACTGATATTAGCCCCCACATTTCACATGCCATACTACCAGCATCATGACTCTCATCAGCAAATGATAAAACCAGAATTAGAGCTCATAATTTACTTCTGAAGTCATGTGCCACCCAATGTAAACAAAGATTGGAAGTGTTGTAGGAAGATTAGCACTTAAAGATGGGTGGATCAATATACAGAGTATTGCAGAAAAATTTCATGAAATTTTTGGTTTCACATGAATTAAAATATTTTGAGATTCAATTCATGGTTTGCCAAGAAAAAAATTCCGGGCACCATTTCCCACACTATTAGGGCATCTGAGAGTGGTTTGATGTCATTTTTTTGTTGCTGCTTGGGCTTCCCCCATCATGACCTGCAGATATGACATCCTATGGATTACCACATCTTGTACATTGGTGGTCAATACTTGGACCATCTCAAGTCAGAGGTTACTAGTCGGGCACCGTATGTACAACAGAGTAGTTTTCCCTCAAAGAGTCATTGGGCATCTCTCAGACCTCTGTATAATGTAAGCCCTTATGGTCTGGGTTCGTCTTTCTCTCTCTTCAGTAGCGTGGAGTGTAAGCTTATTTGATCAGCGGCATTTTCTCTCTCTACTGTTTATTGGAAGCTCTTATGGTCAATGAGGTCTTCTCTCCTGTAGTGTGTAAGCTCTTTTAGATAGCATGATTCCCTTTTTCTCTCCTTTCCCTTATGAGTTGTTTTACAAGTGCAAGATTTCTATCATTGATATTTTCACAAACGTATTTGCAACTAATTGAATTCTCTGTGAAAATTCAAGGAAAACAGAAAATTTGAATTCCAAAAGATTACCTCATCTTTATTAATACTGGATTGTTGGTGTACAGAATAGGTAAAAATTTATGTTTTTGTGTTTTTACTATACTGCCAGTTGTTCCTAAAAAAAAAAAAACATCTAAACATTTAAAAGTATAATAAATTAAAAGTATAATAAATTCATGATGGCTATAGAATTTTACATTGGTTATTGTTGTTTATATAGTTTTTGTAGCATGGTCTAACTACATGCAAATTTCTGAATTATAACCTGTAATATCTATGTTGGCAAGAAGTAGAGGACAGATGGAAGTGACCATAGCTGTTTGAGGCCTACAGCAAGGGAGCTGCATAGGTAATTACTTGTTAGAACTGTCCAACTTTCAGACAATGCAAACTTAAACTAAACAATCTTAAAATGCACCAGATTTTCCAATGTGGTTTAGGCTGTATGATAAACTTGGAAAATCATTAGACAGTGTACAGTCTAAGTCAGGGGTGGGGAACCTTTTTTCTGTCGGGGGCCATTTGGAAATTTCTACCAACCTTCGGGGGCCGCACAAAATTATCAATGTTTAAATGACCCTGCTATATTGGGTGAAGCAATTAATTAACTGGGGGCATGGGGCTGGGGGCACAGACTCCACACGCGGGGCTGGGGGCACAGACACCACACGCGGGGCTGGGGGCACAGACACCACACGCGGGGCTGGGGGCACAGACACCACACGCGGGGCTGGGGGCACAGACACCACACGCGGGGCTGGGGGCACAGACACCACACGCGGGGCTGGGGGCACAGACACCACACGCGGGGCTGGGGGCACAGACACCACACGCGGGAAGGCACAGACACCACTGTGGGGAGGCACAGACACCACTGTGGGGAGGCACAGACATCACTGGGGGGAGGCACAGACATCACTGGGGGGAGGCACAGACATCACTGTGGGGAGGCACAGACATCACTGGGGGGGAGGCACAGACATCACTGGGGGGGAGGCACAGACATCACTGGGGGGGAGGCACAGACATCACTGGGGGGGAGGCACAGACATCACTGGGGGGGAGGCAAAGACATCACTGGGGGGGAGGCACAGACATCACTGGGGGGGAGGCACAGACATCACTGGGGGGGAGGCACAGACATCACTGGGGGGGAGGCACAGACATCACTGGGGGGGCTGCACAGACATCACTGGGGGGGGCTGCACAGACATCACTGGGGGGCCTGCACACACGACTGGGGGGGCTGCACACACGACTGGGGGGGCTGCACACACGACTGGGGGGCCTGCACACACGACTGGGGGGCCTGCACACACGACTGGGGGGCCTGCACACACGACTGGGGGGCCTGCACACAGGACTGGGGGGCCTGCACACAGGACTGGGGGGCCTGCACACAGGACTGGGGGGCCTGCACACAGGACTGGGGGGGTGCACACAGGACTGGGGGGGCTGCACACAGGACTGGGGGGGCTGCACACAGGACTGGGGGGGGCTGCACACAGGACTGGGGGGGGCTGCACACAGGACTGGGGGGGTGCACACAGGACTGGGGGGGGCTGCACACAGGACTGGGGGGGGCTGCACACAGGACTGGGGGGGTGCACACAGGACTGGGGGGGTGCACACAGGACTGGGGGGGTGCACACAGGACTGGGGGGGGTGCACACAGGACTGGGGGGGGTGCACACAGGACTGGGGGGGTGCACACAGGACTGGGGGGGGTGCACACAGGACTGGGGGGGGTGCACACAGGACTGGGGGGGGTGCACACAGGACTGGGGGGGGTGCACACAGGACTGGGGGGGTGCACACAGGACTGGGGGGGTGCACACAGGACTGAGGGGGTGCACACAGGACTGGGGGGTGCACACAGGACTGGGTGATGGGCTGCACATAGGATTGTGTGGGGGTGCACACAGGACTGGGGGAGGGGTGCACACAGGATTGGGGGGGTGCAAACAGGACTACTGGGTGATGGGCTGCACACAGGACATTGGGGGGGCTGCACACAGGACTGGGGGAGGGGTGCACACAGGACATTGGGGGCCACACTGCGCTGAGAGTTTCATGCAACTCTGGGGGAGAGGGTTTACAGAACTGGTGTGGGGAGGCACAAAGCATTGGGCAGGGCACATAGCAGCAGAGGGTCGGCGCTGGACTCACAGCAGCATTGCACTCACATCACCGGAGTGCAGGAGCCGGACACACTGCATCAGAAGGAGAAGGCAGGCACTGATCTCCGGAGGGCAGGGGGCGGACACACAAGGCTAGAGGCTGCTGTGGACCCGCCCACAATTGGCACTGGCCGACGGGAGAACACATTGCAGCACAAACAGCAATGTGTGGATTTAAAGGGCCGGCGGCAGCAAACTGCGGTGACAGCACGAGCACTGCCTCCCCCGGGAATCTGCCCGGGGGCCACATAAAAGGTCATGGCGGGCCGCATGCGGCCCGCGGGCCGGAGGTTCCCCACCCCTGGTCTAAGTTTTTGCACTAGTAACCTGCTATGAAACAAAAATTGACAATAAACCTTGGTAGCCTTGGTTCAATTTTGGTAAAATATTGGCCTATGATTTCATAATTTAGGACATGCCCCTGTCATATCAAACCGCATTTTTTCATGATAGGCAATGACCCCAGAAAATTGAAAATTATTTTATGACATAAGTAGTATACAATGCCTACAAGTAGTATTCAACCCCCTGCAGATTTAGCAGGTTTGATAAGATGCAAATAAGTTAGAGCCTGCAAACTTCAAACAAGAGCAGGATTTATTAACAAATGCATAAATCTTATAAACCAACAAGTTATGTTGCTCAGTTAAATTTTAATAAATTTTCAACATAAAAGTGTGGGTCAATTATTATTCAACCCCTAGGTTTAATATTTTGTGGAATAACCCTTGTTTGCAATTACAGCTAATAATCGTCTTTTATAAGACCTGATCAGGCCGGCACAGGTCTCTGGAGTTATCTTGGCCCACTCCTCCATTCAGATCTTCTCCAAGCTATCTAGGTTCTTTGGGTGTCTCATGTGGACTTTAATCTAGAGCTCCTTCCACAAGTTTTCAATTGGGATAAGGGCAGGAGACTGACTAGGCCACTGCAACACCTTGATTTTTTTTCCCTCTTGAACCAGGCCTTGGTTTTCTTGGCTGTGTGCTTTGGGTCATTGTCTTGTTGGAAGATGAAATGACGACCAATCTTAAGATCCTTGATGGAGGAGTGGAGGTTCTTGGCCAAAATCTCCAGGTAGGCCGTGCTATCCATCTTCCCATGGATGCGGACCAGATGGCCAGGCCCCTTGGCTGAGAAACAGCCCCACAGCATGATGCTGCCACCACCATGCTTGACTGTAGGGATGGTATTCTTGAGGTCGTATGCAGTGCCATCCAGTCTTCAAACGTCACGTGTGTGGTTGGCACCAAAGATCTCGATCTTGGTCTCATCAGAGCAGAGAACCTTGAACCAGTCTGTCTCAGAGTCCTCCAAGTGATCATGAGCAAACTGTAGACGAGCCTTGACATGACGCTTTGAAAGTAAAGGTACCTTACGGGCTCGTCTGGAACGGAGACCATTGCGGTGGAGTACATTACTTATGGTATTGACTGAAACCAATGTCCCCACTGCCATGAGATCTTCCCGGAGCTCCTTCCTTGTTGTCCTTGGGTTAGCCTTGACTCTTCGGACAAGCCTGGCCTCGGCACGGGTGGAAACTTTCAAAGGCTGTCTAGGCCGTGGAAGGCTAACAGTAGTTCCATAAGCCTTCCACTTTCGGATGATGCTCCCAACAGTGGAGACAGGTTGGCCCAACTCCTTGGAAAGGGTTTTGTACCCCTTGCCAGCCTTGTGACCCTCCACGATCTTGTCTCTGATGGCCTTGGAATGCTCCTTTGTCATTCCCATGTTGACCAAGTATGAGTGCTGTTCACAAGTTTGGGGAGGGTCTTAATTAGTCAGAAAAGGCTGGAAAAAGAGATAATTAATCCAAACATGTGAAGCTCATTGTTCTTTGTGCCTGAAATACTTCTTAATACTTTAGGGGAACCAAACAGGATTCTTGTGGTTTGAGGGTTTAAATAATAAATGACCCTCTGAATAAACTTTTCACAATTTAAAAAAAAAAAAAAAAAAAGAAATAACATTCTTTTTTGCTGCAGTGCATTTCACACTTCCAGGCTGATCTATAGTCCAAATGTCACAATGCCAAGTTAATTCCGAATGTGTAAACCTGCTAAATCTGCAGGGGGTTGAATACTACTTGTAGGCACTGTAGTTACTCTAAACCATATAGATATATGCTAAAACCAAAAATAGTTGCTTCATTTTTAATTTTAGATGAATGGTTGCACTAAAAATGGTGGTAAAGTGTACTTACAGTCAGGGCCAGAAATATTTGGACAGTGACACAAGTTTTGTTATTTTAGCTGTTTACAAAAACATGTTCAGAAATACAATTATATATATAATATGGGCTGAAAGTGCACACTCCCAGCTGCAATATGAGAGTTTTCACATCCAAATCGGAGAAAGGGTTTAGGAATCATAGCTCTGTAATGCATATCCTCCTCTTTTTCAAGGGACCAAAAGTAATTGGACAAGGGACTCTAAGGACTGCAATTAACTCTGAAGGTGTCTCCCTCGTTAACCTGTAATCAATGAAGTAGTTAAAAGGTCTGGGGTTGATTACAGGTGTGTGGTTTTGCATTTGGAAGCTGTTGCTGTGACCAGACAACATGCGGTCTAAGGAACTCTCACCTGAGGTGAAGCAGAACATCCTGAGGCTGAAAAAAAAGAAAAAATCCATCAGAGAGATAGCAGACATGCTTGGAGTAGCAAAATCAACAGTCGGGTACATTCTGAGAAAAAAGGAATTGACTGGTGAGCTTGGGAACTCAAAAAGGCCTGGGCGTCCACGGATGACAACAGTGGTGGATGATCGCCGCATACTTTCTTTGGTGAAGAAGAACCCGTTCACAACATCAACTGAAGTCCAGAACACTCTCAGTGAAGTAGGTGTATCTGTCTCTAAGTCAACAGTAAAGAGAAGACTCCATGAAAGTAAATACAAAGGGTTCACATCTAGATGCAAACCATTCATCAATTCCAAAAATAGACAGGCCAGAGTTAAATTTGCTGAAAACCACCTCATGAAGCCAGCTCAGTTCTGGAAAAGTATTCTATAGACAGATGAGACAAAGATCAACCTGTACCAGAATGATGGGAAGAAAAAAGTTTGGAGAAGAAAGGGAACGGCACATGATCCAAGGCACACCACATCCTCTGTAAAACATGGTGGAGGCAACGTGATGGCATGGGCATGCATGGCTTTCAATGGCACTGGGTCACTTGTGTTTATTGATGACATAACAGCAGACAAGAGTAGCCGGATGAATTCTGAAGTGTACCGGGATATACTTTCAGCCCAGATTCAGCCAAATGCCGCAAAGTTGATCGGACGGCGCTTCATAGTACAGATGGACAATGACCCCAAGCATACAGCCAAAGCTACCCAGGAGTTCATGAGTGCAAAAAAGTGGAACATTCTGCAATGGCCAAGTCAATCACCAGATCTTAACCCAATTGAGCATGCATTTCACTTGCTCAAATCCAGACTTAAGACGGAAAGACCCACAAACAAGCAAGACCTGAAGACTGCGGCTGTAAAGGCCTGGCAAAGCATTAAGAAGGAGGAAACCCAGCGTTTGGTGATGTCCATGGGTTCCAGACTTAAGGCAGTGATTGCCTCCAAAGGATTCGCAACAAAATATTGAAAATAAAAATATTTTGTTTGGGTTGGTTTATTTGTCCAATTACTTTTGACCTCCTAAAATGTGGAGTGTTTGTAAAGAAATGTGTACAATTCCTACAATTTCTATCAGATATTTTTGTTCAAACCTTCAAATTAAACGTTACAATCTGCACTTGAATTCTGTTGTCGAGATTTCATTTCAAATCCAATGTGGTGGCATGAAGAGCTCAACTCGCGAAAATTGTGTCACTGTCCAAATATTTCTGGACCTAACTGTATCTTTTTAAGATACATATATAGGCATTGATAGACTTTGATAAAAATCAGAAATACTGTTTGTGTCATTCAATATGGATGTTCATTGCTTGCTTCCAGCAAATACACAAGTCTTCCCTAGTCATGTAATGGACAGGCCAATTAAATCTTCAATATATATTTATCAGATCTTTTCTGTGACTTATTTTGAATTTAGTGTAGGGAATCGTAAGCGTGGCGACCCTTGATGCCAGGTTACGAGGTTACGTATTTTGGCCAAAATATGGACCAATACCTCACTTCATTATTTCATATAATTTTATATCATTTTTTTTTTCTATTGCACAATTTTCTGCAGGGTGCAGTCTGGCCCTTTGGGGTGTTTGTCCCTTGTGTTGTTGAGGCACTTATTTAGTGCTGAGCAGCCCATCTGATCGAATGGGTTTTTCCCAGCCACCAGTGAGTCATCAGAAAGGTGGGGGCAGCATAGGTGAAGTGAGAGAGCACACACACATTCAGGTCAGAATAGTCTGAGACTCAGAACACGGTTGCTATAGAGAGTGCTTCAGAGCTTCTATAGTTAAGACCGGGCAGACTGGAAGAAGCAGGAGACAACATTGGAGGAGCTGGCTGACTGGCAGCTCTTGTGGGACGAAGGAGAAACACGGTTGCCGAGGGGAGAGCTTCATTGCTCCCTTGGAACCAGCACTAATCAGGGTACAGAGCCCTAGGGTGGGACAGACTTCACGTTTGATCACCAGAATCTGCAGGACAGGGAGATTGCATGTCCCTCTGGCCACCACCGTGCTACATAGAGTCCAGGGTTGTGATCTAAGTTAGGCCCCACCACGGACCCGTGGTACCTGCAGACGGGACAGAAATGTTAACACTACATCAGGGTCTCCAAGCACTTCAGGTAACGGGGATCCACACTAAAAAGTGCAAGGAGGAAGGGCCCACAGACTACCACACCGGTTTTGACCTTAGACTTACCCAGGATCGGCTGGAGCTTAATTGCAGCGGAGACCTGGCAGTTTTTCTGTGAAACCTGAATGTTCACTGACACTTTTGGTTTTTTCACATTGTCAATTTGAATTTTTTGCTTTTAGTTGCTATCTTCTACCTATCTTTTATTCATTTTATACATTTTTGTATACACTGAGATAATTATTCATTTGTCTTAGCTGTGCAATAATAACAACACTGTAATAGATTGGAGAATATACTTGGGGAAAAAATGTACATAAGAGAGGAGCTGAACAAATATCCTGAAAAGTGTCAACAGAATATTTCATTTTGCTTAGCATTGCTACCAGAGTTATTTTAAGCATGTAATATTAATAGGTTATCATGACAAAAGGGTTATTTTAGTGCAGCAATACAGATTTTTTTTATTTTATTGTCACTGCTGTAATTGATGCACAATAATATATTATAATAAGAGGTAAAGCCACAGAACTGTATAAATAATTCACACAGAGATGTATTCATTCACTTTCAATATGAGCTCTAAATGGCTTTGTTTTTGCATTTCATACTTTTTGTTATTTTGCCAAAGCTTTAGAGCTTGAAGGTCCTTAGCTTGGCAGCTGCCATTTTTCCGACAACAAGTCTCAGCAATCGGAGCCTCTATTGAACAGCAGTGCTTTGTTTGATAGGGTTCAATTTTCCTTTGAAAAACTGTCACAAGTGTTGCTATGATGTAAAATGCATTTTCCAGACATATGCCCGACATCATCCATTCTGCATGTAAGTTTAACACACGTGCACTTGCTTGTAATTGCAATGCCTTCTCTTAAAGGAAAAAGACGTATTCTCCGTAAGGAAACAGGAAGTTTATGACAGTGACCAGTGTCGTGACCTGTAAGACCTCACCCTCTCTTGTGTAACACAATTCCCTGGCAGTTGTGATGGAAAAAAGGAAAAGACTCCCTAACCTTTGCTTGCAAATTATGCATTGTGATGACAAGCAAAACCTAGTAAAAATCAACACCTTGGCGTCTACTATCAAATTAGCCCTTTGCATAGTGATTTACTACTGGCTGAGTCAATGCCCTTAGTATATTGTAGCTGTGAAGTTTGACCTCACAGACTTTCTTCATACATAGAGTCCAACGATAAGTGTCCCTTACAGCCCTGTAGAGTGGCGCAAGGCAGTAGGTAAGGGCTGGTTCACACTAAGCGACAGCGACAACGAGGTCGCTGTTACGTCACCATTTTCTGTGACGTAACAGCGACCTTGTAAGTCGCTGTTATGATCGCTGCTTAGCTGTCAAACACAGCAGCCGAAGCAGCGATCATAACCGCGAGAGCAGGGAGCCGCGCACACTGCTTAGCGCTGGCTCCTTGCTCTCCTAGCTACAGTACACATCGGATTAATTACCTGATATGTACTGCAGCTACATGTGCAGAGAGCCGGAGCCGGCAGCACTGGCAGCGTGAGAGCTGCGGAGGCTGGTAACTAAGGTAAATATCGGGTAACCACCTTGGTTACCCGATGTTTACCCTGGTTACAGCTTACCGTAGCTGCCAGATGCCGGCTCCTGCTCCCTGCTCGCTTCATTTCGTCGCTCTCTCGCTGTCACACACAGCGATCTGTGTGTCACAGTGGGAGAGCGCCTTTGAAGAAAACGAACCAGGGCTGTGTGTAACGAGCAGTGATCTCGCAGCAGGGGCCAGATCGCTGCTCAGTGTCACACACAGCGAGATCGCTAATGAGGTCACTGTTGCGTCACCAAAACCGTACCGTAGCAGCGATTTCGGTAGCGATCTCGCTATGTGTGAAGCACCCCTAAGAGTGAGGGACTGACTACAGACACTCTGGCATGATATGTAAATTACCTGGTCCTGGCTGAGTTTGTAGATTTCACCCATGTGGACTGTGGACCCCTGCAGGCTGCATACTTCCACATGTGCTGGCTGGCCCTGGCCAGGACCAGAAGATGACCCACACACACACATGGCGACCGAATGTTCACTTTAAATCACAATTCTTTACTAGACTGTCCATTGTGATTCACAACTTTACACTCCAGATAGCGGACACATATCTTACAGAGCATTACATTTCACTTTGCATTAACAGACACAGTTCAAATTTCAGCTGGGTTGCGTCCAATCTAACTGGGCCAGTGAGTCCCAGTGCAACTCAGTCCAGCATTACGGTGCACATCGTGACTGTCCTCTTCCCTTTCTGCAGTTGTGACGCCCTGGCCTATCTGGTCGTCACAGGGTATTGTGCAATCTGCCCTCCCGCACAATATCCACCCTCCTTGGTTAACGGATCTCAGTCCTCTGGTGTTGTTAACAGCTAGTCCAATTAAAATCCTAGGAACACTTCCCACTTGAACCTACCAGACACACCATTGGGTGGCCTGAAGGGAATAGGGCCACCCATATGGGGGTTGGTGAGTAGACAGTGAGGACAGTGACAGTTGAGAGTGAAGGAGAGAAGAGGTGAAGTGGCTCTTGTGAGGAGAGGCCATGGAGGAGAGATCCCTGTTTGCTAGGTGGCAGACATTGGTCTGGGCCTGGCAGGAGCTGGAACCCGGTCGCAGGGAACAGTGTCAAGGGGCACGAACTGCCGAGGAGGGCAGCCGGCGGACTTGAGCTATCACCGGGCAGGGGCCAGGGCATGACTGGGTACGTGGACCCTAGTTTGGAAAGTAGCTTCACGCGTTCCAGCAATTTACTCGATGGGGGTGAGACTTCAAGTGTCATCCCCAACCCGCTCCAAAATCGGGGTACTAGCACACAGATGGGATAGGACTTTCCCACTACAGTCCAAAGAAATCCTACGCGTGAACCCTGAAAGCAAGCTAACTCTGTTAGCCCCATGGGTGAGCGGAACCCTGAGAGTGTCATACCGATGGGTCCAATCGAGACTAAGGTGCCAGGGATAGGGCCACAGATCAACAACAACCCCAGGGGCATGGATCCAGGCGTGCTTCCCGGAGACTACGGTGGTGCTCAAAACTTTGGTTTACAAGCTGTCGGTGTGGTTATTCTGGGACTGAGTGAGTACACTGGATAACCCCTGCACCTTCCCCCAACGGCACCCCAAACACCATCCGTCCATCAACGGGCCCCGGGACACAAACCCCCTACCCATGGAGGGGTTAAACATCAAGCTGCCACACCATCGTCACCAGGCTCCCCAACAGCAGCAGTGGTTCCTCACATTACCACGTATCGTGGGTGGCATCACAAACTTTCCAAAAATCCCCCCCCCCCTTGTATATATCTCATCCCCCCGCCCCCTTCTTAATTCAAGTGTCCGCACAGATCCCCCCGGATCCGAAGACCCCTCGAGCCACCGTGGCTCCGGATCCGAGCAGCTCAGCCGCTGGCACGGGGGCGGTACACAGTCACATGTCCAATCTCCTCAGGGGGCTCATAATGGTAAAAGTAAAGCCTTCCAAACCTGAAAGTCTAGCGGGACACAGCTCAGTTGTTTTACTACGTCACATGCCAGTTGAAGTTAACACAGTACCTTGATGGTTAAGGGGCATGGCTATTAAACCAGCACCAGTAGACCCATACCTTGATGGTCAAAGGGCCCAGATGTAATTAATCCATCCTGGAGTTACTCCATCAAAGGATCCAACTATAGTTACAACACTATCCCCATCCTGTGTCAACTGACTCCTTTTGAGACTCACGCTACCTTCCTTTCCTGTCTCTTTTGCTTCATTGCCACAAAGCCCTTACAATATGTGCTGAAATCTCAGATGGTGAGAGAGAATGCTCCCTCATTCATCAGCGCTGTCAACTGTATCAGCAAGATGCCGATAGAGCTGAATGGGAGGGGGGCCCATTCCAGCATTGTCACCATGCTCCCTTTACTCATGGGCCCCACAGTGCTACATTGTCTGCCACTGTTGGCAATACAGTATGTTATATGGATGGATGGATGGATGGATTTTTCTATATGATTATGGTCTGGAGAAATTTTAGGCCACTTGATTTGAGGTACTCTAGTCTCCAGCAGCAATTCCATAATGGTGCAAACTTGAAGAGCTGGATCATTGTTGTCCATGAAGAAAAATTATGCCTGTGTTATTCATGCAGAGGTACAATGACTGGATTAATTATGTTATTCAAATAGTGGGTACTTGGCACTGTACCATTCACAAAGTGTAGTATAGTTCTGAATTGATTAGGCCTACCTGCTTACACTGTAACACCACCACCACCAAAGGTGACTCTTTCAGTCTCTCTGTATTTCTGTTACAACTTGTTGATGACACTCTGCGTTGCTCTAACCTCTGAGGCCACTGAGAACATCTGGCTTGAAGCGTTGCAATGGTGAAACTTTGTTGATCCATTGTTAGGTCTTGGTCTCATGATGTCAAAATGTGAACAGCATGATGAGGACTTTTTAAATACCAATTCTAATTTAACCCCGAAATGTATTGGGCGATTCATGGATAAAACACTTCTTGTAAATTTTGCCATTATGCTCCTAGTTAGAGAACAGCAAGTTATGAATAAAGTACCAAAATACTGAACAGTTCGACATGTGCAATCAAATGTTTAGTGAAGGTCACATTAAGTTCACCTGAAAAGGTTAGAGAGCATTTTAGAATTATCCTATAATTTCATCTGAAAGCCACATACCCCTAACTTTTTGTTAGCAGAGTGTAAATTCTCCGGTTTCCCCCCCATACTCAAGTCATACTGAAAGGGAATTTAGATTGTGAGCCCCAATGTGGACAGTGTTGCTGATTGTATGTAACATGCTGTGGAAATAATGGCTAGGAAACCACAGCTAAGGACAGGCAACAAGCAAAAGAGACTTGTTTGGGCTAAAGAACACAAGGAATGGACATTCGATCAGTGGAAATCTGTGCTTTGGTCTGATGAGTCCACATTTGAGATCTTTGGATCCAACCACCGTGTCTTTGTAGAAAAGGTGAACAGATGGACTCTACATGGCTGGTTCTCACCGTGAAGCATGGAGGAGGAGGTGTGATGGTGGGGGGGTGCTTTGCTGGTGACACTGTTGGGGATTTATTCAAAATTGAAGGCATACAGAACCAGCATGCCTACCACAGCATCTTGCAGCGGTGTGCTATTCCATCCGGTTTGCGTTTAGTTGGACCATCATTTTTTTTTCAACAGGACAATGACCCCAAACACACCTCCAGGCTGTGTAAGGGCTATTCGACCAAGAAAGAGAGTGATGGGATGCTACGCCAGATGACCCGGTCTCTACAGTCATCAGACCTGAACCCAATCGAGATGGTTTGGGGTAAGCTGGACCGCAGAGTGAAGGCAAAAGGGCCAACAAGTGCTAAGCATCTCTGGGAACTCCTCTTGAAGCTCATAAAGAGAATGCCAAGAGTGTGCAAAGCAGTAATTAAAGCAAAAGGTGGCTACTTTGAAGAACCTAGAATATAAGACATATTTTCAGTTGTTTCACACTTTTTTGTTAAGTATTTCATTCCACATGTGTTAATTCATAGTTTTGATGCCTTCAATGTGAATCTACAATTTTCAGAGTCCTGAAAATAAAGAAAACTCTTTGAATGAGAAGGTGTGTCCAAACTTTTGGTCTGTATTGTGTATACAGTTAGGTCCAGAAATATTTGGACAGTGACACAAGTTTTGTTATTTTAGCTGTTTATAAAAACATATTCAGAAATACAATTATATATATAATATGGGCTGAAAGTGCACACTCCCAGCTGCAATATGAGAGTTTTCACATCCAAATCGGAGAAAGGGTTTACGAATCATAGCTCTGTAATGCATAGCCTCCTCTTTTTAAAGGGACCAAAAGTAATTGGACAAGGGACTCTAAGGACTGCAATTAACTCTGAAGGCGTCTCCCTCGTTAACCTGTAATCAATGAAGTAGTTAAAAGGTCTGGGGTTGATTACAGGTGTGTGGTTTTGCATTTGGAATCTGTTGCTGTGACCAGACAACATGCGGTCTAAGGAACTCTCAATTGAGGTGAAACAGAACATCCTGAGGCTGAAAAAAAAGAAAAAATCCATCAGAGAGATAGCAGACATGCTTGGAGTAGCAAAATCAACAGTCGGGTACATTCTGAGAAAAAGGAATTGACCGGTGAGCTTGGGAACTCAAAAAGGCCTGGGCGTCCACGGATGACAACAGTTCTTCACTTTCTTTGGTGAAGAAGAACCCGTTCACAACATCAACTGAAGTCCAGAACACTCTCAGTGAAGTAGGTGTATCTGTCTCTAAGTCAACAGTAAAGAGAAGACTCCATGAAAGTAAATACAAAGGGTTCACATCTAGATGCAAACCATTCATCAATTCCAAAAATAGACAGGCCAGAGTTAAATTTGCTGAAAAACACCTCATGAAGCCAGCTCAGTTCTGGAAAAGTATTCTATGGACCGATGAGACAAAGATCAACCTGTACCAGAATGATGGGAAGAAAAAAGTTTGGAGAAGAAAGGGAATGGCACATGATCCAAGGCACACCACATCCTCTGTAAAACATAGTGGAGGCAACGTGATGGCATGGGCATGCATGGCTTTCAATGGCACTGGGTCACTTGTGTTTATTGATGACATAACAGCAGACAAGAGTAGCCGGATGAATTCTGAAGTGTACCGGGATATACTTTCAGCCCAGATTCAGCCAAATGCCGCAAAGTTGATCGGACGGCGCTTCATAGTACAGATGGACAATGACCCCAAGCATACAGCCAAAGCTACCCAGGAGTTCATGAGTGCAAAAAAAGTGGAACATTCTGCAATGGCCAAGTCAATCACCGAGTCTTAACCCAATTGAGCATGCATTTCACTTTCTCAAATCCAGACTAAAGACGGAAAGACCCACAAACAAGCAAGACCTGAGGGCTGCGGCTGTAAAGGCCTGGCAAAGCATTAAGAAGGAGGAAACCCAGCGTTTGGTGATGTCCATGGGTTCCAGACTTAAGGCAGTGATTGCATCCAAAGGATTCGCAACAAAATATTGAAAATAAAAATATTTTGTATGGGTTTGGTTTATTTGTCCAATTACTTTTGACCTCCTAAAATGTGGAGTGTTTGTAAAGAAATGTGTACAATTCCTACAATTTCTATCAGATATTTTTGTTCAAACCTTCAAATTGAACGTTACAATCTGCACTTGAATTCTGTTGTAGAGGTTTCATTTCAAATCCAATGTGGTGGCATGCAGAGCCCAACTCGCGAAAATTGTGTCACTGTCCAAATATTTCTGGACCTAACTGTATATGACACAATGATGGTGAAAATGGACACAGACCATATACACTTATGACACACTAATGAAAACTGGTCCCATTTTTTTCATGTATATGTGAGTGAGGTCTTACTCATAGCTAGATCAGACACAAACGGGAATGCTATTTTAAACTGGCTTAATTTCCACCTTTCCCATCTGTTATCTTACTATAATCCATATTACTCATGGATGAGTATCCCTATTTATCTCAGTAGAAGCAATATTATAAATCCAATGGGCTTCACCTAACAACCGCCAGTTGTGGGGAGCTCCACCTACGTCTGTTAACCTGTTAAATGGCACTCTTAAACTTTGACAGCGGCATTAACCGCACACCAGCATGGGTGCATGTCCTTCATTGTTTATCCACGCCCCTGTGAGGCAATCACAGAGCACTGAAGGTTTGCTATGACAGCAGGGGCTATGTTGACTTATCATCATAGTCAACTCATGAATAAGGTCCAAATTTGTAGGGTACAAAACATGTCTTTTTTTTCCATTTTTAAATCACATTTTTTAGATTTTAATGAAGTTTGAATATTTTTTTCATTTACTTTCTTTTATTTTGCGAGACTCCTATGGTGCTGGATTCCGCCCCCCCCCCCCCCATTTTTTACTGCCACTATCTTAATTTATGATTCTCTTTTCCAGTAAACAGAAATTTAACAACAATATTAATTTGCAACAATCAGGCAAGACAAGAATATCGATGTTTACTGAAATTCTTATGGTATACAGTAGATTCCCAGAAATGTCTGACTTTAAGTAATGTTTTCCAATACAGATCAATTCTTTTCTCAGCATGACCATAATATGTACCTATTTCATCTAGGATTCAAAATGTGTCTTATTCCTGCTAGGCTTATAAAATATTTACCGTATGTATGTTTGACAAAGCAATTATTTGTAAACAAACACATTTAGGAAAAAATAGTTGTCTGGGCCTAGACCTCTATTGCTCATATGTGATTTGCATACTTTTAATCACATGCTGACTAGACATAGGAGAATTGATCATAGGACTCCAGTCAATCTGCCAGGTCAGTGCTAAAAAGGAGGCCTTCAAATCTCCTCACCACTCAGAATTTATGGCTCTTCATTTGAATAGCTCTTTCCCGACATCATGTGTGTCATGCTGCAATAATGACTTTGTGCCAACCTGGCAAGTCAAAAGAAGAGCCAGGAAGTTAGAAGATTCACATGCCTTCCATCCAACATCACAGAATACTGACCTATCATGACTCGACTATGGGGCTTAATCCGGTGGCCTCTGGTTGTGTGGTTGATCTCACTCTCGGTTGGCCCACAGCTTGTTTTGTCTTGCTCCAATTGCTGATAGTTCTCTAGTCTTTCCTTTCCATTGCATATCTTTTCTATTCATATGTTTTGACTCCTTTGTTTTATTTGTGAAACGTCTTTGGAGGGGCTTTCTATACTCACCATGCACCTCCCTACATTCTTAGCTATATTCCAAGAAAGATAGATGTTTGGAGTTCCAGCTTTTCAGTCAAGGATTATCTTGCTTATTTACTTCTATTGCTTTTCCCTGCAGTTTCTGTATGAGTGTTCCTTCTCAGCATTCTTTACATTCTGTTATGTTTTAGGATTTGGGGGTTTCAACATATTCTGTAAGTCTTTTGGTTGTTTTCTGTTTTTCTCTTTCTTCCCTGTATGACTGTCAACATGTTCTTAGCCCTGTGTCTCACCCTCTGCTTTTGTATGTACCTTTATGGTTATTGTTTTTTGTTACACTTTGTTTTTAGTTGAGGGTGCAGTTAAGGACACTTAGGTGTACTTTGCACGTTGCGACATTGCTACTGTGATATCGCCGGGGTCAAATCGAAAGTGACACACATCCGGCCCCAGTAACGACGTCGCAACGTGTAAATCCTCGATGCGCCAATAAACGATCGCAAAAGCGTCGTAAATCGGTGATCTGTGTAGTGTCAGACATTTCCATAATATCGCTGCAGCGACAGGTACGATGTTGTTCCTCATTCCTGCGGCAGCACACATCGCTGTGTATGAAGCCGCAGGAGCGAGGAACTTCTCCTTACCTGCCTCCACCAGCTATGCGGAAGGAAGGAGGTGGGCGGGAAGTTTATATCCCGCTCATCTCCGCCCCTCCGCTTTCAATGGACGCCTGCTGTGGGACGTCGCTGTGATGTCGCACGACCCGCCCCCTTAGGAAGGAGGCGGGTCGCCGGCCAGAGCGACGTCGCAGGGCAGGTAAGTGCGTGTGAAGCTGCTGTAACGATAATGTTCGCTACGGCAGCTATCACAAAATATCGCATGTGCGACGGGGACAGGTACGATCGTGCTCGGCAACGCTAGCATCGGCTAGCGATGTCGCAACCTGCAAAGTACCCCTTAGGGTCAGTCGACTTTGAGTGGACGAGCCATTGAGCAATCTTAGGGTGCCAAACTCTGTGGTCAGGCAGGAACATGGTCAGATATAGGGCTTCTCCAAATCTGTAGCAAAACCTCAAAATCACAGGTTTAACATCTCTCCTGGTTCATTCATCCCCGTTCTTCCCCATTTCGAGTTGGGCTTCCTCAGGGGGTCATCATCCCATTTCTGAATGCAGCAATACCAAATATGTATATATTTTTTCTTTCTTTCATTTTTTTTCTTAATAGGGCAAAGCTACGAGGACCCACCAACTACAGACGTGTGCATGGAAGAGAAGCCAGCCAGGTCACTACACTGGCACTGGGAACAAGGGAATAGCGGATTACCTGAGGTCCAGATTGGTAGAGACCAGCACCAGCTAGGTTGCAGATACTTCAAACCAGTGAGTAAAGCACAAGTTAAACTGCAGTCCCTGTGTTGTCTGAATTCTTCCTACACGTCTGCATCACTATACTAAAATCACCATTACCCTCCCCTTAGGCATAGCTCTACTTGCGGAGAGCCATAACATCCACAGTGCCCAATAGCACTAGCCCCAGCAGTTAGAGACTTTGCAGCGGCGGCTTTCCCCATATAGCCGCACACCGCAAGTGACGTCACGAAAAAAAAAATACTTCCCCTTTTTATTAAGTGACACTTCCCCCCCCTCTTCAGGGTCATGGAACCGGGTAATGGCCACCCGTGATACGTCCCCATGATTCAAGGCCCGGTACCGAGTACCCCAAGGCCCTGGAGTGTGTCAATGGCACTATTACAGCTGCAGAGCACTTTTACATAGGCGGGCATTATTATCATGTAGAGACACAGAAGGAATACTATTACCATGTAGGAACTCTATTATTGGTGGGCACTAAAAAGAGTACAATTAATGTGTAAAACAGCACTGGAATCTATTTATGCCTGAGACACTTTGGATGGATATAGTTCAATGCAGTTTGTGTAGCGGTGGGGGAAAATTAGACTGGATGCTGAAAAATTGATGAGAAAAAAATCTGTGTGCTACATTCTGCAGAGGTGAGTTGTGGCAAGATTCAGTGGCTGCCTGTGCCGATTGCAGAAGAAAATAGAAAAAGAACAATTATCATCAGAAAGATTATCACAGGAATAATTAGTCCATAATTGGGGATGGCTCAGGGCCAAAGTCGCGAGCAAGAGGTTCAGTCCTTCGGTGGTCCATGTCCCAGCCACTTCCACAGAACAAGGGGAAAGGGATTGGTTGCGATGATCCTGGCTGGATTTGAGTGCAAGCCATACCTGTGACTAGTCCATCATGCAGACCAGGATTCTTACACTGGGGAGTCACAGACATGGATACTGGCTTCTTTTTGAACAGTCTTTTATTTAACACTTTGCATAATATGAACACCTTTCCATTGCGTGCACAACACTTGAGTGTTTATCTTTATAGGCACGATTTTACTTCAGGCTGCTTCATCATTCCTGATACTACAAATGCTCTTTCATTCTCCTCCTTACTTTTTGGCACCACAGTCCTGCACATTAAAGTCATATAGTTCTCCGTGACTAGGGTCTTTTCCCACCCACAGGGACCTGTTCTCTATAATGGTGTTGATCTCCGTTGGGCTCGTCTCATCTAATGCACGTTTCTGTGCTGACTTGTTCACCCAGGTTTATGACAAGTCTTCACTTGAGAACTCGTATGGCTGGAGTCAGTCCACTGACTGGGGGACCTTGGTGAAGCTCAGGCCTACAGCTCAAGACTGCGAGATGTGAGTAACTCTCTATATGTCCCCGACTGGAGTCCTTCCCAGGCACTCTGTTCCCACTGTTGACCCAAAGGGTCAGTTGACAGTTGCCACAAACACCCACTTACTATGGCCTAAGGTATCTATCCTGCTTGCACACTGCTCATACTTGCTGTACTTCCCACGAGTACAGCTTTCTACTAACTACTACACACTGAATAAACCAAGATGGAGTCAGCATATATCCAGCAGCTGGCTCCTCCTACTCCTGTGGGCGACCAACAGAGGTTAACTGTTCCCTACCTTTACTTCTCCTGTCGCTAGGCAGAATCTATTCTGTACACCAGGAAGCTTTACCTAAAACCAGCCACTAGATGGCATATACTCCATGCAGTAACACATTACATGTATAAACAGAGTTTACATTGCTATAATACATTACAACAGTGTTTTTAGAGAAGGAGCATAATGGCCTAGTTCACCCCCTAAGGCAGTCATGGCGAACCTTTTACAGGCCGAATGCCCAAACTGTAGCACTAAACCCAATTTTTTTTTCCGAAGTGCCAACCAATCCTATCATGTAAATAATTGATTGTAACCTTACCTTTGCAGTCATCTCTTCAGCAGGGCGCATCACGCTTATGCCTGCTTACCACACATTGAAGCTGAGCCCCTGCCCTTTCCAGACACAGCAGTTGATCTTTCTGGAAAAATTGCAGCATATTAGACAGAGATTTTAGCCTGGAATCAGATGTCACCCTGTAATCCACATCTACATTTCAAAGTCTGAACATCTTGAAATCCCATAAAGACGTGTGAGTTGCTCTCCTCCCCTTTAATTGTGTAGTTATGTCCCCCTTCCTGGGCCACTTTTTGGTAAACATATCCCCCATCCTGGTATATATTTCCTACATTCTGGTATATTTGTCCCCATCATGGCCTCATCCTGGTAAATATACCTCATCCTGGTAAATGTACCCCATTCTGGCATGTTCCCCCATGCTGGTAAATGTACCCCATCCTGACATATTGCCCATCCTTGTAAATGTTTCCCCATCCCGGCATGTACCCCATTCCTGGTAAATGTCCTCCATCCTGGTAAATGTTCCCAATCCTGGTTAATTTACCCCCATCCAGGTAAATGTCCCCCTTCCTAGCATGTACCCTTTCCTGGTAAATGTTCCCCTTCCTGGTAAATGTACCCTATCGTGGCATGTTTCCTCCATCCTGGCATGCATGTTTCCTCCATCCTGGCATGCATGTTTCCTCCATCCTGGCATGCATGTTTCCTCCATCCTGGCATGCATGTTTCCTCCATCCTGGCATGCATGTTTCCTCCATCCTGGCATGCATGTTTCCTCCATCCTGGCATGCATGTTTCCTCCATCCTGGCATGCATGTTTCCTCCATCCTGGCATGCATGGTTTCCCCATCCTGGCATGCATGGTTTCCCCATCCTGGCATGCATGGTTTCCCCATCCTGGCATGCATGGTTTCCCCATCCTGGCATGCATGGTTTCCCCATCCTGGCATGCATTGTTCCCCATGCTGGCATGTGCGTTCCCCCACCCCATGCTGGCAAGTGCGTTCCCCCACCCCATGCTGGCATGTGCGTTCCCCCACCCCATGCTGGCATGTGCGTTCCCCCACCCCATGCTGGCATGTGCGTTCCCCCACCCCATGCTGGCATGTGCGTTCCCCCACCCCATGCTGGCATGTGCGTTCCCCCACCCGATGCTGGCATGTGCGTTCCCCCACCCGATGCTGGCATGTGCGTTCCCCCACCCGATGCTGGCATGTGCGTTCCCCCACCCGATGCTGGCATGTGCGTTCCCCCACCCGATACTGGCATGTGCGTTTCCCCACCCGATGCTGGCATGTGCGTTCCCCCACCCGATGCTGGCATGTGCGTTCCCCCACCCCCAACTGGCATGTGCGTTCCCCCTCCCCCACCCCATGCTGGCATGTGCGTTCCCCCACCCCATGCTGGCGCTGGACCCCCCCATCCCCACCTTGGCATAGCCGCACACGAGTTATAAAAAAAAAAAAAAGCAACACACAACTTACCTTCCTGCACTCGCTCCCCCGCTGCGCGCCACTGGGTCCTCGGTTCTCACGCGGCCAGAAGACGTCATTACGCCGGCGCCGCTCACTGACGCTCCTCTGTCTCCTAGGCACCACACCTGCAGCCTGGGGAGGAGGAGTGTCAGAGCGAAGAGAAATGTCTGCTCTGCTCCAACACAGTTTTGATCTGCTGGCGCGACTGCACCAGCAGATCAAAGCAGCAGGATCGGGCGACAGCACACGTGCCAGCAGAATGGGTTCTGCGTGCCCCTGGTGGCACGCGTGCCATAGGTTCACCATCACTGCCCTAAGGCCTCCAACACACATCCGTGAAATACGTGCGTGTTTGGTCCGTTTCCGTGTATACCGGAGACACGGGCAAACGTGCACCAATGTTATTTAATGTTTGAGGACACATGTGCATTTTTCATTAAGGTCCCTGGGTCCGTGTGCGTGCTATGTTTGTGTCTCCGTTTTGCACGGAAGCATGTCCGTTTTCATCACGGAACACGCACACACGGACCCAATGAAAGTCAATGGGTCTGTGGGCACGCCTAAGTGACACGGATGCATCTCTGTATGCTCCGTGTACGTTTTGGTCTTTTTTCATGTGATGTCATTTTTTTTTTTTTTCTGTGTCGTTCTCTCCCTCAGTCCGTCGGTCGGTCTCTCTCTATGTCTGTCGGTCTCTCTGTCTTATCTGTCCCTCTCGCTGTCTGTCGGTCAGTCCCCCCCCTCTCTCATACTCACCGTTCCCCAATCTCCGGCGCTGCGCTGCTGTTTTCCCCGCCCACCGGCAAATATGATTGGTTGCAGTGAGACACGCCCACACGCTGAGTGACAGCTGCCTAACTGCAACCAATCACAGCCGCCAGTCGGCGTGTCACTATGGAGCAGAAAAATAAATAAATAATTAAAAAAACGGCGTGCGGTCCCCCCCAATTTTAATGCCAGCCAGATAAAGCCATACGGCTTTTTTGTAATATGAAGCAAAAAAAATCAAAAGCAATAAATAATAAAAAAAAATCGTTCCTTTTTGTGCCTATTCATTTTCTGATTGGAATAGGGAGTAATGTGGTCTGCTCGGGGAATAAGCACCCAGTTTCTTCTTGCAACCTAAATTGGCTGTTGATCAAGTCACCTTTTGTCTACTGGTAAACTTTTCTTATTCCATGAGAATAACTTTAAAAAAAATGACAATTGTTTTCCTTAAAAAAACATGAATAGTTTAACAAATGAAAATTAAAAACTATATCTACTAGATTTTTTACTAGATCTTAAATAGGCTTTCCCGTTGATAGAAATTTGAGAATGTTAAATACTAAATTTGACCTTCGACTTCTTGTTTTGATGACAATAAATTTACATTGAAGACAGCTACAACTAATTGTTGTAAAAAGAACATTGTGACAGCTGTGACTTTCTATGCATTTCTGGTGAACTCCTCACTCAAATACTAAATTGTTGAACAGACCAGTTCTTTAACTTCTTAAAACTCTACCACTTTTGACCAGCAAGGTATTCTCTACTTCCATATCTGTTATTTTACTCAGATAACCCCCTGCAATGGGTAAATAAATACAGACAGTAGTACAAGAACTCAGTAGGATGCTGCCCATAAAATGACCATTAAAAACCACTTATTTTAGGTTGTTTTGAAGTCACTGTTAACATGTGAGACAATTAAAGATCAAAGAAAACTAAGATATATATTAAAAAGTATGTTATGTGAAAAAGTAGTCCTCCTTATTTCAGAGATGCCTGACACAATGTGCGTATTTAGAAAATTACTGTCAGCTCTTAAATCAAAACTGTTCTAAAGTGTGCTGAGCTTATAATAAGCCAAGGGTGGAGATCCTTATGTCTTTTAACAAGCAAACAACCATAAATATTTGAAAACAAAAAAAGCATACAATACAACCTTCTATGGTAGGATAAAGCAGACAAATAGAAACGCCATGTCAAACTAGGCACATTTGTTATAATACTGTTTATTATGGTTCAGGCATTAACCTCTTCCCGCAAATTAATGTATTAGCCAATGTATGTAAAGCGCTGTGAAATCAATAGCGCAATATAAGTGAATAAATATAATAATAATAGTTATTAATTTATTTATTATTATAATATTAGGAACATAGGTTACCTATCAGTACAAGAACCAAATAAAGTAAACATGTCAATTATATTGTACGGAGGACTCTAAAGGCCGCTTTACACGCAGCAACATAGCTAACGAGATGTCGTTGAGGTCACGGAATTCGTGACGCATATCCGGCCTCATTAGCGACGTCGTTGCGTGTGACACATACAAGCGACCACTAACTATGCAAAATACTCACCAAATCGTTGATTGTTGACACGTCGTCCATTTCCCAAATATCGTTGCTCGTTCTGGACGCAGATTGTTCGTCGTTACTGAGGCAGCACACATCGCTACGTCTGACACCCCGGGAACGACGAACAACACCGTACCTGCGTCCTCCGGCAATGAGGTGGGCGTGACTTTCATGCAGCTGCTCTCCGCCCCTCCGCTTCTATTGGACGCCTGCCGTGTGACATCGCTGTGACACCGCAAGAACTGCCCCCTTAGAAAAGAGGCTGTTCGCCGGCCACAGCGACATCGTTAGGAAGGTAAGTATGTGTGACGGGTACTAGCGATTTTGTCCGCCACGGGCAGCAATTTGCCCATGATGCACAAACGACGGAGGCGGGTGCGAACGCTAGCGATATCGCTAGTGATGTCGAAGCGTCTGAAGCGCCCTTAAGTCTATGTGCAAATGTGCAAATGACGGAATATGCTAGAGAAAGCACAATAAAAGTGATCAGTAAAATCAGCATAATACACAGCAAGGTCAAAACGACATTGCTGTTCACATGTTCAATTTTGTCACTTCTTTTAACTTCTTCATTTCTCAAAATCCCTGGTATGGTTAAACTGACTTGCTTGTTGTTCACAGTATCAAATAAAAGACGCTGCAGGCAGAGATGACTCAAGAATAGGGATGGATGAGCATGCTAACTGGTACTCGGAGCTCACCTGAGCATCTCAGTACTCAAGATACTCGGCAAGCGCTGAGTACCGGTGAGATGCTTGAGCACATGCTCTGCTCCCCCTCCCTGCATTTTGGTGCTTTTAACAGAGTCAGCCCACATGCAGGGATTGGCTGCCACCCACTGTAATGCCACAGACTTGTTGATTGTGGGATTACAGTGATTGGCTGGTCGCACAGTGTCTTCAGCTCTATATAAGACCTGACAGCGCTATGCTCGTCACTCTGATCCACAGTCAGCTAGGGTAGGGGGAGGTGCTGCTGAGCTAGGGATAGATTTAGTGTGTGTTTTAGGTAGTGTAGGGACTAGGTAGGGTACACAATCTATCAAAACAAACAGTTCTTTTCAGGATTAATCCAGCTATATACAGGCAGTGTATATAGGCAGGCAGGGTATATAACAGAGTGTGGTGCGTATAGCTCAGGAGGCTCCATTCCAGTCACGTCTGGGGCTGGTGTAGTCTGTTACACATATTATAAATCTCAAAAAAACAGTCCTTTTCAGGATTAATCCAGCTGTATCCAGGCACTGTATATAGCCAGGGTCTATAGCAGAGTGTGGTGCGTATAGCACAGGAAAGAGGAAGAATTCAGCTCACCCCTCTTCACTCCCGATCTTACCTCTGGTGCACGGAAACACCCTGACCTGGGTGAAAACACATGGAGAAGAAAAAAGAAGGATTTCCAGCAACTCCAGGAGAGAATCGGCTTAAAATCAATTTCTTTATTGGTAATAAAAATCTTCAATACACGACAAAAATACGGAGGCAAATAGGACAGAGGAGCAATTTCCTACACGTTTCGACCTGTAAAGGTCTTAATCATGGAATGCCATGCACAGGAAACTCCATTCCAGTAAGGTCTGGGGCTGGTGTAGCCTGTAACACATATTATCCATCTCTAAAAAATCTGATCGTTTAAACCGGCTGGGCAGTAAAAAGCCGGCTTTTGACCGGACTTAAACGATCAGATAATGCCGTTAGGTGACCGCATCAGCTGATTTCCGGGAGGTTCTAGAGCGATCGGACATGTCCCAGGAGTCGGCAGACAGGTTAATATGATATTTTTTTTTTCCTATTGTTCCCTTTTGATTTCGCTTAGCAGCGAATGTACAGGCAGAGACAAGCTGCCGAACATACACTACAAAGCGAAAGTGCATGTCACGGGAGGAGGAACACAGGATTCTTCCTCCCCCTAATACTCAGACAACATTGCTCACATCAGTGACCTGGGAGTCAGAAATGCTTACAGGCAGCGGCGGACTGGAGTACCTGGGGTCCACCAGGAAAAATCAATCTTGGGGCCCACCAGCACCATGCAGTTACCGTACTATATATAGCAGGGGTGGGATTCAAATTTTTAACAGGTTATCTGAATTGAAAACCACATTTGAAAACCACACCCATTCTGTTACCACACCCATTCTGTTAGCCACACCCATTTTCACGCCATATCCTCAACCAAAAAATACAAGTAATTTAAAGTAAAATCTCCTTCCTCTCCTGTCCAGCATCAGTTGTTCCAGTCACTGTCAGTCTTATTGTACTAAATGATTTTTCTACAGTTTTTAAAAATTATTACTAAAGGAGCCCTGCTAAAATTGGAATGCACGACCTTCCCAATACAGATCCCATCCCATTATGGCCTCTTTCCCCTGCAGATCCCATCCCATTATGGCCTCTTTGCCCCTACAAATCCCATCCCATTATGGCCTCTTTTCCCCTGCAGATCTCATCCCATTATGACCTCTTTTCCCCTACAGATCCCATCCCATTATGGCCTCTTTTCCCCTGCAGATCTCATCCCATTATGGCCTCTTTCCCTTGCAGATCCCTTCTCATTATGGCCTCTTTACCCTGCAGATCCCATCCCATTATGGCCTCTTTCCCCTGCAGATCCCATCCCATTATGGCCTCTTTCTTCAGCAGGTCCCATCCCATTATGGGATCTTTCCCCAGCAGATCACATCCCATGTGCTCCTTTTCCCATATAGCTCCCATCTTATGTGGCCTCTCTCCCCATATAGCTGCCATCTTAATGCGGCTCCTCTCCCCATATAGCCACATATAGCTGCCATCTTAATGCGGCTCCTCTCCCCATATAGCCACATATAGCTGCCATCTTATGTGGCCCCTCTCCCCATATAGCCACATATAGCTGCCATCTTAATGTGGCCCCTCTCCCATATAGCCACATATAGCTGCCATCTTAATTTGGCCCCTCTCCCCATATAGCCACATATAGCTCCCATCTTATGTGGCCTCTCCCCATATAGCCACATATAGCAGCAATCTTAATGTGGCCCCTCTCCCCATATAGCCACATATAGCTGCCATCTTAATTTGGCCCCTCTCCCCATATAGCCACATATAGCTCCCATCTTATGTGGCCTCTCCCCATATAGCCACATATAGCTGCCATCTTAATGTGGCCCCTCTCCCCATATAGCCACATATAGCTGCCATCATATGTGGCCCCTCTCCCTGCATCTTCGGCTCACTGAGCGCTTACCTGCTCCAAGCACCGGTGGCCTCTCCTCTGTCTTCCGTCCTCCGCGACTCTCTGCACACTAAGGGTATGTGCACACTAGGTGTTTTTTTCACACTGCGTTTTTTGTGCGTTTTTGGCTGCCCTCCAAAAAAATATGTGGGCTTCGCCATATTTTTGTATGCTAGCCAGGTACAGCAAGCAGCTATAGGCTGCCCCCAACCCCCAGCTGCCTATTTGTACACGGTTGGTAACCAAAAATATAGAGAAGCCCTTTTTTTTTTATTTCATGAATTTCATTAAATAATTAAAAAAAAAATGAAGTGGGCTTCGCCCAATTTTTTAGTCCAGCCAGGTACAACTAGGCGGCTGGAGATTGGAATCCGCAGTGCAGGGTGCCCAAGCTTTCTGGGCACCCCCTCTGCGAATTGCAGTCCGCAGCCACCCCCATCTTCTGGCGCTGTATCCAACTCTTCCAGCTGCCCTGATGTCGGGTGGCTCGCTGGGTAATAATGGGGTTAGGGCTAGCTGTATATTATCAAGTGGCCCTAAGCCCAAAATTCATGATGTCACGCCAATATTAGACATGGCCACCATGAATTTCTAGTAAAGATAAAAAAAAACACAACACACAGAAAAATATTTTTATTAGAATAAATTAGTCACAATTAGTGACTCCATCTTTATTGAAATAAAGAACCCCCCTCCTCCGCAGTAATCCTGGGTCAAGGTTCCCATGCCGTCCAATCCGGATCCAATATCCTCTGATCGGTTTGCTGGAAGGCAAAGCGATCCAATGATGTGTCAGGATCAAGGATGTGAATTCCATGACACACCAGCTGATTGTATAAAAGCCGTTTATACAATCAGCTGATGCATCAGTGCAAAAAAAAAATACACACTTTAGTGCAGACTCCTGTCAGACCGATCAATGCAGGACCCGACGGTAATCAGCTGATGAAGTCTCCTGACGCCACAACACACAGAAAAATATTTTTATTAGAATAAATTAGTCACAATTAGTGACTCCATCTTTATTGAAATAAAGAACCCCCCTCCTCCGCAGTAATCCTGGGTCAAGCTTCCCGCGCCGTCCAATCCGGATCCAATATCCTCTGATCGGTTTGCTGGAAGGCAAAGCGATCCAATGATGTGTCAGGATCAAGGATGTGAATTCCATGACACACCAGCTGATTGTATAAAAGCCGTTTATACAATCAGCTGATGCATCAGTGCAAAAAAAAAATACACACTTTAGTGCAGACTCCTGTCAGACCGATCAATGCAGGACCCGACGGTAATCAGCTGATGAAGTCTCCTGACGCCACAACACACAGAAAAATATTTTTATTAGAATAAATTAGTCACAATTAGTGACTCCATCTTTATTGAAATAAAGAACCCCCCTCCTCCGCAGTAATCCTGGGTCAAGCTTCCCGCGCCGTCCAATCCGGATCCAATATCCTCTGATCGGTTTGCTGGAAGGCAAAGCGATCCAATGATGTGTCAGGATCAAGGATGTGAATTCCATGACACACCAGCTGATTGTATAAAAGCCGTTTATACAATCAGCTGATGCATCAGTGCAAAAAGAAAATACACACTTTAGTGCAGACTCCTGTCAGACCGATCAATGCAGGACCCGACGGTAATCAGCTGATGAAGTCTCCTGACGGCATTAGCTGATAGTTTAGCTGACCGGGTAGTAAAAAGCCGGCATCACCGCTGTCACTGTCACTGTCAGCTGATTCCGTCAGGTGACCGCATCAGGTGATCAGCGCCAGGTCCTGCAGCTATCGGAGGTATCCTGGCCGTCTGCACACACCCAGAGCAGGGGTGGCGGTACCGGGAGAGGAGCTGGGAGCGGACATGGCACCGGGAGGCTGCAGACAGGTGAGTATGACATTTTTTTTCTCTACTGTTCACTTTTGACTTCGCAGTTGCTTCCATCCTCCTGCTTTCATCTCCTGCCCGTACATGGCGCCGCACGGGAGCGGACATGGCGCCGGACGGGAGATTGAAGCGACGGTGCTGGTACCGGGAGGATTCACACTTCTGTGTTTACCAACAGAAGGAATCCTCTTCCTGTACACGTCACTGTACTACCCACCCCTTGCGTTTAGAGCCGCGTTTTTAGTCATAGAAACGCAGCTATATTTGCAATTTGTGTTTTTCATTGCGTTTTTGAACATCTCATTGAACTCAATGGGTGGAAAACACAGTGAAAAACACAGAAATAATTGACATGCTGCGTTTTTGTGGTCACCACAAAAACGCAGCTACAAGAAAGCGCTGTGTGCGGACAGCACTTCTGAAAACCCATAGACATTGCTGGGGAAGCAATGTCACATAGTTTTCTGCAAAAAAATGCGGTAAAAAACGCCGCTAAAAACGCAGCAAAAACGTCTAGTGTGCACAGGGCCTGACGCTGACAGACGGCAGGAGGAAGAGCTACCTCCCCACACTGCCGTGACCTCTGCAGCGTCAGCACGTCGCTGCACGCTGGGTCAGGGTCCACTTAACCCGGAAGTGCGGCGCATACGGAGGTACAGGGTTTCATTTGTGTCAGTGTCTTAAAGAGACACTAACACAAATGAGTACAGGGAACCGGATCGCTGGAGCTGTTTCTTGCCGGTTCTGGGAACCGGCTGCTATTTTAACAACCGGTTCTCCAGAACCGGACAGAACCGGCTGAATCACACCCCTGACTGTGCAGACATTTCGATGGAATAAGGGTTAATGTTACTGATCTGATTGCCCACAGTCTCCACATGCCCAACCGACCCTCCCCTCGGCTCCTGCTTGCCCCCCTGGGCCCCCGTACACCACCCCTTGGCCACTGCACCACCCCCGGGGCCCCTGCTCGCTCCCCGGGCCCCCGCACCCTCCCCTGGGCCCCCGCCTTCTATACTCACGTGCTGCTGCTGCTTCTGCAGCCTGGCCTAGGGCGACGCCGGGTCCGTTCTCCGCAGCGCGATGCTGCCAGCACCTGCACAGGAAGGAAGCAGTCATCGCTCTGAGACTGCTTCCTCCTGCAGTGTCACTAGCTGCGCAGATGAGTCAGAGCCGTGCGGCACTGACAGTGACAGCAGGCAGAGCGGGGAGATCGCTCTCCCTGCTTGCTGCTGCAGAGGGAATGGGATTGTCACTAATCATATCGCCAATGTGCCGATATGATTAGTGAAATTACCGGCCAGGGGAGGCCTCCCATACATATCCATAGGGGCCCAAGGGGGGTAGGGGTGTGGGGCCTAGGGGGCGTGGCCATCAATAGCAGGGGCCCACCGGGCGTCCTCCCGACCTCCTGGTGGGCCAGTCCGCCCCTGCTTACAGGGGTCTTCTCTATGCTGCTCCCATGTCATTTGAGCACTGTCCTTATACATTTGTGACATTTTAAGGCTTTCTGCAGACTGCCGGGGGTACTGCCAGAAAAATGCTAGCGTTTCCCATAGGATAACATTGGGCTCGGTGCTTGCTCGGGTCGAGCACCCGAGCATTTTACTGCTCGCTCATCCCTACTCAAGAACATTGGCACGACTACTGGCGAAGCCGCTTCTGGAAAATGATGGCCAGCATATTTCTGTAATGGCTTCATCTGAGAATACTCAATCACTGTGCCGGTAATTAATAGATGCCTTGTGCACATAGCCTAAAAAAGGATGAAATTAAAAAACAGATTTTTTTTTTTGTTCATGCCTAGTACAAAAAAAAAGAATTAAAAAGTGATCTAAAAGTCATATATCCTCAAAATGGTACCAGCAAAGATTATCACTTGTCCTAAAAAAGTCTTCATACAGGTCCATTTACAGCGAAATAAGAGTCACGATTATCATAACTTGTGCAAATATTGCAATACATGAAAAAACTATATTCACTATATAATGCCGAACCTGTCAGTGCATCGGATGTGAAGAGGACACACCCCCAGCAACTGATTGGCTTCAGCATTACACGTGAGACCAGTCTAAAGCCTGCTTTACACCAGGCAATCTATCGGGCGATAGATCGTCGGGGTCACGGTTTTTGTGACGCACATCCGGCATCGCTGGCGATGCCGGCCTGTGTGACACCTCCTAGCGACGCAGTATCGCTCACAAATCGTGAGTCGGGTACTGCTCGTTAGGTTCCATAATATCGGTTACTTTAGTCGCCCATCGTTTCCGTGGTAGCACACGTCGCTCCGTGTGACACCACGGGAACGATGAGCAGCTCACCTGCCTCCCGCGGCCGCCGCCGGCTCTATGTGGAAGGAAGGAGGTGGGCGGGATGTTTACATCCTGCTCATCTCCGCCCCTCCGCTCTGATTGGCCGGCGGCCGTGTGACGTCACTGTGACGCCGAACGTCCCTCCCACTCCAGGAAGTGGACGTTCGCCGCCCACAGCGAGGTCGCACGAGAGGTAAGTATGTGTGACGGGGTTTAGTAACTTTGTGCGACACGGGCAGCGATTTGCCCGTGACGCAAAAAGGACGGGGGCGGGTACGATCGATTGTGCGATTTCACAATCGGTCGTACCGTGTAAAGCAGGCTTTAGGCCTCTCCTCTTTACTACTGCAGAACTAAAATCGAGAGAAGACAAAGGGCCCATTTTCTAAAAAAGGTATATGTGTATATGTGTGTATATCAGTCCCTCAGATTACAGCACATTATATACTGGATGTGTGTGTGTATGAGTGTGTATGTATATATATATCTCAGTATACAGCACACAATCACATCTGGATATAGCACATTATATATACAGCATACAGCACATTATATACAGGATATATCACATTATATACGGTATACAGCCCATTACAGTATATACAAAAATCCCCTCAGTGTACAGCACTATATATCAGTCCACTCAGTAAAAAGTACATTATATCAATGCCCTCAATATACAGCTCATTGTATCAGTGCCCTCAGTATACTGCACACATATACAGTATACTGTATATAATGTGCTGGATACTGAAGGAATTGATATATATATCAGTCCACTCAGTATACAGCCATTATACATATCAGGCCTCTCAGTATACAGCACATCATCTAATATATAAAGCTGAATGTATGTATTTATGTATGTATGTATGTATGCCCGCTAAAGGAATCCGCACCATCGCATTTACAATCATGAAATCTTGCACAGACACTCCATGTGACTCAGGGAATGTCATAGACTGTATATGGAGAGAAAGATGGTGTGCAAAAAGCAAGGAATACACCTGTATAAGTGTACAAAGAGGTCTTTATTATACAGCAAACAATCATGTGGACACAAACATATTAAAAACATTTAAAAAGGCATACAAACAAGCCTTTCTGAGCTTTGTTTATCCCCTGTAAGGGATAAAACATCCCCCTGGCAATATGAATGGTCACAAAGGGCTATCCTTATAGGGCTGCATACAATATGTGGGGGATCCTAAAGAGGAAACATGGTTGTTGGCATAGTTATTGGCATATAAGGATAAGCAGCAAAAACCATTTGCACAAAAACATAACAATTGCCACATCCACATAAACCACAGCACCAATATAAGATGTCAGCATTAGTTGCAGCAATGATAATACAAGGATCCCTAAGATAGCAGAGTTACCAGCCCATGCTGCATTTACCAATAAACAGGATTCATGTGGTAGCCAGGGTGGGATAGGAGATCCCCCACGCGTATGGCTGTCACCTGGGACAGCTTCGTCAGGGGTAGAGAGTGCCCACATAGAGGGCTAGGGTTTAAGTAACCCGGCAATTACCTTAACAGCTGTTTGTAGATCAACCTGATAATCAAAAACGCCGCGTTTGGCATGTCCCCGGCGTCCCGGAAGTCACATGCACGCTAGCGTTCAATCAGGAAGAGGAAAGGGGTTTCTGGATATTTTCGGGTACCGCGCATGCACGGGACTCCAAATAGATGGCGGCCGCCATACAAGGAGACAAAGGAGCTTATAAGTTCCGTTTTTTTAAAAGAAGGAATAATTTGTATAAGAAATACATGAGTAGATAATTAGCAAGGATGCCAGATGTATGTAAAGTGGATGTGGCAATTGTTATGTTTTTGTGCAAATGGTTTTTGCTGCTTATCCTTATATGCCAATAACTATGCCAACAACCATGTTTCCTCTTTAGGATCCCTCACATATTGTATGTAGCCCTATAAGGATAGCCCTTTGTGACCATTCATATTGCCAGGGGATGCTTTATCCCTTACAGGGGATAAACAAAGCTCGTAAAGGCTTGTTTGTATGCCTTTTTAAATGTTTTTAATATGTTTGTGTCCACATGATTGTTTGCTGTATAATAAAGACCTCTTTGTACACTTATACAGGTGTATCCCTTGCTTTTTGCACACCATCTTTCTCTCCATATACATGTTAAAATTGGTGTGTTGAGGTGATCCCTGGCTGGTTTCTACTATTGGATCATTAAAATCCTGCAGGTGGTGCCCTCCCCATGTTTTACTAGTCTGTGCTTTTTAACACCTTCCTTTAGGGTGTTTTTCTGGAGTGTTGGCACACCAATTGTTTATCTTTTGATATTTATCTTGTATTTTCTTACATTAAGGTCTTTTTAACAGCTGTCATGAATCTAGAGGAAAGGATAAATTCTTGGTCCCATCAAACTGTGGATGTTTTTGATTTGTGTACCCCTGACCAGACTGAAGGTGATGTAAATAATGAAAACGGGTTTGATAAGCTTAGTGCTGAATTGATTAAGCAACATAAAAATTTAACTAAAGTTTGGTATAATATAAAAAGCTTGGAGCACTACAAAAGACTAGGTATCATTCCAAGGGGACTGAGAGTCCAGATCTTTCCCGCTTGGGAGGCGGACCCTAGCTTTAGGAAAACTTGGGAGGCAGGTCTGGCCAAATGCTCTGCTATCATTTTGGATATGCTTATTGTGCATGATCGTGAGCTCCTTACCTCTATTAAAGAGGAAATTAGCACCAGGGAAGTTAAACTGAGGAGCTTTGATCAAACCACCCTAGTGGGCCCTTTTCAGGATAAATTGAAGGGAATTATTGATCAGTTTGAAAAAGAGATTATTAAGAGGAAAAAGAGTAAACTCTATAGGGATCAAAAGGATTTCCAGACAGGAGATGTTTACAAGTGGAACCATAGGGGCAATAGTAGGCCCAAATTGAAAAACAAGAGACAGGAATCCCATATTCCCAACACTACCAATCAGGCTTCATCTAGTGAAGATTTTTTATCTTCGGATCCAAGCGATCTAGAAAACGACATAGGAAGGGCAGAAGGAGGAGGAATAAACCTCAGAAGTGGAGTAAGGAGAACTGCTTGGTCACCCCACAAACGAGGGGGGAATCGGAAAAGGAAGTAGGGGACAACGACAGTAATGGAGGTAATTTGAAAATTATTAATTTGTCTGAGTATGAAATCAGTACTGTTGAGGAGAGAATCCTCTCTAGGGGATTATCATTCTCACCCATGAACAATCTAGACAAGTTTGTTTTCATCAAAGACGTTTATTTGTTTTGCAGACAAATTACTTTTAAGATTCTTTACCAAAAACCACAATTGGTGGATACCTTACCCCAGGAGGAGCAATTGACCTTCCAGACATTACTCGATCTAATGGAGGAGCAAAATGTCCCCCAGGGTAAGAGACGTTTCCCGGGCAGACTGCCCTCGCAAGCTACCCCCCGCCTTTCACTTTTTCCCGTGGTCCAGATCTTCTTTGATTCCGTTTGTAGGGATATACGTGCCCTTAAAATAGATAATAACAGGCAGAATAACATCTCTGTTGAGGAATAAAGGGCTTTACGGAATCTTAGCGAGAATAAGGACCTAGTGATAAAGGAGGCGGACAAAGGGGGCAATATTGTTCTTTGGCCGGCGAACATGTATATCAATGAGGCCAAACATCAATTGTCTAACCGGGATATATACCAGCCTCTCCCTTCTGACCCTACTTTGCTCTTTAAGTCTAAGATGGATCGCCTCTTGACTCATGTACATCACCAAGGAATCATTACCAAAAGGGAACTCGAATTCCTTACGGTCAGGAATCCAACGACGCCAACCTTCTATATGCTCCCAAAGGTGCCTAAATCATTGACCAATCCACCAGGTAGACCTATTGTTGCTGGAATAGGTGGGATTCTTGAACAACCCTGCTTATATCTGGATTTCTATCTGCAGCCTACTGCCCTCCAGTTGGACTCCGACATCAGAGACTCGGCGGACCTCATCACACGATTGGAAGATCTCAACATCCAAGAAGGTACTATCTTGGTAACTATGGACGTAGAGTCCCTATACACCAACATCAGACATGATTTAGGTGTGGGGGCGGTTTCATATTTTTTGTCCAAAAATAGTACGGGATCTAGGGAACATGATGAGTTCTTGTTGAACCTGCTTTCTATGATCCTCAACTTGAATTACTTCGTTTGCAGGCCCACAAAAAGAACAGATGGGGGTTCTTTGGTTGAAGGCTCCTATCCTTGTGGAAACTGTAGTGTTTGCCCTCTCATGTTGGCTAGGGATTCTAATTTTTTGTACTATGTTTCCATCCCTACAGAGACCTCGGGGCTTTTTCAATTGTAGGACCAAAAATCCTTAACCGTCCCCAGGATGACACCGGGGTAGGTAGCAAAGTCTTTGCTGATCCCAGATCTGTTCATCTTGGATCATTTTTAGAAACACTGCAAGCAAGGGTTACTCCAAGCGGAGTCTCCCTTTTTTCCAAAAATTGGGCCATACAGACATCCCTTCAGTGGCAGCACTTGTGCCCCAGTTGTACACTTCACAGGTAGATTTGCATCAAGCACATTCAAAAATACGCCATCCTTAACTGTCCCCAGGATGACATCAGGGTAGGTAGCAAAGTCTTTGCTGAACCATGACTTGTTCATCTTGGACCCTTTTTAGAAACACAGCAAGGGTAACTCCAAGCAGAGTCTCCGTTTTTTCCAAAAATTGGGCCACACAGACACCCCTTCAGTGGCAGCACTTGTGCCCCAGTTGTACACTTCACAGGTAGAATTGCATCAAGCACATTCAAAGTACACAAGCATTTACTCTCCCCAGGATGACACAGGGGTAGTAAAGTCCTTGCGGATCCAAGACTTATTCCTTTTGATTAACGTTAGTCTGTCCACATTGTCACTGGACAAACGCGTGTGCTTATCTGTCAGCACACCCCAGCAGCCCTGAAGACACGTTCTGAGACAATGCTGGCAGCTGGACACAAGATCTTCAAGGCGTAAGTGGAGAGCTCAGGCCATTTTTCAAGATTTGAAGCCCAAAATGAGCAAGGCTCCAGTTGCAAAGTCATGGCATCGATGTTCATTTGGAGATACTCCTGTATCATCCTCTCCAGCCGTTGACTATGTGTCAGACTTGTTGTCTCTGCTGGCCTTGCAAAGGATGGTCTAAAATAAAAAAAAAATTATGAAACGATTCAATAAAATTGCTGTTACCAACAACAGATACGGTGCTGCTGGTACGGTTCGTCTGTTGATGACGAGACAGTCCCATGTTTGTCAAGTTACAACTGGGAGATTCACTCCGTGCACCACAGTTGTTTGGTGGAAAAGCCGAGCTAAGATCGAGTAACAGCTTCTGCTGATACTCCTGCATAAGTGCGTCCCTTTCTATGGCTGGAATTATGTCACAAAATTTGGACTTCTACCGGGGATCTAATAGTGTGGCAAGCCAGTAGTCATCATCACTTCTAATTTTGACAATACGAGGGTCATGTTGGAGGTAGTGCAGCAAAAAGGCACTCATGTGTCTTGCGCAGCCATGCGGACCAAGTCCACGCTGTGTTTGTGGCATAGAGATGCTAACCGTTCTTTCATCCTCTGACATCTCCCCCCAACCTCTTTCTAACTGAAATTTGACCAAGGTCTCCCTCATCCGCTGAGTCTTCCATGTCCATGGACAGTTCATCCTCCATTTATTCATGTTCTCCTGCACCTTCCTCAACATTTTGCCTGCTACCATGCGCCCTTGTTGATCCCTGTCCCCCATGGCCCCATGCCTGCCGCCTTGGTGATGATGAACGTCTGGACCTTGGTGATGTTGTTGTCCCTTGTTCATATGAATCCTCCTGTACTTCCTCCCCTTCCTTTTGTCCCACCCCCTGACTCCGAATAGTGTTTAGCCTGTGCTCCAGCATGTAAATGACTGGAATTGTCATGCTGATAATGGCATTGTCAGTGCTAAACATATTCGTCGCCATGTCGAAACTGTGCAGAAGAGTGCATAGGTCCTTGATCTGAGACCACTCCATCAGGGTGATCTGCCCCACATCTGCATCTTGTTGGCCCAGGCTATACGTCATGACGTATTGCACCAGTGCTCGTCGGTGCTGCCACAGTCACTGTAACATGTGGAGAGTCGAATTCCAGTGTATCGGCACATCGCATTTCAGGCGATGAACCGGCAGGCCGAAAGACTTCTGGAGTGATGCAAGTCGGTCAGCTGCGGCGGTTGAACAGCGGAAGTGAGGACACAGTTTTCGTGCCCTGTTCAGAAGGCCATCTAGGCCGGGATAGTGTGTTAAAAATTGCTGGACAACAAGGTTTAACACATGAGCCATACAAGGCACGTGTGTCACCTTGCCCAGGCGAAGGGCCGCACCCAGGTTTGCAGCATTGTCGCACACGGCCTTACCAGGCTGCAGGTTGAGTGGAGACAACCATTTACCAAACTCAGCCTCCAGAGCTGCCCACAACTCAGCCGCTGTGTGACTCTTATTTCCAAGACATTTCAAGATAAAGACCGCCTGATGCCGTTGCGCTCTGCTGCCAGCATAGTAATGAGGGGTGCGTGATTCCTTCTGCGCAGTTACAACGCTGGTGGCCTGACCAGACAGGCTTGGGGCGGAGGTGGGGGACCCAGACGAGGTTGAGGAGGCAGAAGCAGTGGAGGAACTTGGACAGACAGAGGATTGACAAACAAGTCGTGGGGACGGCAAGACTTGTGCAGGAGACCCTTCACCATCTATCACCATCGTTACCCAGTGCCCAGTCAGTGACATGTAACGTCTCTGTCCATGCTTACTGGTCCAAGTATCGGTGATGAAATGCATACGTTCACACACAGTTTCTCAAGGAAGCGGTGATGTTGTGTGCGACATGCTGGTGTAGCACAGGCACACCTTTCTTAGAGAAGTAGTGGTGAATGGGCATCTGGTACTGGGGCAAGGCGACAGACATAAGGTCTAGAAAATCCTGTGTGTCCACCAGGCAGAAAGGCAGCATTTCGGTAGCCAAGAGCTTACAGAGGGATAAAGTCAACCTCTTAGCTTTGTCATGGGTCGCAGGAAATGGCCTTTTATTTGTCCACATCTGTGCGACAGAGATCTAGCTGCTGTGTGTAGACGGTGGTGAGTAGGGTGTCCCTGGAAAAATGCAGGTTTGTGAGGAAAGTGCAGGCGTAGACATGATGTTGCCTTCATCCAATGTTGGTGCTATCGATGTCTGAGAGAGCTGTACACACGCACTTGTTTCCCCTTCCAAACCAACTGACGACCTACTAAGCAAACTGCGGTTACAGTGGTGGAAGGTGTGCGTGGAAAACCAGGTGTGACAGCTGTCCCCACAGTCCTAGAAGATGAAGAGCGCGTGGATGCACTGGAAGGGGCAGGCAGTGGATGGTCCGCTCTGCTAGGCCGCATTGCAGCACGGTGAGCTTCCCACTGGGACATATGATATTTATTCATGTGACGATTCATGGAAGAAGTTGTCAAACTGCTGAGGTTTTTGCCTCTACTTACAGATTCCAGACAAATTTTACAATTCACATGATTTGGGCTATCCTTTGCAAAGTCAAAAAAAGACCAGGCTAGGCAAGGCTTCGAGGACATGCGACCTGCTGAGCCACCCCGACAAGTGCTCAGAGGCAGAGTGGTGGCTGAGGATGCAGTTGTAGACGTGCTACCAGTACTCCTCTTCTGTCCAGGAAGGCGCAAGGTAACTTCGTCGTCAGTTGCATCCTCCTCCACCGCCTCTGTTGACCTCCTCGAGTGCCTGACTGTGGGTTGACAGTAGGTGGGATCTAGAACTTCCTCATCAAGCATTGTGTTTGCACTCCCCTCACCCACAGACCTAGCCTCTTCCTGCCCTGACGGAATATTTAAGTTGTCATCCCAATCTGGTATCTGCGTCTCATCGTCATCAGTATATTCCTCATTGTTTCTACCAACAGGTGTTACAGTTTGTGAATAAGGGTCAACATTATGCTCAGAAACTTGGTCATCATGGCCTGAATCTGAGTCACAAAAGTTCTGGGCATCACTGCAGACCATTTCCTGGTCTGTACTCACTGTAGCTTGGGAGCATAACTCTGATTCCAAGGCTATAGTGTGACTGAACAGCTCGGCAGACTCAGCCATCTCTGTTCCACCATACTATGCAGGGCGGATGGAGACTTGAGAGCTGGGAGAAAGCAAGTGTGATTGGGATGACAACTCAGAGGACTGGGTTTTTTTGGATGCGGTAGTTGAGGTGGAGGAGAGGGCACTTGTTGGAGCACTTGAGATCCATTCAAGCATGTGCTTTTTTAGTGCATCATCTACCTTTGTTACAGTTGTTCGGGTCCGTAAAAAAGGGAGCACATCGGATTGTCCACGTAAAGTAGTAGACATCTTACTTTTGCTGGAAGGTGGCCTATCTTCAGCAGATGTTAATGTAGCTTTGCCACCTTCCCACGGACAAAAACTTTTTTTCCTTTTCCAACACGCCTATTCCCCTTTCCACCAGCATCTGTCATTTTGCCACTCATTTTGATAGCGACAAGATTGTGCACTTAAAACGTGGTAGTAAAAATTGAGAGGTGGTGTAGATTGCAGAGGTGGTCAATGCCCAGACAGGCTGAATCCTCCACCTGTCCCAAATAAAACCAAGGATAAAACCTGAAATTGCAAACCAAAGGAGACATCAAAGTGGCCGAACTAGCCAATTATTAAGAGTAAACTCAGCCAAAGATAAAAAAGAAACACAGTCATCCTGATCAGCAGACACAAAACATCTCAAATAGGTTTCCAAAGTCTGGTTTGCTCTCTGTCTGTCCATTGGTCTGAGGATGAAACACAGAGGAGAAGGATAACTCCGTTCCCAGTCTTGAACAAAAAGCTCTCCAAAATCTAGACACAAACTGGACTCCTTTGTCAGACACAATGTTTTCAGGGATACCATGCAAATAAACCACCTGAGAAACAAGGGCACCAACTTCGAAGACGATGGCAACTTAGGCAATGGCACTATATGGACCATTTTGAAAAATCTATCACAGATTATCCAAATAACCATCATCCCCTGAGAGACAGGGAGATCAGAAATAAAATCCATTGAGATGTGAGTCTTAGGCACCGGCAATAACAATCCACTAGAATGAGAACAAAAAGGCTTGGATCTAGAACAAATCCCACAAGATTGCACAAAACTCATCCCATCACGAGATAAAGAAGGCCACCAAAAGGACCTACCCACCAAATCCTTGGTGCCAAAAATCCCAGGATTACCAACCAACACAGAACAATGAATTTCAGACATCACTTTACTCCTCCACTGGTCAGGAACATACAATTTCCCCACAGGACATCTTTCAGGTTTGTCCTCCTGAAATTCCTCAAGAGCTAGTCTCAAATCGGGTGAAATAGCAGAGAAAAAAAACTCCCTCATGCAGGATGGTACCAGGCTCAGTCACATCAAGAGAATCAGCAAAGAAACTCTTAGAGAAGGCATCTGCCTTAATATTCTTAGTGCTTGGAAGATAAGAGACCACAAAATTAAAGCGCGTCAAAAACAAGGCCCATCTAGCCTGCCTGGGATTCAATCTCCTGACTGATTCGAGGTAGATAAGATTCTTATTATCGGTGAGTACAACAATTTGATGTGTAGCCCCCTCCAACCAATGTCTCCATTCTTCAAAGGCCCACTTCATAGCCAATAATTCCCGATTCCCCACATCATAATTCCATTCTGGTGGGAAATATTTTCAGGAAAAGAAGGCACAAGGTTTCATTTTAGAAGTCACAGGATCTCTTTGAGACAAGACAGCCCCTGCTCCGATCTCTGATGCATCGATCTCCACCTGAAACTGAAGAGATACATCCGGCTGCCGCAGGACTGGAGCAGAAGTAAACCTCATTTTAAGCTCCTGAAAAGCCAAGACTGCGTCCGGAGACCAAATCACAACATCAGCTCCCTTCTTGGTCAAATCAGTCAATGGCTTGATGATACCAGAAAAATTACCTATGAGAAATTAGCAAACCCAAAAACTTCTGAATGGCTTTCAAAGAAGTAGGCTGAACCCAATCATAAATGGCCTGGACCTTGACCAGATCCATTTCAATAGAAGATGGGGACAAAATGAACCCCAAAAAAGACATCTTTCATACGCCAAAAAGACATTTCGATCCCTTAACATACAGCGCATTGTACCTGAAAAAGTGAAACACTGTCCAAATCTGTTCAACATGAGAATCGCAATCGTCAGAAAAAATCAAAATGTCGTTCAAATAAAAACGTGTCAACAAAGTCCAGGAAAATATCATTCATGAAAGACTGGAAGACGGAAGGGGCATTAGTGAGCCCAAAAGGCATCATTAAGTACTCAAAATGCCCCTCAGGGGTATTTAACGCCGTCAACCATTCATCACCCTGCTTAATGCGAATGAGATTATACGACCCCTGAAGATCAAGCCTAATAAACCAATCAGCACCCTTTACTCTAGAAAACAGTCAGAAATCAGAGGCAATGGATAACGATATTTAACCGTAATTTTATGAAAGAGACGATAGTCAATACAGTGTCGTAATGAGCCATCCTTCTTGGCCACAAAGAATAAACCGGTACCCAAAGGGGAAGATGACGGTCTGATGTGACCATTCTCCAATGACTCCTTAATATAAGTCCGCATAGCAACATGTTCAGGTACAGATAAATGGAAAAGCCGTCCCTTGGGAAATTTACATCCAGGCACTAATTCAATAGCGCAGTCATAGTCCCTATGTGGAGGCAAGGATGCAGCCTCGGTCTCATTAAACACATCCATGAAATTTGACAAATAGTCAGGGACCTCCTGTGTCTGAGACGAAATAGACAAAACATGAGTATCACTATGCACACATTGACAGCCCCAACTAGTCACAGACAAAGATGTCCATCCAGAACTGGATTATGGGTTTGCAACCAAGGGAATCCCAGTACCAATATGTCATGCAAATATGCTACACCAAAAACTTACAATCTTCCTGGTGGTCTGGTGCGACCCGCATCGTCACCTGGGTCAAAAACTGTGGTTTATTTTCAGCTAAATGAGTAGCATCAATACCCCTCAAAGGAATAGGAATTGGCAAAGGTACCATGGGAAAACCACAACGCTTAGCAAACCCTAAATCCATCAAGTTCAGGGCAGCTCCTGAATCAATAAAAGCCATAACAGAAAACGATGACAGTGAACAGATCAAAGAAACTGACAAAAGAAACTTAGGCTGAACATTGCCCAAAGTAAATAAACGGGCAAATCTTTTTCGCGCTTAGGGCAGACAGAAATAATATGAGAGGTGTCTCCACAGAAGAAACATAGCTTATTACGTCATCTAAAACCTTGCCGTTCAGTCCTAGAAAAGGCCCTATCACACTACATAGGCTCCGGAGACTGCTCTGAGAGCAACACGTCCGCTCGCATTGTTACGTTCACGTAAACATCTGTCAATCTGAATGGCCAATGACATAGAATCATTGAGACCAGAGGGGACAGAAAAGCCCACCATAACATCCTTTACAGGCTCTGCCAAACCCTTTTCCGAAAAAGAGCCGCAAGAGCCGCATCGTTCCATTTAGTAAGGACCTTCAACTTTCTAAATTTCTGACAATATATCGCTGCGGGTTCCTGACCCTGGATCAGAGCCAATAATGTCTTCTCGGCTTGATCAGTAGCATTGGGTTCATCAGACAACAACCCCAGAGCTTGAAAAAGAGTATCCAAATCAATCACCACAGAGCCTGAAACAAAAAATCTACATCAGCAAGAATCGGATCTCCAGGCACCAGGGAAAAGGCCCAATCCTGGGGGTCACCAAGCAACAGTCAGATAACAATCTTGACCCGATGCATGGAGGACCCTGAGGACTTTGGATTCAGGGAAAAAAAATAACTTAGAATTGTTCTTAAAGTTCAAAAATGTAGACCGATCCCCAAAAAATTAATCAGGGACAGGGATCTTAGGTTCTACAGCAGGAGTCTGACCAAGATAAGATATCCAGAACCTGAGAAGCAAGATGATCAACTCGATCAGCTAATTGTGTAACATCCATTGCAGCACATGATCCTCCACGACACCTAGAGAAAAAGAAGAAAAACACACAAAAAAGAAAATTCTGACACACTTTTTTTTTTTTTTCTTCAGTTGAGTACCCTTGTACCTTCTATTTGGCCAGTGATACTGTTATGATTCAGTGATCGAGGAGGATCAAAGGGGTAGAAACTAGGAAACCCAGAGAATCACCAGAGTGGTTGGAAAATCAGCTGAATGGAGACCTCTAACTGACAACACAACTAGAAGTAGCCGTGGTACGTACCTACGATGACCTGGTCACCTCGACACAGCTGGAGAGCTATTTGTTCCTAAAGAGGGAAAAACAAGGAATGACTCTGCCTCGGCGCAGTTACCCAAAGATTATAGGTAGCCCCCAAACATGTAAAGCCGGTGAGACAAAATTAAATACAGTGAAATATATTCAGCAAAGATGAGGCCCAAACTAACTAAATAGGAAAGGACATAATAATCCAACTCCACCCAGAACTCCACACAAACAGAAACCAGGAAACAAGCCTTAATACCACATAAATAAAAACAACAAGAAAGTGGAAACAAACCAGCAAATGGTACAAAAGCAAAACTGATCTACAAGGAGTTCAGGTGGAAACAGAAGAGAGAGCAGGCTCCAGAATGTCCAAAGCATGACAGGAGGCAACATTGATCACAGGCCCAGACTGAGAGAACACTAGTCTGTTATATAGGCCCAGTCTGAGCAGCCTGATTTCCAATCATTATCAGCTGTCTGGCTTCTGTTAAGCAGACTAACTTTACTACCAGCACTGGCCACAAGAGGGAGCCCCAAACCGGAACCCAGTCCAAATGAGTTCACAACAGAGGAGTCTCTTAAAGAAGAAGTTACAGGTCTGTGAGAGCCAATACTCTTGCATGGTTTTAGATGACTAAATACTTATTTTCCACCATAATTTGCAAAAAAAATCTTGCCAACTCAGAGAAGGTGATTTTCTGGATTTGTTTTATCATTTTGTCTCTCATAGTTGTGGTCTACCTATGATGTCAATTACACACGTACAGTGAGTGTGTGTGTGTGTGTGTGTGTGTGTCCGCTAAAGAAATCCGCACCGTCGCATTTATAAACTCAAAATTTTGCACACACATCCAAATTGATTCAGGGAACATCATAAACTCTGTTTTGAGGGGAAATTTTAACACCGTGCTTTCCACTTATTCGTGAAAAAACCTACCTCCATTAAAGTCAATGCAGCTGGGAGCCACAATGTAGCTAATGTGTCAGACAGGGAAAGAGACAAACAGAGACAGACAAAGAGAGAGAGAGACAGGGAACGAGACAGACAGCCAAAGAGTTAGAGAGAGAGAGACAGACAGAGACTGGGAGACAGAGAGATAGTTACTACAGCTAGTATATATATATATATGTGTATATATATATATATATATATATATATATATATATATATATATATATATATATATATATATATATACATGGTACAGACCAAAGGTTTGGATACACCTTCTCATCTCTAGAACAACTGTTAAGAGGAGACTTTGTGCTGCAGGCCTTCATGGTAAAATAGCTGCTAGGAAACCACTGCTAAGGACAGGCAACAAGCAGAAGAGACTTGTTTGGGCTAAAGAACACAAGGAATGGACATTACACCAGTGCAAATCTGTGCTTTGGTCTGATGAGTCCAAATTTGAGATCTTTGGATCTAACCACCGTGTCTTTGTGGAAAAAGTGAACGGATGGACTCTACATGCCTGGTTCCCACTGTGAAGCATGGAGGAGGAGGTTTGATGGTGTGGGGGTGCTTTTCTGGTGACACTGTTGGGGATTTATTCAAAATTGAAGACATACTGACCCAGCATGGCTACCACAGCATCTTGCAGTGGCATGCTATTCCATCAGGTTTGCGTTTTAGTTGGACCATCATTTTATTTTTCAACAGGACAATGACCCCAAACACACCTCCAGACTGTGTAAGGGCTATTTGACTAAGGAGAGTGATGGGGTGCTATGCCAGATGACCTGGTCTCCAGTCACCAGACCTGAACACAAGCGAGATGGTTTAGGGTGAGCTGGAGCGCAGAGTGAAGGCAAAAGGGCCAACAAGTGCTAAGCATCTATGGGAACTCCATCAAGACTGTTGGAAAACCATTTCCAGTGACTGCCTCTTGAAGCTCATCAAGAGAATGCCAAGAGTGTGCAAAGCAGTTATCAAAGCAAAAGGTGGCTACTTTGAAGAACCTAGAATATAAGACATATTTTCAGTTGTTTCACACTTTAAGTATTTCATTTTTTTAGAGTCATGAAAATATATATATACACACACACACACACACACACACACACACATTTTATATATATATTGTGAGGCAGTGACAAGGGTAGTATTTGAAGACCGCTATGTGTCCCCCAGAATGTGTCTGGAAACCCTCTGAGCTTGCTATAGCTATTACTGGGAGTATAGCACAAAGGGTAACAGGGAGACAGATCCCTCCTCCCAGTCCAGGTTTTGTAGCAATCCTCATGTCCGGCATTTTCGTTTAAATCATGCAGAGCACAGCAGGGTGTGTCTCAGTTGAGAGCCAGGCTTGGTGAAGCGAACACATGCTGTGTGAGCTGGGCTGGCTCTGTGTGGAGTGAACACAGGCCAAGAGTGTGAGCCTAACAGAACCTTACACAGATCCCTGCGGTTAACGGGGTCCTAAGGTAACAAGACTTTTTGATGCAAAGAATTTGTCTATATGCACCGGCTGTGATCCGGAAGAGACTTTGACAGTGGGAAATTGGATCTATTTATGCTGCAACAATAAATAGACTGTTGGTGTGAACACACTGCTGCCTCACTGCCTCACGTTTTTGCCCAAGCAACGCTGCTACCTCACATTATGGTGGAGAATGCGGGCATGGCAGCCTGGTTGCTAAGGGCAATGGCCTAAGAGGTACTTACCCGGAAAAAAAAAATAAAAAAATTTTTTTTACTGACTCAACAACCCAGTTTTCACATGTTTATGATCAAGCCTGCAAAGTTACAGTTTAACTCAGCAGCCACTATGGAGGATCTTGTAAAGCAGCTGGCCCAGTCTACTGCTCAACTACAGCAGGCTTTTGCACAAACCAGTGCACAACAGCAACAGGCTAATGCTCAGCAGCAACAGGCTAATGCTCAGCAGCAACAAACCAATGTCCAGCTCCAGCGGGCGTTAGTTCAGCAACAGGAGACAAACAGCTTGTTGACTAAGCAGCTTTCTGCTCTGCGAGAAGCGCTCCCAGCGGTAACTCCAGGTCATCCAGTCCTTCCTGCGGCCCAGGACAGAGTAAGGGTGGCACTTACAAAGATGAGTGCAGAGGATGACCCAGAAGCCTTTCTCTCCGTGTTTGAGAGGATCGCTAAGCGAGAGAAATTGTCTATCGACCGTTGGACTGATGTCGTGGCCCCGTTCTTGGTAGGTGAACCCCAAAAGGCCTACCTGGATCTCAGCACGGAGGATGCCAAGGACTATGGCACACTGAAAGGTGAGATCCTTGCACGAATGGGGGTTAACACTTATCTCCGGGCCCAACGAGTGAATCAGTGGTCCTTTGAGGAGGGAAAACCTGCACGCTCACAGGCCCATGTCTTACTGGACCTTGTAAAAAAATGGCTGCAGCCGGAGACCTTGAACCCCGGACAGATGATTGAGCGGGTGGTGATTGAACGGTTTGTGCGGACTTTGCCAGCCCCCATTCAACGGTGGGTGGGACAGGGGGACCCCGGTACCCTAGACCAGCTAGTGAATTTGGTGGAACACTACACAGCTACCCAGGAGTTGGTCCGGGACTCTGCTTCATGGCGGGCACTCCGTAGGGATATGCCCCCTTCACAGTTGGTAAAAGACTCCCGTCCATCCTCGGGTGCTGCCCCGTCTTCAGCCCTGGCAGAGAGTAAACCCCAGACTAAGGTCAGCCGGAGTCCCGGTTCCCCAAAGTCAGACACCCGAAACAGGGACACCTCTGCTGTTATGTGCTGGCGGTGCCATCAGCTCGGGCATGTGATGGCACAGTGCCCACTCATATCAGAACCCATGGACTGCCGGTACGCTCGCCGGGTATCAATGTATGCCCATACTGTTTGTACCGTAAGCACTGTTACTATGGGGGAGGAGCCCCATCTCTGCAAAGTACGTGTTAATGGCTATACAGCAGAGGCTTTGTTGGACTCAGGAAGTGTAGTGACTCTTGTACATGCCTCCTTGGTCTCCGGGGAAAACCCTACGGGACATAAAGTAGGGGTACTTTGTATTCATGGAGACCTACGTGAATACCCTATGGAAAGGGTCACCATTGCTACCTCGTGTGGAGAGGTTCAACATGAAGTGGGGGTGATGAAAAGACTTCCATATGCTGTTATTTTGGGAAGAGACTTGCCCCTGTTCTGGACATTATGTGGGAGGCGACCTAGCCCTCCGAGGTGTATGATTGAACCAGGCCCTGAGCCGGACGATCCCGACTCAGGGATACCTGCCGTAGGGGTCACCAGTATAGGGACAGAGTGTAACCCTGCCAGGTTCCCCCTAGAGGTAATGACAGGAGAGGTTGAGCCACCCGAGGCAATCCTGGAGTTGAACGTGTCTCCAGATAATTTCGGAACAGCACAGCTCCGGGACCCCACATTGGCTCCTGGACGTGGAAATGTACAGGTAATTGATGGGGTACCCCAGCGGCCTGGTGCCAGGCTGGAAACTCCCTACATGGCTCTAAAGCGAGAATTGCTCTATCGGGTTAACACAATCCGGGGGGAAATAGTGGAACAGTTGGTGGTCCCTCAGCCGTACCGCCGTCAGACCTTGGAATTGGCTCATAACCACCTAATGAGTGGGCACCTAGGTGAAGAGAAAACGCGGGAACGCATGTTTCAGCGGTTTTACTGGCCAGGAGTCGGCGCAGAAATTAAGAGTTTCTGTGAGTCCTGCCCAGTTTGTCAGTTGACCGCAAAAATGCACCGTTTCTGTAGTCCTCTGATACCTTTACCCATTATAGAGGTGCCTTTTGAGCGGATTGCTATGGATCTGATCGGACCCATTGTAAAATCAGCCCGTGGTCACCAGCACATCCTGGTAGTGATGGATTACGCGGAGGCCATTCCACTACGTCACACCTCGGCGAGGCTTATTGCTCGGGAGTTGTTTGCTATGTTCTGTCGCGTGGGGTTACCCAAAGAAATCCTGACCGAACAGGGCACTCCCTTTATGTCTAAAATTACAAAGGAACAGTGGAAACTCCTCCAGATCAAGCAGCTACGCACGTCAGTGTACCATCCCCAGGCTGATGGTCTAGTGGAACGTTTTAATAAAACTCTGAAGGCTATGTTGAAAAAGGTGGTCTCCAAAGAGGGGAAAGATTGGGACATGTTATTGCCCTATTTAATGTTCGCTATCCGCGAGGTCCCACAATCTTCCACCGGGTTCTCGCCATTTGAGTTACTGTATGGCAGACATCCGCGGGGACTGCTGGATATAGTGAAGGAAACTTGGGAACAGGAGCCCACCCCTCACAAAAGCACAGTGGAATACGTTATGGGTATGCAGGATCGTATGACGGCAATAATGCCCATTGTTAAAGAGCATTTGCTGGATGCTCAGGCAGCCCAAAGTACTCAGGATAATAGAAAGGCCTCCATCAGGTCTTTTAAACCGGGAGATCGTGTCTAAAGCTGGGTTCACACTAAACGACAGCGACAACGACGTCGCTGTTACGTCACCATTTTCGGTGACGTAACAGCGACCTTGTAAGTCGCTGTTATGATCGCTGCTTAGCTGTCAAACACAGCAGAAGCAGCGATCATAACGTCGCTGTGCTACATGTGCAGAGAGCAGGGAGCCGCGCTTAGCGCTGGCTCCTTGCTCTCCTGCAGCACACATCGGGTTAATTAACCCGATGTGTGCTGCAGCTACATGTCACAGTTCAGAGAGCAGGGAGCCGCGCGCACTGCTTAGCGCTGGCTCCTTGCTCTCCTTGCTACAGTATACATCGGGTTAATTACCCGATGCATACTGCAGCCACATGTCACAGTGCAGGAGCCGGCACTGGCAGCAAGAGCGGAGGCTGGTAACTAGCGTAAACATCGGGTAACCAGGGAAAGGTCTTCCCTTGGTTACCCGATGTTTACGCTGGTTACAGCTTACCGCAGCTGCCAGTGCCGGCTCCTGCTCACTTCATTTTGTCGCTCTCTCGCTGTCACACACAGCGATGTGTGTGTCACAGCGGGAGAGTGACGACCAAAAAATGAAGCTGGACATTCAGCAACGACCGGCGACCTCACAGCAGGGGCCAGGTCGTTGCTGAATGTCACACACAGCGACAGCGATGGGACGTCGCTGCAACGTCACAGAAAATGGTGACGTAGCAGCGACGTCGTTGTCGTTGTCGCTGTGTGTGACACCAGCTTTAGTCCTAATACCTACTGCAGAAAGTAAGTTCGTAGCCAAATGGCAAGGTCCCTATGAGATCCGGGAGAAAGTGGGGGAAGTAAACTATAAGGTGTATCAGCCAGGTAGAAGAAAACCAGAGCAAATCTACCATGTAAACCTGCTGAAGGCGTGGAAAGACAGGGAATGTATGGTGGCTTACGTAACGTTGGACCTAACCTTTTCAGGTGCCTTGACAACAACAAAGGAGGAGTTCCCTGATGATGAATTGGGAGTGAGGATAGGGGATTCTCTCTCAAAACAGCAGAGACGGGAGTCTCGGAGGTTAGTGCAGCGGAATACGGATGTGTTCTCAAGCCTACCAGGCCGAACAACCGTAATCCACCATGATATTGTCACCGAGCCTCAAGTAAGGGTACGCCTGAGGCCATACCGGGTACCAGAGGCTCGTAGGCAAGCCATTGCGGAGGAGGTAAAAAAGATGCTCCAACTAGGGGTTATTGAAAAATCCACGAGCGAATGGGCCAGTCCCATTGTGCTGATCCCGAAACCAGACGGTTCTTTAAGATTCTGTAATGACTTCCGAAAGTTAAATGAGGTTTCGAAATTTGATATGTATCCCATGCCCAGGGTCGACGAGCTGATAGAGAGACTGGGACGGGCCCAGTACTTCACGACTCTTGATCTCACTAAAGGTTACTGGCAGGTGCCGCTGACAGAGGCGGCAAAAGAAAAGACCGCTTTTGTCACGCCAGGGGGGCTCTATCACTATGTCGTCTTGCCATTTGGTTTACATGGGGCTCCGGCCACGTTTCAGAGATTAATGGACAGTGTTAGAACCCCATCAACCATATGCCTCCGCATATTTGGATGACATCATCATCTATAGCAGTGACTGGAGCACCCACTTATCTCAGGTACAAGAGGTAGCGGATTCGCTCAGAGCTGCTGGTCTGACGGCGAATCCAAGCAAATGTGCTATGGGTCTCAAAGAAGCCCGTTACTTGGGGTATGTGATAGGCCAAGGGGTTATCAAGCCACAAGTAAACAAAATCGAAGCCATTCAAAGCTGGCCTCGTCCCCTTACCACAAAACAGGTAAGAGCCTTTCTGGGTATAATGGGGTATTACCGACGATTCATACCCAATTTTGCTGGAAGGTCGGCGCCTTTGTCCGATCTTTTAAAAGGGAAGAAGTCGGTCATGGTCCACTGGAATACACAAGCAGAGGAAGCCTTTCAGGTGCTAAAGGTAGTCCTATGTGGTCAGCCTGTCCTTGTCAACCCCGACTTTCAAAAGGAGTTTATAGTACAGGCAGATGCCTCTGAGGTGGGTCTGGGTGCAGTTCTGTCCCAGGAGGTAGATGGAGAAGAGCACCCGGTCACCTATTTGAGTAGAAAACTCACCCTGGCAGAGAAGAACTACCTGCTGGGGCGACACTTTCGCCTGGTGACAGACCACTCCCCTTTGGTCTGGATGAGGAATGCTAAGGAGAGAAATGCTAGAGTCACCAGGTGGTTTCTCTCCTTGCAGAACTTTCACTTTTCTGTGGAACACCGGGATGGTAGGTTGCAGGGCAATGCGGATGCCCTGTCCAGAGGTCCCTGTATGTTGGCAAAAGTTCAACCCCGCCCGTTTGAACTGAGGGGGGGGATATGTGAGGCAGTGACAGGGGTAATATTTGAAGACCGCTATGTGTCCCCCAGAATGTGTCTGGAAACCCTCTGAGTTTGCTATAGCTATTACTGGGAGTATAGCACAAAGGGTAACAGGGAGACAGATCCCTCCTCCCAGTCCAGGTTTTGTAGCAATCCTCATGTCCGGCATTTTCGTTTAAATCATGCAGAGCACAGCAGGGTGTGTCTCAGTTGAGAGCCAGGCTTGGTGAAGCTAACACATGCTGTGTGAGCTGGGCTGGCTCTGTGTGGAGTGAACACAGGCCAAGAGTGTGAGCCTAGGAGAACCTTACACAGATCCCTGCGGTTAACGGGGTCCTAAGGTAACAAGACTTTTTGATGCAAAGAATTTGTCTATATGCACCGGCTGTGATCCGGAAGAGACTTTGACAGTGGGAAATTGGATCTATTTATGCTGCAACAATAAATAGACTGTTGGTGTGAACACGCTGCTGCCTCACTGCCTCACATTTTTGCCCAAGCAACGCTGCTACCTCACTATATATATATATATATATATATATATATATATATATATATATATATACAGTGCCTACAAGTAGTATTCAACTCCCTGCAGATTTAGCAGGTTTACACATTCGGAATTAACTTGGCATTGTGACATTTGGACTTTAGATCAGCCTGGAAGTGTGAAATGTACTGCAGCAAAAAAGAATGTTATTTCTTTTTTTTTTTTTAAATTGTGAAAAGTTTATTCAGAGGGTCATTTATTATTCAACTCCTCAATCCACCAGAATTCTGTTTGGTTCCCCTAAAGTATTAAGAAGTATTTCAGGCACAAAGAACAATGAGCTTCACATGTTTGGATTAATTATCTCTTTTTCCAGCCTTTTCTGACTAATTAAGACCCTCCCCAAACTTGTGAGCAGCACTTCTACTTGGTCAACATGGGAATGACAAAGGAGCATTCCAAGGCCATCGGAGACAAGATCGTGGAGGGTCACAAGGCTGGCAAGGGGTACAAAACCCTTTCCAAGGAGTTGGGCCTACCTGTTTCCACTGTTCGGAGCATCATCCGGAAGTGGAAGGCTTATGGAACTACTGTTAGCCTTCCATGGCCTAGACAGCCTTTGAAAGTTTCCACCCGTGCCGAGGCCAGGCTTGTCCAAAGAGTCAAGGCTAACCCAAGGACAACAAGGAAGGAGCTCCGGAAAGATCTCATGGCAGTGGGGACATTGGTTTCAGTCAATACCATAAGTAACGTACTCCACCGCAATGGTCTCCGTTCCAGACGAGCCCGTAAGGTACCTTTACTTTCAAAGCGTCATGTCAAGGCTCGTCTACAGTTTGCTCATGATCACTTGGAGGACTCTGAGACAGACTGGTTCAAGGTTCTCTGGTCTGATGAGACCAAGATCGAGATCTTAGGTGCCAACCACACACGTGTCGTTTGGAGACTGGATGGCACTGCATACGACCCCAAGAATACCATCCCTACAGTCAAGCATGGTGGTGGCAGCATCATGCTGTGGGGCTGTTTCTCAGCCAAGGGGCCTGGCCATCTGGTCCGCATCCATGGGAAGATGGATAGCACGGCCTACCTGGAGATTTTGGCCAAGAATCTCCGCTCCTCCATCAAGGATCTTAAGATGGGTCGTCATTTCATCTTCCAACAAGACAACGACCCAAAGCACACAGCCAAGAAAACCAAGGCCTGGTTCAAGAGGGAAAAAATCAAGGTGTTGCAGTGGCCTAGTCAGTCTCCTGACCTTAACCCAATTGAAAACTTGTGGAAGGAGCTCAGGATTAAAGTCCACATGAGACACCCAAAGAACCTAGATAACTTGGAGAAGATCTGCATGGAGGAGTGGGCCAAGATAACTCCAGAGACCTGTGCCGGCCTGATCAGGTCTTATAAAAGACGATTATTAGCTGTACTTGCAAACAAGGGTTATTCCACAAAATATTAAACCTAGGGGTTGAATAATAATTGACCCACACTTTTATGTTGAAAATGTATTAAAATTTAACTGAGCAACATAACTTGTTGGTTTGTAAGATTTATGCATCTGTTAATAAATCCTGCTCTTGTTTGAAGTTTGCAGGCTCTAACTTATTTGCATTTTATCAAACCTGCTAAATCTGCAGGGGGTTGAATACTACTTGTAGGCACTGTATATATATATATATATATATATATATATATATAATCAGTCCTCTTAGAAAATTAAACTTGCCCCCCAGTAAGATTGTTCTGGTTGCCTATAGCAACCAGAGTGCAGCTTTCAGCATTGCATCTGTTAAGGTGCAGTGAAAACTGAGATCTGATTGGTTGCTATGGAGAACTAGACCCTTATCTAGCATATCCAATAATTTATTCTTTATACATATAATCACTGTATAACGCTGATCGCATCCTTCTGTCTGAAGCCAAGCTGATATATGTGCAGTTCTATGTTGATGTCAATATATACTATTCACACACATTAGCGTCATGGTAAGGGAAGGGAGAAGTTAGGAACCGCCTGCCCGTATCACATCCGTCATGTTTAGGAAGTTCAGCAGTGTGCAGACATCATGTGACCGGCATGCTGTGGTGCAGGGCACGGGTTGTGCAGGCCACGGTTGCGGGATGCAGGGGTTTGGCTTTTGCACTGGGAAGCGCAGGATGTCTGTAGAGGCTACATGGTGCTGTGTGTTTAGAGAGGCCAGCAGTGGTGTTTCAAAGTAGGATGTCCATACAGCAGGAGGTGGAGGTGCTGCTAAAGCAGGTACAGCTTGTCAGGGCTGGCCGAGATCACTAAAGTCACTGTCTGGCGTCCCTGAGGCTTCAGTTGTCAGAGTATTGCAGCTCATTCAAGTTGCAGTATTCACCTCGAGGTAAGGATGGGGTTTGTGCTGCACCCACGCCTGTAGCAGCCGAGTTGCTCGGATCTGGACCCGCTGTGTGGCTCAAAGGATCCTCCGAACCCGGGGGCCACGCAGACACGCGAAATGAAAAGGGGGGGACGTAGTTGTACGGGCTTGGCCGTATTCAGTTCGTGACGCCACCCACGGTGTGTGGTGAATGGTGGCACCACCGCTGCTTTTGTGGGACACCCCAGGGGAGATATAATGGCAGCTGGATGTTAACATACATAAAAAACGTCAAAAAGAGGAATAAAAATCCTCCAAAAATTAAGCAAAAACTCACAGACTAATGGCAGAAGATGTAAACTGCCCAAGGCCAAAAAGACAAATTTACTGCCAGGATGCAGCAAGACCTCCATTAATTGGAGACATCACAGGTGCAAAGGGAGATGGTAGTAAAATTGCACACATGTGGCTTGCATAGGTCACTGTTCACACATGCAGGTACACAGTATCTGGTATGCAGCCTATTCGTTACGCCCATCACAATCGATGCAAGCGGGCTGCGCCAGTACTATATATGTGCTCCATGCAGAGACAGTGAATATAGTATGCAAGGCCTAACATAAAGAGGACTGGCTGCATCCTGTATAAAATATTCTGTGCAAAAGAATAAATAAATATGAGTTATTGGTAGGTAATATGGCCCTAGTACGGAAAGCCCACAATCCACGTCACGGATCCTCATTTTTATGGGTACTTACACTAATATATCATATATGTACATACATAAAAAACACCAAAAAGAGGAATAAAAATCCTCCAAAAATTAAGCAAAAACTCACAGACTAATGGCAGAAGATGTAAACTGCCCAAGGCCAAAAAGACTAATGCACTGCCAGGATGCAGCAAGACCTCCATTAAATGGAGACATCACAGGTGCAAAGGGAGATGGTAGTAAAATTGCCCACTTGTGGCTTGCATAGGACACTGTTCACACACGCAGGTGCACAGTATCTGGTATGCAGCATATTAGCTACGCCCATCACAATTGATGCAAGGGGGCTGCGCCAGTACTATATATGTGCTCCATGCAGGGACAGTGAGTATAGTATGCAAGGCCTAACATAAAGAGGACTGGCTGCATCCTGTATAAAATATTCTGTGCAAAAGAATAAATAAATATATGAGGTATTGGTAGGTAATATGGCCCTAGTACGGAAAGCCCACAATCCACGTCACGGATCCTCATTTTTATGGGTCCTTACACTAATATATCATATATGTACATACATAAAAAACACCAAAAAGAGGAATAAAAATCCTCCAAAAATTAAGCAAAAACTCACAGACAAATGGCAGAAGATGTAAACTGCCAAAGGCCAAAAAGACTAATGCACTACCAGGATGCAGCAAGACTTCCATTAGACCCGCAACACACATCCGTTTAATTTGTACGTGTGCGGTAGGTATTTGCACGTACCGGAGACACGTACACACAGAGACCCATGTTATTCTATGGTAGATGGCACACACACGTAAAATCACACGGAACGTGTGTCCGTGTGGTAAGTACGTGTGTGCGCTTTTCTACACGGACAACATGTCCGTTTTTGGCCGGCAGCACGCAGGCACGGACCCGCTTTAGTCTATGGGTCTGTGCCTGCACGTACCGCCCGCGGAGTATGTCCGTGTTCAGCACGTTTCGTGCGTGTGCGTTTTTACACTAGTGATCTTATTTTTTGTTTTTTTTTAAATTAAATTCAGTATACTTACCTTTTTTTCTGCTGTTCTCAGTCATACTTACATTGGCGCTCGGTTTTTTTCTTCCCCCGGCTCATACCGCTCCCCGATCACCAGCGCGGCGAGGAACAGCTGTACAGAGAATATGCGGCAACAATTACTTTGAATATGCCGGCCGCTCATTAATCAATCTCGTATTCCCTGCTTTCCCCACCCACAGGCGCCTGTGATTGGTTGCAGTCAGACACGCCCCCCACGCTGAGTGACCGCTGTCTCACTGCACCCAATCACAGCAGCCGGTGGGCGTGTCTATAATGTGCAGTAAAATAAATAAATAAATAATTAAAAAAAACGGCGTGCTGTCCCCGCCAATTTTAATACCAGCCAGATAAAGCCATACGGCTGAAGGCTGGTATTCTCAGGATGGGGAGCCCCACGTTAGGGGGAGCCCCCCAGCCTAACAATATCAGTCCGCAGCCGCCCAGAATTGCCGCATACATTATATGCGACAGTTCTGGGACTGTACCCGGCTCTTCCCGATTTGCCCTGGTGTGTTGGCAAATCGGGGTAATAAGGAGTTTTTGGCAGCCCATAGCTGCCAATAAGTCCTAGATTAATCATGTCAGGCGTCTCCCCGAGATACCTTCCATGATTAATCTGTAAATTACAGTAAATAAACACACACACCCGAACAATCCTTTATTAGAAAAAAAAAACACTAACAGATTGCCTTGTTCACCAATTTAATAAGCCCGAAAAAGCCCTCCATGTCCGGCGTACTCCAGGATGGTCCAGCGTCGCATCCAGCTCTGCTGCATGAAGGTGACCGGAGCTGCAGAAGACACCGCCGCTCCTGTCAGCTCCACGCAGCTAATGAAGGGAATAGCACAATCAGCTGAGCTGTCACTGAGGTTATTCGCGGCCAACGCTGAATACAGCTGATCGCGCTAATTGGTGATGATGAGGGAATTTGTTAGTGTTTTTTATTTCTAATAAATGATTTTTTCAGGTGTGTGTGTGTTTATTTACTGTAATTTACAGATTAATCACGGAAGGTATCTCGGGGAGACGCCTGACATGATTAATCTAGGACTTATTGGCAGCTATGGGCTGCCAAAAACTCCTTATTACCCCGATTTGCCAACGCACCAGGGCAAATCGGGAAGAGCCGGGTACAGTCCCAGAACTGTCGCATATAATGTATGCGGCAATTCTGGGTGGCTGCTGACTGATATTGTTAGGCTGGGGGGCTCCCCATAACGTGGGGCTCCCCATCCTGAGAATACCAGCCTTCAGCTGTATGGCTTTATCTGGCTGGTATTAAAATTGGGGGGGGGACCGCACGCCGTTTTTTTTAATTATTTATTTATTTATTTTACTGCACATTATAGACACGCCCACCGGCTGCTGTGATTGGTTGCAGTGAGACAGCTGTCACTCAGCATGGGGGGCGTGTCTGACTGCAACCAATCACAGGCGCCTGTGGGTGGGGAAAGCAAGGAATACGAGATTGATTAATGAGCGGCAGGCATATTCAAAGTAATTGTTGCTGCGTATTCTCTGCACAGCTGTTTCTTGCAGCGCTGGTGATCGGGGAGCGGTGAGTATGAGAGAGGGCTGCTCACTTCAGTCACTCGGGGGATTAGCGGTCATTGGCGAATCCTTCACAGGTGACCGGTAATCAGTACGCGGCACACAGACAGAGCCGCGGCATGACAATGAAGTCGGGTGAAGTTCACCCGAGTTCATTCTCATCGCGCAACTCTGTCTGCTGTCAGCCGACATGTATCAACGACATTGTGCAACACACAAACGGACATTCCACACGGACATTCCACGTACACGGGCATTTTACACACAAACACGGACATTTTACACGTACACATGGCTCGCATACGCCATCACACGGATGCCATACGTACCGGAGAAACACCCCAAAAAAAACAGAACACGGACCCGAAAAACGGACCGTGTCACACGGACGTTTTTTTTTGCGGAAGTTTGTTTTAGTCCTGAAATGGAGACATCACAGGTGCAATGGGAGATGGTAGTAAAATTGCACACTTGTGGCTTGGTGTGTTTTATGTATGTACATATATGATATATTAGTGTAGGGACCCACAAAAATGAGGATCCGTGACGTGGATTGTGGGCTTTCTGTACTATGGCCATATTACCTACCAATACCTCATATATTTATTTATTCTTTTGCACCGAATATTTTATACAGGATGCAGCCAGGCCTCTTTATGTTAGGCCTTGCATACTATACTCACTGTCCCTGCATGGAGCACATATATAGTACTGGCGCAGCCCGCTTGCATCGATTGTGATGGGCGTAACTAATAGGCTGCATACCAGATACTGTGTACCTACCTATGCAAGCCACAAGTGTGCAATTTTACTACCATCTCCCTTTGCACCTGTGATGTCTCCATTTAATGGAGGTCTTGCTGCATCCTGGCAGTGCATTAGTCTTTTTGTCCTTGGGCAGTTTACATCTTCTGCCATTAGTCTGTCAGCTGGATGTTAACCCCTACGTGAGTAGGGATGGTTGCCCCGGGGCCCAGTGTCTTTGTGCAGGGAATGGCTATGGAAGGGGCCAGCGCATCCGGACGTACCAGGGGATGTTTGGTTACTCACAGTTGAATAAATCACACGAGTCTTTTGGTAAACCAAGGTGCTGGTGGCCGTTCGCCGCGGCCGGTTGTACTCTGGTCCCCCACCTGCGCTGGTGGTCACCATCTTTTCCCTCTGCACTGTTTTTGCTTGTGTTGGACTTCCCAGTATGGAACATGGGAGTTCGCTCCCGGCTTATTGTGTACCTGAGGAGCCGTGCCTGCTGACGCTGACCCGTGGGATCTATCGGGCACTGGCAGTTGCCCTATCCCTCTCTGTGTGTGGTTGTCTGCTTTTGGGACGTTGGTTGGGACAGGACCTAAGTTCCTGCCCTCAATTGGTTAATTAGCTAGGCCGTTGGACCCTGAAGCCAGGACCGGAACCAAGTACCCCCTCTCTGCACAGTTTCCGGGTCGGTGCTCCGGTGTCGGTACCGTCAGGCTGCAACCCTGTCCCGGTCCACCTCGGATCTCCGGCTTCCATCTTCCAGTCTCTGCTGACGGGGACCACCATCTGCCACCTAGCCAAGGCACCAGGGCTCCAACCCTGGCGCCTGTCAACTTGAGCTTCACCTCCGCTGGAGCTACACCTAGCCGCAGCCTCCACTTCTCTCAACTCGAACTCTATACTCCAACTCCAACTCGAACTTGAACTTATCTGACTGTTTTCCCACCCCGGGCTGTCTAGACCCCTAGGTGGGCGTTTCCTAACTGCCTGGTCCCTCCCACTGGTGTGCCTGCCTTGCCCTGAGGGGGGTGGCTAGGGTTTCAGGTCAGCTGTATGTAACCCTGTGAGGGATGGTGTTATGCAGGGGCCTCTTGTGTGACTACCTGGTTTTGCCAGGGCGTCACATTCCCCCTTGGTTTAATACAGACCGTCCGTGGGCTGTCCAACCACCACCATTTATTTGAACTGCAACTGAAAAGATAAAAAAACAGGGATAACAAGGATAATAACATTGGTACATTTCTCTTTTTTCTTCCCTTTCGGGAGGCAGTCTTCTTAAACGCTACACAACTAAAACGGAATGGGACGGATCGGGCCACTTCTCACCGCACTCCCACCCAAAACAACCTGCCCCCTGGTGCCAGCACTAAGCACTGGTGCGCAGCCCTTTGCCCAAGTCCAGGAACAGGTTCGGGTGTTTGCCCACACAGGCCGGGTAAAAATTTCCGTACCCGGCAGTCTTTTTGTCACGGGCCCCAAGTCCAGGGACCCCTGGCCTGGAGGGTAGTCACCGGTCTCTATGGTGACTGGACCTCGGCCTACTCTACCGCAGGCCCTTCCTCCAATCAGCCTCTTCAGAGACTGCGGCGGAATGAGAAGGGTGCTCAGGGACTATTTACAAGGCCCAATAATTTTTGGGTTGGCCTGCCAGTTCACGGCCGTGGTCCATTTTTAAAACTTTCTGAACATCAGGAACTGTTAACGGTGAATAGTCCCAACAGGGACTTTCACAACTGGGGTAGCCGGGGTTTCGCTACCTTACACTTCTTAATCTGGTGACGATGGTGGAGAGGGGCGGGTGTGCTGCTGGGCACCCATCTTCACCCACTTCCTCACGCCGAGGGTGAACCCCCCCTCTCTCTGCAATGCCGGCTGTAGGAGACCAGGTCTCGGTCCGGGTGGCCAACAGGCAGGTGAGGGGCCACATCTCTACGGGAGACAAAGATTTTAGCCTCCAGGCCCGGCTCGTATATGAAGCCCCAACCTCTTTGGGCATTAAAGTGCCGGACCTGCCCTTGGTACGTTCGGCCACGCACCCGGAAGGTGGCTTGCCGGAGGTGGTCTTTTTTGGTGTATGTTCCGGATAACACCTCCGCCTTCCTCTTCTCCCGAGCAGCAATTTCTTTCTGTAGCTGGTGTCGCTGCCGCTCCCTATACTGAGTACCAGTTCCATACTCCGCTTCCTCTTGCGCAGGGGCAGGGCCCAGCCGGATACACTCCATGCCGGCTACGACCGGCGTCACTTGCAATGGAGGGCTCCACTGTGTCATGGCCTGCTCTACTGCCCCGCAAGTGCATCCCGGCTGCACCTCAGCCGGGTCCGGGAACTGGGGAGCGGTCGGCGTCTCTGCCGATGCTGACTTCCAGTCGGGCGCCGCCTCTGCTGCAGCTGGGCGGATTGCCGGGGCCGTCGTCTTTGAGTGCGCTGCCTTCTCAGGGACCGGGGGTGACATCATCGGGGCTGCGGCCTGGCTCGGGACTGGATGAGGCTTCTTCTGGGCTTTGGTTTGGCGTGGAGCTGGTGCGGGTGTCGGGGTGATGGCGTGCTCGCGGCCTGAGAATTCCGCTGGCAGGTCCTCACAGGCAGATGGGATGGGTACCGCTGCCGTTGCTTGTGGCAGCAGACCGAGTGGGGTGTCGGCTACAGGTACGGGCAGCGAGGGAGGCGGCGTGGCGGATGGGGGCAGACCGAGCTCCTCGGCCTGGTGGGCCGGTCCCGGTGGGACATAGGTTCGTGGGTCGCTTACCCGCTCCTCAAAGGTCGCCTCCACTTCACGGGCCTGAAGGGCTGCAGCTAGCTCCCGCATCTCGGCCGTCCATCACTTTAGCAGGAAATTGGCCTGGGCCTGGATTCTGTGGCACATGCGGTCTGTCTGGACTTCCACCCAGTCGGCTGTTCCGGGCAGGGGTTCCTTCACAATTGGATTGCCAGACTGATCAGCCATCCTTCTCCGTTAGTATCCAGGAACAACAGGTTCACAGAGTCCTGGCGTCTCTGCCCTTTATCTCCTCGGGTCACATGCTGCAGACTCTTCGCCCGCCCCCCTCTGTTTTTTTGCAAGCACTCCCTCGTGCTGCTGGTTAGTTTCTTTTTCTGCATCAGGGTGTTGTTTCCTTCCGGCCTCATTCCCAGGGGCGTCCTTTCTCGGTGAAGAAGACGCTGAGCTGTTGTTTTTCACGCCTAAAAATGGCAGCAAAATGGCAACTTCTTAAAATTTTGCAACGGATCACCGTTGACTGTCCAAAACAAGGCGCACTTCCACCGGGTCAGTGGATGGGTTACAATCCTGTTTGTGATGCCAGTTTTTGGGGTGTGCCGCCCCCACGCCTATAGCAGCCAAGCTGCTTGGATCTAGACCTGCTGTGTGGCTCGAGGGATCCTCCGGACCCGGGGGTCACGCGGACATGCCAAATGAAAAGATGGGGGACAAAGTTGTACGGGCTTGGCCGTGTTCAGTTTGTGACGCCACCCACGGTGTGTGGTGAAAGGTGGCACAACTGCTATTGTTTTGGGACACCCCGGGGGAGATGTAATGGCAGCTGGATGTTAACCCCTCTGTGGGTAGGGATGGTTGTCCCGGAGCCCAGTGTCTCTGTGCAGGGAATGACGATGGCAGGGGCCGGCGCGCCCGGACGTACCAGGGGATGTTTGGTTACTCACAGTTGAATAAATCACATGAGTCTTTTGGTAAACCAAGGTGCTGGTGGCCGGCCGCCGCGGCCGGTTGTACTCTGGTCCCCCACCCGCGCTGGTGGTCGCCGTATTTTCCCTCTGCACTGTTTTTGCTTGTGTTGGACTTCCCAGTATGGAACACGGGAATCCGCTCTCGGCTTATTGTGTACCTGAGGAGCCGTGCCCGCTGACGCTGACCCGTGGGATCAATCAGGCCCTGGCAGTTGCCGTATTCCTCTCTGTGGGTGGTTGTCTGCTTTTGGGACTTTGGTTGGGACAGCGCCTAAAATCCTGCCCTCAATTGGTTAATTAGCTAGGCCGTTGGTTCCGGTCCTGGCTTCAAGGTCCAAGTACCCCCTCTGCGCAGTTTCCGGGTCGGTGCTCCGGTGTCGGTACCGGCGGGCTCCAACCCTGTCCCGGTCCACCTCGGATCTCCGGCTGCCGTCTTCCAGTCGCCTGCTCACGGGGACCACCGTCTGCCACCTAGCCAAGGCACCAGGGCTCCAACCCTGGCGCCTGTCAACTTGAGCTTCACCTCTGCTGGAGCTACACCTAGCCCCAGCCTCCACTCCTCTCAACTCCATCTCTACACTGCAACTCAAACTTGAACTTATCTGACTGTTTTCCCGCCCCAGGCTGTCTAGACCCCTTGGTGGGCGTTTCCTAACCGCCTGGTCCCTCCCACTGGTGTGCCTGTCTTGCCCTGAGGGGGGTGGCTAGGGTTTCAGGTTGGCTGTATGTAACCCTGTGAGGGATGGTGTTATGCGGGGGCCTCTTATGTGACTACCTTGTTTTGCCAGGGCGTCACAGGTTAATCACCGGTGTTCCACATTCACACTTTACATATAGCTTAGGATCCTTCTTTCTGGGGAGCTGAACTAGGGTAGACAGGGGGTTGGCCAACACAGAGCTTGGGACGGCCCTGGTCACTAGGACAACTACCTGGGGGTGGCTTCCACATGGGGTAGAAATAGGAGCAAACACACACATTCACTAGTCAGTCTATCTGGGACATCAGTTCTAGGACACCACACCACTTATAGATATAGATAGATCAGGTAGAGAGTGTAGGTGAGATGGAGGAAAGATGATCAGTTCAGTTTTGGCCACATTGAGCTTTAGGAAGCGAGACGAGAAGAAGGAAGATATAGCAGATAGGCACTCTGGGATTTTGGGCAGCAGAGAAGTGACATCTGGACCAGAGAGGTAGATCTGAGTGTCATCGGCATATAGGTGGTACTGGAAGCCATGGGACTTTATGAGTTGTCCCAGGCCAATTGTATAGATAGAAAAAAAGTAAGGGTCCCAGGACAGAGCCTTGAGGGACAGCAACACAGAGAGGACAAGATGAAGAGGTTGTGTGGGAGTGGGAGACACTAAAAGTGCGGTTGGAGAGGTATGAAGAGATCCAAGAGAGGGCGAGGTCTCTGACACCAAGGGAAGAGAGGATCTGTAGTAGGAGGGAGTGGTCAACAGTGATCTCATCTTGCTTCCTTTTATTTGAAACGCAATGCTGAAAGAGCTGTAGGAATTACTTTGTGAACTTAGAGTAGCCATTTTGAGCAACAGGTCTAGCAAATTTCCATACAACAGTGAGACCTTTTTTCGCCCCCCCCCCCCCCAGACCTATGTGCTCAGACACTACTTGCAAACACTCTCCATTTTGCCAGCTGGTGACTTTTCAAAGTTGGTCCTTTAATACTTTTTTTTTTTTTTCTAGAGTAAAGTGGGCTTTGCACGTAGCGACATCGCTACTGCGATCTCGTCGGGGTCAAATCGAAAGTGACGCACATCCGGCACCGGTAACGATGTCGCAACGTGTAAAGCCTAGAAGCACCGGTAAACGATCGCAAACATGTCGAAAATCGGTGATCTGTGTAGTGTCGGTCATTTCCATAATTACGCTGCAGCGACAGGTACGATGTTGTTCCTCATTCCTGCAGCAGCACACATCACTGTGTATGAAGCCGCAGGAGCGAGGAACTTCTCCTTTCCTGCGTCCCGCCTGCAATGAGGAAGGAAGAAGGTGGGCGGGATAAACATCCCGCTCATCTCCGCTTCTATTGGCCGCCTGCCGTGTGACATCGCTGTGACGCCGCACGACCCGCCCCTTAGGAAGGAGGTGGGTCGCTGGCCAGAGCGACATCGCAGGGCAGGTAAGTGCGTGTGAAGCTGCCGTAGCAATAATGTTCACTACGGCAGCTATCACAAGATATCGCATGTGCGACGGGGGTGGGTACTATCGTGCTCGGCATCGCTACAATCGGCTAGCAATGTCGCAGTGTGCAAAGTATCCCTTACAGTTAACCCCTACTCAATCCGCCAAGTAGAAGAATAACACCTATGCTCACTTCTGGTGTTGGTACCATTGCATTGGTGTTGACACTTAAGGGGGATTTACACGCAACGACATCGCTAACGCGATGTCATTGCGTGTCACACTACTCACCTAATCGTTGATCGTTGGCACACTGTTCAAATACCAAATATCGTTGATGGTGCAGGACGCAGGTTGTTCGTCGTTCCTGAGGCAGCACACATCGCTACGTGTGACACCGCAGAAATGACAAACAACACCGTACCTGCATCCTCTGGCAACGAGGTGGGCGTGACTTTCATTTGGCTGTTCTCCGCCCCTCTGCTTCTATTGGACGCCTGCTATGTGACGTCTCTGGGACGCCGCACAAACTGCCACCTTAGAAAAGAGTCAGTTTCACGCTTCCAAGCAATATTGTGCACCACGGGCAGCGATTTGCCTGTGACGCACAAATGACGGGGGCGGGTGCTTTCATGAGCGACATTGCTAGCGATGTCGCTGCGTGTAAAGCAGCCTTTACTCTCCCAAAGCTCGCATGACATTGCTATTTCATGGGATTCCTGCAGCTAATTAGGAAAAACATTACTGTCCCCTCTCTTGATCGCAATTGTTGTCTGGAGGAAGTGAGAGCTGTGGCTTCTCTACTACTTCCTCTAGATGTCTCATGTGCCGAAAGAAGTCAACAGGTGTCCACTGATTGGCACTATGTCACATGAGCTCAGAGATAATCAGTGCTGACATTGCTGGATATGCACCTGTGGCGCCCCTGAGGCTTCAGACGCCACAGGGCACAGCACCTGATTTTAGGTGCTGTGCTCATCCTGAATTCCTAGGTGATCAGTGTCAGTTCTAAACAACAACATCACACCTCAACACATCCCAGTTGTTAGGTCACACCTCGGGTCAGGGTTTAAGGCAAGTACTCCATTGATGCTGGGAAGCAGCAACCAGTATACCTGGTTATGGAGCCTTAAGTCCCATTCACTGTCCTGAAGGGGTGGAGCCTGGCAAGAGGGAGTGTGAGAGGAGTCAGTAGGTAAAGTAGGCGGAGCTAGTTTTGAAAAGTGGACAGTTGACAGTTGAGACCAGTCCAGTCCAGTCAGGAGTCAAGTCCAGAGAGGGAGGCCAGTCAGTCAGTCTGAGGAGAAGTAGGGGGACAGCTGAGAGTCCCAATCAGCTCCTGTCAGAGCTCACTAGTGACTTTGGTGAAAAGAGGATTGCGGTCACTGGAGAGTAAAGTGTGATTACTCACAGGACCGAGCACTGTCAGGGTGTAGAGCCCTAGATTAGGGGACGCTTCAGGCTCACCTAATAAATCTACATGGAGAGAAGATTGCACATTTCTCGGCCCACCATAGTGTCCGAAGCACAGCAGCAGACTCAGAGCCTGGGAATTGGTGCAGAGGTACAGCCCATTGAAAGGTTCGCGCTGCCTGCGAACGGACCGGGACTTTTTATACAAAAAGCCAAGCAGGGGCCTTCGAAAGTTACAGGCTACGGTGACCCACTAGTAACAGAGAGGTGCATGAGAGAAGAATTCACCGGGTCACAACCGGCACTGGGATCCGAGGAGTTCGGGATCGCCTGGAGCCCATCATGCTGGAAACCGGCACTCTGCAGGCATAACGAACAGTGAGGTAAAACACTTTGAACTGTAGCCTTTGTGTCACCTACTTCTTTCTGTGCCCTGTCAGCCCAGCACCTCATCAACATCCACCATAGACTTTGCAAACGGTTGCCCCGGGGTTCCCGCTCCACCTGTGGGGAGCAAGAGATCACCTAGGCTACGCCATTACCATCTGCCCCGGAGGACCCATCCAGCAGCTGCGGCTCCATAGCCGCAAAATACCACAGATGGCATCACGAATATTATACAAGCTCTTATTACCATCTTCCCCTATACCGCCACATTAATTGACTCCGCCAGGGTCACAAAGTCGGGCCCCGCCACCCCTAACCACCCCAGACTAGTCCGGCCTGACACCGAGTCACCTAAGGCCCTGGGCGGGTGAGTCACATCGGCACCAGAGAAAACTATAGGTGTCCATAGTCTACTTGGGAGAAACATAGAGATTGAGAATGGGTTGATTGAGTAGTGAATAACCCTTTTAAATCTTTTTCTGTGTCCACCCACATTCCAGGAATAGAATCTTAAATCAAACAGATTTTGGATTGCAAAAGATAGTACACAGGAATTTTTTTTCCCTTAAAAGATAGGAAGGGATTTGATCCTAAAGAGAGAAGCTGGAGTACAAATAGAACATAAGTGCTTCTACTTTGCGTTAAGGCCCAGTCACACTAAACAACTTACCAGCGATCCCAACAACGATACAACCTGATAGGGATCGCTGGTAAGTTGCTAGGAGGTCGCTGGTGAGATGTCACACTAAGCGACGCTCCAGCGATCCCACCAACAACCTGACCTGGCAGGGATCGCTGGAGCGTCGCAACACGGGTTGCTGGTGAGCTGTCACACAGGCAGATCTCACCAGTGACCAGCCCCCAGCGCCGCGTGGAAGCATGCTGTGCTTGGTAACTAAGATAAATATCGGGTAACCAACCCAATATTTACCTTGGTTACCAGCGCACACTGCTTAGCGCTGGCTCCCTGCACACCTAGCTACAGTACACATCGGGTTAATTACCCGATGTGTACTCTGCTACGTGTGCAGGCAGCAGGAGCCGGCTTCTGCGGACGCTGGTAATCACGGTAAACATCGGGTAACCAAGAAACCCTTACCTTGGTTACCCGATATTTACCTTCGTTACAAGCGTCCGCCGCTCTCAGCTGTCAGTGCCGGCTCCTGTTCTCTGCACTCCTAGCCACAGTGCACATCGGGTTAATTACCCGATGTGTACTGTGGCTACGTGTGCAGAAAGCAGGGAGCCGGCACTGGCAGCGTGAGAGCGGCGGACGCTGGTAACGAAGGTAAACATCGGGTAACCAAGGTAAGGGCTTCTTGGTTACCCGATGATTACCGTGGTTACCAGTGTCCGCAGAAGCCTGCTCCCTGCTGCCTGCACATTTAGTTGTTGCGCTGTCGCTGTCACACACAGCGATGTGTGCTTCACAGCGGGAGAGCAACAACTAAAAAATGGCCCAGGACATTCAGCAACAACCAACGACCTCACAGCAGGGGCCAGGTTGTTGCTGGATGTCACACACAGCAACATCGCTAGCAACATCGCTGCTACGTCACAAAAGTTGTTCTTTAGCAGCGATGTTGCTAGCGATGTTGCTAGCGATGTTGCTTAGTGTGACGTGGCCTTTAGACATTCCATGCCAAGAATCCTTTTGTTTCTCTGTTAAACATGTTAAACACTATTGGATTTAGGCCCGTTTCACACGTCATTGAAAAACACAGACGTTTTTCACTGGCGTGTAAAACACGCACATGTCCCTGCGTGTGCCGTGAATCACGGCACACGTGGGTTGTCTAAGGGCAATCCGGGCTCCGTTCTCCGTGGCCCGTGATTGCACTTAGAAATCAACTCACCTGTGCCCGCTCCCGCTCTCCATGGTGCTGATCGCTCTCGCGGTGCAGCATCCGGCCGGCGGTGACCCCTGCAGCAGCTGCTTCCGGGTCGCCTGTGTCGTGCATCATTAATATGCGCGACAGTAATCAGCCGGCTTAGAAGCAGCAGGCTGCACGGGCTGCAGAGAGCGCGGCTGAAGCCGGGTGAGTAAAAATGTTTTTTATTTTAAAAGCACGTTTTTTTCTGGCACGTGTTTCACGGACCACACCACTAAGTGGTCCGTGGAACATCAGTGATGCCAGAAAAAAATGGACATGTCTCCGTGCGGCAATCACGCACACGCGGGTACGCCGCACGGAGACACGTGCAGTGACAAATCACTGACGTGTGAGCAGACCCATTCATTATAATGGGTCTGCGTATGTCAGTGATTCTGGTACGTTTAAAAAAAAGCACAAACGTCCCAGAATCACTGACGTGTGAAAGGGGCCTAACTGTGGATTTATTGCTGTTGAACCTTAGATTTTTAGACTTCCCTCAGTGGCACGGTGGCTCAGTCTTGCAGTGCTGGGGTCCTGGGTTCAAGTCCCACCAAAGACAATATCTGCAATGAGTTTGCAGGTTCTCCCCGTGTTTGCGTGGGTTTCCTCTGAGTACTCCAATTTCTTCTCACACTCCAAACACAAACAGATACGGAATTTAGACTGTGAGCTCCAATGGGGACAGTGTTGCTGATGTATGTAAAGTGCTGTGAAATTAATGGCACTATATAAGTGAATAAATATTATTATTATTATTATTATTATTATTATTACACCCTCTTACCTGCTGTCTGATATTTGTAATTATTCTGGTCATGGCTTTTCCTGTTCCTGATTATTGGTTACTCCTATAAGTTGACAACTCTTCTTGGGATTGTAATTATGGTCATTCATCTCAAGCCAAGTCCAATCTTTCTTTGAAAGATGAAAACCAGGAAATTCTTTAGGCTGCACATCCCAATCTAACCTTCACCGAGTTGATTGCGGAATTCCTGTTTACTTCTAAGGTGAGCAAAACGAAACCGTGTTTGTCAGATACTACACAGCAATATATGTAGTTTGAAAAATTATACCTTTAATGGCCTTGTAAAATAGTTGTGTGTTCTCCATGCCCTCAGAAAAATATATTGTTTGGCAGAGACAGACTTTTTCCTGTTCCATTTATTGCACAATATGAACACGGGAGGGACAGGAAGCCTTTCCTACAATCCATTATTTCATAATTAGCTCATCTAGTAAAGACCAACATAAGTATATCTGATCTGATATAAAAATTAAAATAAATTGTGAAAAAACTGCTAAAAATTAATGACGTGAGAAAATAGCTTCAGATATTGTGTTGTTAACTGACAAATAATGTAAGCATTTATTTTAGTACTAACTTCAGGGTTGTTAGTTTTTAATCATCTTAAATAGAAATTCCCCTTAGTAATAGGAGGCATTGTCTATATGTGTTTCATGTAACAATATTATCTTCCTGCAGGCTGTTGGCAAGGTTTGATCAATCTAATGTCTTTGTTCTGCGGAGGAAGCAAAAATGTTTTTTTAGCATGTCAAAATTTGGCTACACCATAATAATATAGTGAGGTGATGTTTAAATCTTCAGCTTTTATCCTGAAGGATGTTTCAGCACTGCACTTGGAGGTATATAAAGGAAATTTGCTGGCTTATGCCTCCTGAAATTATTAAGAGCCTTTGGTCTATTTGGAGTACAATATTCTAATTGTTTTCAGAGTAATTGAATATAGGATTTTTAAATTAGAAATGTAACTTTTTTCTATTAAAATTGTAAGACATTTTAGTTCTGTACTGAGCAGCGGTGATTGATATATACTGAACAAAAATATAAATGCAACACTTTTGTTTTTGCTCCCATTTTCCATGAGCTGAACTCAAACATCTAAGGCTATGTGTCCACGTTGCCTTTTACCTGCTTTTTACCTGCTTTCTTGCTGCTTTTTCAACTGCAGCGTTTAATGCCAAAATAGATGTGTTCTGCTTTTCAAGCAAAGTCTATGGGAATTTGGGTTTCTTGCCCGCACTATGCTGTTCAAACTGCAGCCTTTTTCTGGCAGAACTTTGGACAAAAACTCAGCTTTGCAGTGCAAAACCCAAATGGCAAAAACAACTGACATGTCAATTGTTTTTGCCATTTGCGTTTTGAACTGCAAAGCAGAGTTTTTGACCAAATTTCTGCCAGAAAAAGGCTGCAGTTTGAACAGCATAGTGCGGGCAAGAAACCCAAATTCCCATAGACTTTGCTTGAAAAGCAGAACACATCTATTTTGGCATTAAACGCTGCAGTTGAAAAAGCAGCAAAAAAAGCAGGTAAAAAGCAGGTAAAAAGCAACGTGGACACATAGCCTGAGACTTTTTCTATATACACAAAAGGCTTTTTTTCTCTCAAATACTGTTTACAAATGTGTCTAAGGGCAGAGTCACACTTGTGTATCGCTTCTGATGCAAGAGCATTGGATGCGTTATGCTAATGACCCTTAGCTTAGGCTTTTCTGCGAGTGTGAGCCAAGTGTCATGTGACTGTGATCTGATTCTGAGATCGGATCACAGCTGCGGAGGAGAGGGAGGGGTTAATGTCATCCGAGTGCAGTCCGATGTTTGTCTTTCACCCATAAACGTGTATGGGTGCGAGTGACACAGCTCTCCCAGACAATCGCAGCATGCTGTGATTTTTTTCCTCAGTCCATTTAGAGCTGAGGAAAAACTCGCACATCTGAGCTGCAGCATTGTCTTCAATGGGGCCAAGTGCAATGCGAGATTTTCTCGTACGAGTCATACGCAAGTCTGACTCTGCCCTTAATCTATTAGAGAGAACTTCTCATTTGTCAAGATAATCGATTCACCTAACAGGTATGGCATGTCAAGATGCAGATTAGACAGCATATTTATTGCACAAGTGTGCCTAAAGGCCGCTTGACACGCTGCGACATCGCAAGCGATTGCACCCGCCCCCGTCGTTTGTGCGTCACGGGCAAATCCCTGCCCGTGGCGAACAATATCTCTAGGATGCATCAAACGGACTTACCTTCCTAGCGACGTCGCTGTGGGCGGCAAACAACCTTTTTAAAGGGGGCGGTTCATGCGGCATCACAGCGACATCACCCAGCGGGTCACCAATAGAAGCGGAGGGGCGGAGAGCAGCCGCATTCACGTCACTCCCATCTCGTTGCTGGAGGATGCAGGAGCGCTGTTGTTCGTCGTTCCCAGGGTGTCACAGGTAGCGATGTGCTGCCTCAGGAACGACGTGTCAACGATTTGGTGAGTATTTCTGATCATTAGCGGTCATTCGTAGGTGTCACACGCAACAAAGTCGCTAACGAGGCCGGATGTGCGTCACGAATTCCGTGACCCCAACGATATCTCGTTAGTGTTGTTGTTGCATGTAAAGAGGCCTTTAGGCTGGCCACAATGAAAGGATACTCTAAAATGTATATAAAGTATATAAAGTACTGGAGGGGTTCAAGGAGGGGTCATAAAACCAGTCAATATCTGGTGGGACCACCATTTGTCAGTCTGCCATCTGCAATGTACAATGAAAACCGGGATGTGATTGTGACGCCCTGGCAAAACCAGGTAGTCACAGAGGTTGTACAAATCTCTCTGGTACAAAGCTCCATCCTCCTTGGCATACCAACACAAAACCCACTCCCGGGTACACCACACAGCCAGTAAAGCCTAGTCACCCCCTCATGGCAATAGGGACACACCAGTGGGTGGGACCAGGCGGTGTGGAGCACCAACCTAGGGGTCCTGAGGTGTCAGAGGCAGAAACACAACAGAACAGTGCTGACAGTTGACAGTGGAGGACTGTGGAAGTGCAGTGGAGTCAGTGGTTGGAGCCCCTGGACTACCGGACTAGGTGGCAGACAGCAAGCAGGACCACAGGCGACGGAGAGACGGTCGCGGAAGACCTAAAGTGGACCAGGGCAGCGTTGTAGCCCGCCGGTGCCGACAGTGGGAATCCGGTCCGGAGACCGTGCACAGTCTGGGTACCTGGACCCTAGGACGAGGAAGGTTGCAAGCCCCCTCGTTAATTTACCAGCCGGGGACAAGGTTTCAGGCCTTGTTCCACAGAAGCCCAGAGAGTGAAATGGCAGCCCAGCACTGGGGATAGGGTGTCCGTCAAAACCCACAGAAATCCCAAGGGTCAAATTTCACAGGCCAAATGCTCCCAACATACACAGTACCAGGAGTGGACTTCCCCGTTCCAAGCGGAGTTGTCCCAGTGAAGACACAAACACTGAGTGCAGGAGGAAGGGACCCCTGTTTGCTACACCCGAATGTGGGACCCGAATACACTCGCCGGAGGCGACTGGTCACTTGCAATTTGGTTTAACACTGGATTTGTGTGCGATTCTTTGAACTGTGAGTGCACCATTTACCCCCGGTCCAACCCGGCACATCCCCTCCAGCAGCCATTGCTCCCGTGTACCTGGGCCCCGGGACCAGGGCCAGCTCCAGGTTTTTGTGGGCCCCGGGCGGAAGAGTCTCACTGTGCCCCATCCACACGCAGACACGCACATACAGACATGCACACACACATACAGGCATACACACATATACATATTTGAAGACAAACTCACAAACATACTTATAAACAGACAAATCTATAGTCATACACATTGACATACATAGATACACATCATTGCATACAGACACATACCCGCTTATCTCCATCCAGCTCCTCCTAGACATGTGGCTGTGCTGCATGATGGTCATAACAGACATGGCCGTGCACAGTGCACACTGACACTGCTGTATATACATCACAGGAGGGGCAGGGGGTATAGACATTACTGGAGGGCATAGATGTTACTGGAGTAGCAAACAGCTCTGGGGGTATACACATTACTGGGGTGGGTTGCACATACGGCTCTGGGGGGCTGCATGCACAGCTCTAATCCATACATACACACTCACACAGCTCTGCTACACACACCCCTTGATAGCACTGTTGCACACATCTCTGCTGCATATGTACAGACACAAACACACACACAGCTCTGCTGCATATATACACATCACTGCTGACCGAAGACTATATATACACACAGCTTTGCTGCACACATCTCTGCTACGCTGCCCAAACATCACATAGCCATAAAGCTCTGCTGCCCAGAGTAAATACACACTCTGCTGCCCAAAGAGTATATATACACACAGCTCTGCTGCAGACACATACTCGGCTCTGCTTCACCCGGACACCCACTCTGCTCTGCTTCACCCAGACACCCACTCTGCTCTGCTTCACCCAGACACCCACTCGACTCTGCTTCACCCAGACACACACTCGGCTCTGCTTCACCCAGACACACACTCGGCTCTCCTGCACCCACACACAAACTCGGCTCTCCTGCACCCACACACACACTCGGCTCTGCTTCACCCAGACACACACTCGGCTCTGCTTCACCCAGACACACACTCGGCTCTCCTGCACCCACACACACACTCGGCTCTGCTTCACCCAGACACACACTCGGCTCTCCTGCACTCAGACACACACTCTGCTCTCCTGCACCCACACACACACTCGGCTCTGCTTCACCCAGACACACACTCGGCTCTGCTTCACCCAGACACAAACTCGGCTCTCCTGCACCCACACACACACTCGGCTCTGCTTCACCCAGACACACACTCGGCTCTGCTTCACCCAGACACACACTCGGCTCTCCTGCACCCACACACACACTCGGCTCTGCTTCACCCGGACACCCACTCTGCTCTGCTTCACCCAGACACCCACTCTGCTCTGCTTCACCCAGACACCCACTCGACTCTGCTTCACCCAGACACACACTCGGCTCTGCTTCACCCAGACACACACTCGGCTCTCCTGCACCCACACACAAACTCGGCTCTCCTGCACCCACACACACACTCGGCTCTGCTTCACCCAGACACACACTCGGCTCTGCTTCACCCAGACACACACTCGGCTCTCCTGCACCCACACACACACTCGGCTCTGCTTCACCCAGACACACACTCGGCTCTCCTGCACTCAGACACACACTCTGCTCTCCTGCACCCACACACACACTCGGCTCTGCTTCACCCAGACACACACTCGGCTCTGCTTCACCCAGACACACACTCGACTCTGCTTCACCCAGACACACACTCGGCTCTCCTGCACCCACACACACACTCGGCTCTGCTTCACCCAGACACCCACTCGGCTCTCCTGCACCCACACACACACACTCGGCTCTCCTGCACCCACACACACACTCGGCTCTCCTGCACCCACACACACACTCGGCTCTGCTTCACCCAGACACCCACTCGGCTATGCTTCACCCAGACACCCACTCGGCTCTTCTTCACCCAGACACCCACTCGGCTCTGCTTCACCCAGACACACACTTACTGTTGTAGTTATCTCCTTTTAATGCAAGGGGTTTTAGATTATGATGGGACATGATCTGAGACATGTGCAAACGCGGCTCTGGGGGCCCCACACACTCGGCTCTGGGGGCCCCACACACGCGGCTCTGGGGGGCCCCACACACTCGGCTCTGGGGGGCCCCACACACTCGGCTCTGGGGGGCCCCACACACTCGGCTCTGGGAGGCCCCACACACTCGGCTCTGGGGGTCCCACACACTCGGCTCTGGGGGACAGCACATAGTTGGGGGCCAGGACATACATCTCAGGGGAAAAAAAGCCCATGCAGCTCACTGGGGCCCATAAATCGGGGGGGCGGGGAGGGTTGTAGAACATACCACTCAAATCACTGTGGAAAGGGGGCCCACACAGCGCTGGAAGACAGCGTTGTGCTGGGGGTCGCTGGCTGGCACTGTTCCTTGTCTTCATCTGTGGGACAGTGACTGAAGCAGGACGCTGTGTGATAGCTCCGCCCACAGATGAAATTCAGACAAGGAGTTTACAGGGAACGCTGTGGACAGTGTGCCTTAAAGGGACAGCACCCGCAGTTTCCTGCAGAGGACTGTGGTTCCCAGAACTCGCGAATGGGCCCCCCCGGCTGTATAGGGCCCCGGCATTTGCCCGGGTATGCCGGGTGGTGACGCCGGCCCTGCCCGGGACTACACCTTCCCTACCCATGGAGGGGATTCTATCCTGCTGCCCCACTCCATCAGCCCCGGGCACCCCATCACCAGGCAGCAGCGGTGCTATCAACTCTCACCGCAACCCACGGGTGGCGTCACTGCGAAAACCATCCCCTGTAAATACTCCCTTCTTACGGTTGTGAGGACGGACAGCCGTGCGAGCCCAGGTCCAGCCACCACTCGAACCGCAGTAACGAACACGGTTCCGAGCGGCCCGGCCCCCGTCCACAACAACCCAAACTTGGTGTCACAAACAGGATACTTACCCCATCCACTAACCTTGGTGAAGTGCGCCTTTCCTGGACTGTTAACCCGTGAAACGCTGGAATTTTTGGACTGCCGCCATCTTGCCCGCCATATTTGGTGCCAAAAAACGACAGCATCGCCTTCTTCTTCCCCGAAAAGGGCGCAAAGCTGAAGCCCCACCCCTAAGAACGTGGGCAGAACCCGGTGATCCCCAGAGCAGGAAGTTGCAAAGGACAGAGGGTCCCGCGAGACTGCTGTCGAAAACCAAGGGGGAAGGCAGGAAAGAGCGGCATGTGCCCAAAGAAGATAAAGTGCAGGGACGCCAGGACTCTGCAGAAACACGTTCCTGGACACCAAGCAGCAAGATATCTCAGCAGCCTGGCAAGCAGCATGCGGAGAGTCCCGTTCCGGTCTCGAACATGGCCGCAATCCCGATGACATCTCATCCGGCCCCGAGCCAGGCTGCAACCCCTATGACATCATCCCTGGCCCCGAACTTGGCCGCACCAGTGATGACGATGGCTCCGGCTATCCGCCTGGCCGCAACGGAGGCACCACCCGACCTGAAGTCTACCCCAGCTGCAGCACCAACCACTCCTAGGCACCCAGTCCTGGCTGTGGAGCAGCTGGAGTGCACCTGCAGAGAGACGGAGCAGGCCACTGATCGATGGGGCCCACGGCAGTGTGAGAGGCCGGTCATTGCCGGCGCCGAGTGCATCCGAGTGGGCCTGGCTCACGAGCAGGAGGCGGAGCATGGAACCCATGCCCGTACTGGGAGCAGCAACAACAGCAGTTGCGCCGGGAAATAGCTGCCAGAGAGAAGCGCAAGGCTGAGGTGCTTGCCCGCACCTACAAGAAAAAAAGATTGCCTGCACCAAGCTACCTTCTGGGTCAGGGGCCCGACATACAGAGCATAGGTCCGTTACTTTGACCCCCAGAAAGGGTAGGGTTTCATTTATGAGCCGGGACTGGAGTCCGAAATCCCGGAGGGATGTGGCCCCTCACTTGCCAACTAGCCAGCCAGACCGAAATCTGGAACCCGGGGATATGGTGAGCTCCACCCGACATTGTGGAGAGCGAGGGTGGTTTGCCCTGGATGTTAAGAAGTGGGTCGTGGTTGACGAAAAACCATGCCTCGCCTCCTACCATCACTTATTTGAAAAGGAGTAGTTAGCGGATCCCAGCTACCCATTCCCCAGTTAACCTGCTTTCCCTGTTTTAAAGTTATAATGGACCATGGCCTCTGGACTGGAAAAGGCCACCCAAAAACTTTCTTGGGCCTTGTACATAACCCCCATCTACCTTCTTGTTAAGCCACCACCAGGACTGTAACGCCTCTGGAGAGGTTGGTTGGAGGATGGGCCTGCGGTGGAGTGGGAACACAACAGAACAGTGCTGACAGTTGACAGTGGAGGACTGTGGAAGTGCAGTGGAGTCAGGGGTTGGAGCCCCTGGACTACCAAACTAGGTGGCAGACGGCAAGCAGGATCACAGGCAATGGAGATCTGGTCGCGGGAGACCTGAAGTGGACCTTGGCAGGGTCGTAGCCCGCCGGTGCCGACAGCGGGAATCCGGTCCGGAGGCCATGCTCAGTCTGGGTACCTGGACCCTAGGACGAGGAAGGTTTCAGGCCTTGTTCCACAGAAACCCAGAGAGCGAAACGGCAGCCCAACGCGGGGGATAAGGTGTCCATCAGAACCCACAGAAATCCCAAAGGTCAGATTTTGTGGGCTACAGCTCCCAACATACACAGTACCGGGAGTGGACTTCCCTGTTCCAAGCGGAGTTGTCCCAGTGAAGACATAAACACTGAGTGCAGGAGGAAGGGACCCCTGTTTGCTACACCTGGGTGTGGGACCCGAATACACCCACTGGAGGTGACCAGTCACTGGCAATTTGGTTTACCACTGGATTTGTGTACGATTCTTTGAATTGTGAGCACACCATTTACCCCTGGTCCAACCTGGCACGTTCCCTCCAGCAGCCATTGCTCCCATGTACCTGGGCCCCGGGACTACACCTCCCCTACCCATGGAGGGGATTCCATCCTGCTGCCCCGCTCCATGAGCCCCGGGTGCCCCATCACCAGGCAGCAGCGGTGCTACCAACTCTCACCGCAACCCACAGGTGGCGTCACCGACAAAACCATACCCTGTAAATACTCCCTTCCTACGGTTGTGAGGACGGACGGCCGTGCGAGCCCGGGTCCGGCCACCACTCGAGCCACAGTAACGAACCCGGATTTGAGCAGCCCCTGGAGCGACCCGGCCTCCATCCACAACATTAGCATTTGCCCACTCAAGTCGGTTATGACAACAAACTGCAACAAACTCAGGTGGAGACTCTAATGAGAATGACGAGCATGGAGTTGAGCTTCTCTAAAGGCCCCGTTACACGCAACGACGTATCTAATGATATATCGCTGGGGTTACGGATTCTGTGAAGCACATCCGGCATCGTTAGCGACGTTGTTGCATGTGACACCAACGAGCGGCCGTTAACAAAGGAAAATACTCACGAAATCGCCCATCGTTGACATGTCGTTCATTTTCAAAAAATCGTTGGTTGTTGAGGACGCAGGTTGTTCGTCGTTCCTGCGGCAGCACACATCGCTATGTGTGACACCACAGGAACAAGGAACAACATCGCACCATCGTTTTAGGTGGCCTTTGCAATAATCATGCTGTCTAATCTGCATCTTGACATGCCGCACCTATAAGGTGGATGGATTATCTACTCAGAGGAAAAATATTCACTAACACAGATTTAGACAAATAGGTGACAGAAAATACTTAAAAGTGACAACATTCTAAAAATTGTACACCCCACACTGCTCAAAACCATATCCTAGACGTTTATTAACCCTTTAGGTGCTTCACAGGAGCCAAAGCAATGTGTAAGGAAAAAATGGAGACCCCTGACATGCCTAAACAGTGGAGCTCTGCAACAAGTGACCCATTTTGGAAACTATACCCCTCAATGAATTTATCTAGGTGTTTGGTGAGCACCTTGAACCCCCAGGGGCTTCACAGAAGTTTATAACGTTAAGCTGTGAAAATAAAAAAAACACTTTTATCACAAAATTGTTACTTCAACCAGTTAGCTTTTTTCACAAGGATATCAAGAGATAATGCACTAAAATGTATTGTTCAATTTCTCCTGAGTACGCTAATACCTCATATGTGGTGGAAATCAATTGTTTGTGCGCATGGCAGGGCTCGGATAGGAAGGAGCGCCATTTGACTTTTTGAAAGTAAAGTTAGCTGGAATCTTTAGTAGATGCTATGTCACATTTTGAAACCCCCTGAGGTGCCTAAACAGTGCAGCTCCCCCACAAGCAATCTTATTTTGGAAACTAGACCCCTCAATGAATTTATCTAGCTGTTTGTTGAGCACCCTGAACCCACCTTCAGCTTCACAGAACTTAATAACGTTGAGCCATGAAAATAAAAAATATATATTTTTGCAACAAAATTGTTACTTTAACGAGACAACTTTGTTTTCAAAAGGGTATCAGGATAACATGCACCATAAAATATACTGTGCAATGTCTCCTGAGTACGCAGATACCTCATATGTGGTGGAAATCAACTGTTTGGGCACAGTTGGAGACGAAGCGCCATTTGACTGCAAAATTGGCAGGAATGCAATGTTGCGTTTGGAGAGCTCCTGATGTGCCTCAACAGTGTAGCTCCTCCACAAGTGACTCCATTTTGAAAACTAGACCTCACAGGGAATTTATCTAGATGGATGGTAAGCACCTTGAACCCCTGGGGGCATCACAGAATTTTATAATGTTGAGCTGTGATAATGAAAAACTAAATTAAATTTTAACCACAAAAATGTTGACTATTTAATCTCCAGAAAAAACAAATGGTGTCAAACAGAGTGAATGTTGCAGAATTAAAAACAGAAAATTTTTGTTGTGCCCATTACATTCTAGTGCCTGTACATTGTGCCCAGCTTGTGCTTATGTAAACCTGCACTCCGTACATTTAAGTGGGCTTTCCTCATTTTAACAATGCCACACATGTGGACGCTAACTGTGATTTAGGCACATTGTGAAAGAAAGGAAGGCATTTGGATTTAGGACTTTTTTTTTTAGGCGTGGAGCGCAGATTATTTTTTTTAGGGGTGGGGCCATAGTGTTTTTCCAGAGTTTTTGTGCTGTCAATAATGTGGAAGCCACCTATATTTCCGCTAACCGATAATAGAACTGAGTGGGGACTTGTGTTTTTGTGGGTTTAGTTGAATGCTATTTGGTGGCAATTTTGGTACAGAACATTTTGGATCAGTTAACATTTATCTTCTGCTCTATGCTGAGGGCTTACCTCGGGGTTTCCATCTACATCTTCGAAATACATGAGTCAAGGGAAATCCTTGAGGATCCATTCACTAATGAGCCAGCAGGGTTACTCCAGACTCCATATGGCCTCTGTTTAGCGGTGTCCATATTTTCAAAGGTGAACAAAACTGTTGATGACTTCACTTTTGTACACGCCTAAAAAGAGGAGTAAAAAGATGGACACCGCAAGATCATAAGCCAGATGTGAGGTCAAAGTGTCTCCTTCATTACAGTGAATTTTGTCTGAATTACGTTTTTCAGAGATTTAAGGTATGTGCCAGTTATCCACATGATCTCGTGTGGAGACGCAAGTGTCCTATGCAGGAGACTGCAGCTGACCATGCTCATGATCTGCCAATGCTGCATTCTGGACACGGCCCATCTTCTCCTGCATAGACACAAGTGTTTTACGCAGGAAACCACAGCTGCTAATTCCCAAGATCAGAGTTTTTCCAGCAGAGTACACTCGCGTCTCCACAGCATAAATTGACATGCTGCATCTATGGAAGCCGCACAACATGTCAGTTTATGCTGTGGCAAAAAGAAGCACAATGGTCATGGGATTTCTATAAATCCATCCAATGGGCTTGTACTGCACAATGCAGCAGTTTGGACCAGCAAAAACACACTGCATCCAAAATGCTGCTATTCCTTATTGTGAGCATGCACCCTTACACGTAATCCCGGTGCAAGCGCACAGTGTATAAAGCTGGACAAATAGGAGCAATGTCGTACTGCGATCTTTGAAAGGCAGAATCAACAGCAAATTAAGAACTGGCGGTATAAGTGATTGTGCGGCTCTATTCCTCAGGTCAGTACAATTACAGTGATACCAGGATTAGATTGTTTTTTAGGTTTGGTGACTATTGCATTAAAAACCGCTTTTTACAAAATAAAGGTTTATTGCATCACTGAATTTTGAAGGCTATAGCTTTTTATTTTTTATTTTTCTTCAGTCATGTGAGGGCTCGCTTTTTGTGGGATGAGTTGGAGTTTTTATTGCTTACAATTTTTGCCACATAATAGGTTTTGATTGCTTTCTATTCCACTTTTTGGGAGGCAAAATCAGGAAGAAACAGCAACTCAGGAATATTTTTTTTTCTTCATTTTTTTTTCACGCTGCTCACTGTGCCAGTTTTTTTTGTTTTGCCACTGTAACACTATAAAAACTATTTTTTAGGAAAAAAAGTTTTTGCACAGCTGTCTTCTGAGAGTTATAACTTGTTTTTTGCAGGACAAGATGACATTTTCAGCTGTACCATTTATATTTATATATAACTTTTTGATCACGTTTTATTCCAATTTTTTTGTCAGCTGTAAGTTGAAAAGACAGGTTTTGCTACTTTTTTATTTATTTTTTTATGGTGTTTACTGAAAGGGTTAACTAGCTTGACAGTTTTATAGCTCGGGTTGTTATACCAAATAGGTCTACTTTTTTAAATTATTCTTACACAACTAAGTTTTTATTGGAATCATTTTTTTTTGTTCTTTATTTTCTGATTTTTAAAAAAATATTTTTACTTTTTTTAACTTTAACTTTTTCACTTAGCCTTGTTGTGTATTGTCCTATAAAAGGGACTATGAGTGATGCTGTAATGTTCTACAGTGCTCGATCCCTAGAGAACATTGCAGCTGTCAGAGCTGCACAGTGAAAGCTGCAGGCATAGGGTCACCATGACAATGATCAGGCCCTCGCAATCACATTGCGGGGATCCCAATTGGAGTGGAAAGGGAGTGCGATCCCTCTCCCAATCTCCTAATTGCCGCCATCGGTATTGATCGTGGCAATTAGGGGGTTAAACAGCCAGGGAAGGCGCAGGCACCATCCCTGGCTGTGAGGGAAGGGGCTCAGTTGTTTGGTAACCCAACTACCTGGCTGCAATTGCGGGTGCACAGCCCCCTGTGCCCCCACGAATGACAGGACGTATCCGTACGTCCATGGTAATTACTAGACATGAGCCACCCCCCTAGTGTTTGAGTTCGGTTCGTCGAACGGCGGGTGTGTTCGTCGAACGTTCGATGAACACATTTGAGCCCAATTGAAAACAATGGCAGGCAAACACATACAAACATATAGAAAACACCTTTTAAGGTGCCCAAAAGGTGACAAACAACTCAGAAGACACCACAAACACATAGAAAAGTGACAAGTACATATACTCATGCTGAAACAAAAGAGCTGGACGAGTAAAAGGAGGAGGAGACACAGATGTAGTAGTATCTCCAAATGAACATCGATGCCATGATTGTGCAACTGGAGCCTTGCTCATTTTGGGCTTCCAATCTGGAAAAATGGCCTGAGCTTACCACGTACGCCTTGGGGATCTTGTCGTGTCCCGCAGCCAGCATTCTCTCGGAACGTGTATTCAGTGTTGCTGGGGGTGTGCTGACATATAAGCACATGTGTCTGTCCAGTGACAATGTGGACAAACTAACCTTCATCAAGATGAACAAGTCATGGATCCGCAAGGACTTTTCTACCCCTGTGTCATCCTGGGGAGAGTAAAGGCTTGTGGCTTTTTGATTGTGCTTCATGCAAATTTACATTTTAAGTTTGCAACTGTGGGACAATTGATGCCACTTAAGTGGTGTCTGTGGCCAAACTTTTGGAAAACATGAAGACTCTTGTTGGAGTCCCCTTGCTGTGTTTTACATGATTTTAGAAGGACATGACATGCCTAAGAGGTTGACTTTCAGCATCTGCAAGCTGTTGTCTACAGAAATGCTGCCTTTCTGCCTGGTGGACACAGAGAATTTTCGAGACCTTATGTCCATCGCAGTGCCCCAAGAGCAGATGCCCAGTCGCTACTACTTCTCCAAAAAATGTGTGCCTGTGCTACACCAGCATGTTGCACACAACATCACCACTTCCTTGAGAAACTCTGTGTGTGACAGGGTGCATTTCACCACAGATACTTGGAACAGTAAACATGGACAGGGGCGTTACATGTCACTGACTGGGCACTGGGTAACTATGGTGAGAGATGGAGAAGGGTCTGCTGTACAAATCTTGTCATCCCCACGAGTTATGCGTCAATCCTCTGTATGTAGAAGTTCCTCCACTGCTTCTGCCTCCTCCACCTCGTTTCTGTCCTCCACCTCCCCCCAAATCCTGTCTGGTAAGGCCACCCACGTTGTAACTGCGCACAAGGACTCCTCCACATGTCCTTCCTATGCTGACAGCAGAGCTCAATGGCATCAGGCAGTCTTTACTTTGAAATGTATGCGAAATGTGAGTCACACCGCTGAGGAGTTCTGGTCAGCTATGGAGATCGAGTTTCATCAATGGTTGTCCCCACTCAACCTGCAGCCAGGGAAGGCCGTGTGCGACAATGCTGCAAACCTGGGTGCAGCCCTTCGCCGGGGCAATGTGACACATGTGCCTTGTATGGCTCACGTGTTGAACCTGATTGTCCAGCAATTTTTAAACCACTATCCCAGCCTACATGGACTACTGCAGAGGGCATATTCGCTATGTGCTCACTTCCGCCGTTCACACCCCGCAGCTCAACGACTTGCATCACTTTAGAAGTCTTTCGGTCTGCCGGTTCACCGCCTGAAATGCACTGTGCAGGAATTTGAATCTGCACATGTTGCAGCGACTGTGGCATCACCGCCGAGCACTGGTGCAATACATTATGATGTATAGCCTGGGCTAACGAGATCCAGAGGTGGGGCAGATCACGCTCCTGGAGTGGTCTCAGATCAAGGACTTATGCACCCTTCTTCACAGTTTCGAAATGGCGATGAAGATGTTTAGCGCTGACGATGCCTTTATCAGCATGACCATTCCGGTCATCTACATGCTGCAGCACACGCTTAACATTATTTGGAGTCAGGTGGTGGGACAAGAGGAAGGTGAGGAAGTACAGGAGGAGTCATATGCGAACGGGATAACAAGATCTCCAAGGTCCAGTCAGCAGCACCAAGGCGGAAGGCATGTGGCGGTGGGGGAGAGCACAAGAGCGCATGGTAGCAGCCAAACTGTTGAGGAAGGTGCAGGAGCCCAGGAAGAAATGGAGGACGAACTGGCAATGGGCATGGAAGACTCAGCAGATGAGGGAGACCTTGATCACATTTCTGTTGTGAGAAGTTGGGAGGAAAGGGCGCAGAGGAAGGAAGCATGATTCTCACCTTGCCACCAACAACACAGCAAGGACTTGTTCCTCCTGGATGTTCAAGACACATGAACGCCTTGTGGCTGCACAACCTACAACATGACCCTTGGATTGTCAGAATTCGAAGTGATGCTGACTACTGGGTTGCCACACTCTTAGATCCCCGGTACAAGACAAAATTTGGCAAAATAAGTCCTGCCATAGAAAGGGACGCACGTATGCAGGAGTATCAGAAAAAGCTGGTACGCAATCTTTGATCGGCTTTTCCACTAAACACCAGTGCTGCACAGAGTGAATCTCACATTTCTAACTTGCCAATGATGGGACTGTCGAATCATCATCACTCAAACCGTACCAGCAACATCGTATCTGGTGGTAGCAGCAATTTTATTGAACCATTTCATGAATTTTTTTAGACCATCCTTTGCAAGGCCACAAGACACAAGAAGTCTGACACTTGGTCAACACCTGGAGAGGATGATACAGGAGTATCTCCAAGTGAATATCGATGCAATGACTCTGCAACTGGAGCCTTGCTCATTTTTGGCTTCCAATCTGAAAAATGGCCTGAGCTCACCACTTACGGCTTGGAGATCTTGTCGTGTCCTGAAGCCAGCGTTCTCTCGGAACGTGTCTTCATTGCTGCTGGGTGTGTGCTGACAGATAAGCGCACGCGTCTGTCCAGTGACAATGTGGACAGACTAACGTTCATCAAGATGAACAAGTCAAAGACTTTTTTACCCCTGAGTCATCCTGGGGAGAGTAAAGGCTTGTGGCTTTCTGATTGTGCTTCATGCAAATCAACATTTTAAGTTTGCAACTGTGGGAAAATTGATGCCACTTAAGTGGTGTCTGTGGCCAAATTTGGCGAAATAATTTGTGCCATAGAAAGGGACGCACGTACAGTGCTGGCCAAAAGTATTGGCACCCCTGCATTTCTGTCAGATAATACTCAGTTTCTTCTTGAAAATGATTGCAATCATAAATTCTTTGGTATTATTATTTTCATTTAATTTGTCTTCAATGAAAAAAAATAAAAAATTTGTCATAAAGCCAAATTGGATATAATTCCACACCAAACATAAAAAAGGGGTGGACAAAAGTATTGGCACTGTTTGAAAAATCATGTGATGCTTCTCTAATTTGTGTAATTAACAGCACCTGTAACTTACCTGTGGTACCTAACAGGTGTTGACAATAACTAAATCACACTTGCAGCCAGTTGACATGAATTAAAGTTGACTCAACCTCTGTCCTGTGTCCTTGTGTGTACCACATTGAGCATGGAGAAAGGAAAGAAGAATCCAAATTGTGAGGAAGCATGAGCAATCTCAAGGCTACAAGTCTATCTCCAAAGACCTGAAAGTTCCTGTGTCTAAGGTGCGCAGTGTCATCAAGAAGTTTAAAGCCCATGGCACTGTTGCTAACCTCCCTAGATGTGGAAGGAAAAGAAAAATTGACAAGAGACTTCAGCGCAAGATTGTGCGAATGGTGGATAAAGAACCTTGACTAACATCCAAACAAGTTCAAGCTGCCCTGCAGTCCAAGGGTACAACAGTGTCAACCCGTACTATCCGTCGGCATCTGAATAAAAAGGGACTGTATGGTAGGATACCCAGGAAGACCCCACTTCTTACCCCGAGACATAAAAAAAGCCAGGCTGGAGTTTGCCAAAACTTACCTGAGAAAGCCTAAAACATTTTGGAAGAATGTTCTCTAGTCAGATAAGACAAAAGTAGAGCTTTTTGGTAAAAGCCATCAACATAGAGTTTACAGGAAAAAAAAAAGAGGCATTCAAAGAAGAGAACATGGTCCCTACAGTCAAACATGGCGGAGGTTCCCTGATGTTTTGAAGTTGCTTTGCTGCCTCTGGCACTGGACTGCTTGACCGTGTGCATGGCATTAAGAAGTCTGAAGACTACCAACAAATTTGCAGCATAATGTAGGGCCCAGTGTGAGAAAGCTGCGTCTCCCTCAGAGGTCATGGGTCTTCCAGCAGGACAATGACCCAAAACACACTTCAAAAAGCACTAGAAAATGGTTTGAGAGAAAGCACTGAAGACTACTAAAGTGGCCAGCAATGAGTCCAGACCTGAATCCCATAGAACACCTGTGGAGAGATCTCAAAATGGCAGTTTTGAGAAGGCATTCTTCAAATCTCAGGGACCTGGAGCAGTTTGCCAAAGAAGAATGGTCTAAAATTCCAGGAGAGCATTGTAAGAAACTCATTGATGGTTACCTGGAAGCGTTTGTTCGCAGTTATTTTGGCTAAAAGTTGTGCAACCAAGTAGGGTGCCAATACTTTTGTCTGGCCCATTTTTGGAGTTTTCTGTGAAATGATCAATGATTTGATTTTTGTTTCATTCTCTTTTGTGTTTTTTCATTGCAAGCAAAATAAATGAAGTTAATAATACCAAAGAATTTGTGATTGCAATCATTTTCAAGAAGAAACTGAGTATTATCTGACAGAAATGCAGGGGTGCCAATACTTTTGACTAGCACTGTATGCAGGAGTATCAGCAGAAACTGTTACACAATCTTAGATCAGCTTTCCACTAAACACCAGTGGTGCACAGAATGAATCTCACCGCTTTTGTCATGGCTAGGAGGAAATGGTCTTTTACTTGTCCACATCTGAGGGACCGAGGGCTGGCTGCTGCGCTGAGACGGTATTGAGGATGGTGTCCCTGCAGAGTTTCAAATTTGATCATCAACAAAATGAGTAGAAAAAGGACAGATGCTGGTGGAAAGGGGAACAGGTGTGTTGGAAAGGGGAAAAGAGTTTGTGTCTGTGGGGTTGGTGGTAAAGCAACATTAACATCTGCTGAAGAAGCACCATCTGTTACGAGGGGACTGACAGATTAGGATAAGGTGGTATATATCCCAATCGCCAGTCGGGGTCCACTGTGCTCCCAGATGGAAAAGGAGATGCTGGCAACCCGAAGGTTAGGCGGAGGATACAGAGCTGGGTGGCTCTGAAACTAATAGTAGTGTTACCTGAGTTAGACGACACTCGGATCAGGAGACTGTGAACCCTTTTAGCATCACAGGGTCCACACAGCCAGCCCAGGAACTCCCTGTTAACAACACAGGGGCCATTGGGTACGCTGTCCGTGTGCATAGGGGGCACACCTCTGGACAGCAGGCGCAGCAGCAGCCCAGTGAATGCCACTGGGCTGCACTAGCAGGACTGGTAGGACAGGTGCTGGCCGTAACCGTTCTGCGTTACCAAGTGTGGTGGCGTCCAGCACCGACGCCCTATCCTTGCCTACCTCTGTCCTAAAGCCGCAATAGGTTCAACACATGGAGGTTTGCTCTGTCTGAGCATAATAGAAGACTGCGCACCTCCATGTTGTCTCAAGCCCCTTTTATAACCTGGGTCCGCCCCAACCCAGGGTGGACCACAATGCACCTCCAGGAGCCAATAGCAGAGTGCCACGTCATCAGTGACATAACCAGCGGACTATCCGGAACCGCCACTTCACTGATGACCTCATGGCAGCCACACCCCAAACACCTCACCAGTCATCGTCTGACGAACAATGATGAGGTGCCAAGTCATAGGGGGGACCTCTGCGAGCCAGTCCGGAGTGGCAACATCATCAGGACACCTAATGCCCTCTGGCCTATCAGGGCCTTCCACCTCACAGACATGGCCAGTGAGGTCCTTACCGGACCTAGCCTCTGATGCACTAAGTGCCTGATCATGCTCTGTAGGCCTGAACAACAGTCTAAGAAAAGAGACTATCAGCTTGAGCATGCTCTGTAGGCACAACACAGGACGTCCAAGTACCTGTGCAAAGAGGCTTTTCGCACTAAGTGTGGGGGCATGCTCAGTAGCCCGAACTAAGGACTTAGCCTCAGGAATGGCACAGTGAGGCTGAGCATGCTCACTAGGCAAAACACTGGACTCAGGCTGTGGCTGGGGTAAATCGGCACACGCACGCGCACTAGCTGCCTCTTCACACTTAGACGTGGAGGAGGAAGCAGCCAGCTGGACGACCTTAGACATGGCCAAAAATGGCAGCTGACGCCTGGGCGCAATTGGAACCGCAGCTGGCTGCTTGGGGCTGCGGCGGCACCGATTCGTATCACCAACTTCCAGCCAAAATAAGATGTATACTTCTTCCCGTGGATAATCTGATATGATCCCTTTGTTTACGGATACGACCATCGCTGCCAAATGTTAATGAGGCACCAAAAGAGCAGGTGCTTGAATGGATCTCAAGTGCACCATGAAGTGGCCTCTCCTCCAACTCAACTTCAATATCCTAAATACTCCATTCCTCTGAGGTGTCACCCCAATTGCACTTGCTTCCTCCCAGCTCTCACGTCTCCACCTGCCCTGCTGAATATGGGGTAACAGAGATGGTGGAGTCTGCAGAGCTGTTCAGTCACACTATAGGCTGGGAATCTGAGGTCTGTTCCAAAGCTGCAGTGAGTCCAGACAAGGAAATGATCTGTACTGATGCCCAGAAGCTTTGTGAGTCGGATCCAGGCCCAGAAGAAGAAGGTTCTGAGCATAATGTAGACCCTCATTCCCAAACTGTAATTCCTTTTGGTGGAGAAAATGGGGAACATGCTGATGAGACTCAGATACCTGATTGGAACGACAACTTTACTTTTCAATCAGGGCAGGAAGAGGTTGGATCTAAGGAGTCAGGACGAGGGTAGTGAGAACACACAAGGTGATGATGAGTAGAGATGAGCGAACCGGTCGCGGTTCGGCTCGAGGTCGGTTCGCTGAACGGAGCTCCCGTTCGAGTTCGGTTCGTCGAACGTTCAACGAACCGAACTCGAACCAATAGGCTATAATGGGAGGCAATCACAAACACATAAAAATGCATTATAAATGTACACATACAGTTAATAAACATTGCCATAACACTTACCGGTCCCCGCGATCCCTCCTGCACTCTGTCTCCTGCCGCTATTCCATCCGATGATCGCTGAATCCTCCCGGTGACCGGCACTACCAGCAGAGATGCAGGACCTATCGTGACGTCAAAACAGCCATGTGACCAGTCACGTGGCTATTATCTCATTGGCTACAGACTGGTCACATGACTATGACGCGTCATGTAGGACCTGCGAGTGCATCTCTCCGGTACACGGTGCACATTTGTGTATCGCCGTGTACCGGCGACATGCTCTAGCACACGGTCGACTCCCCGTTCCGTTAGGGACTGGCTGACACAGCCGGTCATTAACGGAGATCACCATTGCCATAGCAACGCAGTTAGCGGTGACGTCACCGCTAATCGCGGCTCCGGGAGCACCGTTGCTATGGTAACGCGTCTGTCAGCGTTACCGCTGTTACCGCTAGCAGCACTGATCTCTCACGGAGTGAAGGCTGCACGCTGTTTCCCGTGCAGCCTTCACGGAGTGAATGCTCCACGGGAATTAGCGTCTTTCCCCATGCAGCAGTGATGGAGCAGAGCTGCATTTGTTGAACGAGAAAGACAGAAGAGCATGGATCGTGGATGGCTGACAGGGGGTAATAAAGATGGAGTCTCTAATGTGTCTGTGTATTTATTTCTATTAAAGTATTTTTTTTCTGTGTGGTGTCTTTTTTTTAACCCTTTATTGGAGATTCTTAATGTCCGGGTCAAACGTGCCTGACATTAAGAATCTCTGGCTTAATACTGGCTAGTAAAACAAAGCCAGTATTAACTCATGATTACCCAACAAGCCACCCGGCTCCAGGGCTGTTGGAAGAGTTGGATACAGTGCCAGATGATGGCGCTTCTATGAGAGCGCCATTTTCTGGGACGGCTGCGGACTGAAATTCGCAGCAGAGGCACCCAGAAACCTCGGGCTAACCTGTGCTGCGGATTCCAATCCCCAGCTGCCTAGTTGTACCTGGCTGGACACAAAAATGGGGCGAAGCCCACGTCATTTGTTTTTTAATTATTTCATGAAATAAGTGAAATAATTAAAAAAAACGGGCTTCCCTATATTTTTGGTTCCCAGCCGGGTACAAATAGGCAACGGGGGGTTGGAGGCAGCCCGTGGCTGCCTGCTGTACCTGGCTAGCATACAAAAATATGGCGAAGCCAACGTCATTTTTTTGGTGGGCAAAAAACTTCTGCAGCTGCTGTCTGCTCTTCTCCATACAGACAGACAGCAGCTGCAGAACTACAAGGCTCAGCATACTCCATCCAGGACTGTATGCAGAAGTTTTTTGCCCCCTGAAAAAATTATGTGGGCTTCGCCATATTTTTGTATGCTAGCCAGGTACAGCAGGCAGGTACGGCTGCCCCCAACCCCCAGTTGCCTATTTGTACCCGGCTGGGAACCAAAAATAAAGGGAAGCCCTTTTTTATTATTTCATGAATTTCATGAAATAATTAGAAAACAAATGACGTAGGCTTCGCCCCATTTTTGTGTCCAGCCAGGTACAACTAGGCAGCTGGGGATTGGAATCCACAGCACAGGTTGGCCTGAGCTTTCTGGGCCCCACTGCTGCGAATTGCAGACGGCAGCCGCCTCAGAAAATGGCATTTTCATAGAAGCGCCATCTTCTGGCGCTGTATCCAACTCTTCCAGCACCTGCCTGCTATACCAGGCTAGCATACAAAAATATGGCGAAGCTCACGTCCTTTTTTTGTAGTTTTTTGGCAAAAAAAATAAAAAATGCTTCCCTGGATTTTCCATTGCCAGTGAAAGTAACACCAAGCAGTGGGGATTAGCAGCCAGTAGCTGCTTGGATTACCCTTAGCTAGCAATACAAAAAATGCAGCGGGAGCCCATATATATTTTTTTTAATTATTTATTTAAATAACTAAAAACAAAATGGGCTTCCCTGTATTTTGATTGCTGGACATCACAGTGCTGTAAAAATAAATCTTTAAAAAAATGACGTAGCGCTCCGCGGTATTCAGCGCAGCTAAAGCAGACAGCTATGGGTTGCCACCCCCATCTGCCTGCCGTTACCTTGGTTGGCAATCAAAATACAGGGAAGCCCATTCATTTTTTCTATTTAAAAAATAGTTAAAAAAAAAAAATGACGTTGGGTCCCCCCATTTTTGATAGCCAGCTAGGGTAAAGCAGACGGCTGGCAGCTTTATCGTGGTTGGGGATCCAATGTGGCGGTCCCCTCAGGCTCTTTTTTATAATTATTTTATAAATATTAATAATTACACAATAAAAGTAGGGTCCCCCCCAAATTGGATAACCAGCCAAGGTAAAGCGGACAGCTGTGGTCTGGTATTCTCAGGGTAGGAAGGTTCATAGTTATTGGGCCTTCACAGCCTAAAAATAGCAGGCCGCAGGCACCCCAGACGTGGCGCATCCACTAGATGCGCCAATCCTGGCGCTTCACCCCAGCTCATCCCGTGCCCTGGTGCAGTGGCAAACGGGGTAATAAATCGGGTTGATACTAGCTGTAAGTCACCTGAGATCAAGCTCAGCAGTTTGTGATGTCATGGCATCTATTAGATACCCAACATCATAAACTGTCAGTACTAACAAAAAAAATAAAATCGACAAAAGAAATTTATTTGAAAAAACAGTCCCCAAAACATTTCCTCTTTCACCAATTTATTGTAAGAAAAAAAATAAAGGGGTCCCACGACGACTCAGGACCGTCTAGAATATGGGGATGAGACACTCAGGGAACGTATCCCCCATTTTCAAGGAGTGCGGACCCTTCATGTGAGGAGTGTGGGTACAATGAATCTGCACTCACTCTCCCCGGGTCCACAGCAGCAGAGTCCATGTCGTAATGGTTGCTACCAAAGCTGCAATGCCCTGCTCATGAGGTAAGGGCATGCCTAATCAGGAGAACTACTGTAGAGGAAGCTCTGCTCACTGGTATATAGGTGCTCAGAGGTAATAATAGATAAAATTAGTGAGTAACCTCGGCACTCTAAATCTCCCAGACTAAGTCAGTAAGTCACAACGGATAGTAATACAAAATGACTCTTTATTGGTCCGTATTAAGAAAAAAAAAATTTTCATAAGCATATATGTTTTTGTCCAAAACAAGTTACAAATGACGTTTCGGCCTGTTCCTTCGTCAGATTGGACTTATCTGCATGTAATCATGAAAAATGACAATAATCAGTATCACATAAGAGTGAAAGAACAATAACATAAACTCGAACAATGTAGAGGTACAATTGGGATGCAGCAAAAAAATTGCAACACAGCAAGAAATGAAACACATGATACAAATGTCATAATACAGTACAAGGACAATATAGTAATGACAAATATGGGGTCAGAGTAGGCTTAGACAGCTCTGGTACGAAAGAGATGTCAATCATAAAGTAACATGTGCAGTAGGTGTAGAGCTACAGTATGCATGGCAGAGCTAATGGGTAGACCGACCATAGAAAAAGAACGGAGAAAAAGTGGAGAAAAAGTGGAGAAAAAGTGGAGAAAAAGTGGAGAAAAAGTGGAGAAAAAGTGGAGAAAAAATTTAGGAAAAAGTGGAGAAAAAGTGGAGAAAAAGTGGAGAAAAGGTGGAGAAGAAGTGGAGAAGAAGTGTTTGTTCATGCCAGATGGGAGATAAATAATTTTTTACCGGTGCTGTCATTTACTGTAACGTGATCATCGGTGTACGGTGTATACCTGTGATCACGTGAGCGGGGACCGGAAAAACCGTCCTGAATCATGATCTCCAGGGTCTCAGCTAGCCCTGAAACCTCGGAGATTTTCTGACGCCGGGGGGCGCTATTCACTTATTTCTGCCTGCTGTTTATAAACGGCAGATCAGAATAAGGCTACATTAACACGACCGATCCATTTTTGCGGTCTGCAAAAAACAGTCCGGTTTTTTTCACGGGTGCATCCGTGTGGCATCAGTTTTCGTTCCGTAGACGGTCCGTATGTCATCTGTTTGTCATCCGTGTGCCTTCCGTTTTTTTTATGTACTGCAAAAAAAACTGAAGGAGGGTAAATGCATAAATTTACCCAGGATCCATAGCTTCATCCTACATGAGGCGGTCACATGTTCACTCCAGTGCCATTTTGTACTGCTTTTCACAGCGTAGAGCGCTCTGGTGATTTTCTTGTGCTTGTGCACTTCATATCAGTCTTTTCTGTCATTATAATGGCAGAAAGACATATAATGTCCCACTCTCCTGCATTTTATAATTTTGCACCCTTTGGTGCCTTTCATGTGGCACCAAGGGGTGCTTAGCTTTGTATTTAGCCAAAAAAAAGAAAAAAAAAATAACGTAGGGTTCCCTCTAGTTTTGTAGCCAGCTAGGGTAAAGCAGACGGCTGCAGCCTGCAGACCACAGCTGGCAACCTCACCTTGGCTGGTAATCCAAAACTGAGGGCACCCCACGCTGTTATTTTAAATTAAATAAATAATTTAAAAAAAAAAACACGTAGGGGTCCCCCCAAAATTGGATCACCAGCCAAGGTAAAGCAGACAGCTGGGGTCTGATATTCTCAGACTAGGGAGGTCCATGGTTATTGGACTCTCCCCAGCCTAAAAATAGCAGGCTGCAGCCGCCCCAGAAGTGGCACATCCATTAGATGCGCCAATCCTGGTGCTTCGCCCCAGCTCATCCCGCGCCCTGGTGCGGTGGCAAACGGGGTAATATATGGGGTTAATACCAGATGTGTAATGTCACCTGGCATCAAGCCCTGGGGTTGGTGAGGTCAGGCGTCTATCAGATACCCGACATCACCAACCCAGTCAGTAATAAACAAAAATAGACGACAAACACATTTTTATTTGAAAAAACACCCCCAAAACATTCCCTCTTTAACCAATTTATTAGAAAGAAAAACAAATCCAGGTCTGGTGTAATCCAAGGGGTTGCCATGACGATCCACACTGTCCCAGTCAATGAAGAGCAGGATGTTCCCCATTGGCTGGGAGAGCAATGCAGTAACCTGAGCTAACATCAATGGGTCAGCCCAGGTCACTGCAGGGGATGACAAGTGCTGCTGTCAGCGAGGTACATTACCTGCGCTGATCTCCAGCACACTGACAGCACCTGTCATTGAGTTCAATGACCGCCGCCTTCACAGCCAAGTATCGCGAGAGGCCCGTGACGTCACCGCTAGTCAGTCTCGGGTCGGAAGCGAGAGAAGGTGATGTGACAAGCGGCGGCCATGGAGGACAGTGACAGCGCTGAGGTCGGGATGGCGGGACTTCATCACCGCAGGTAAGCCGAACGGGACCATGTGTGCAGAGTGGGTGTGCAGAGTGTGTGTGTGTGTGTGTGTGTGTGTGTGTGTGTACGTGTGTACATGCCGCGGGCAGGAGGGGGCGGAGCGAGCTGAGCGGGGAAGTGTGGGCTTCCTGCACGTATCTAGGATAAACATCGGGTTACTAACCAAAGCGCTTTGCTTGGATACCCGATGTTTATCTTGGTTACCAGCTTCTGGCAGGCTGCCAGCGATGGCTCCTGCACACTGTAGCTGTAAAAAGCCCTCCTTTTTGCTGTTAGAACCGTTCTCAAATGTATCTAGAACTATCGAGCTTTTAGCAAAAAGCTCGAGTTCTAATTCGATCTAGAACAGCCCCCAAAATCACTCGAACCGCGAACTGGAGAACCGCGAACCGCACTCAACTCTAATGATGAGGTTGGAGACCCCACTTACTGTCAAACCACAGTCAGCCAGTTGATGAGGTCAGCAGCGGAGGTGAAGGACGATGTTACTGACGACGAGGTTAGGTTGCATCTTCCTGGACAGAGATGAAGTACTGGAAGCACATCAACAAGTGCATCCTCAGCTACAACTCTGCCTCTGAGCAGAAGTCGTGATGGCTCTGCAGGTTGCATGGGTTGTAAGCCTTGCCTAGCCTGGGCCTTTTTGACATCGCAAAGGATCACCCAACTCATGTCATCTGTAAGATTTGTCACCAATCTGTAAATAGAAGCCAAAAACTCACTAGTTTGAGTACTTTGTCCATGAACCGTCACATGGATATGAAGTGATAGGGTGAGGGTGTATTGATGACCTTTATCTATTATGAATGCAAGATGCTTATTTGCCGTTCATTGTATGCATTGTTGCTGACTTCCCACAAAAGGCCACTGTTTTGCATTTGCCTTTGACTGTTTGGTCACTATAGCAACAGCAAAACGGTCTTCGGCTGTGGACTTGGAGACCGGAGGAGGTGCTGTATGTGAGCCGAAGGAAAAGCGAAAGGTGTGTGTAACAGAAACACTTAGGTGGATTGTGAGGAGACTCGTGTTAGAGTTTGGTGAGGAGGACCGTAACGCGTGTGAGCAGCATCCTGTGCTGGAGACTGCCATTCTTCAGTTGCTGGCTATACTGATTACCGTGAGAGGATCGTCAAGTCTGTATTCATGGCAGCTGGACACCACAGTATCCGGGTACGGTAGGCTGGGCCCAGCCAGGACTGCGTGCACGCATCACTTTGTTTTGGTAACAAAACACATATCTGTTCTGCTTAGGCTGACTATATAGACAATTAAGGCCACTTTACACACAGCGATATCGGTATCGATATCGCTAGCGAGCGTACCCACCCCCGTCGGTTGTGCGTCACTGGCAAATCGCTGCCCGTGGCGCACAACATTGCTTACACCTGTCACACATACTTTCCTTCCCTGCGACGTCGCTGTGGCCGGTGAACCGCCTCCTTTCTAAGGGGGCAGTTCATGTGGCGTCACAGCAACGTCACATGGCAGACGTCCAATTGAAGCGGAGGGGCGGAGATGAGCGAACGGAATATCCCACCAACCTCCTTCCTTCCTCGTTGCCGGCAGCCGCAGGTACGATGTAGTAACTCGTTCCTGTGGTGTCACACATAGCGATGTGTGCTGCTGCTGCCGCAGTAACGACGAACAACCTGCGTCCTGCAACAGCAACGATATTCAGGAAAGGAACGACGCAACAACAATCAACAATAACATGAGAAATTTTGATCGTTAACGGTCATTCCTGCATTTAACATGCAACGACGTCGCTAACGAGGCCGGATGTGCATCATGATTTCCGTGACCCCAACGACATCTCATTAAGCGATGTCGTGTAAAGCGGCCTTAAGACTTGCTTCCTCTGCTCTGTCAATTTGTCCATTACAGTTAAAATCCTAGAGGGATAGCGACACATGTTTGCATTGACTGTTGCTTTACAAGATTTTCAGGACTGTGTTGCTGAGCTGTGTGGTTTGCCTTACCACTTTTATCATCTGCCTTATCTGTGAGGTTTCAGCAAACAAGGGTATTCAGGGGGGTTAATGGGTTTTGTCTATGTTTAGGTAGATAAGTTGTAAGCTCTTGTGCTGCACCACTGGTAGGTCGTGTTCGCACGCACACACGCACAACACACACAATTACTAGTGCTACACAGAGGGATTACCAGATAATAGGCGACTGTTTAGACAGCCCCTTGGTTAGGCATAGGTTGGTGAGAAGGGGGGTATAAATAGCCATTACGTGTGGCACAGCATAGGGGTGTAGGCTTTTGGACTTAAGAATAGATTGTTATTCTGTTTTATGCATGGTTGTCATTGTTTGTTTTTGTAAAGTTAAACAATCATTTATCAACCCAACTGCCTAGAGTCCTTTTCCTGGTGCATGGTTTTGCTGTATACTGGGGAGCCCACCCTTTATACGACTTTAATTGAAGCATAAGTCCTAGTGGGAAGGTCACTGTGCTACAATGCGGCCTAGCGAGGCGGGGCAACTACCGTCTGCCCCATCAAGTGCATCTGCGTGCTATTCATCCTCTGTGACTCTGGGGACAGCAGTCACACATGCTTTTGGACTCAGACCTTCCACCTCTTTACCCGCAACAGGCAGTGTGATTGGCAGGTCGTCAGATGTTTTGGAAGTGGAAACAGCTGCTGGTGTTGAGCTCCCTCAGACATTGAGAGCACCACCTTTGAATGAAGGCAACATTATATCTACGCCTGCACCTTCCTCACAGATTGGCTGAACTACCTGCAGTTAAAATTAGTGTAGCAGAAATGGAGAGGTGGTGTAAAATGCAGAGGTGGTGTAGCTTTCTTGTCAGCAGAGGAATGTCACTGATTATCCCAGACAATGATACTATGCCCCAAAGAATTGCCTGCACTTTTTGCAGTTAAAATTGCATAGCAGAAATGGAGAGGGGGTGTAAAATAGAGATGAGCGATGTTCGAGGTTCGCCAATTACATGTTCGAGTGATTTTGGGAGGTGCGCGAGATCGAACTCGAACGTGAGCTTTTTGCTAAAAGCTCGATAGCTCGAGTTACGTTCGAGAATGGTTCGATCAGCAAAAAGCCTAGCTAGTTACTAGCTGGCTTTTCACTGTAATAGTGTGAGTCACTGTGATTCACACTATTATCAAATTTCAGCGCATAGTGTGCAGGGAGGGGCGCGGTTTAGATCTGTGATGCTGATAGAATGTCAATCGCCATTTTTTTTTTTTGTCCTAAGCGCGCATGCAGTGGGGTGGGCCAGGATGTCAACCAATCCCAGACATACACACACAGCTAAGTATACTTTTTGCCAGACAAACAAGGGCATGTGTCAGGGATAGTCAGTGTTGGTTCGTCAGCTGTCAATAAAGCTAGACCACCTCTGCAATCTACAGCACCTCTCAATTTTTGCTACCACATTTTAAGTGTCCAATCTTGTCGCTAACAAAATGAGTGGCAAAAGGACAGATGCTGGTGGAAAGGGGAACAGGCGTGTTGGAAAAGGAAAAAAAGTTTGTGTCCGTGGGGAAAGTGGCAAAAACTACATTAACATCTGCTGAAGATAGGCCATCTTCCAGCAAAAGAAAGATGTCAACTATTTTCTGTGGACAATCCGATGTGCTCCCTTTTTTACGGACCGGAACAACTGTAAGAAAGGTAGATTATGCACAAAAAAAGAACATGCTTGAATGGATCTCAAGTGCTCCAACAAGTACCCTCTCCTCCACCTCAACTACCACATAAAAAAACCCCCAGTCCTCTGAGTTGTCATCCCAATCACACTTGCTTTCTCCCAGCTCTCAAGTCTCCACCCGGCCTGCAGAGTATGGTGTAACAGAAATGGCTCAGCCTGCAGAGCTGTTCAGTCACACTATAGGCTTGGAATCAGAGCTCCCAAGCTACAGTGAGTACAGACCAGGAAATGGTCTGCAGTGATGCCCAGAAGCTTTGTGAGTCAGATTCAGGCCCCGATGACCAAGTTTCTGAGGATAATGTAGACCCTCATTCCCAAACTGTAACACCTGTTGGTGGAGACAATGAGGAACATACTGATGACGATGAGATGCAGATACTAGATTGGGACGACAACTTAACTATTCAGTCAGGGCAGGAAGAGGTTAGGTCTGAGGGCAAGGGAAGTGCAAACACAACGCTTGATGATGAAGTTCTAGATCCCACATACTGTCAACCCTCAGTCGGGCACTCGAGGAGGTCACCAGAGGCGGTGGAGGAGGATGCAACTGACAACGAAGTTACCTTGCGCCTTCCTGGACAGTCGGAGTACTGGAAGCACGTCTACAACTGCATCCTCAGCCACAACTCTGCCTCTGAGCACAAGTCGGGGTGGCTCTGCAGGTCGCATCGCGTCTAAGCCTTGCCTGGCCTGGTCCTTTTTTGACCTTGCAAAGGATCTCCCAAATCATGTGATCTGTAAAATTTGTCGGCAATCTATAAGTAGAGGCCAAAACCTCACCAGTTTGACAACTTCTTCCATGAATCATCACATGAATAACAAGCATAAGTCCCAGTGGGAAGCTCACTGTGTTGCAATGCGGCCTAGCGGAGCAGGTCATCCACCGCCTGCCCGTTCCAGTGCATCCGTGCGCTCCTCATCTTCTATGGCTGTGGGGACAGCTGTCAGACCTGTTCTTCCACGCAGACCTCCCACCACTTTAACCGCACAAGGAAGTTTGCTTGGTAGGTCATCAGTTGGTTTGGAAGGGGAAACAAGTGCTGGTGTACAGCTCAATCAGACATCGAGAGCACCAACTTTGGATGAAGGCAACATCATGTCTCCGCCTGCACTTTCCTCACAGACCTGCAGTTTTGCAGGGACACCCTACTCACCACCGTCTCCACACAGCAGCCAGATCTCTGTCCCTCAGATGTGGACAAATAAAAGGCCATTTCCTCTGAGCCATGACAAAGCCAAGAGGTTGACTTTATCCCTCTGTAAGCTCTTGTCTACGGAAATGCTTCCTTTCCGCCTGGTGGACACAGAGGATTTTCAAGACCTTATGTCTGTTGCAGTGCCCCAGTACCAGATGCCCAGTCGCCATTACTTCTCCAAGAAAGGTGTGCCTGTGCTACACCAGCATGTCGCACACAACATCACCGCTTCCTTGAGAAACTCTGTGTGTGACCGGGTGCATTTCACCACCAATACTTGGACAAGTAAGCATGGACAGGGGCATTACATGTCGCTGACTGGGCACTGGGTAACTATGGTGATAGATAGAGAAGGGTCTGCTGAACAAGTCTTGCCGTCCCCACGACTTGTGCGTCAATCCTCTGTATGTCGAAGTTCCTCCACTGCTTCTGCCTCCTCAACCTTGTCTGGGTCCTCCACCTCTGCCCCAAGCCTGTTGGTCAGGCAACCCACGTTGCAACAGCGCACAAGGAATCCTGCACACCTCATTACTATGCTGGCAGCAGAGCTCAATGGCATCAGGCGGTCTTTAGCTTGAAATGTCTTGGAAATAAGAGTCACACAGCGGATGAAATGTAATCAGCTCTGCGGTCTGAGTTTCGTAAATGGTTGTCTCCACTCAACCTGCAGCCAGGGAAGGCCGTGTGCGACAATGCTGCAAACCTGGGTGCGGCTCTTTGCCGGGACAACGTGACACACGTGCCTTGTATGGCTCACGTGTTGAACCTTGTTGTCCAGCAATTTTTAACACACTATCCCGGCTTGGATAGTGTGTTAAGCACAGGGCATGGTCACTCTCTGCTCACTTCCGCCGTTCAACCGCCACAGCTGACCGACTTGCATCGCTCCAGAAGTCTTTCGGCCTGCTGGTTCATCGCCTGAAATGCGATGTGCCGACACACTGTAATTCTACTCTCCACATGGTACAGCGACTGTGGCAGCACCGCCGAGCCCTGGTGCAATATGTTATGATGTATAGCCTGGGCCAACGAGATGCAGAGGTGGGGAAGATCACCCTGATGGAGTGGTCTCAGATCAAGGACCTATGCACCCTTCTGCATAGTTTCGACATGGTGACGAATATGTTTAGCGCTGACAAGGTCATTATTAGCATGACAATTCCAGTCATTTACATGCTGGAGCACACGCTAAACGCTATTCGGAGTCAGGGGGTGGGACAAGAGGAAGGATAGGAAGTACAGGAGGATTCATATGCACAAGGGATAACAACATCTACAAGGTCCAGACGTTCATCATCACCAAGGCGGCAGGCATGGGACGGTGGGGGAGAGGGATTAACAAGGGCGCATGGTAGCAGCCAAAATATTGAGAAAGCTGCAGGAGACCAGGAAGAAAGGGAGGAAGATCTCTCGATGGACATGGAAGACTCAGAAGATGAGGGAGACCTTGGTGAAATTTTGGTTGAACGAGGTTGGGGGGAGATGTCAGAGGAAGAAAGCACGGTTAGCAACTCTATGCCACAAACACAGCGAGGACTTGGTCCGCATGGATGCGCAAGACACATGAGCGCCTTCTTGCTGCACTACTTACAACATGACCCTCGGATTGTCAAATTTAGAAGTGATGATGACTACTGGGTTGCCACACTATTAGATCCCCGGTACAAGTCCAAATTTTGTGAAATAATTCCAGCCATAGAAAGGGACGCACGCATGCAGGAGTATCAGCAGAAGCTGTTACTCGATCTTAGCTCAGCTTTTCCAGCAAACACCAGTGGTGCATGGAGTGAATCTCCCAGTTGTAACTTGACAAACATGGGACTGTCATCATCAACAGTCTAACCGTACCAGCAGCACCATATAGCAGCAATTTTATTGAATCGTTTCATAATTTTTTTAGACCATCCTTTGCAAGGCCACCAGAGACAAGAAGTCTGACACATAGTCAATGGATGCAGAGGATGATACAGGAGTATCTCCAAATGAACATCGATGCCATGACTTTGCAAATGGAGCCTTGCTCATTTTGGGCTTCAAATCTTGAAAAATGGCCTGAGCTCGCCACTTACGCCTTGGAGATCTTGTCGTGTCCAGCTGTCAGCGTTGTTTCTGAACGTGTCTTCAGTGTTGCTGGTTGTGTGCTGACAAATAAGCGCACACGTCTGTCCAGTGACAATGTGGACAGACTAACGTTCATCAAGATGAACAAGTCATGGATCCGCAAGGACTTTACTACCCCTGTGTCATCCTGGGGAGAGTAAAGGCTTGTGGATTTGGAATGTGCTTGATGCAAATCTACCTGTCAAGTTTGCAACTGGGAGACAACTGTGGGGCACAATTTTTGGAAAAAAAGGATACTCGGCTTGGACTCCCCTTGCTCTGTTTTTAAAAATGATCCAAGATGAACAAATCATGGATCAGCAAAGACTTTGTTACCTACCCCGGTGTCATCCTGGGGACAGTTAAGGCTGGCGTATTTTTGAATGTGCTTGATGCAAACCAACCTGTCCAGTTTGCAACTGGGGCACAAGTGATGCCACTCAAGGGGTGTCTGTGGGGCATGATTTTTGGAAATAAAGGAAACTGTGTTTGGAGTCCGTTTGCTTGCAGTGTTTTTAAAAGTGATCCAAGATGAACAGATGTATGATCAGCAAAGACTTTGCTACCTACCCCGGTGTCATCCCGGGGACAGTTAAGGCTGGCATATTTTTAAATGTGCTTGATGCAAATTTACCTGTCAAGTTTGCAACTGGGGTACAAGTGATGCCACTGAAGGCGTGTCTGTGTGGCCCAATTTTGGCAAAAAAGGAAGACTCTGCTTGGAGTCTCCTTGTTGTGTTTTACATAATTTTAGAAGGGCATGACATGCCTATATCTGTGGCTCCTCCTCTTTTTCCTCGTCCAGCTGTTTAGTTTTCGCGTGAGTATATGTCCTTGTCACTTTCCCATGTGTTCGTGTTGTCTTGGGAGTTGTTTTTCACCTTTTTGACACCTTTGAGGGTGTTTTCCAGGTGTTTTTAGGTGTTTGTGATTACCTCCCATTGTTTTCAATGGGGTTCGAGAGGTTTGTCAAACAGTTCGCCGAACCGAACTCGAATGCGGCCTACGTTCGACGCCCTGAGCCGAACTTGAGCCTCTAGAGGTTCGCTCATCTCTAGTGTAGAATGCACAGGTAGTGTAGCTGTCTTGACAGCTGAGGTACGTCACTGCTAGAGATGAGCGATGTTCTAATCGAACCGTTTACCAATTTCAAATTCGAATGATTTTGGGCTGTGTTCGAGTCGTTCGACCAACTTCAACGATTTGCTTCAAATTTGGCAGTTCGAGTTACCGTTCGATAATGGTTCGATCACCAAAAGCGTGGCTTTTCACAGTAAGGCTATGTGCGCACATTGCGTATTTGCATGCGTCCAGCGATCCCAGCATAATACCTCTCTCTTTCCTACTCACAGATCACGGGCGCGGCACTGCACGGCTGTCACAAAGCTATGGCAGCTTTTCCTCTTTTGAAAATGGCTGCCGCTCATTATTCAATCAGGTATTCCCTGCTTTACCCGCCCACCGGCGCCCATGATTGGTTGCAGTCAGACACACCCCCATGATGAGTGATAGCTGTCTCACTGCAACCAATCACAGCCGCCACCGGGCGAGTCTATATCATGCAGTAAAATAAATAAATAACAAAAAAAATGCGGTTCCCCCCAATTTTGATACCAGCCAAGATAAAGCTACACGGCTTGAGGCTGGTATTGTCAGGATGAAGAGCGCCATGTTATGGGGAGCCCACCACCCTAACAATATCAGCCAGCAGCCGCCCGGAATTGCCGCATCCATTAGATGTGACAGTCCTGGGACTCTACCCGGCTCATCCCGAATTGCCCTGGTGCGGTGGTAATCGGGGTAATAAGGTTAGATTAATCATGACAGGCGTCTCCCCGAGATACCTTCCATGATTAACCTGTAAGTGAAAGTAAATAAAACACATACACCCGAAAAAATCCTTTATTTGGAATAAAAGACAAAAAAAACCCCTCATTCACCGCTTTATTAATCCCAAACACCCATCCAGGTCCGAAGTAATCCACACGACACTTTCAGCTCTGCTACATGAAGCTGACTGGGAGCGCCGTAGAACACCAGCGCTCTGTCAGCTTCACGCAGCTACTGAAGTGAGCCGCGCTGTCACCGGAGACTTCACCCAGGTAGTGCCTGCGTGTGTGCGAGGATGATGATGAGTGAGGTAGTTTCTGCGTGTGTGCAAGGATGATGAGTGCGGTAGTGCTTGTGTGCGCAAGGATGATGATGAGTGCGGTAGTGTTTCTCTTTCTCTCTTTCTCTCTCTCTTTCTCTCTCTTTCTCTCACTTTTTCTCTCTCTTTTTCTCTCTTTTTCTTTTTCTCTCTCTTTTTTTCTCTCTCTCTCTTTTTCTCTTTTTCTCTCTCTCTCTTCCTTTTTCTCTCTCTCTCTTCCTTTTTCTTTTTCTCTCTCTTCCTTTTTCTCTTTCTCTTCCTTTTTCTCTTTTTCTCTCTCTCTTCCTCTTTCTCTTTTTCTCTCTCTCTTCCTTTTTCTCTCTTGTCCCAGCCGGGTACAAATAGGCGGCTGGGGGTTGGGGGCAGCCCATAGCTGCCTGCTGCACCTGGCTAGCATAAAAAAAATATGGCGACGCCCACGTAATTTTTTTTTGGGGGGGAAAATAACTCCTGCATACAGTCCTGGATGGACTGAAAAAGTAGAGAAGATTCAACTCACCCGATCCACGTGCAGACTGCAATGAGAGACAGGTGCACGGAAGAAAAAGCCAGCCAGGTAACAATATTCAGAGCAAAGAAGGAAGATTTCCAGCATCCACGTCCAATGGTACAAAAATATTCTATTATTGGATATGCATTAAAAGATTCAAGGAGTCAAATCCTAAGTATTAAAAATCCACATGGTAATATGAGATATAGTAGATGGAACGTGTTTTGAGCGTACACTGCTCCTAATCCCAATCCAAGTCCTAGATGGAGTATGCTGAACCTTGTAGTTCTGAAGCTGCTGTCTGTCTGTATGGAAGAGAGGAGACAGCAGCTGCAGAACTACAAGGTTGAGTATTCTCCATCCAGGACTGTATGCTGGAGGGAGAGGCAGGGGGAGCAGAACTGCAAGGCTCAGAATACTTCATCCACTAGTGTATGTAGGAGAGCAGACAGCAGCTGCAGAACTACAAGGCTCAGCATGCTGCATGCAGGACTGTATACTGGAGGGAGAGACAGGGGGAGCAGAACTACAAGGCTCAGGACTGTATGGAGGAGTTTTTTGCCCACCAAAAAGTGACGTGGGCTTCGCTATATTTTTGTATGCTAGCCAGGTACAGCAGGCAGGTACGGGTGCCCCCAACCCCCAGCTGCCTATTTGTACCCGGCTAGGAACTAAAAATATAGGGAAGCCCTTTTTTTAATTATTTCATGAATTTCATGAAATAATAATAAAAAAAAAAACTACATGAGCTTTCCCCATTTTTGTGTCCAGACAGGTACAACTAGGCAGCTCGGGATTGGAATCAGCAAGACAGGTTGGCCCGAGCTTTCTGGGCCCCTCTGCTGCGAATTGCAGTCTGCAGCCGCCCCAGAAAATGTCGCTTTCAAAGAAGCGCCATCATATGGCGCTGTATCCAACTCTACCAGCAGCCCTGATGCCGGGTGGCTTGCTGGGTAATAAAGGGTTAATACTAGCTTTGTTTTACTATCTAGTATTAAGCCAGAGATTCTTAATGTCAGGCAAGTTTGACCCGGACATTAAGAATCTCCAATAAAGGGTTAAAAAAAGACACCACACAGTCTAATCACTCACTGAGTGAGCAGAGGCTGCGGGTTGTAAGCGGTGATGCCACCGCTGCCACCGTTGAAATAGTAATCTGACAGGTGGGTTACTATAGCAACGGTGATCTCCGATCACTTGATTCCCGGTGCCGCTATTCACCGGCTGTGGCATCCAGTCCTTGCATGTGGGCTGACTCTGTAAAGAACGCTGACATGCAGGAACGGGGAGCCGACCATGTGCCAGAGCATCTCGCCGGTACACGGAGATGCTCAAACGAGCACCGCGTGCCGGAGAGATGCACTGACAGGACCTAGTATGACGTCTAGCCATGTGACCAGTTTGTAGCCAATGAGATAATACACACGTAACTGGTCACCTGCGATGACGACGTCACGGAAGGTCCTATCATCAGTGCTGGTTACCGAGAGGGCGCAGCAATGATTGGAAGGAGAAGAGGTAAGAGACAGGACGCATCGCGGGGACCTGTAAGTATAATGGCAATATTTATTAACTGTATCTGTACATGTATAATGTGTTTGTATGTGTTTGTGTTTGCCTGCCATTGTTTTCAATGGGGTTCGAAGGTGTTCGTCGAACGTTGGTTGAACGTTCGCCAAACAAACACCGCCGTTTGACGACCCAAACTGAACTCGAACACTAGGGGGGTGGCTCAACACTAGTCAAATGATACTATGCCCGAAAGAATTGCCTGCATTTTTTGCAGTTAAAATTGCATAGCAGAAATGGAGAGGTGGTGTAGAATGCAGAGGTGGGGTAGCTTTCTTGTCAGCAGAGGAACATCACTGATCATCCCAGACAATGATACTATGCCCCAAGGAATTGCCTGAGCTAATTTAGACTGACGCTGTGAAAAACCCTTGCACAGTGCTGGCACAGACCTGCCTAGCACAAATGGCTATGAACTGCTCTAATATAGCCCTGAAAAGGGCTGAAATTAAAGTCCCTACTCCCTAAACCGATGTCTCAATTTCACTTTATAGCTCCCACAGCAGCAGCGGGAGCGGTGAGTGTCACACACCCGCAGCACTGAGATAATGGCGGCGATGAGGAAAATTGCCGGGTCTTATAGGGCAAGGACATGTGACATGCACAGCCAATGAAACATGCCCTTTCTTGACTGGCAAAAATACACTTTGCTGTGTGTGTGTCTGTGATTGGCTGACAGCATGCAACGCCCCACTGTACGCGCGGTTAGGGAACAAAAAAAAAAATAGCGATTGCCTTTTTTTCAGCACTCAGCAGCACTGATCTAAACCCCATCCCCCCCGCACACTATATGCTGAATTTGATAATATCATTAGTAGAGATGAGCCACCCCCTTAGAGTTCGAGTTCGGTTCAGTTCGTCGAACGGTGCCCCGTTCACCGAATCTCTCGAACCCCATAGGAAACAATAGGAAGCAATCACAAACACCTAAAAACACCTGGAAAACACCCTCAAAGGTGTCCAAAAGGTGACAAACAACTCACAAGACAACACAAACACATGGGAAAGTGACAAGAACATATACTCCTGCGAAAACAAAACAGCTGGATGAGGAAAAAGAGGATGAGGCACAGATATAGGCAAGGCATGCCCTTCTAAAATCATGTAAAACACAGCAAGCAGACTCCAAGCAGAGTCTCCCTTTTTTCCAAAAATTGGGCCCCACAGACACCACTTCAGTGGCATCACTTGTGCCCCATTTGCAAACTTGACAGGTAGATTTTTATCAAGCACATTCAAAAATACACCAGCCTTAGCTGTCCCCAGGATGACACCGGCCTAGGTAGCAAAGTCTTTGCTGAACCATTACTTGTTCATCTTGGCTCATTTTTAAAAACACGGAAGGGGGACTCCAAGCAGAGAAGCCCTTTTTTTCCAAAAATTGGACCACACAGACACCACTTCAGTGGCATCACTTGTGCCCCAGTTGCAAACTGGACAGGTTGGTTTGCATCAAGCACATTCAAAATCCACAAGCCTTTACTCTCCCCAGGATGACATAGGGGTAGTAAAGTCCTTGTGGATCCATGACTTGTTCATCTTGATGAACATTAGTCAGTCCACATTGTCACTGGACAAACACGTGCGCTTATCTGTCAGCACATACCCAGCAGCACTGAAGACATGTTCTGAGACAACGCTGGCAGCTGGACATGACAAGATCTCCAAGGCGTAAGTGGAGAGGTCAGGCCATTTTTCAAGATTTGAAGCCCAAAATGAGCAAGGCTCCATTTGCAAAGTCATGGCATCGATGTTCATTTGGAGATACTCCTGTATCATCCTCTGCAGCCATTGACTATGTGTCAGACTTCTTGTCTCTTGTGGCCTTGCAAAGGATGGTCTAAAAAAATTATGAAACGATTCAATAAAATTGCTGTTACCAGCAACAGATATGGTGCTGCTGGTACGGTTAGACTGTTAATGACGAGACAGTCCCATGTTTGTCGAGTTACAACTGGGAAATTCACTCCGTGCACCACTGGTGTTTGGTGGAAGAGCCGAGCTAAGATTAAGTAACCACTTCTGCTGATACTCCTGCATACGTGCGTCCATTTCTATGGCTGGAAATATTTAACAAAATTTGGACTTGTACCGGGGATCTAATAGTATGGCAACCCAGTAGTCCTCATCACTAGTGATGAGCGAGTACCAAAAAGCTCGGGTGCTCGAGGCTCGGGCCGAGCATCCCAAGATACTCGTGTACTCGGCCCGAGCACCGAGCCCAATGTTATCCTATGGGAGACCCGAGTATTTTTATGAAATGACCCCCGGCAGCATGTAGAAACCCTAAAAATGTCACAAAAAGTCTTAGAAGAGTGCTCAAATGACATGGCAACAGCATGGGGAAGACCCCTTCAAGCATTTATCACTCAAAAGTCACAGCTGTGAACAATTTTGTCCGAGTTTTACGCCATTTTTAAAATGAATTTTCATGGCGGAAATGTTAAGGGCACATACCCAATAGTGAGATAGAGCTGGTGTATGTTACTTTTAGAGATTACATGAAAGATTTTACGTGAAAACATTGTGTGGCACTCCGATGTCCAAAACGCACGTTTTGTGCTTTTTACTAGCGATGTCGGTCATTTTTTTTTTTCATTCTATCTCCCTCAGTCCGTCGGTCGGTCTCTCTATCTGTCTGTCGGTCTCTCTCTGTCTTGTCTGTCCCCCTCTCACAGTCTGTTGGTCAGTCTCCCCCCTCTCTCATACTTTCCGTTCCCCGATCACTGCCGCGGCGCTGCACAGCTGTTCACTAAACTCCGGCGGCTTTTCCTCTTTTGAAAAAGCCGGCCGCTCATTAAACAATCTCGTATTCCCTGCTTTCCTGCTTTTCGGCGCCTATGATTGGTTGCAGTGAGACACGCCCCCACGCTGAGTGACAGGTGTCTCACTGCACCCAATCACAGCAGCCGGTGGGCGTGTTTATACTGTGCAGTGAAATAAATAATTAAATAATTAAAAAAAATGGCGTGTGGTCCCCCCAATTTTAATACCAGCCAGATAAAGCCATACGGCTGAAGGCTGGTATTCTCAGGATGGGGAGCTCCACGTTATGGGGAGCCCCCCAGCCTAACAATATCAGTCAGCAGCCGCCCAGAATTTCCGCATACATTAGATGCGACAGTTCTGGGACTGTACCCGGCTCTTCCCGATTTGCCCTGGTGCGTTGGCAAATCGGGGTAATAAGGAGTTATTGGCAGCCCATAGCTGCCAATATGTCCTAGATTAATCATGTCAGGCGTCTCCCCGAGATACCTTCCATGATTAATCTGAAAATTACAGTAAATAAACACACACACACACATGAAAAAATCATTTATTAGAAATAAAAAACACAAACCAATTCCCTCGTAACCAATTTAATAAGCCCCAAAAAGCCCTCCATGTCCGGCATAATCCACGGACCTCGAGCGTCGCTTCCAGCTCTGCTGCATGGAGGTGACAGGAGCTGCAGCAGACACCACCGCTCCTGTCACCTCCACGCAGCTAATGAAGACAGCCGCGCGATCAGCTGAGCTGTCACTAAGCTTATCCGCGGCCACCGCTGGATCCAGCGGTGGCCGTGAGTTACCTGACTGACAGCAGCTGATCGCGCTACTCACCTCAGTTGCTGTGTGAAGCTGACAGGAGCGGCTGTGTATTCTGCAGCTCCTGTCACCTGCATGCAGCAGAGCTGGAAGCGACGCTGGATGTCCGTGTATTACGCCGGACATGGAGGGCTTTTTGGGGCTTATTAAATTGGTTACGAGGGAATTGGTTTGTGTTTTTTATTTCTAATAAATGATTTTTTCAGGTGTGTGTGTGTTTATTTACTGTAATTTTCAGATTAACCATGGACGGTTTCATGGGGAGACGCCTGACATGATTAATCTAGGACTTATTGGCAGCTATGGGCTGCCATTAACTCCTTATTACCCCGATTTGCCAACGCATCAGGGCAAATCGGGAAGAACCGAGTACAGTCCCAGAACTGTCGCATATAATGTATGCGGCAATTCTGGGTGGCTGCTGACTGATATTGTTAGGCTGGGGTGCTTCCCATAACATGCGGCTCCCCATCCTGAGAATACCAGCCTTCAGCCGTATGGCTTTATCTGGCTGGTATTAAAATTGGGGGGACCGCACGCCGGTTTCTTTAATTATTTAATTATTTATTTCACTGCACAGTATACACACGCCCACCGGCTGCTGTGATTGGGTGCAGTGAGACACCTGTCACTCAGCGTGGGGGCGTGTCTCACTGCAACCAATCAAAGGCGCCTGTGGGCGAGGAAAGCAGGGAATACGAGATGGCTGTGTGCAGAGCACAGCGCGCCCGCCAGTATAAAGGCTCGGTCACGCTGTGCGGGCCGGCCAATCACTGCAATTCCACAACTAACAGGGCTGTGGCATTGCAGTGGTCTGCCAGACAATCCCTGCATGAGGGCTGGCTCTCAAAAGAGCGCCAACATGCAGGGATGAAGACCACGAGTAGAGCACGAGTATCGTGAAATTACTCGGTACCCGCCGAGTAGCCCGAGTACAGTGATACTCGTGCGAGTACAGAGTAGTGACAAGCGTACTCGCTCATCACTACTCATCACTTTTAATTTGGACAATCTGAAGGTCATGTTGTAGGTAGTGCAGCAAGAAGGCGCTTATGTGTTTGTGGCATAGAGGTGCTAACCGTTCTTTCTTCCTCTGACTTCTCCCCCCAACCTCTTTCAACTGAAATTTGACCAAGGTCTCCCTCATCTGCTCAGTCTTCCATGTCCATGGACAGTTCATCCTCCATTTCTTCATGTTCTCCTGCACGTTCCTCAAAATTTTGCCTGCTACCATGCGTCCTTGTTAATCCCTCTCCCCCATAGTCCCATGCCTGCTGCCTTGGTGATGATGAACGTCTGGACCTTGGTGATGTTGTTATCCCTTGCGCATATGAATCCTCCTGTAATTCCTCCCCTTCCTGTTGTCCCACACCCTGACTCCAAATAGTGTTTAGCGTGTGCTCCAGCATGAAAATGACTGGAATTGTCATGCTGATAATGGCATTGTCAACGCTAAACATATTCGTCGCCATGTCGAAACTGTGCAGAAGGGTGCATAGGTCCTTGACCTGAGACCACTCCATCAGGGTGATCTGCCCCACCTCTGCATCTCTTTGGCCCAGGCTATACGTCATGACGTATTGCACCAGTCCTCGGGTAGGGAAAAAAAAATAAATGGCAATCGGCATCCTCTCAGCAGTGCACCACAGATCTAAACGCGTCCCCCCCGCACACTATACGCTGAAATTTGATAATAGTGTGAATCACAGAGTGACTCACACTATGACAGTGAAAAGCCAGCTAGTAACTGGCTAGGCTTTTTGCTGATCGAACCATTATCGAACGTAACTCGAGCTATCGAGCTTTCAGCAAAAAGCTCCCGTTCGAGTTCCATCTCGAGCACCCCCCCAAAATCTTTCGAACATGAAATTGGCGAATCTCGAACCTCGAACATCGTTCATCTCTAATCATTAGTAACATTGACTGACAGTATTACAGTGAAAAGCCAGCTAGTATCTAGCTATGCTTTTGGTGATCGAATTGTTATTGAACGGTAACTCGAACGGTCGAACGTGAAGCAAATCGTTCGAGTTCATCGAACGACTCGAACATCTCCCAAAGCAACTCGAATTTGAAATTGGCGAACGGTTCGCTTCGAACACCGCTCATCTCTAGTCATTACATGATCTAAAAATAGGACGTACCTATATGTCCTTGGTTGAAAAGGGATTAAAGAGATATATTTCCTAAACCCTTACTCCAATTAGTATATGAATACCATAAAATTAAAGTTGAGAATATGCATTTAAAAACGCATATTGATAACATAACTGCATGTTGAATATATTGTGATGTACTGGTATGCAAGTAAAATGCCAAAATTTGTATCACTATCCAAATATTTCTGGAACTAACTGTAAATGTCAGATGAACAACACACATACATGCCAGATATACACACACATACCTTATACAGTCATATACAGGCACCAAGATCCCAGATATACAAGTACATACGCATATATATACCAGATATATACAGTACACACATACACAAATACCATACACACACATACAAAGGCACATAACAGATATACAGGCACCAACATCCCAGATATACAGAAAAATACTATATACACATAAACTGTAAAGGCACATACACACACCCTAGATATACCAGCTTTACAGGCAGATATTTTATAGACACATACAAGCAAATATTCACATACCAGATATATAGCCACATATCATATACACATATACAAGCACATACAGTGTAGACACATATAAAGGCACATACATACAAACCAGTTATATATGCACATACCCACATAACATATTAAAAGCACATACACACATACCATACATACAGGCACATACCATAGACAAACATATACAGGCACATGCACACATACTAGATATACAGGCACATACACATACCAGATATACAGGCACATACACCCATATACTATATATACACAAAGGCACATACACATATATACAGGAACATAAATAGGCACATATACTATTTATGCACAGTTTTTATATATATATATATATATATATATATATATATATATATATATATATATCTATATAGATATAGATATAGATATATATATGTATATAAATATATATATATATATAGATAGATAGATAGATAGAGATAGATATATAGAGATAGATAGATATATAGATAGATAGATATAAATATACAGAACAGACCAAAAGTTTGGACACACCTTGAGTTTTCTTTATTTTAATGACTCTAAAAATTATAGATTCACACTGAAGACATCAAAACTATGAATTAAAACATTTGGAATGAATACTTAAAGTGTAAAACAACTGAAAATATGTCTTATATTCTAGGCTCTTCAAAGTAGCCACCTTTTGCTTTCATTACTAGAGTTGAGCGCGGTTCGCGGTTCGAGGTTCTCAAGTTCGCGGCTCGAGTGACTTTGGGGGCTGTTCTAGATCGAACTAGAAATCGAGCTTTTTGCTAAAGCTCGATAGTTCTAGATACGTTCGAGAACGGTTCTAGCAGCAAAAAGACAAGCTAATTACTAGCTGGCTTTCCGCTGTAAAAGTGTAAGTCACTCTGTGACTCACACTGTTATGAAATTTCAGCGTATAGTGTGCGGGAACAGCGCATTCAGATCACTGCTGTTTGGATAACGGCGATCGCCAATTTTTTTTTTTCCTTGTCTTCCTTCCCTAAGCGCGCGCGTGTAGTGGGGCGGGCCAGCATGTCAGCCAATCCCAGACACACACACAGCTAAGTGGACTTTTAGCCAGAGAAGCAACGGCATGTGTAATAGGATGTCCATGTACATGCATTATAAAAATGGACATTTTCCTCCAGCACGCCATTATCTGCCTTCTGCGTCTTGGTGTCAGTCACCGCTAGTGTGGCGCCCCTGACCTGGTCAGGCACCACTGAGTACTGCACCCATGCTGGGGACAGTACAATACAGGTAATCCAGAAGGCTGACCGAGGTGTGACTACACAGGCGCATAGTGATCAGGTCTCACACATGTACCTTTGAGAGGACCCCTGGGGATCCCAGGAGGGGGCAAAGCCTTCACTTCCACTTGAGGAGTGGAGGGGGCGAAGCCTCCATCTCCACTCAAGGGGTGTGGTAGAGAGCCTGGTTGCTAGGTGGCGTAGGCAAGAACAGGAGAGGAGGAGCAGTGAGCCGGTTTAGTGTGCAGTCCAGGGAGAGCAGACGTCAGGAGCAGACCCCTGGAGCTGTGGCAGTCTAACAGCGTCCGCGCAGTGACTACCGACGGGGGAGAACGGTCACCTGGTAGTGCTGCCCGAACCCCACACACAGTTGGAGAGAGAGCCGCGTAGTGGAAAGTACGGAGACTGTCAGGGAGTACCAGGCCCAAACGGGCGGCAGATCCCGGTGCGGGGATAGATCCACCTTTCCTTGCTAAACCTGCCGGTGTGGGGCCCTTAAAGCCCACGCCACAACACCCCAAAAGCCGCAGCCACGTAGCCACAGTTAGGGCCCATAGTTCACAGGAGGCAAGCAGCTGGAGTGATCTGGTCCAGGCGACAAGCAAACGGCAAACAAACGAGGGGAGCAGCTACTTCCCTGGGTGACCCCCATAGGGACTAAAAGTCGGGGTTACCACAAACCACAGAAGGGCTAAGGAAGGCGAGTCAGTAGCCACCCTCATCAGTCAGCCTGAAGGATACCTGGTTCCAGCCTGGTTCATCCCAGCTACGCCCGGGTTACTCACCCTGCCATCTTCAGTGAGTAAAACCCCTGAAAGACATTCTGCTTGTGTTGAGTTATTCTGCGCCTTGTGGTTCTACACACCTACACAGGGTCCTGGGGCTTGCCTCACTCTCAGGAGGCTATTACAACTGACTGCACCCACCATCAGCCCCAGGCATCCCTTAACCTGCAGTGGCGGTCCCCACTGACCGCAATTCTGAGAGTGGCGTCACGACAATCCTAAATAGAAGATCTCCTACCTGTGACAAGATCCAGCTGAGTGGAGTCCCTGAAGGTAATGCACCGACACTGCACTTGTGGGGCTTCACATCTGGCGTCACGAACAGGATAAGGACTAGACCTGTTCAGACAGGTGACCATGTGCCTGGGCGGTCCGCTTGAAAAATTGGAAGCGCCGCCATATTGCCACCATGAAAAGCGCGCTGAAAAACAACAGCAGCCCGCGCTCGGAGAAGATACCGCCCACGAAGAGGTGTGGCTACCCAGAGATCCCCTGCAGAGTCCTGACCTCGCAAGTGAAGAGAGCGGAGGCGTTCAGAGACGTCGGGACAGAAAGGGAGCCAGAAGCCTGCTGCTGGAAGAGGCAGAGCAGAAACTGAAGAGCCTGCTACTGGAGGCAGCGACGAGTCCGCTGCTGGGAAATCGTGCAGAAGAAGGCGCAGAGGAAATGGCGTCTGAACGCAGAGACCCAGAGCCAGGCTCCGCTGCCTGGTGGTATCAGGAACTTGCCCAGTTTTGCGACCAACTGGAGGCCAGGGTCATACGACAGATCAGCGAGGAACGCACGGCGCTTCTGGAGATGGCTGCCGCGGTTCAGGCCTATGAGAGGGGAACCGCACGACGAGTGCCAGACCGAGCGGCGACGACTCAGACCCCGATGGTGCCACCGATGGGTGAGTCCAGTGTTGCCCCTGCCAGCGCGAGTGCCCCGACCCCTGCTGCCACGCCCGCGGTCCCTGAAGAGGCGCCCGGCGCGGCGACGCTGGACCAGGCCGCAGCGGCGATGCCCTGCCCGGCCCGCCAAGCCCAGGCCGCCGCAGCGATGCCTTGCCCGGCCCGCAAAGATCCGGCTGCCACCGCGACCCTCATCCATGCCGCGGGTGTGACGCTGACCCAGGCCGCCGCCTTGCTAGGCCCGGCCCGCCAAGACCCCACCGCAGCAGCGACGCTGATCCACGCCGCAGGCGAGGTGCTGAACCAGGCCGCAGCCACGCCAGGTGCGGCCCGCCAAGCCCAGATCGCTGCAGCGACGCCCAGCCCAGCCTGCACAGATCCCATCGCGGCTGCGACGCCAATTCAGGCCGCCGCAGCGATGCCCTGCCCGGCCCGCCAAGAACCGGCCACAGTAGCGATGCCCGCTAAGACTCCAGCTGCGACCCTGAGTGAGACTGCGACAGCAACGCTGATCCAGGCCGCCGCCATGCAGGGCGCGGCCCGCCAAGACCAGGCCGCCGCCATGTCAGGCGCGGCCCGCCAAGACCAGGCCGCCGGCATGTCAGGCGCGGCCCGCCAAGACCAGGCCGCCGGCATGTCAGGCGCGGCCCGCCAAGACCAGGCCGCCGCCATGTCAGGCGCGGCCCGCCAAGACCAGGCCGCCGCCATGTCAGGCGCGGCCCGCCAAGACCAGGCCGCCGCCATGTCAGGCGCGGCCCGCCAAGACCAGGCCGCCGCCATGTCAGGCGCGGCCCGCCAAGACAAGAATGTACCTCTGTTTACCCCGGCCTGCAAGGCCAGAGCAGACACCGCTCCCCAGTCTAAGGAAGTCCCTGCTAGGAAGTCCCTGATAGGAGAGGACCCCGAATACTGGAAGCTGAAGGCTGACCTAGAGGCCCAGTTCCCACAGGAGATGGTGGACCGGTATCTGCTCCCCCCGCACACCCACAGGAAGACTCCTGCAACATCCACGCCAAAAAGTCCACCGCCCTGGCCAGCTGATGAACACCCATCCCCAGCGCTGCCACCACAGGAGTGCTCAGAAGAACTAAGGGGGAGAGGAGGACAGAAGGCTGAGGAGCTGACCCCGGAGCCATCAGCAGTGGATCCATGCCCAGAGCCAGAGATGTTGCCATATTCCCGCTGGGATGAAGAGAGTCCGACACCCTCCGCTGAGGAAGATCTGTCCAGATACATCACCTGGGAGTCTGCAAGCAGTGAAGTAGCAACCCAGCAGAATCCAGCCCGCAGGACACGGCGCCGCAGCAGGACAAGGGATCCACCTGCACAGCAGTCTCCAGATAAGAAGGATGAAGTAACAGCCAGAGACTTGGAAGAGAAACGGTCTTTAAGGAGAGCTAAATCCCAGGTCAGAGGCCCACTTTGTCGTGGAATTGTAGAGGCATTTAGTTTAAAATCTGGATACGGTTTCATAGTTGCACCTGGCATGAAAGAAGGCATCTTTGTGAACAGAAGGGATGTTAGAGCCCATTTGCCTAGAGGACATCCAGGAAGAAACTTACAGATGGGAGATACAGTGGAATTCACCATGCACCAAGGAGAAAGAGGATGGTATGCACTCGACGTTACGCCATGTACCAGAGACCCCTACAGTGAACCTGCTGTCTCAACAGAAAAAGAAACAGATACAGAAGAAGAAGGAAAAGACAGAGATGGAGAAAACAACAGGTGCCGCAGCCCTACAGGCCCAAGCCCTGGTAAGGAGGAATCTATGTAAAGTAAAGAAAGAAGTACAGCAAGTTACAGTTTTGACCAGTTTGCAACGTTTATAAGTTTAAGCATGTGCCCACATGAACTAATGTGAGAAACCCATAAACCTTAAGGCTATGAACTGGCTATAGCCACAAACTCTCGCAGTGTAAATAGTTACCCCAGAGGTACCACCACCAGAGCCAGCCTGTTTATGGGGCTTGGCTCGCCTGCAACCAGGGAGCACGTCCGTTTATGGGGCCTTGGCTCGCCTGCAACCAGAGAGCATGCCTGTTTATGGGGCCTGGCTCTCCACCACAAAGAGGGTACCTGGTCAGCACCAACTGTGGAGGCCGCCTCTACATCCTGCCAGAAGAGGCTGAAGGCGCGGATCCACCAGGCCAGGTATACCCTGAAACCACCAAACCACGAAAGCCGCCTCTACATCCTGCCAGAAGTGGCTGAAGGCGCGGCCAACGTGAAAGGGTTTTGGGTGGGTTAACGGACTTGTGGGTGGAGGGTGGTGATGTATGGTACCTGGTGGTTTTAAAAGTTTTACCATGTTTTAATGTTTTATGCATTTTAAAATGTTGTCTTGCAGCCCGAGGACGTGCTGGTGATAACTAAGGGGGAATGTGGCGCCCCTGACCTGGTCAGGCACCACTGAGTACTGCACCCATGCTGGGGACAGTACAATACAGGTAATCCAGAAGGCTGACCGAGGTGTGACTACACAGGCGCATAGTGATCAGGTCTCACACATGTACCTTTGAGAGGACCCCTGGGGATCCCAGGAGGGGGCAAAGCCTTCACCTCCACTTGAGGAGTGGAGGGGGCGAAGCCTCCATCTCCACTCAAGGGGTGTGGTAGAGAGCCTGGTTGCTAGGTGGCGTAGGCAAGAACAGGAGAGGAGGAGCAGTGAGCCGGTTTAGTGTGCAGTCCAGGGAGAGCAGACGTCAGGAGCAGACCCCTGGAGCTGTGGCAGTCTAACAGCGTCCGCGCAGTGACTACCGACGGGGGAGAACGGTCACCTGGTAGTGCTGCCCGAACCCCACACACAGCTGGAGAGAGAGCCGCGTAGTGGAAAGTACGGAGACTGTCAGGGAGTACCAGGCCCAAACGGGCGGCAGATCCCGGTGCGGGGATAGATCCACCTTTCCTTGCTAAACCTGCCGGTGTGGGGCCCTTAAAGCCCACGCCACAACACCCCAAAAGCCGCAGCCACGTAGCCACAGTTAGGGCCCATAGTTCACAGGAGGCAAGCAGCTGGAGTGATCTGGTCCAGGCGACAAGCAAACGGCAAGCAAACGAGGGGAGCAGCTACTTCCCTGGGTGACCCCCATAGGGACTAAAAGTCGGGGTTACCACAAACCACAGAAGGGCTAAGGAAGGCGAGTCAGTAGCCACCCTCATCAGTCAGCCTGAAGGATACCTGGTTCCAGCCTGGTTCATCACAGCTACGCCCGGGTTACTCACCCTGCCATCTTCAGTGAGTAAAACCCCTGAAAGACATTCTGCTTGTGTTGAGTTATTCTGCGCCTTGTGGTTCTACACACCTACACAGGGTCCTGGGGCTTGCCTCACTCTCAGGAGGCTATTACAACTGACTGCACCCACCATCAGCCCCAGGCATCCCTTAACCTGCAGTGGCGGTCCCCACTGACCGCAATTCTGAAAGTGGTGTCACGACAATCCTAAATAGAAGATCTCCTACCTGTGACAAGATCCAGCTGAGTGGAGTCCCTGAAGGTAATGCACCGACACTGCACTTGTGGGGCTTCACACTAGCGTAGCTCCTGTCTCCGATACTGCTGTGTACTCTCTATACACAGCGCTATACAGAATAGGGATAGAAGTTTCTATTAGTCCTTTTAAAGGCTAATACCGGCAGGGTCAGAGCCATAGGTGACAGTCAGGTCCGTGAAAACAGATTTTAACAGCTACACAAGATGACAGCGTCTGTGTAGCTAAGGTCAGGGATTTCCTCGCTGCATTTCCCCAATAGGAGCGATAGAAAGGGAGGCTTCCTTTCCTCTACCCAGACCCACAATCCTGCCACTGTACCCTCCTGCCCTTTGCACACTCAAGCTCATTGTTACTAAGCCATTATACTAGCAAACACTGAGTAAACTTAGTGGCATCCTAAGAGTGGCTGTTGGACTTCCATTAGTGTCCCACTGGTGCAAAGCTATGTGCAGCACCTCTGCATTGCACACTCAAACTCATTGTTACTAAGCCATTATACTAGCAAACACTGAGTAAACTTAGTGGCATCCTAAAAGTGGCTGTTGGACTTCCATTAGTGTCCCACTGGTGCAAATCTATGTGCAGCACCTCTGCATTGCACACTCAAACTCATTGTTACAAAGCCGTTATACTAGCAAACACTGAGGAAACTTAGTGGCATCCTAAGAGTGGCTGTTGGACTTCCATTAGTGTCCCACTGGTGCAAATCTATGTGCATCACCTCTGCATTGCACACTCAAACTCATTGTTACTAAGCCATTATAATAGCAAAAACTGCTGCAACTTAGTGGCATACAAAAAGTGGCTGTTGTACTCCATTTGTGCCCCACAGGTGCCAAGCTATTTACAGCACCTCTGCATTACACCCTCCTGCTCTGTTTTTAAAAGCTATAATAATAACAAAAAATGCTGCCATTTAGTGGCATCCTAAAAGTAGCTGTTGGACGTCCATTAGTGTCCCACTGGTGCAAAGCTATTTGCAGCACCACTGCATTACACCCTCCTGCTCTGTTTTTAAAAGCTATAATAATAGCAAAAAATGCTGCCATTTAGTGGCATCCTAAAAGTGGCTGTTGGACTTCCATTAGTGTCCCACTGGTGCAAAGCTATTTGCAGCACCACTGCATTACACCCTCCTGCTCTGTTTTTAAAAGCTATAATAATAGCAAAAAATGCTGCAACTTAGTGGCATACAAAAAGTGGCTGTTGTACTCCATTTGTGCCCCACAGGTGCCAAGCTATTTTTAGCACCTCTGCATTACACCCTCCTGCTTTGTTTTTAAAAGCTACAGTCAGGGCCAGAAATATTTGGACAGTGACACAAGTTTTGTTATTTTAGCTGTTTACAAAAACATGTTCAGAAATACAATTATATATATATATAATATGGGCTGAAAATGCACACTCCCAGCTGCAATATGAGAGTTTTCACATCCAAATCGGAGAAAGGGTTTAGGAATCATAGCTCTGTAATGCATAGCCTCCTCTTTTTCAAGGGACCAAAAGTAATTGGACAAGGGACTCTAAGGGCTGCAATTAACTCTGAAGCCGTCTCCCTCATTAACCTGTAATCAATGAAGTAGTTAAAAGGTCTGGGGTTGATTACAGGTGTGTGGTTTTGCATTTGGAAGCTGTTGCTGTGACCAGACAACATGCGGTCTAAGGAACTCTCAATTGAGGTGAAGCAGAACATCCTGAGGCTGAAAAAAAATAAAAAATCCATCAGAGAGATAGCAGACATGCTTGGAGTAGCAAAATCAACAGTCGGGTACATTCTGAGAAAAAAGGAATTGACTGGTGAGCTTGGGAACTCAAAAAGGCCTGGGCGTCCACGGATGACAACAGTGGTGGATGATCGCCGCATACTTTCTTTGGTGAAGAAGAACCCGTTCACAACATCAACTGAAGTCCAGAACACTCTCAGTGAAGTAGGTGTATCTGTCTCTAAGTCAACAGTAAAGAGAAGACTCCATGAAAGTAAATACAAAGGGTTCACATCTAGATGCAAACCATTCATCAATTCCAAAAATAGACAGGCCAGAGTTAAATTTGCTGAAAAACACCTCATGAAGCCAGCTCAGTTCTGGAAAAGTATTCTATGGACAGATGAGACAAAGATCAACCTGTACCAGAATGATGGGAAGAAAAAAGTTTGGAGAAGAAAGGGAACGGCACATGATCCAAGGCACACCACATCCTCTGTAAAACATGGTGGAGGCAACGTGATGGCATGGGCATGCATGGCTTTCAATGGCACTGGGTCACTTGTGTTTATTGATGACATAACAGCAGACAAGAGTAGCCGGATGAATTCAGAAGTGTACCGGGATATACTTTCAGCCCAGATTCAGCCAAATGCCGCAAAGTTGATCGGACGGCGCTTCATAGTACAGATGGACAATGACCCCAAGCATACAGCCAAAGCTACCCAGGAGTTCATGAGTGCAAAAAAGTGGAACATTCTGCAATGGCCAAGTCAATCACCAGATCTTAACCCAACTGAGCATGCATTTCACTTGCTCAAATCCAGACTAAAGACGGAAAAACCCACAAACAAGCAAGACCTGAAGGCTGCAGCTGTAAAGGCCTGGCAAAGCATTAAGAAGGAGGAAACCCAGCGTTTGGTGATGTCCATGGGTTCCAGACTTAAGGCAGTGATTGCCTCCAAAGGATTCGCAACAAAATATTGAAAATAAAAATATTTTGTTTGGGTTTGGTTTATTTGTCCAACTACTTTTGACCTCCTAAAATGTGGAGTGTTTGTAAAGAAATGTGTACAATTCCTACAATTTCTATCAGATATTTTTGTTCAAACCTTCAAATTAAACGTTACAATCTGCACTTGAATTCTGTTGTAGAGGTTTCATTTCAAATCCAATGTGGTGGCATGCAGAGCCCAACTCGCGAAAATTGTGTCACTGTCCAAATATTTCTGGACCTAACTGTATAATAATAGCAAAAAATACTGCCATTTAGTGGCATCCTAAAAGTGGCTTTTGGACTTCCATTAGTGTCCCACTGGTGCAAAGCTATTTGCAGCACCAGTGCATTACACCCTCCTGCTCTGTTTTTAAAAGCTATAATAATAGCAAAAAATGCTGCAACTTAGTGGCATACAAAAAGTGGCTGTTGTACTCCATTTGTGCCCCACAGGTGCCAAGCTATTTACAGCGCCTCTGCATTACACCCTCCTGCTCTGTTTTTAAAAGCTATAATAATAGCAAAAAATGCTGCCATTTAGTGGCATCCTAAAAGTGGCTGTTGGACTTCCATTAGTATCCCACTGGTGCAAATCTATGTGCAGCACCAGTGCATTACACCCTCCTGCTCTGTTTTTAAAAGCTATAATAATAGCAAAAAATGCTGCAACTTAGTGGCATACAAAAGTGGCTGTTGTACTCCATTTGTGCCCCACAGGTGCCAAGCTATTTACAGCACCTCTGCATTACACCCTCCTGCTTTGTTTTTAAAAGCTATAATAGCAAAAAATACTGCCATTTAGTGGCATCCTAAAAGTGGCTATTGGACTTCCATTAGTGTCCAACTGGTGCAAAGCTATTTGCAGCACCACTGCATTACACCCTCCTGCTCTGCTTTTAAAAGCTATAATAATAGCAAAAAATGCTGCCATTTTGTGGCATCCTAAAAGAGGCTGTTGGACTTCCATTAGTGTCCCACTGGTGCAAAGCTATTTGCAGCACCACTGCATTACACCCTCCTGCTCTGTTTTTAAAAGCTATAATAATAGCAAAAAATGCTGTCATTTAGTGGCATCCTAAAAGTGGCTGTTGGACTTCCATCTGTGTCCCACTGGTGCAAAGCTATTTGCAGCAACACTACATTACATTACACCTTCCTGCTCTGTTTTTAAAAGCTATAATAATAGCAAAAAATGCTGCAACTTAGTGGCATACAAAAAGTGGCTGTTGTACTCCATTTGTGCCCCACAGGTGCCAAGCTATTTACAGCACCTCTGCATTACACCTTCCTGCTCTGTTTTTAAAAGCTATAATAATAGCAAAAAATGCTGCAACTTAGTGGCATACAAAAAGTGGCTGTTGTACTCCATTTGTGCCCCACAGGTGCCAAGCTATTTACAGCGCCTCTGCATTACACCCTCCTGCTCTGTTTTTAAAAGCTATAATAATAGCAAAAAATGCTGCCATTTAGTGGCATCCTAAAAGTGGCTGTTGGACTTCCATTAGTATCCCACTGGTGCAAATCTATGTGCAACACCTCTGCATTGCACACTCAAACTCATTGTTACTAAGCCATTATACTAGCAAACACTGAGTAAACTTAGTGGCATCCTAAACGTGGCTGTTGGACTTCCATTAGTGTCCCACTGGTGCAAATCTATGTGCAGCACCTCTGCATTGCACACTCAAACTCATTGTTACAAAGCCGTTATACTAGCAAACACTGAGTAAACTTAGTGGCATCCTAAAAGTGGCTGTTGGACTTCCATTAATGTCCCACTGGTGCAAATCTATGTGAATCACCTCTGCATTGCACACTCAAATTCATTGTTACTAAGCAATTATACTAGCAAACACTGAGTAAACTTAGTGGCATCCTAAAAGTGGCTCTTAGATTTGCACCAGTGGGACACTAATGGAAGTCCATGTGCACCACCTCTGCATTGCACACTCAAATTCATTGTTACTAAGCAATTATACTAGCAAACACTGAGTAAACTTAGTGGCATCCTAAAAGTGGCTCTTAGATTTGCACCAGTGGGACACTAATGGAAGTCCATGTGCACCACCTCTGCATTGCACACTCAAACTCATTGTTACTAAGCAATTATACTAGCAAACACTGAGTAAACTTAGTGACATTCTAATAGTGGCTGTTGGACTTCCATTAGTGTCCCACTGGTGCAAATCTATGTGCATCACCTCTGCATTACACCCTCCTGCTCTGTTTTTAAAAGCTATAATAGCAAAAAATGCTGCCATTTAGTGGCATCCTAAAAGTGGCTTTTGGACTTCCATTAGTGTCCCACTGGTGCAAAGCTATTTGCAGCACCACTGCATTACACCCTCCTGCTCTGTTTTTAAAAGCTATAATAATAGCAAAAAATGCTGCAACTTAGTGGCATACAAAAAGTGGCTGTTGTACTCCATTTGTGCCCCACAGGTGCCAAGCTATTTACAGCACCTCAGCATTACACCCTCCTGCTTTGTTTTTAAAAGCTATAATAGCTAAAAATACTGCCATTTAGTGGCATCCTAAAAGTGGCTGTTGGACTTCCATTAGTGTCCCACTGGTGCAAAGCTATTTGCAGCACCACTGCATTACACCCTCCTGCTCTGTTTTTAAAAGCTATAATAATAGCAAAAAATGCTGCCACTTAGTGGCATCCTAAAAGTGGTTGTTGGACTTCCATTTGTGTCCCACTGGTGCAAAGCTATTTGCAGCACCACTACATTACACCCTCCTGCTCTGTTTTTAAAAGCTATAATAATAATAATAATAATCTTTATTTCTATAGCGCCAACATATTCCGTAGCGCTTTACAATTCAGGAGGATCATATACAAACAAGTAACAGTTATAGAAATACAATATTTAGAGGGGAAAAAAAAATACAACCCTGCTCGTGAGAGCTTACAATCTACAATGAGATGGGGGGAGAGGCAAGGTTCAAGTGCTTATTTACAATGACAATCCAACCATCTCACGGAAATGGGGCTGGATAATGGTTTCCTGGACCAGTGGGCCCGAGCCTTGAGATGCCTTTGGGTGCCATGGAGTTTGATGTGGAGCTATGTTGTGAGAGGTTGTAGAGGGACTATGTGAATCGAATCTGATTAGGGAGTGTGATAGGCCGCCCTAAAAAGATGCGTCTTTAGGGTGCGTCTGAAGCTGAGTAAGTTGTGATTTGTCCTAACTTCTTGGGGTAGAGCGTTCCAGAGGGTTGGTGCAGCTCGGAAGAAGTCTTGGATCCGGGAGTGGGAGGTTCGAATTAGTGTGGATGTTAGTCGAAAGTCGCTTGCAGAGCGTAGAGAACGGGTGGACTGATAGACAGAGAGGAGGGTGGAGATGTAGGGGGGTGCTGCACTGTGGAGAGCTTTGTGGGTGAGAACAAGCAGTTTGAATTGGATCCTATGATATATGGGCAGCCAGTGCAATGACTGGCACAGAGCAGAGGCATCCGAGTAGCGGTTAGCCAGATAGGTGACCCGGGCTGCTGCATTAAGGATTGACTGTAGAGGAGAGAGTCTAGTTAGGGGGAGACCAATTAATAGAGAGTTACAGTAGTCCAAGCGAGAGTGGATCAGGGCCACGGTGAGGGTTTTTGTCGTTTCCATTGTGAGAAAGGGGCGGATTCTAGAGATGTTCTTGAGGTGCAAGCGGCAGGTGCGGGCAAGAGATTGTATGTGGGAGGTGAAGGAAAGATCAGTGTCAAGTATAACACCCAGACAGCGGGCTTGCGGCCTAGGACTTATCGTTGTGCCACACACAGAGAGGGAGATGTCAGGTTGAGGAAAGTTGGAAGATGGAGGGAAAAGAAGAAGTTCAGTTTTGGAAAGGTTAAGTTTCAGATAGAGAGCAGACATGACATTGCAAACTGCAGTCAGGCAGTCACTGGTGTTCTGTAGTACAGCGGGGGTGAGCTCAGGGGAGGAGGTGTATAGCTGTGTGTCATCAGCATAAAGATGGTACTGAAAGCCAAATCTGCTGATGGTCTGACCAATTGGGGCAGTGTAGAGGGAGAAAAGAAGAGGGCCAAGGACTGAGCCTTGAGGGACCCCAACAGTGAGAGGAAGAGGAGAAGATGTGGAGCCAGCAAATGATACACTGAATGAGCGGCCAGAAAGATAGGAAGAGAACCAGGAAAGAACAGTGTCCTTTAGGCCGATAGAGTGGAGCATAGAGAGAAGGAGATGGTGGTCAACAGTGTCAAAGGCAGCAGAAAGGTCAAGAAGAATAAGCAGAGAGTGGTCACCGTTACGTTTTGCTGTCAATAGGTCATTGGTCACTTTGACAAGGGCAGTTTCTGTTGAGTGTAAAGGGCGGAAGCCAGACTGTAAAGGATCTAGAAGAGAGTGAGAGGAGAGGTAGCGGGTGAGGCGAGAGTAGACCAGGCGCTCCAAGAGTTTAGAGATGAAGGAGAGATTGGAGACTGGTCTGTAGTTGCTTGTGCAGGACGGATCAAGAGAAGGTTTTTTTAATAATGGAGTAATGATAGAGTGTTTGAGGGAGGAGGGGAAGATACCCGAAGAGAGAGAGAGATTGAAGATTTTAGTTAGGTGAGTGGCGACAACTGGAGAGAGGGACTGGAGTAGAGGTGTGGGGAAGGGATCAGTAGGGCAAGTTGTAGGACGAGAGGAGGATAGGAGCCTGGAGACTTCCTCCTCTGTGACTGGGTCAAATGTGGAAAGTGAGCTGGATGGAATATGGGGAGGGATGGGATTCACAGGGCTTGGTGGCTGGGAGCTGATCTCTTGGCGGATGTTTTCTATTTTCTCTGTGAAATACGAGGCCAGGTCATCAGCATGAAGGTCTGTGATAGGGGTCTGTACTTTGGGACTGAGGAGGGAGTGAAAGGTGTCAAAGAGCTTTTTTGGATTGTTGGCAAGTGAGGAAACAAGGTTGGTGAAGTAGGTCTGTTTGGCGAGGTGAAGGGAATAGTTATAGGTCCTTAACATGAACTTGTAGTGGATGAAGTTTTCTGGTGTGCGGGTTTTCCTCCATAGGCGTTCGGCGCTCCTGGAGCATCGCTGGAGAAATAGAGTTTGTGATGTGAGCCAGGGCTGTTTTACTCTGTGTTTGGTCTTTCTGAGGGTGAGGGGCGCTACTTGGTCTAGCGTAGTCCTGAGTGTGTCATTGTAGTGCTTTACAGCCAGATCAGGACAGGAAAGTGAGGATATAGGGGACAGTGATGTGTGTAAAGAGTCTGAAAGTGTCTGAGAATCGATGGCCTGTAGGTTTCTGAATGTGTGATTGGTGGGAGTGTGCTGGGGCGGACGAGGGTTTGTGAGCTTGAAGGAGAGGATGTTGTGGTCAGAGAGGGGAAGAGGTGAGTTGTCAAAGTGAGAGATTGAGCAGAGGCGGATAAAGACCAGGTCAAGGGTGTTACCATCTTCATGTGTCTCAGAGGATGAGAGCTGTGAGAGGCCAAGGGAGGTGGTGAGAGATAGAAGCTGGGATGCAGAAGGGGAGGAGGGGCTGTTCATGGGGATGTTAAAGTCTCCTAGGATCAGGGTTGGTAACTCTGAGGACATGAAGTGTGACAGCCAGGCTGAAAAGTGGTCAAGGAACTGGGTGGGTGAGCCTGGTGGACGGTATATGACAGCTACTCTGAGGGGAAGGGGATGGAAGAGCCTGATGGTGTGAACCTCAAAGGATGGGAATGAGAGTGATGGAGCTGGGGGGATGACCTGGAAGGTGCACTGTGGGGACAGGAGTAAGCCGACTCCACCACCATGTCTGTTTCCAGGTCTTGGTGAATGGGAAAAGTGTAAGCCACCATGAGAGATGGCAGCAGGGGAAGTAGTATCAGAATCCTGAATCCAGGTTTCAGTTAGGCCTAGTAAGTTAAGAGAGTTATTGAGAAAGAGGTTGTGGATGTAAGGAAGCTTGTTACATACGGACCGTGGATTCCATAGAGCACAATTAAAAGAGGGAAGCGAGGGTGTACAGGGAATGTTAATAATATTATCAGGGTTTCTATGGGAGGTGGGGGAGGGGGTAAAGTTAGCCTGGGGTGGACCGGGATTAGGAGAGATATCACCTGAAAGAAGTAGGAGTAGAAGGAGAAAGGTCAGATGGTTTTTGGACTTGTGGCATGGCTTTTTTTGGAAGTCCCTGGAGCTTGATTGAGTCAGATTATTAAGATAGGTGAAAAGAGCCTGGGAGCTGTACATAGGAGAGGGGAGGAGAGAGGGGCTGATGTGGATGAGTGGTGATGGAGGGGGGACAGGGCGGTGAAAGTGAACAGAAAAAGCACATAGGATGATAGAGAGTGAGATAATAGTTAAGGTTAAAACAGATGGCGTCAAAGAGTAATTTACCTGCAGACTCCTGCCCTGACTAACTGCCATTGAGGTAACTGCCCAGCACTTCGCAATGATGGCACTTAGCAAGAGATGGCATGCATGCAACACCCCGCATGCATGCACCCCAGAACACATATTCAGCCAATGCAGTGGGGAACAGACAATTCACTTGACAGGAAGCAGAGTTATATACCAGAACACATATTCAGCCAATGCAGTGGGGAACAGACAATTCACTTGACAGGAAGCAGAGTTATATACCAGAACACATATTCAGCCAATGCAGTGGGGAACAGACAATTCACTTGACAGGAAGCAGAGTTATATACCAGAACACATATTCAGCCAATGCAGTGGGGAACAGACAATTCACTTGACAGGAAGCAGAGTTATATACCAGAACACATATTCAGCCAATGCAGTGGGGAACAGACAATTCACTTGACAGGAAGCAGAGTTATATACCAGAACACATATTCAGCCAATGCAGTGGGGAACAGACAATTCACTTGACAGGAAGCAGAGTTATATACCAGAACACATATTCAGCCAATGCAGTGGGGAACAGACAATTCACTTGACAGGAAGCAGAGTTATATACCAGAACACATATTCAGCCAATGCAGTGGGGAACAGACAATTCACTTGACAGGAAGCAGAGTTATATACCAGAACACATATTCAGCCAATGCAGTGGGGAACAGACAATTCACTTGACAGGAAGCAGAGTTATATACCAGAACACATATTCAGCCAATGCAGTGGGGAACAGACAATTCACTTGACAGGAAGCAGAGTTATATACCAGAACACATATTCAGCCAATGCAGTGGGGAACAGACAATTCACTTGACAGGAAGCAGAGTTATATACCAGAACACATATTCAGCCAATGCAGTGGGGAACAGACAATTCACTTGACAGGAAGCAGAGTTATATACCAGAACACATATTCAGCCAATGCAGTGGGGAACAGACAATTCACTTGACAGGAAGCAGAGTTATATACCAGAACACATATTCAGCCAATGCAGTGGGGAACAGACAATTCACTTGACAGGAAGCAGAGTTATATACCTGTGTGAAGAGAGAGAGAAGACGGAAGTTAGTCCACTGCCATTGAGGTAACTGCCCAGCACTTCGCAATGATGGCACTTAGCAAGAGATGGCATGCATGCAACACCCCGCATGCATGCACCCCAGAACACATATTCAGCCAATGCAGTGGGGAACAGACAATTCACTTGACAGGAAGCAGAGTTATATACCAGAACACATATTCAGCCAATGCAGTGGGGAACAGACAATTCACTTGACAGGAAGCAGAGTTATATACCAGAACACATATTCAGCCAATGCAGTGGGGAACAGACAATTCACTTGACAGGAAGCAGAGTTATATACCAGAACACATATTCAGCCAATGCAGTGGGGAACAGACAATTCACTTGACAGGAAGCAGAGTTATATACCAGAACACATATTCAGCCAATGCAGTGGGGAACAGACAATTCACTTGACAGGAAGCAGAGTTATATACCAGAACACATATTCAGCCAATGCAGTGGGGAACAGACAATTCACTTGACAGGAAGCAGAGTTATATACCAGAACACATATTCAGCCAATGCAGTGGGGAACAGACAATTCACTTGACAGGAAGCAGAGTTATATACCAGAACACATATTCAGCCAATGCAGTGGGGAACAGACAATTCACTTGACAGGAAGCAGAGTTATATACCAGAACACATATTCAGCCAATGCAGTGGGGAACAGACAATTCACTTGACAGGAAGCAGAGTTATATACCAGAACACATATTCAGCCAATGCAGTGGGGAACAGACAATTCACTTGACAGGAAGCAGAGTTATATACCAGAACACATATTCAGCCAATGCAGTGGGGAACAGACAATTCACTTGACAGGAAGCAGAGTTATATACCAGAACACATATTCAGCCAATGCAGTGGGGAACAGACAATTCACTTGACAGGAAGCAGAGTTATATACCAGAACACATATTCAGCCAATGCAGTGGGGAACAGACAATTCACTTGACAGGAAGCAGAGTTATATACCAGAACACATATTCAGCCAATGCAGTGGGGAACAGACAATTCACTTGACAGGAAGCAGAGTTATATACCAGAACACATATTCAGCCAATGCAGTGGGGAACAGACAATTCACTTGACAGGAAGCAGAGTTATATACCAGAACACATATTCAGCCAATGCAGTGGGGAACAGACAATTCACTTGACAGGAAGCAGAGTTATATACCAGAACACATATTCAGCCAATGCAGTGGGGAACAGACAATTCACTTGACAGGAAGCAGAGTTATATACCAGAACACATATTCAGCCAATGCAGTGGGGAACAGACAATTCACTTGACAGGAAGCAGAGTTATATACCAGAACACATATTCAGCCAATGCAGTGGGGAACAGACAATTCACTTGACAGGAAGCAGAGTTATATACCAGAACACATATTCAGCCAATGCAGTGGGGAACAGACAATTCACTTGACAGGAAGCAGAGTTATATACCAGAACACATATTCAGCCAATGCAGTGGGGAACAGACAATTCACTTGACAGGAAGCAGAGTTATATACCAGAACACATATTCAGCCAATGCAGTGGGGAACAGACAATTCACTTGACAGGAAGCAGAGTTATATACCAGAACACATATTCAGCCAATGCAGTGGGGAACAGACAATTCACTTGACAGGAAGCAGAGTTATATACCTGTGTGAAGAGAGAGAGAAGACGGAAGTTAGTCCACTGCCATTGAGGTAACTGCCCAGCACTTCGCAATGATGGCACTTAGCAAGAGATGGCATGCATGCAACACCCCGCATGCATGCACCCCTTAAGAAATAATAATAATAGCAAAAAATTCTGCAACTTAGTGGCATACAAAAAGTGGCTGTTGTACTTCATTTGTGCCCCACAGGTGCCAAGCAATTTACAGCACCTCTGCATTACACCCTCCTGCTCTGTTTTTAAAAGCTATAATAATAGCAAAAAATGCTGCAACTTAGTGGCATACAAAAAGTGGCTGTTGGACTTCCATTAGTGTCCCACTTGTGCAAATCTATGTGCAACACCTCTGCATTGCACACTCAAACTCATTGTTACTAAGCCATTATACTAGCTAACACTGAGTAAACTTAGTGGCATCCTAAAAGTGGCTGTTGGACTTCCATTTGTGTCTCACTGGTACTTATCTATGTGCAGCACCTCTGCATTGCACACTCAAACTCATTGTTACTAAGCCATTATACTAGCTAACACTGAGTAAACTTAGTGGCATCCTAAAAGTGGCTGTTGGACTTCCATTAGTGTCCCACTGGTGCAAAGCTATTTGCAGCACCACTGCATTACACCCTCCTGCTCTGTTTTTAAAAGCTATAATAATAGCAAAAAATGCTGCAACTTAGTGGCATACAAAAAGCGGCTGTTGTACTCCATTTGTGCCCCACAGGTGCCAAGCTATTTCTAGCACCTCTGCATTACACCCTCCTGCTCTGTTTTTAAAACCTATCATAATAGCAAAAAATGCTGCCATTTAGTGGCATCCTAAAAGTGGCTGTTGGACTTCCATTAGTGTCCCACTGGTGCAAAGCTATTTGCAGCACCACTGCATTACACCCTCCTGCTCTGTTTTTAAAAGCTATAATAGCAAAAAATGCTGCAACTTAGTGGCATACAAAAAGTGACTGTTGTACTCCATTTATGCCCCACAGGTGCCAAGCTATTTACAGCACCTCTGCATTACACCCTCCTGCTCTGTTTTTAAAAGCTATAATAATAGCAAAAAATGCTGCCATTTAGTGGCATCCTAAAAGTGGCTGTTGGACTTCCATTAGTGTCCCACTGGTGCAAAGCTATTTGCAGCACCACTGCATTACACCCTCCTGCTCTGTTTTTAAAAGCTAAAATAATAGCAAAAAATGCTGCCATTTAGTGGCATGCTAAAAGTGGCTGTTGGACTTCCATTAGTGTCCCACTGGTGCAAAGATATTTGCAGCACCACTGCATTACACCCTCCTGCTCTGTTTTTAAAAGCTATAATAATAGCAAAAAATGCTGCAACTTAGTGGCATACAAAAAGTGACTGTTGTACTCCATTTATGCCCCACAGGTGCCAAGCTATTTACAGCACCTCTGCATTACACCCTCCTGCTCTGTTTTTAAAAGCTATAATAATAGCAAAAAATGCTGCCATTTAGTGGCATCCTAAAAGTGGCTGTTGGACTTCCATTAGTGTCCCACTGGTGCAAAGCTATTTGCAGCACCACTGCATTACACCCTCCTGTTCTGTTTTTAAAAGCTATAATAATAGCAAAAAATGCTGCAACTTAGTGGCATACAAAAAGTGGCTGTTGTACTCCATTTGTGCCCCACAGGTGCCAAGCTATTTTCAGCACCTCTGCATTACACCCTCCTGCTCTGTTTTTAAAAGCTATAATAATAACAACAAATGCTGCAACTTAGTGGCATACAAAAAGTGGCTGTTGTACTCCAATGGTGCCCAAAGGTTCCAAGCTATTTACAGCATTTCATCATTAGGAAGAATAAAAAGTGAGGCTTCTCTTACTGTCCTGGTACCCACAGAACTCGGCCACTGTACTCACCTGCCCACTTTTGCCACGCTATTTTATTTGCCCAAAGAGCTGACTATTTTTCTACCATCATAAAATTGTCTGGAATACTAAGTTATTGTTCCTTTGCTGCCAAGCAAGGTGCAACACCTGTGCATTCTTCACTCCTTTCCATTTGTGGAACGTAGTTATTAACTGCAGGTAGTCCAGCCAATCTGTGATGAAGGTGCAGGCGTGGATATAATGTTTCCTTCATCCAATGGTGGTTCTCTCGATGTCTTACAGCTCAACAATAACATCTGTTTGCACTTACAAAACAAGTGACGACCTGCCAATCACACTCTCGCTTACGGGTAATGGGGTGGAAGTTCAGTGTGAGAAAGCATGTGTGACTGCTGTCCCCACAGTCACAGAGGATGAAGAGCATGCAGATGCACGTGATGGGGCAGGCGGTGGTTGCACAGGCCGCATTGTAGCACAGTGAAATTCTCATTGCAACTTATGCTTCATTTTAAGTCTTGTATTTGGTGTGATCCCCAGTATGCAGCAAAACTATGCAACATGAAAAGCACTGTATGTAGTTGGGTTCATAAATGATTGTTTCACTTTCTGAAAACAAACAATAAGAACCATGCATTAAATTGAAATAATAGAATAATCTATTCAGTTGCCTACTGCTTGATAATGCCTCTGCGTAGCAGCAGTAATTGTGTGTTTGTGTGTGTGTGTGTATGTGTGTGTGCGCGAAGACAACTTACTAGTGGCGCATCACAAGAGCTTCCCAGTTATCTACCTAAACATAGAAAAAACACGTCACCCACCCTGAATACCCTTGTTAGCTGAAGCCTCACAGATAAGGCAGATGATAACATTGTGAATACAAACCACACAACTCTGCAACACAGTCATGCAAATCTTGTAAAGCAACATTCAATGCAAACATGTGTCGCTGTCCCTCTATGATTTAAACTGTACGTGACAATTTGACAGTGCAGAGGCAGCAAGTGTGATTGTCTATATAGTCGTCCTACCCAGAACAGATATGTGTTTTCATAATAAAACAACGTGTTGCGTGCACGCATTACTGTCTGGACACAGCCTACCGTACCCGGGTAATGTGATGTCCAGTTGCCATAAATACAGACTTTACGCTCCTATCATGGTTAACAGTATAGACAGCACCGGAAGAATGTTGGTCTGTGGCACAGGATGCTGCTCACTGGCATTACGGTACTCCTCACCAAACTCCACAATTACTCCCCTCACAATTGAACGAAGTGTTTCCGCAGTTGCTCCTTCCTGTGTGCCGATTTACCCCAGCCGCAGCCTAACTCCAGTGTTTCGCCAACTGAGCCTGCTCTGCCTGACTGTGTCATTCCTGAGGCAAAGTATTAATTTTGGGCTACAGCGCATGCTCGTTTGGACTGTGCCTGAGTCATTCTGCGACCTGCGGCTCAACACACTTACACAGGGCCCTGGTGGTTGACTCACTCTCGTGAGGCCACTAAAACTAACTGCACCCAACATCAGCCCCAGGTGTCCCCTTACACTGCAGTGGCGGTCCCCACTGACCGCAATACTGAGAGTGGCATCATGAAAATACATATAAAGAAGCAACCTAAGTGTGACCAGACTCTTCCTCCAGTCCCTGAAGGTAATGCACCAACACAACACCTGTGGGGCTTCACACTGACTGAGAAAAGCCTCTTTGCACAGGTACTTGCACTCCGTGCCGGGTCTAAGTCCTGTGTTGTGCCTAGAGTGCATGCTTAAGCGGATAGTCTTTTTTTCAGAAACTGTATTTCATGCTACTGAGCATGCTTAGGCACTTACTGAATCAGAGGCTAGGTCGGGTAATGAACTCTTTGGCCCTGCCCCTGATGTGGGGAGCCCATATAGACCACAGGGAATCAGGTGTCCTGACAATTTGGCCAGGCTACTCCCAACAGGCTTGCAGAGGGCCACCCCTATGACTTGTCACCTCATTGTTGTTGGTCAGACGATGACTGTTGAGGTGTTTTGGTTGTGGCAGCCATGAGGTCATCATTCAAGTGGCAGTTCAAAATAGGACGCTAGTTATGCTACTCATTGCGTGTCACTCTGCTTTTGTCTCCAGGAGGTGCATTGTGGTCCCCCCCTGGTTTGGGACGGACACAGGTTATAAAAGGGGCTGGAGCCAAGAAGAAGGTGCCCAGTCTTCTATTATGCTCCGAAAGAGCACACCTCCATGTATTGAACCCATTGCGGCTTTAGGTCAGAGGTAGGCAGGGATAGGTCATCGATGCAGGCCGCCACCACAGTTGGTAACGCAGAACATTTAAGACCACCTTCTGTCCTACCAGTCCTGCTTGTGCAGCCCAGTGGCATAAACAGGCCTGCTGCTGCTGATGTGCCTGCTGTCCACAGGTGTGTCCCCTACGCACACGGACTGCGTAACCAATGGCCCCTGTGTTGTTAACAGGGAGTTCCGGGGCTGGGTGGTTGTGTGGACCCTGTCACGCTAACAGGGCTCCAAGTCTCCAGATCCGAGTTGCGTCTAACTCGGTTCAGGCTACTATTTGTTTGAGTGTCAACCTGCTCTGTATCCTCCACCTAATCTTCCAGTTGCCAACCTCTCCTTTTCCATCTATGAGCACGGTGGACACTGAATGGCGATTGGGATATCTACCTTTCTCTTTCTTTTCTTCTTAATATTTTTGATATAGCGGTAACATAATATGTACCACCTTATCCAAATCTGCCAGTCCCACCATACCAGATGTTTTTTCTTCAGCAATTGTTAATGTTGCTTAACCACCAAACCCACGGACACAAACTTTTTTACCCTTTCCAACACACCTGTTCCCCTTTCCACCAGCATCTGTCCTTTTTCAACTCAGTTTGTATATGACCAAAAATGCAACTCTGCAGAGACACCGTACTCAACGTCGTCTCAGCACAGCAGCCAGCCCTTGGTCCCTCAGATGTGGACAAGTAAGACCATTTCCTCCTATTGATGAAAAAGCGTTGAGATTCACTCTGTGCACCACTGGTGTTTAGTGGAAAAGCAGATGTAAGATTGCGTACCACCTTCTGCTGATACTCCTGCATACGTGCAATCCTTTTTATGGCAGGAGTTATTTCGCAAAATTTTGTGTTGTACCGGGGATCTAACAGTGTGGCAACCCAGTAGTCAGCATGACTTGTAATTCGTACAATCCGAGGGTCATGTTGTAGGTAGTGCAGCAAGAAGGCGCTCATGTGTCTTGAGCATCCAGGAGGACAAAGTCCTTGGTGTGTTGGTGGCGGAGAGGTGAGAATCGTGCCTCCTTCCTCTGCCCTCTCCCCATAACCTCGCACAACCAAAATGTGAGCAAGCACTCACTAATCTGCTGTCTTCCATGCCCATCGCCAGTTCATCCTCCATTTCTTCCTGGGCTCCTGCACATTCCTCAACTGTTTTGTTGATACTATGCTCCCTTGATAATCCCTCTCCACCACCGTACCATGACTGCCGACAAGGTGCCGCTGAACGTCTGGACCTTGTAGATCTCGTTATCCCTTCCGCATATGACTCCTCCAGTACTTCCTCCCTTCCTCTTGGACCAACACCTGACTCCGAGTAATACTTACAGTGTGTTCCATCATGTAGATGACCTAAATTGTCACGCTGAGAATGTCATCGCCAGTGTTAAACATCTGCGTCGACATTTGTAAACTGTGTAGAACGGTGCATATGTCCTTGATCTGACACCACTCCAGCAGCGTGATCTGCATCACCTCTGGATCAAGTTAGCCCAGGGTATACGTCATAATAACGTATTTCAGCAGGGTTCGGCGGTGCTGCCACAGACGCTGCAACATGTGCAGATTAAAATTCCTGCATGTCGGAACATCGCATTTCTGACGTTTAACTGCCAGACCTTAAGACTTCAGGAGTGATTGTTGAGCTACTGGGTGCGAACGATGGAAGTGAGCACATAGCGAGCGTGCCCGCTGTACAAGGCCATGTAGGCCGGGATGTTGTTTTAAAAATTGCTGGAGAATCAGATTAAACACGTGAGCCATACAAGTCACGTGTGTCACATGGGCCTGACGAAGGCACGCTGCCATGTTTGCATCATTGCCGCACACAGCTGTTAAGTCACCACCGTAGTCCGTTACGTCAATTTGTACTCCTGTCGCAAGGTGACAACGTGTTCCTTTCGTTCATAGTGCTGATGATGGGAGAGGAGTCGACGCCAGCGGCGCAGGTGGACACAGGTTATGCTCACCCACTGGGATGCGTTACCTTGACAGATGCAGAACCACAGGCTGAATGCAGGTGGTGGGTATCTCACAGATGAAGTACCATCATTCAGCTACAACCAATAGGAAGACACAACACCCTTTTTTAGGCCCCTCCTGTCTGAAGACCACTGCCAGACATAGCTATGAACCTCTGGTTACTGTTACCCCCAGTTTAGTTTTATGAGTTTGTGTGCTTGTTACCTGACTGCTTTTCCTGCTTGATGTTTAGGTACCTCTTTGGCCGATTTGCATTTCACCTCTGCTTGTTTTCTGATTAAGTCCTGTCCCTCCCATTCTGTTCCTCTTCCTCAATTAATGTTTTGACCCTGCATGACTACTATTCTCTGGAACTGCAGCCTTCCACAGGTATTGATCAACTTGGGCCCTGTGTCATTCAACATCACTGTATAGGGATTAAAGGGTTTCAGGGTTCTGGGGGTCCAGCTTGGTGAGTGGGTTCCCTCTAGCCTATCCTTCACAGCCCGTCTGAGTGTGTCAATCCAGGCAGGCGTTACACCATGCCCTCGACAGAAGGACATGTAGGCCGGAGATTGCTGGAGATTCGGATTCAACACGTGAGCCATACAAGGCACGTGTGTCACATTGCCCTGAAGAAGGGCCGCAGACTGTTTAGCATCATTGTCGCACCCGGCATTCCCTGGCTGCTGGTTGAGTGAAGACAACCATTGCTGAAACTCGGTCTCACTCTACAGAGCTAACCGTCCACAATTCCTCAGCGGTGTCTCACATTTCCCCTACAGTTCAAAGTAAACATTTGACCGCCTGATGGCCTTGAGCTCTGCTGCCAGCATAGTAAGGAGGTGTGTGAGATTCCTTGGGCGCAGTTACAAGGAAGGGTGGCCTGACCACACAGGGTTTGGGCTGAGGTGCAGGAACAACATGAGGTTTATGAGGCAGAAGCAGTGGAGGAACTTGTACATACAGAGGAAGGATTTAAACACACAACTCGTGTGGACGGAAAGACTTGTACAGCAGACACTTCTCCATCTATCACCATAGTTACCCAGTGCCCAGTCAGCGACATATAACGCCCCTGTCCATGCTTACTGTTCCAAGTATCTGTGGTGAAATGCACCCTGTCACACACAGAGTTTCTCAAGGAAGCGGTGATGTTGTGTGCGACCTGCTGTGTTAGCGCGGGCACCCCTTTCTTGGAGAAGGAGTGGGAAATGGCCATCGGCTCTTGGGGCACTGCAATGGGCAAAAGGTCTCGAAAATCCTCGGTGACAAAAGGGTGTAAAGGCAGCCTTTCTGTAGCTAACAAGTTTGAGATGCCGAAACTAAACCTCTTAGGCATGTCATGCACTTCGAAAAACATGTATAAAACAGCGAGGAGACTCCAACCACAGTCTTCCTCGTTGCCACTAATTGGGCCACACACACCCCACTTGACTGTCATCAGTTGATGCCCCTTTTCAAAATGAAACAGATGCTTTGCATGAAGCACTCTCAAAAATACGCGTGCCTTTCGCCTTCCCTGGATGAGCCAGGGGAAGAAAAGTCCTCTGAGAGCCATGACTTGTTCATCTTGGTTCTTTTTTCAAAAGCGAGGGGACTCCAACCACAGTCTCCCTCGATTCCACTAATTGGGCCACACACACCCCACTTGACTGGCATCAGTTGACCCCCCTTTTGAAAAAGAAAAAGATGCTTTGCATGAAGCACTCTCAAAAATACACGTGCCTTTCGCCTCCCCTGGCTGACCCAGGGGAAGAAAAGTCCTCTGAGAGCCATGTCCACATTGTCAGTGGACAGACACATGTGCTTATCTGCCAGCAGACCCCCAGCAGCACTGAAGACAGGTTCAGAGAGAACGCTGGCTGCAGGACATGACAAGATCCCCAAGGTGTACTTGGCAAGCTCAGGCAATTTATCCAGATTGGAAGCCTAAAATGAGCAGGGCTCAAGTTGCACAGTAATGGCATCTATGTTTCCTTGCATATACTCATGTATCTGTGTCTCCTCCTCTTTTTCCTTGTCCTGCTCTTTTGTTTTCGCATGAGTATATGTCCTTGTCACTTTCCCATGTGTTTGTGTTGTGTTGTGAGTTGTTTGTCACCTTTTGGACACCTTTGAGGGTGTTTTCTAGGTGTTTTTATGTGTTTGTGATTGCCTGCCATTGTTTCCTATGCGGTTTGAGTTCGGTTCGTCGAACGTTCGCCGAACCGAACTCGAAAGAGACGCCCGTTCAGCGAACCGAACTCGAGCCGAACTGCGACCGGTTCGCTCATCTCTATTCATTACTGCTTTGCACACCCTTGGCATTCTCTTGATGAGCTTCAAGGAGTAGTCAACGGAAATGGTCTTCCAACAGTCTTGAAGGAGTTCCCAGAGATGCTTAGCACCTGTTGGCCCTTTTGCCTTCACTCTGCGGTCTAGTTCACCACAAACCATCTCGATTGGGTTCAGGTCTGGTGACTGTAGAGGCCAGGCCATCTGGCATAGCAACCCATCACTCTCCTTATTAGTCAGATAGCCCTTACACAGCCTGAAGGTGTGTTTGGGGTCATTGTCCTGTTGAAAAATAAATGATGGTCCAACTAAATGCAAACTGGATAGAATAGCACGCCGCTGCAAGATGCTGTGGTAGCCATGCTGGTTCAGTATGCCTTCAATCTAATATATAAAGGTGAATGTGTGTATGCATGTGTGTGTGTATGTATGTATGTCCGGGATTGGCATCTGCACCGTCGCAGCTACAGCCACAAAATTTTGCACACTCACACTTCTGGACCCCTAGAGCGTCATAGGCTATGTTTTGCGGGGAAATTTTATCCCCGCGCTTTACAATTATTCACAAAAAAACAGCCTCCATTAACCCCTTCAGCCCCGGGGCACTTTCCGTTTTTGCGTTTGTTTTTTGCTCCCCTTCTTCCGAGAGCTGTAACTTTTTTTGTTTTTCCATCAATCTTGCCATATTAGGGCTTGTTTTTTGCGGGTCAAGTTGTACTTTTAAATGAAACCATAACTATTACAATATGGTGTACTGGAAAATAGCAAAAAAAATTCTAAGTGTGGAAAAACTGCAAAAAAAGTGTGATGGCACAATAGTTTTTGGGATGTTTTATTCACGGTGTTCACTATATGGTAAAACTGATGTGTGGGTATGATGCCTGAGGTCAGTGCGAGTTTGTAGACACCAAACATGTAAAGGTTTACTTGTATCTAAAGGGTTAAAAAAAATTCACAAGCTTGTCCAATAAAAGTGGCACACGTTTTGCGCCATTTTCCGAAACCCGTAGCGTTCTCAATTTTTGGGATCTATGGCTCAGTGATGACTTATTTTTTGTGTCTCGAGCTGATGTTTCTAATGGTACAATTTTTGCACAGATGCTACATTTTGATCGCCTGTTATTGCATTTTGCGTAAAACTTGCGGCGACCAAAAAACTGAATTTTGGCGTTTGGAATTTTTTTGCCACTACGCCGTTTACCAATCAAATTAATTGATTTTATATTTTGATAGCTCAGGCATTTCTGAACGCGGCGATACCAAATATGTGTATATTTATTTATTTTTTAACCCTTTAATTTTCAATGGGGGAAAGGGGGGTGAATTGAACTTTTAGGGTTTTTTTGTTTTGTTTTGTTTTTTTAAACTTTTTAAAACTTTTTTTTTTATGTTACTAGTCCCCCTAGGGGGCTATAGCGATCAGCAATCCGATCGCTCTTATCTATCTGCTGATCACAGCTATACAGCTGTAAACAGCAGATTCAGTCACTTCCTGTTTCCCTCTGCTCCCTGCCGAGGGAAAACTAAAGTAAAACTTCATAGCTGCAAGCGTCATCACATGACCCTGTGCTACGATGGCAACCACTGAAAGTCACGTGACCACTCACGTGACTTCCGGTGGGGGCGGCGGTAAGTAAAAATCATGGCCGCGCGCATATAGATCTCGCTGCCAAAGATATAAGGGGTTAAATGTTGCGAGTGGAAGCGATTCCACTCGCAACATGCAGGCACACATGTCAGCTGTTAAAAACAGCTGATATGTGTGCCGACCGCTGCCTGCCTGTGGCAGGAGGCGGGGCTTAATGGGACACGCTCCATGACGGATATATCCGTCCATGGTCGTGAAGGGGTTAAAGCGAATAGAGCTGGGAGCCACAGTGCAGCCAGAACTTCAGAAGAATGTGCAGCCACGCCCTTAAATGGAATGTTGGTGTGTCAAAATGCAGCCAGGGAAAGACACAGACACAGACAGGGAAAGAGTAAGAAACAGACATAGACAGGTTAAGAGACAGACACAGACAAAGAGACAGACTGACAGGGAAAGAGACAGACAGGGAAAGAGAAGGAAAGAGAGAGACAGGTTAAGAGACAGACAGACAGGTAAAGAGACAGACACAGACAAAGAAACAGACACAGGGAAACAGACAGACAGGGAAAGAGACAGACAGGGTAAGAGACAGACAAAAACAGGTAAAGAGACAGACAAGAGACAGACATAGGGAAAGAGACAGAGGGAAAGAGACAGACCGGGAAAGAGAGGGAAAGAGACAGAGATAGATAAACAGACAGAGAAAGAGATAGAGACAGATGGAGAAAGAGACAGAGACAGACAGGGAAAGAGACAGACAGACAAAGAGAGAGAGAGAGAGAGACAGAGAGATATATACAGAGGGGGAGACAGACAGAGAATGGGAAAGAAACAGAGACAGTTACTATCCCGGGCAGCGCCGGGTGCTATGTTGTAAGGCGAAATTTTAACCTTGCGCATTCCAATTTACCAATCAATTTTGCCACTATCTACATAATGGGGAAAAAGTGAAACGAAAAGTGTTGGGGGCAAATTGACAGCTGCCAGATGTGAACAAGAGGGAGGAAGAGGAACAAGAATGAGAGCGATGGCGCCAAAGAGTATATACCATACAGTTGCTAAGGTGGGGCCCCGACATGGGATACTCACCACACTCGGGGGATATGAACACACACACACAAAATGCGCCACACACTACCACGTACTTGAACACATATACCACTCTCAGCACACATTTCACCATATGAAACAATTTAATAATTACATTGCTATCTATTTGTTTTGTGGTTTTTGTGTGCAGAGTACATTTTTGTTAATACATTCTATTTTGTTAACAGCAGTTATTAACCCGGGCGAAGCCGGGTAGTACAGCTAGTTTTGAATAAATCCCCAACAGTGTCACCAGCAAAGCACCCCCACACCATCACACCTCCTCCTCTATGCTTCACGGTGGGAACCAGGCATGTAGAGTCCATCTGTTCACCTTTTCTACAAAGACACAGTGGTTGGATCCAAAGATCTCAAATTTGGACTCATCAAAGCAAAGTACAGATTTCCACTGGTTTAATGTCTATTCCTTGTGTTCTTTAGCCCAAACAAGTCTCTTCTGCTTATTGCCTGTCCTTAGCAGTGGTTTTCTAGCAGCTATTTTTCCATGAAGGCCTGCTGCACAAAGTCTCTTCTTAATAGTTGTTCTAGAGATTAAAAGGTGTGTCCAAACTTTTGGTCTGTACTAAATATATATAAACTTTTGGTCAGTACTATATTTCTAAATGTGGGATTAACCGTTAAGCTATGTCCGCACTTTCCGTTTCCACCTGCGTTTCTGCTGCTTTTTAGGTCCGTTTTGAACTGCAACGGTTTCATGCCAAAATGCATGCGTTTTGATTTTCCAGCAAAGTCTATGGAAAATGTGGATTTCTTGTCCGCACTTTGCGTTTCCAAACGCAGCATTTAATTTGCATAATTTTGGTCAAAAACTCTGCGTTCAAAGAAGCAGCATGTCAATTGTTTTTGCCATTTGGGCTGCGTTTTGCTAACATTGAGGTCAATGAGAAGTTGTAAAAAGCAAGCAACATCCAAATTCCAGCGTTTTACATGCTTTTTAGCTGCAGAAACAATGCGTTTTGGACTACCAAAACGCATGCTTTTCTGACATCAAAATAATGGAATATGTCCCTTTACACACACACATAGTCCGACAATTAAATTAATGAAAAATATACATTTATTAATATTTTAACCATATTTAGTATAAAACTGCTATAATTATATTAAATATCGCTCTTTTCGTTATGATTTAATAAATTGTGTGTATTCTTTTTTTTCCCCTTTTTTCATTGTGTTTGTATGTTAAAACTTTATTTTTTTTTTTTTTATTTTCAAAAAAGAGTTTTTTAACATGTTATACAACAAAAGAAAATATACATTTTCAAAAGCAAACGAAACATTTCACAGGTGTACAAATTTGCTATGTCATACACATACTGAATGTCAATTGAAGGGTGGGCGGGGTTCGGTCATTGGATAAATCTGAGGATGGGAGACACTGGGACCAATCCCAAGGGGACCCGGTGGAGCCTTCGCACATCCCCTCAGGGTTGTGTATAGGAGGAGAACGTATTATCATAAGCCTATTTTCGTCCTTAAATTTGGTAGGTGTCCACAAGCTCATCCCAACTAGACCATGTGGCTACAAAACCATCCATGGTATTATTGAGCTGGGCTGTCAATTTTTCCATATTTCTAACATCTTTTATCCGGGTGTATAGATCAGAGACAGACGGAGGGGCTGCCCTCTTCCAGAATAATGAGACTAGGCATTTAGCAGCTGTAAGGATATGAAGTAGGAGTTTTAATTCCGATTTGCTTAGGGATGACAGGAGGGCGTTTAGCAAAAACACCACCGGGTCCCTGGACACACTTCTGCCAACCAATCTGCCCATCAGTGACTCTACCTCCTCCCAGAAACCCCCGATGGCCGAGCATGTCCAGAAAATGTGGTATAAAGATGCTCCTCCAAGGCCGCACCTCCAACATACATCTGGGTAGTTACGATTAAACTTATGTAAGAGTTCTGGAGTGTGGTACCATGTCATGAGGATTTTAACTTGGTTCTACTTGTAGAGAGTGCTAATTGAGGACCGGAATGTCCTGGCCCATATGCGCCCATATGCGGAATGTCCTGGCGTCCAATAGTGGGCGCCCTATCCAACCCTCCCATCTCTTCATGTACGTGTGTTTCACAGTATCCAAAAGATCCCCAGTTATCAGTATATTATAAATGACTGAGATTAATCCTCTGGTCGAGGTTCGGCCAGAGCATAGGGTCTCGAATGCGGTTGGGCGACACGCCCCCATCAGTCCCATAATGTCTGTAAAGGAATGTGTTATTTGTTGGTATGAGAAATACAATAAAAAGGTAGGTTATATTGGTATCGTAGGTCTGAAAATGGCTTTAATTTTAGAGTCACCGGGTTAACTATATCTCGGAAACATTACAGGCCCGTCTTTGCCCACAGCCCCGTCACCCCCGGACTCATAGCCTCCGTCAGGTGTGGTGTAAACAGGAAAGGGGTTAACAGAGAAGTCTGTGACGACAGCTGATATTTCATTCTACACTGCCGCCAAATCTCTCTTGTGAATGCCATTGGGCCCAAGAGGTCTCTGGAGGGGGTTTAACTAGGGCGGCCCCAGATTAGGGAGCCTGGATGATAGGGTGCCATCAAAAGCTTCTCTATCTCCGTCCACTTGTTGTAAGCCGGTAGAGTCATCCAAGAGGCCAGGCTACGTAGGTGTGAGGCGTAGTAGTAAAGTTTAAGATTTGGGCATGACAAGCCCCCCTTTACACGGGGTGCACACATAACCGAATCTGGGATACAGTGCCTTCCCGAGTGCCATATGAATTGCAGGAGTGTGGATTGGACTCTTTTCAGGACCCCCAAGGGAACCCGCACCGGGAGTGTTTCAAATAAATATAAAAATTTAGGAATGACCGACATTTTAATTGTGGCGATTCTACCCAGGAACGAGATCTGTAAAGATGACCCTTTTTTAAGGCTATTTTCAAGATTGCGTATCATGCGTGGAAAATTTGCCTGGTATAAAGCTTTATAGTTGGGGGTTATTTTGACTCCTAGGTATTGCAGGGAATCCGATCTCCAAGAATACTTGAAGTTTTGTTTAAGCGACTGCAATTTGACTTCTGGGATATTGAAGGGTAAGGCTTCTGTTTTATCGGAATTAAGTTTGTACCCTGAAAGTTTGGCATATTGAGATAGCACTGCATGTAAATTTGGTAGGGAGATGGCGGGATTAGTCAATGACAGTAAGGCTATGTGCGCACAGTGCGTTTTTCGCGGCGTTTTTGCGCGTTTTTCGGGTGCGTTTTTGGCCTCAAAACTGCATGACTTTGCTTCCCCAGCAAAGTCTATGAGTTTTCAATTTTGCTGTCCGCACACAACTGTTTTTTTTAAGCTGCGTTTTTGAGCTTGAAAAAAAAAATGGACATGTCAATTCTTTCCTGCGTTTTTCTGCGTTTTCCCCCCATGCAATGCATTGGAAAAACGCAGCAAAACGCAGAGATCAAAAACGCAGCAAAACGCAGCCAAAAACGCACCAAATCGCGGTAAAAACGCATGCGTTTTTTGACGCGTTTTTTCGACGCAGGTGTGTTTTTGTGCGTTTTTAGCGGCCAAAAACGCACAAAAACGCAGCGTCAAAAAGACGCAGTGTGCGAACCTAGCCTAAGACCTCGTCTGCAAACAGGGCTACTTTGAAGGACTTCTCCCGAACCTTGAACCCCATAATATCCGGATTAAGTCGAATCTGTGCCGCCAGCGGTTCGATGCTAAGAACATATAGGAGAGGGGACAGTGGACAGCCCTGCCTGGTTCCATTTCGGATAGGGAGAGGCTCTGAATGTGCGTGTGGGAGGTGAATGGTCACCGCAGGAAGAGAGTACAGACCCCTCAGGGCTGAGACAAATGGCCCCGACAGGCCAAAGTGGCCCAGCATGGAAAACATGAAGGACCAGTCCAGCCTGTCGAAAGCCTTCTCCGCATCCAATCCCAAGAGAAGTGCCTCCGCCCCCTCTCTGTTCACCACCTCCACTAGATCCAAGATCCTTCGGGTGTTGTCCCCCGCCTGCCGGTAGTGGACAAATCCTACTTGGTCTTTATGGACCAGCTGTGGGAGCCAATTATTTAGACGTTCTGCCAATAATTTGGTGAATATTTTAAGATCAGAATTTAGGAGGCTAATAGGGCGGTAGCTCGAACACTCCATAGGGTCCCTACCTGTTTTGGGAATGACAGTTATGTAAGAGTGTAGAAATGTATTTGGGATGTCCTCCCCTGTCATAAAAAGTTTGAATAGCTGAGTCAGATGTGGAGACAGTTCCCCTACGAAGGTTTTATAGTATAGGTACGTAAACCCATCCGGGCCCGGGGCTTTATGGTTTGGAAGGTCCTTAATGATCTGGTTAATCTCGTCTGGTAATATTTCTCGATTAAGGTCATCTAGGGCCTCTTGGGACAGTCATGGGAGGTGGCAGTCCGTCAAGTACTCGTTTACTATTTTTGTTCTGTCTGGGTGTTGTTGTTTTGTAGGGTCGTAATGAGGGGTGCCTAAAGTGTCCTTTATGGCACAAGGGGTTGAATTCATGGCTTGATCCCTAAGCTTTCTAGCCAGCATCGTGTGCGGTTTATTACCGTATTCATAATATTTCTGGCGAGAGTAGCGTAAGAGCCTCTCTATTTTCCCATGTGAGATTTCTTTTAATTTAGTTCTCAGGTCTATCACCCTTTTCAGGCGGGACTTGGTGGGATGGGTGTGGAGTAGAGCTTCTGCTGAACGGAGATCTGTCTCATATTGGCGGTAAAGTCGCTGTGAGTCCTTTTTAAGTTTAGACGAAAGGGCTATACACTCCCCTCTAATAACTGCCTTGTTTGTAGGCCTCCCATATCATCAGGAATGATGGAGTAGACTGAGAGTTCTCCGTAAAGTAGTGCTGTATAGCCTTACAGAGTGATTCACGGGAGGTGATATTGGTGAGTAAGGATTCATTCAGTCTCCAATGGGTTCTTTTTGAGGGGGCATTTGTTAAATTAAGATATATTATCAGAGGGGCATGGTCCGACCACGTGATGTTGCCTATTTGTGCTTGTTGGAGTGTTCTGAGTGTGAGGACATTGCCGAAAAAATAATCTATTCGACTATGCGAATTATGGGGGTGTGAAAAGAAGGTGTATTGTCTTGCCGTCGGGTTGTCAATTCTCCACAAGTCAAATAGTTGGTGTGTATGGATCAATTTTCGGAAGCCAGTAGATAGGTGAGATGTTTTATGTGAGCCTGCAGAGTATGAAGGTGCAAGCATTCTATCTGCCCTTTCTGAAAACACCATATTAAAATCTCCCCCTATGATGTGTAGGGCCCCCCGGTCTGACGGAAGGAGTGATAAGACCGAAGAAACAAATCTAGTCTGATTAGAATTTGGGGCATAGAGGTTACACAACACTAGCTGTATCCCCTTCAGGGTGCCCTGAACTATGAGGTATTGACCTGAGGGGTCTGCATCACACCTTTCTACTCGAAATGGACAAGTGCGGAAAATCAGTATAGCCACCCCAGCCTTCTTTTTTGTATTTGTGGCCGAAAAGGATTGGGGAAACCAATGGCGGGCAAAATTGAAAGAGCTTTTTTCTGTGAAGTGTGTCTCTTGTAGAAACACCACTTCCGCCATTGATTTTCACATCTCCTGGATAACCAGCCTCCTCTTTACATCTGAACTCAGCCCCTTAACATTAAGGCTCATTAACTTAGCCATCTCAAGACTTCAATATATGCTAGTGTGAGGGCTAGTGTCTGGCACCGCCTTTTGGTATGTTTGACAAAAGTACTCCCCAAGCCCTTCTGAGATAAAGCATATAGACTTTGGTGGATTGCATACCTGTGAATATAACCAGGACATAAACAAACAAACAAACAAACCTAAACATAACTATAATCTACTGAAGAGTAAAAACTTTGCAATTATGCAATAGGATAGGTGTATGGTAATCAATACCAACCGTCCACTATCCCAGCGCCAGAGCCGACCTCTCTCAAAGTAGAGATTGTCGCACTAATTATAACCTGCACTATAAAACCAAAGTGCGAATAAATTGGTACGGCTCCGTCGGTGGGGTGACTGACGAAACTCCACAAAACCAGACTTACGGGTCCCAGACCCCCCCCGGGATTCTTTAAGAAAGAGAAAATCTCCAAGAAATAAAAGGCGACATAGGTGAGCCCATTAACCCCTATCAAGTTCACAAGGTAGTCGTGAATTCACGAGAGGTTACGTTCAGGTGGGTCCTCCTTCCCTCGCGCTCCTCGATCGCCGCTTATGTGATGTGGTGGCTGGCTGCCAGGCCTGGGAAAACTGCGGTATCTGCTGAGGCAAAGTCCAGTCTGATAAGTCCGGGATGGGAAGGTCAAATGCCCGACAGAAGGAATCCAGGTCCGCAGGGGTCTGAAGGCTGGCTGACGTCTCTCCTCGCTGCGCAGAAAGGCTAAACGGATATCCCCATCTATAAAAAATGCTATTGACCCTCAGGGATGACAAAAATGGGCGAAGGACCTTCCTCTGCTGCAGCGTTATCCATGAGAGGTCCTGAAATAGTTGGATCTTGGTCCCTTGGTACATCACTTGTTTTGGCGGCCGTGCCTTAAACATTATTTCCTCTTTAAGTTGGAAGTCAGTGAGGTGACAGATAATGTCTCTTGGGTTCCCCTTTAATTTTTTTGGGCTCAGGGCCCTGTGTGCTCTATCCATAGGGATTGGATTATCCGAAGGGCGCTGAAGGAGTGAGTTGAATATAGTCTGTAGAATTACTGTAACCTCTTCCTTCGCTTGGGCCTCCGGGACACCTCTGACCCTTATATTTTGGCGCCTACCTCTGTTGTCTAGATCTTCTATATGGCGTTGTAGCTCTCTTATGACTTCGGTTTGGGAAGAGGATTGGGACATGAGGTGACGGGTAGTTGTTCTAGCTTCATTATGGTCCTTTTCCAGCTCATTTACTCTATGAAAGATGGAAGCTACATCCTGGCGGACTGCCGCTATTTCGGATCTGCAGGTATCTTTCACCTCAGAGATGAGTGCCTGAAAATCTCTCTTGGTGGGGACTTGACGCACAAATTCCCACCAGTCTGCTGGAGGGCCTGCAGGCTGCGAATGTGGGGGTCCAGTGGACTTATTTTCTGGGGCCTTTCTTTTGACAATATCCCTAGCAGACGGGCCAGGTGGGAGCTTGGGGGTCCGTTTCTGTTGGGCTGCAGGATCTGAACCCTGCAAGCCTGCATCCCTAGCTGGCTTGTGGGCTCTCTGGGGCCTGGGGGTGAGATTTTCATTTTGCAGCATTGGTGGTCCCAGTGGGGAGGACAAAAGATCATCCTTATTGCTAATTAGATTGTCCCATGGGGGCTGGGGGACTCCAGCAGGCAGTGTAGCCTCATTTCTGTTCTCCTGTGCCTCTTCCAGGGCTTCCCCTTCCTCTTCCCTCTGGCCGCTCTCCTGCTCATAGCTGGGGCTCCCCCACTCCATGTTTGCCTCACCCCAATCCTCATCACCGGCTCCTCTCTGCTTATCATCAGAGGAAGCAGCTGGGCTCCAGCCCCCGCCACGCTCCAAGATCTCTGTAGGGGGGAGGGGCGGCACCATCACCACCGTCTCCGTCGGACTGCCGGGGCCCGCATCTAGGGAGAAAGTGAACATGCTGTCTGGCCTGGTGGTCCGGGGGCAGACACGGTCACCTGGCATGCTGCAGTCCCGCTTCTGTCGGCGCTCGGGTGAGTCACCTCGCGTCCCTTCCACTGCAGCCGCCATCTCGCCCACGAGGGAGGCCCCTCGCTCGCTGACACCCGTAGGTTCCTCACCTCTCCCTCCGTCTGTGACCCCGACCTCCACGAATCTCTCTCCTCTCTCCTCATCTGTGACGCGGGCGGGTGAATCCCGCTCTGTCTCTCCTGCACACAGCGCCGCTGCAGCCGTCAGAGCGCATGGATGCTGTACGGCTCCAGCCGCCAGTGCGTCCTCCTGCTCCTCTGGCATTTCCCTCACCAGGTAGGAGTACAGGGTGGTCGCTGATGTAGCCCTGGGGTCCTTGGGCGTCTTTGGGGGCCTTTTCTTTCCCATGGTGGGTTTCTTCAGCTGATGTAAAGGGCTAGTTTAATCCCGGGTGGAGGAGCTCAACCCTCAGGTGTCCTGCTCCATGAAGCTCCGGCCACGCCCCCCCCCGTTAAAACTTTATTTAGTAGTGTCTTTGTAATCAAAACGCATCTAAGTTTAAGCAATGGAAAAGCATGTAAAAAGCACTAAAAACGCGGCAAAAACGCCGTTTTGATGGTCAAAAGCAACTTTGGCAAAAGCAATTTGTGCCAAAACATGCGCTTTGAACTACAACTAGGACAACGCAAAGTGCGGACATAGCCTTAGGCGGGCTTTGCACACTACGACATCGCAGGCCGATGCTGCGATGCCGAGTGCGATAGTGCCCGCCCCCGTCGCAGCAGCGATATGTGGTGATAGCTGGCGTAGCGAAAGTTATCGCTACGCCAGCTTCACACACACACTCACCTGCCGTGCGACGTCCCTGTGGCCGGCAACCCGCCTCCTTGTTAAGGGGGCGGGTCGTGCGGCGTCACTGCGACGTCACACGGCAGGCGGCCAATCAGAGCGGAGGGGCGGAGATGAGCAGGATGTAAACATCCTGCCCACCTCCTTCCTTCCGCATATCCTACGGAAGCCGCGGTGACGCAGGTAGGAGACGTTCCTCGCTCCTGCGACTTCACACACAGCGATGTGTGCTGCCGCAGGAGCGAGGAACAACATCGGACCGTCGCGTCAGCGTAATCATGGATTACGCCGACGCTGCACCGATGATACGATTACGACGCTTTTGCGCTCGTTAATCGTATCATCTAGGCTTTACACACTGCGATGTCGCATGCGATGCCGGAAGTGCGTCATTTTCAATTTGACCCCACCTGCGATATCGTAGTGTGCAAAGTGCCCCTAAATCTCCCATTTCAAAAGTGCCTACAAGTCTTCAATAACGATTACATCAGGTGAAGAAGGGTTCATGTAATTATTCTTTAATCTTTAAAGGGATATTCCCATATTCCCATCTCAAAGATCCTATCCCAATATGTAGTAGATGTAAAAATAATAATATTAGCAAATACCTCCAATTAGAAATGTAGTATAGTTTTCCTGATATAGCCATGCCTCTTACCTCATGTACAGGGCAATTTAGCTTAGATGTCCATGGTTACGACCACAAGCAACTAAGTGACTTAGTAACTGTTACATTATGAGTGGATGTAACCATGGATAGCTAAGCTGCAATGCCCTGCACATGAGGTAAGAGACATGGCTATATCAGGAGAACTAAACTACATTTCTAAGTGGAGGGATTTGCTAATATTATTATTACACCTACTACATACTGGGATAGGATCTTAGAGAAGGGAATAACCCTTTAAGTTCATTAATGACTAGCCAAACAGTGGAGATTGTCGATGCATGTGATAAAGCATTATAATACATAAAAACTATAGCTTTTCTGTACAACTACTTGAAGGAAATGCCTTCTAAAAACAATCAGTAAGATTAAATGTTGATTTCGACCCAATCTCATTTACCTATTAATGGTGAACATGGTATAAAAAAAGCTGATCAAACAAAATCTGATATACAATAAAGTGGGGTTTTTATAAAGTAAATAATTATAAATATGAACCTACCCAATTAATACATTTAACCACAACATAAAATTAAATTCTAAAGTCATGTAAAAGTGTTTGAAATAGACTATTCAATTTCACTGCATTTAAGATAACTTTTGTATTATTATTGGTGTTTATGCAGCCCTCTGCCATGTTATCAAGCTTTGGGTGTGATGACCCAATGTAATTTATGTTTGGGTCTTCAGTTGGCTATGATTTCTGCTGTGATTGAGTGCTGATTAGAGATGAGCGAACTGGTCGTGGTTCGGCTCGAGTTCGGTTCACCGAACCGAGGTCTGGTTCGCATTCGGTTCGGCGAACCGGTTCAGAGAACCACTCGAACCGCATAGGAAACAATGGGAGGCAATCACAAACACATAAAAACACCTAGAAAACACCCTCAAAGGTGTCCAAAACGTGACAAACAACTTACAACACAACACAAACACATGGGAAAGTGACAAGGACATATACTCATGCGAAAACAAAAGAGCTGGACAATGAAAAAGAGGAGGAGACACAGATATAGGCATGGCATGCCCTTCTAAAATGATGTAAAACACCGCAAGGTGACTCAAAGCGGAGTCTCCCTTTTTTCCAAAAATTGGGCCACACAGACACCACTTCAGTGGCAACACTTGTGCCCCAGTCATACACTTCACAGGTAGATTTGCATCAAGCACATTCAAAAATACGACATCCTTAACGGTCCCCAGGATGGCACCGGGGTAGGTAGCATAGTCTTTGCTGAAACATGACTTGTTCATCTTGGCTCCTTTTTAAAAACACAGCAAGCAAGGGTTACTCCAAGCAGAGTCTCCCTTTTTTCCAAAAATTGGGCCACACAGACACCCACCCCTTCAGTGGCAGCACTTGTGCCCCAGTTGTACACTTCACATGTAGATTTGCATCAAGCACATTCAAAATACACAAGCATTTACTCTCCCCAGGATGACACAGGGGTAGTAAATTCCTTGCGGATCCATGACTTGTTCATTTTGATGAACGTTAGTCTGTCCACATTGTCACTGGACAGACGCGTGCGCTTATCTGTCAGCACACACCCAGCAGCACTGAAGACACGTTTAGAGACAACGCTGGCAGCTGGACACGACAAGATCTCCAAGGCGTAAGTGGAGAGCTTTGACCATTTTTCAAGATTTGAAGCCAAAAATGAGCAAGGCTCCAGTTGCAAAGTCATGGTATCGACGTTCATTTGGAGATACTCCTGTTTCATCCTCTCCAGCCGTTGACTATGTGTCAGACTTCTTGTCTCTGGTGGCCTTACAAAGGATGGTCTAAAAAAATGATGAAAAGATTCCATAAAATTACTGTTACCAGCACCAGATACGGTGCTGCTGGTACGGTTAGACTGTTGAAGATGACGAGACCGTCCCATGTTTGTCGAGTTACAACTGGGAGATTCACTCCATGCACCATGGGTGTTTGGTGGAAAAGCCGAGTTAAGATTGAGTAACAGCTTTTGCTACTACTCCTGCATACGTGCGTCCCTTTCTATGGCTGGAATTATGTCACAAAAGCCAGTACTCATCATCACTTCTAATTTTAAAAATACGAGAATCATGTTGGAGGTAGTGCAGCAAGAAGGCGCTCATGTGTCTGGCGCAGCCATGCGGACCAAGTCAACGCTGTGTTTGTGGCATAGAGGTGCCAACCGTTCTTTCTTCCTCTGACATCTCCCCCCAACCTCTTTCAACTGAAATTTGACCAAGGTCTCCCTCATCCGCTGAGTCTTCCATGTCCATGGACAGTTCGTCCTCCATTTCTTCATGTTCTCCTGCACCCTCCTCAACATTTCGCCTGCTACCATGCGCCCTTGTTGATCCCTATCCCCCATGGTCCCATGCCTGCCGCCCTGGGGATGATGAACGTCTGGACCTTGGTGATGTTGTTGTCCCTTGCGCATATGAATCCTCCTGTAGTTCCTCCCCTTCCTGTTGTCCCACCCCCTGACTCCGAATAGTGTTTAGCGTGTGCTCCAGCATGTAAATGACTGGAATTGTCATGCTGAGAATGGCATTGTCAGTGCTAAACATATTCGTTGCCATGTCAAAACTGTGCAGAAGGGTGCATAGATCCTTGATCTGAGACCACTCCATCAGGGTGATCTGCCCCACCTCTGCATCTCGTTGGCCCAGGCTATACGTCATGACGTATTGCACCAGGGCTCGGCGGTGCTGCCACAGTCGCTGTAACATGTGGAGAGTCGAATTCCAGCGTGTCGGCACATCGCATTTCAGGCGATGAACCGGCAGGCCGAAAGACTTCTGGAGCAATGCAAGTCGCTCAGCTGCGGCGATTGAACGGCTGAAGTGAGCGGACAGTTTTCGTGCCCTGTTCAGAAGGCCATCTAGGCCGGGATAGTGTGTTAAAAATTGCTGGACAACAAGGTTCAACACGTGAGCCATACAAGGCACGTGTGTCACCTTGCCAAGGCAAAGGGCCGCACCCAGGTTTGCAGCATTGTCGCACACGGCCTTACCAGGCTGCAGGTTGAGTGGAGACAACCATTTACCAAACTCAGTCTCCAGAGCTGCCCACAACTCAGTCGCTGTGTGACTCTTAGTTCCAAGACATTTCAAGACAAAGACCGCCTGATGCCGTTACGCTCTGCTGCCAGCATAGTAATGAGGGGTGCGTAATTCCTTCTGCGCAGTTACAACGCTGGTGGCCTGACCAGGCAGGCTTGGGGCGGAGGTGGAGGACCCAGACGAGGTTGAGGAGGCAGAAGCAGTGGAGGAACTTGGACAGACAGAGGATTGACACACAAGTTGTGGGGATGGCAAGACTTGTGCAGCAGACCCTTCACCATCTATCACCATAGTTACCCAGTGCCCAGTCAGCGACATGTAACGTCCCTGTCCCTGCTTACTGGTCCAACTATCGGTGGTGAAATGCACCCGTTCACACACAGAGTTTCTCAAGGAAGCGGTGATGTTGTGTGCGATATGCTGGTGTAGCGCAGGCACACCTTTCTTAGAGAAGTAGTGGCGACTGGGCATCTGGTACTGGGGCACACCAGGCGGAAAGACAGTATTTCGGTAGCCAAGAGCTTACAGAGGGATAAAGTCAACCTCTTAGCTTTGTCATGGGTCGCAGGAAATGGCCTTTTATTTGTCCACATCTGAGGGACAGAGATATGGCTGCTGTGTGTAGACGGTGGTGAGTAGGGTGTCCCTGGAAAAATGCAGGTTTGTGAGGAAAGTTCAGGCGTAGACATGATGTTGCCTTCATCCAACGTTGGTGCTATCGATGTCTGAGAGAGCTGTACACACGCACTTGTTTCCCCTTCCAAACCAACTGATAAACTACCAAGCAAACTGCCTGTTGCAGTTACAGTGGTGTAGGTTGTGCGTGGAAAACCAGGTGTGACAGCTGTCCCCACAGTCCTAGAAGATGAAGAGCGCGCGGATGCACTGGAAGGGGCAAGCGGTGGATGGTCCGTTCTGCTAGTCCGCATTGCAGCACGGTGAGCTTCCCACTGGGAATTATGCTTGGTATTCATGTGACGATTCATGGAAGAAGTTGTCAAACTGCTGAGGTTTTGCCCTCTACTAACAGAATCACGACAAATTTTACATATCACATGATTTGGGCGATCTTTTGCTATGTCAAAAAAGGACCAGGCTAGGCAAGGCTTAGAGGGCATGCGACCTGCTGAGCCACCCCGACTAGTGCTCAGAGGCAGAGTGGTGGCTGAGGATGCAGTTGTAGACGTGCTACCAGCACTCCTCTTCTGTCCAGGAAGGCGCAAGGTAACTTCGTCGTCAGTAGCATCCTCCTCCACCGCCTCTGTTGACCTCTTCCAGTGCCTAACTGTGGGTTGACAGTAGGTGGGATCTAGAAGTTCCTCATCAAGCGTTGTGTTTGTACTCCCCTCCTCCTCAGACCGAGCCTCTTCCTGCCCTGAACGAATATTTAAGTTGTCATCCCAATCTGGTATCTGCGTCTCATCATCATCAGTATGTTCCTCATTGTTTATTACAACAGATGTTTCAGTTTGTGAATAAGGGTCAACATTATGCTCAGAAACTTGGTCATCACGGCCTGAATCTGAGTCACAAAGGTTCTGGGCATCACTGCAGACCATTTCCTGGTCTGTACTCACTGTAGTTCGGGAGCAGACCTCTGATTCCCAGGCTATAGTGTGACTGAACAGCTCTGCAGACTCAGCCATCTCTGTTCCACCATACTGTGCAGGGCGGATGGAGACTTGAGAGCTAGGAGAAAGCAAGTGGGATCGGGATGACAACTCAGAGGACTGGGGTTTTTTTTGGATGCGGTAGTTGAGGTGGAGGAGAGGGCACTTGTTTGACCACTTGAGATCCATTCAAGCATTTTCTTTTTTTGGGCAAAATCTTCCTTTGTTCCAGTTGTTCATGTTCGTAAAAAAGGGAGCACATCCGATTGTCCACGGAAAGTAGTAGACATCTTACTTTTGCTGGAAGATGGCCTATCTTCAGCAGATGTTAATGGAGCTTTGCCACCTTTCCCACGGACACAAACTTTTTTTCCTTTTCCAACACGCCTGTTCCCCTTTCCACCAGCATCTGTCATTTTGCCTCTCATTTTGCTAGCGACAAGATTGTCCACTTAAAATGTGGTAGTAAAAATTGATAGGTGGTGTAGATTGCAGCGGTGGGCTACCTTCATTGACAGCAGAATAAACAACAATAACTATCCCGGAAAATGAAACTATGGCCCTTAAAATGGTAGCACAGTTTGCTAGTATAATAGCTTAGTAAAAATGAGTTTGAGTGTGCAAAGCAGAGGTGCTGCAAATATCTTTGCACCAGTGGGACACTAATGAAGTCCAACAGCCACTTTTAGGATGCCACTAAGTTTACTCAGTGTTTGGTATTATAATGGCTTTGTAACAACGAGCTTGAGTGTGCAATGCAGAGGTGCTGCAAATATCTTTGCACTAGTGGGACACTAATGAAGTCCAACAGCCACTTTTAGGATGCCACTAAGTTTACTCAGTGTTTGGTATTATAATGGCTTTGTAACAATGAGCTTGAGTGTGCAATGCAGAGGTGCTGCAAATATCTTTGCACTAGTGGGACACTAATGAAGTCCAACAGCCACTTTTAGGATGCCACTAAGTTTCCTCAGTGTTTGGTATTATAATGGCTTTGTAACAATGAGCTTGAGTGTGCAATGCAGAGGTGCTGCAAATAGATTTGCACTAGTGGGACACTAATGAAGTCCAACAGCCACTTTTAGGATGCCACTAAGTTTCCTCAGTGTTTGCTAGTATAATGGCTTAGTAACAATGAGCTTGAGTGTGCAATGGGCAGGAGGGTACAGTGGCCGGGTTGTGCGTCAGTGTAGAAGAAAGGAAGCCTCACTTTCTATCCCTCCTAATGGGGAAATGCAGCAAGGAACTCCCTGACATTAGCTACACAGACGCTCTTATCTGTAGCTGTTAAACAACGGTTTCCACGGACCTGATTGTCACCTATGGCTCTGAGCCTGCTGTAATTAGCCCTTACAATTGCTGAATGAATCTTCTATCCTTATTCTGTATAACGCTGTGTGTAGAGCGTACACAGCAGTATCGGAGACAGGAGCTGCGCCAGCGGTGACTGACACCCAGACGCAGAAGGCAGATAATGCCATGCTGGAACAAAATGTCCGGTTTTATAATGCAGGGACATGTGACATGGACATCCTATCACACATGCCGTTGCTTCTCTGGCTAAAAGTCCACTTAGCTGTGTGTGTGTCTGGGATTGTCTGACATGCTGGCCCGCCCCCCTACACGCACGCTTATTTGCATACTTCCCAGGGGGCAATGCTCTAGAATCACTGCGTTGAGAAACACGTGATGGTGTCTCCGCAGTGGATATGTTGATCTCCCTAAGGTCAACAATGCTTGCTTAAGTAGTCTTTTACTAGGCATTGCCCCCACTAGCCAGATTCCTACTCCACACTGATGAGGGGCAAATACCCCGAAACGGCTGTCTGTGGATGGATACCATGTTTGGTATAGGTGGTCTCCTTGACTGGAGACTGCCCTTCCCGTGGTTGTTCCTTCCCGGTGAAAGACCTGGCTAGTTTCCTGCCAGCGTTGAGAAACACGTGATGGTGTCTCCGCGGCTTTCTTATTTACACGCACGCTTAGCGAGGGAAGGAAGAACAGAAAAGAAAAAAAAAATGGCGATCGCCATTATCCCAGCAGCAGTGATCTGAACGCGCTGTTCCCGCACACTATACGCTGAAGTTTCATAATAGTGTGAGTCACAGAGTGACTTACACTATTACAGCGGAAAGCCAGCTAGTAATTAGCTTGGCTTTTTGCTGCTAGAACCGTTCTCGAACGTAACTAGAACTATCGAGCTTTTAGCAAAAAGCTTGAGTTCTAGTTCGATCTAGAACAGCCCCCAAAATCACTCGAACCGCGAACTGGAGAACCACGAACCACGCTCAACTCTAGTGCTGACTGCTGAGGAGAGAAAGTGTCAAATGAGAAAATGCTTAGTCAGGACATCATAGCCGTTTCAGTTTGGTAAAGTTAAGCATGAGTTTATCAAAGTCAAGGGTGGATGTGTTGCCCAGGGTTATGGGGTACTTTGTCCCGGTCGGTGTATAAATGGGGAATGTCACTCTGGTGGCCGTTGCCCGGCTACATGCCCTGGGTGTTTTTTGAAAAGGGTAATATTTACCTGGGATTGTTGAATAAAGTTATACGTGACGCCACTTGCAGTTTTGCAGCTATAGCGATGGGGCCGCCTCTGCACAATGTTCACCACTGGGGCTGGTGTTATTGGCAGCCTGGATGATAGACCCTTCGCAAGCAGGGCCAGGCCCCAGATGATGGGTGTTGCAGGTGGGTGTTGAAAGAAGGTAGGCCACAACGGAAGTTTCAGTGTAACTGGTTCTTTTTACTCACTGCAAGCTGGTAACTGGTCACTTGAGGCTGGCTGGTCTTAACCTTAGGTCCCCTTTGTTCCAGTGCCGGTTTAGTGACCTGGTGGCTTCTTTCCCCTGCACCTGTCTTTGGTTGGTGCGTCCCTGTGGCGTAGAGCGGCTGGGGGTCCCCTTCTGGTTGTCTTCTTCAGTAGTCCGTATGACGGTATCGTGAACCCTGTGGGGTTGGAGTCTCTGGTCCTGTCCCCGGTTCTCCCGTTGCTACTGTGTCCTGAACTTCAAGTTCAGTGAGGTCCTTGATGGTCCCCTCACTGTGCAGATTTTATCAGGTCTGCCTGGAGCTTTTGCCTGACTTAGGATTCTGTACCCCGTTGGTGCATAGTTCCGGGAGTAGTCCACCGTACTCCACCGGCAACTAACCGCCTGGGCCATCAGGTCACTGTTCACTCCTGTCAGTCCATCTGCTCACTTTCACTGTCTCTAACACACTCTCCTCGACTACTACCACTACTGTGCCTCTTCTCCACAGTCTGACTCGTCACTGTCTGCCCCTCCCACCTGGTTGTCTAGTTAACTGGATTGGCTCCAACTCTAGGTGGCCATCCATTGGTCCGACCCTTGCCTGGTACCATTCTATGGGGGATCATTGGGGAAAACATGGATTTTCTGGAGTGTTTGTGTGTTACCGGTACTGGTATTCTGGGTCCCTAGGGGGTAGGCCCTGCATCCTGGTGGGGATGCAGTACCTTGTAGCTCCCTGATGGCTTCAGGGGTGCTACATGGACACTGAGTGTGATGGGCCTCTATGCAGGACTAGTGTTTGCTCCCCATCAAATGGGATTACAGTTTAGGTTGTGAGCTTTAGTGCCAGGACAGATACCGCTTAACAAAATAATTAACTTAAAGCACCCACTGACCAGAGAGACACACAAGAAAGTCCATCCAATGTTTGAGAAGGAGAATCTACATATGGGGAAAGTGGAACCATCAGAGTATCTGAACAACGTTTACAGTAAATGAGCCATCTGTCACAGGTGTGTGACACTTGAAAGACAGTCCTGTAGTTTTTAGCTCTAGAAAGTGGCAACATTTGGCTACACAAATTGCTCTCTGACTTTCCCTTTTTCCCTGCTTGGGGTTTATCTCTTTCTCTTTAGGACTCTGCAAATTTCCTCCCCCTTTTAGCTTCTAATCTTCAGCAATTCGCTTTGTGTCTTAAATACTCTCATTCCCTTTTATTCGGTGTTGGTGATGGGTATAATATCCTTAACAAGCCTTCAGTGCAAGCAGTTGGCTTATATTCATCTGGAGAAACCTTGTTGCTGTTGCAGTTCCTCTCCCTGAGTCATCTGGAGATAAGATTCCCCTGGTGTTTTCCCTGTGTGTTCTTTAGAGCTTACTGGGGTTGACTAAGTGCTCATCCCATCCGTTCCCTGCCCAGGGCCTGTTTCAGGGTCAGCCAGGTTCAGGTATGCGGCTCAGCACATAGGTGTGGTACCTATCTAGGGTAATGAGAGAAGTCAGGGGCCAATGGTAAGTTTGGTCAGGGACCACTATCTCCCCCTTCTTTAGACACAGGGTTTCCCATCCCAAGGAGCACTGTGCAAGCGATCATATTGAAATGGAAGGAGTATCATACCACTGAAAATCTACCAAGACCAAGCCGTCCATTCAAACTTTCATCTCAAACAAGGAGAAGAGTGATCAGAGATGCAGCCAAGAGGCCCATAATCACTCTAAATGAATTGCAGAGATCTACAGCTGAGGTGGGAGAGTCTGTCCATAGGACAACAATCAGTCACACACTGCACAAATCTGGCCTTTATGGAGAAGTGGCAAGGAGAAAGCCATTTCTCAAAGATATCCATAAAAAGTGTTGTTTAAAGTTTGCTACAAGCCACCTGGGAGACACACCAAACATGTGGAAGCAGATGCTCTGGTCACATGAAACCAAAATTGAACTTTTTGGGCACAATGCCAAACGAAATGTTTGGCGTAAAAGCCAGTGGGTCCCCACTGTCAAACATGGGGGTGGCAGCATCATGGTTTGGGTCTGCTTTTCTTCAGCAGAGACAGGGAAGATAGTTAAAATTGATAGGAAGATGGATGGAGCCAAATGCAGGACCATTCTTGAAGAAAACCTGTTGGAGTCTGCAAAAGACCTGAGACTGGGACGGAGATTTGTCTTCCAACAAGACAATAATCCAAAACATAAAGCAAAATCTACAATGGAATGGTTCACAAATAAAGATATCTGGGTGTTAGAATGGCCAAGTCACAGTCCAGACCTGAATCCAATCGAGAATCTGTGGAAAGAGCTAAAAACTGCTGTTCACAAACGCTCTCCATCCAACCTCACTCAGCTCTAGCTGTTTGCAAAGGAAGAATGGGCAAGAATTTCAGCCTCTCGATGTGCAAAACTGATAGCGACATACCCCAAGCGACTTTCAGCTGTAATCACAGCAAAAGATGGCGCTACAAATGTACCGCCCCGCGCTCGGCTGCAGCCGAGCCGCTCAGATCCGGGCTCGTTGGTGGTTGGCTCGAGCGCCTCCAGACCCGGGGTCACTTCGCTCTGAAAGGGGGTGCTGGTGCTTTTGGTGAGGGTTAGGTAGGCCGGAGCCGTGCTTGAGTTCGTGACGCCACCCACGGGATGTGGTGAAGGTAGACACCACTGCTGCAGTTATGGGGCACCCGGGGGAGATGTTATGCAGCAAGTTGTTAACCCCTCCGTGGGCAGGGATGATGCCCCGGGACCCGTTGAGGGTAGCTGGGTGGTGCAGGGCGGTATGCGGCTGGATGGCACTGTTGTACTCACTGTTATTGACACACACAAGTCTCTGATAAACCAAGTTGATGGTGGTTGGTGCCCGCAGCCGGCTGCATCTGGTCCCCCACCCGGTTCGGTGGTCTTGGCCTTTTTCCTGCACCGTGTTGTTTACTTGGGCTGCCTGCGCTTCAGCGACGGGAGTCCGCTCCCTGGCTTTGTGGATGTCGGGAGAGCCCTTTTGCCCACAGACGCTGGCCCGTGGTATCTCTCTGCCTGTGTGGTGGCTTTCTATCCCCCTCGGTGGGCTGTTGTCTTCAGTCGGGACTTGGGTGGGAAAAGACCTATAGTCCAGACCGCAATCAGTTAATTAACTCAGTTCAGTGGATTCTGGACCTTGTTTCAGGGTCTGAGTACCCCCCTGTGTGCTCCGGTTCCTGGGTCAATACCGGTGGGCCACTACCCGGTCCACCACAGTTCCTCCGAGCCATCTTCCCGGCTCCTGCAGGCTAAGGCCACCGTTTGCCTCCTAGCCAAAGGTGCCCGGGCTCCAACCCCGGCACCTGTCAGACTGCTGCAGACCTGGGCACAGGCCTGCTTTCATACTCCTTCACTCCTAACAGACTGTTTTCTATTTCCTGCCTCAGGTTCTCTGAACTCCTCGGTGGGCATGCCAACCGCCCCCTGGTGTGTTCATCCAGCCCTGAGGGAGTTGACTAGGGTTTAAATGGGTGGCTGCTGACACCTTATTAGGGGACAGGTGTAGTGCGGGGGTCTATCTGTGACTACCTGGCTAGTTCAAGGCGTCACACAAAGTGTTAACTAAAAGGGGATGAATAATATTTTCAGTTATTTATTTTTTAAAAAAGTTTAAAATAAGCTATACATTTCGTTCAACTTCACAATTGTGTCCCACTTGTTGATTCTTCACAATAACATTAACATTTTTATCTTTTTGTTTGAAGCCTGAAATGTGGGAAAAGGTTGAATAATTCAAGGGAGCCGAATATTTTCGCAAGGCTCTGTATTTGCATCCACAGGATGCAGATAGCGGTGAACAAATCAGAATATGTAAAAATTGTACTGACCTGGAGAATCATATTCTTAGGTCAGTTTTATCGTAAATAAATGTAAATAACAAACTCTAAAGAGATTATTTTTTTTATTATTTTCTGGTGGTATGTGGCCTCATCAAGAAGGGGGATCAAATTCTGAGTAGAGATGAACACACTTTTCATCTCATTTCAGTTCCAATGATTCTTATACAGAATTGCAGTTCTTAAGCCTTATGAATGCATTGAAGAAAATGATTTGGCAGATTTAATATTATTTGTTTTTATAAATTATTTATATTAAAAGAAAATTAATTTGCCCTTGGTATTCCATGACCTTGAAAATCAGCATATAAAGCACAATGATTCACTCATGTCTCACAATATTCTTATAATAAACATATTTATTAATACATGTGCCTAAAGGAATGCAGGTGTGAGCTTTCTTAAAGATTAACACATGACGTTCTGCTTTTCCAGAAACTGAGCCTTATCCAATGCCACGGGGAATTAAATGTCTGTCCTCCCTTTGATTTATTTAATTTTTGTAGCTTTTCTGCTGCTTTCACAAGATGTTATTTACTGTATTCGTCACCATAAGCCAATATGTGGCTTGCAAAAGTCACGCTAGAATATCAGAAGATTGTTCTTTTGGCTTCCATCTGTATACATCAGTATGTCATGAAATTAGTATGCAATCACATGGTAAACTATATTATTTTATCCCAACGAGGCCAGAAAAAAAATATAATAGTTTGCAGAAGCCAATGGAAGCCAGTGGGTGACACATACCACTGTATGGCATCCATACATTAAACACATCATGTGATTTTCAATGGCCTCTGAAGAAGGGATGCCTATGGAAGATGTCTGAACTGTCAACAATAGGCTATAATGACATTTGTTAAAAGTATACATCATGAAATGTTATTGAAAAGCTGATTGCATATATTTTTAATGGATAATATTGCAGCTCATGGGTGACGGATGCCACAAGAAGTCATCAAAGCCAGAAAATAAACAATAAAACAATATGGCAGTAGCTTTTCCCAATCATTTTTTTTAAACAGTTGTGAAAAATGCAATGTAATTATAATTCAGGGAAGCACTGTATTTGTATATACACACACAATATCTATTTCAGTGGGTCCACTGATAAACCCACTTAAAAAAAGCGCTACATAAATGAATAAGAGATTGAATATATGCACTGCAATGGAAAAGCAACCTACTGTGCTTAGGTTTAATCCTTGATCTTCTTTTAACTGTTGCGGGCGGGGGCCGCTGCCGCTTCTCTCTCTCTCTCGAGGGGCCTGCTCATATCCAGGTTCGCTGCTGCGGCTCGAGTGGTGACCGGACCCGGGCTCGCACGGCCGCCCTTCCTCACAACTGTCGGAAAGGGGATATTTACAAGGGAGGTTGTCTGTGACGCCACTCGTGGGTTGCGGTGAAGGATGTTGGCACCGCCGCTGCCCGTTGATGGGGGCGCCCGGGGCTGATGGAGCAGGGGGGCAGCAAAGTGGGATAACCTCCACGGGTAGGGGAGGTGTAGTCCCGGGGCCCGAGGGTAGAAGACGAGAGTGATGGCTGCTGGAGGTGGCGAGCCAGACCGGACTGGGGGACATTGGTGTACTCACAGTTCAATAATTTCACACAAGTCCAGTAGTAAACCAAGTTGCCAGTGGCCGGCTGCCTTTGGAGGGTGCATTCGGGTCCAGCACCCAGGTTGCTGAGCAGATAACCCTTCCTCTTGCACTTTGTGTTTCCTTCTCTTTTGGACAACTTCGCAAGGAACGGAGAAGTCCACTCCCGGTTCTATTTGTGTTGGGAGATGTGCCCGCGAAAGCTGACCCTTGGGATTTCAGTGAGTTCTTGGCGGACACCCTATCCCCCGCGTTGGGCTTCCGTTTCGCTCTATCTGGGCAGTTAATGGGACCAAGTCTGGAACCTTGTTCCCGGCTAATTAATTGGAGAGGGGCTTGCAACCATCCTCGCCCTAGGGTCCAGGCACCCCGACTGTGCACGGCCTCTGGACAGGATTCCCGCTGTCTGTACCGGCAGACTACAACCCTGCCCAGTCCACTTTAGGTCTCCCGCGACCGGATCTCCGTCGCCTGTGGCTCTGCTCACCGTCTGCCACCTAGCCAGGTAGTCCAAGGGCTACGACCTCTGACTACATTGCTGTCTGCAGTCTGCACTTCCACTTCACTTCACACTCTCTACAGATCTGTTGTGTTCCTACCTCGGACACCTCAGGACCCCTAGGGGGGCGTTTTCATCTGCCTGATCCCACCCACTGATGTGTCTGTATTATCACGAGGGGGTGGCTAGGGTTTTATGGCTGTGTGTTATGCCTAAGTGTAGGTTTTGGTGGTAACAAGGAGAATGTGAACTGTTTGTGACTACCTGGTTTTGCCAGGGCGTCATACTCCCCCTTGGTTGAATACAGCCCGTCCGCGGGCTGTCTGGCCACTGACGTTTATTGTTTTCAGCAACTGTAAAGTAGAAAAGCAACAGGAACATAAAACATGGTGTTATGGACAAGATTATGAACTATTATGAGTATATAAGAGTTATATGGAGATATCCAAAAACCAGGATTTAAGATGCTGTTTGAGACTGTGTACCACATCTAGTTCTGCATTTTCGACATAAGACTCAGACAGTCTCTGCTTTCATGTGATAAGTGAATCATGCTGACATTGCTTAACCCCTTAACGACCGTGGGCCGTAAAATTACGTCCTAGCGGTCATAACGTTACTGCCCGCGGTCTGCCGCCGGCAGCATGCAGCGATCGGCGCACATCTCAGCTGATTTTCCCAGCTGAGATGTGTGCCTGCTAGGCACGGGCAGAATCGTTATCTGCTCGTGCAGTTTAACCCCTTAAATGGCGCTGTCAATATGTGACAGCACCATTATAAGCGCGATCGCGGTAAAGTTTTACTTACCGCCCGATACCGGAAGTCACGTGACGCGATCACGTGACTTCCGGTAGTTGTCATGGTAGCACAGGGTCATGTCATGACTCCTGTACTACACATGAATTGCTTTCTCTTTCGCTGTGCCCGCGGCACAGTGAAAAATAAAGTGAGCGTATCTGCTGTTTACAGCTGTATAGCTGTGATCAGCAGATAGTGCAGAGCGATTGGACTGTTGATCGCAATAGCCCCCAAGGGGGACTAGTAAAATAAAAAATAAAAGTTAAAAAAAAGTTTTAAAAAATTAAAAAAAAACAAAAACCCTAAAAGTTCAAATCACCCCCCATTCGCCCCATTGAAAATGAAAGGGTTAAAAAAATTAAAAATATACACACATTTGGTATCGCCGCGTTCAGAAACGCCCGATCTATCAAAATATAAAATCAATTAATCTGATGAGTATACGGCGTAGCAGCAAAAAAATTCCAAACGCCAAAACGACGATTTATTGTCGCCACAACTTTTGCGCAAAATAAGGCGATCAAAACGTAGAATCTGCGCAAAAATGGTACCGTTAAAAACATCAGCTCGAGACGCAAAAAATAAGCCATCACTAAGTCATAGATCCCGAAAAATGTGAACGCTACGGGTCACGGAATATGGCGTAAAACATGAGCCACTTTTTTCAGACAAATTTTTTTTAACCCCTTATATAAAAGTAAACCTATACATGTTTGGTGTCTACGAACTCGCACTGACCTGAGGCATCACACCTCACACATCAGTTTTACCATATAGTCAACACAGTGAATAAAATATCTCAAAAACAATAGTGCTATCGCACTTTTTTTGCAATTTTTCTGCATTTGGAATTTTTTTTGCCGTTTTCCAGTACACTATATGGTAAAACTGATAGTTTCATTTAAAAGTACAGCTCGTTACACAAAAAATGAGCCCTCACATGACCATATTGACTGAAAAATAAAAAAGTTACGTCTCTCAGAAAAAGAATGGCCAAAAAAAAACGGAAAACGAAAAATCGGCCGGTCGTGAAGGGGTTAATATAAATGAGGAAACAAGCACATTACAGTATATTCTATATCACAGAAAAAGCTGTTCTACCTTATCCAATAGCATAGACGTGTTACGTCTTCTTGGCTTCTAGCCAATAACTTCTCTTAAATGTTTGTCCATCTTCCGTGTTAAATCAGTCTTACTTTCTATTCATATCCGAGTACGTCTCTGGTGTGTATGAAAGAGAGTGGTATGCATGCTACAACAATTGACTCATAATTTGAAGCAGACAGATTTAAGAGGGATGCACACTTAGATTGCATCACAGTAAATAAATGGACCGCCTTATCAGTGGCGCCCAACGAACCTTAAGACGGAGCTCTGGATGACGGATGGCCCTGCTGAAACCTTGATTCGAAAGGCAACTGCACGAGAGGGGAGAATTGCGCTCTCCAAATGTGTTAAATAACCGGTGTAAGGTGACAAACTGCATAGCCAGTATATAATGATTGGAGCGAGAATTGGTGCAAAAACATGTTATGGATTTATTCAGATTAAGAGTTTGAGGTTACAGTCATTAAAGAAAAATAACTGTCTTGGCTTGAGTTAATAGATGGATAGACAGATAAGCAGAGAGAAAAAATAATAGTTCATTTATCTTACATCGCTGTAGTGTGTGTAAGCCGTCTCTCTGTCTGTAGATGGTCTGGTCGGGGTTGGTGAGTCCGTCTTTCTCCTGTCACCTTCTGCCTCTCCCTCCTTCTTCTTCTCCCTCCTTCTTCTAACCCTTTGAAGTGTGGGCTGCTTTTATAATCCAAACCCCTCCTCCTGATTGTCCTTATCTCTTTACATGGTATTACAACAAGTAACTATCCTAATTTTAGTTCAGCATTATGTCATGTCACGTGGTTCATTTTCCCCGCGAAATAAGTGTACTTGCGCAGTAGAGACTTGTAACTAGACCTACTTCAACTTATATTTAACTCCTTTGAAGCTCGCTGAACTTTGCCCTTAGTGTAACAGAAAGAAGTTTCTCATAGCTATTTCAGTTCTTAGCCCAAAATTCCAAACAGAATATAGCTCCTCGTTGACAACTTTGATGAACAATAGCAGATGACTTTGGTTCTACAATGTCAAAAACCTTGGTTAGCATTTTCCAACTCACAGGCATCCTTAAAGGCAATGGCGAAATATACATACATTATATGAATGCATGTAATCCAGTTTATGAATCAAATCTCCATAAACTCACTATTTTACAAAATGCAGGTGAGAACATTTGTCTAATCTCACCTTGCACAGCTCATGCATGTACTTGCATTTCGAAGGAGGGGGTTGGGCTGTCCCAGTCTAGACACCTAATGACCACGTTCTCGCATGGGATGGACGTCTTGAGAGACCCCACCTGGTCAGGTTCACCTTAAGCTGTCTGTATAAATGTAATTCTAAATCACGTAAAATGTAATGTGGCTTGGGGGGGGGGTTTGTCCGTTCTGTGGAGAAAGCAGGAGTTCCAAGTTTCGTTTTCTCTGACTTAACTGCAGAGGAAAATGAGGAAGTTGTTATATACGCTGGTTATATATATATATATATATATATATATATATATATATATATAATATGTTATATGTGTGTGTGATGCAGGTGAGATCACCCACCTGGATGGTATATATAGTGTCTTTATTGTTATGTCAATCAATGTGTTGGTTCGTTATTTTGCCTGTCTGGAAGACTGGAAAGAATATTAGCAGACACCGGCGTTCGAGCAAAAATGAGGAAGTGTCACGTACAATAGCAGCTGTTTCTTTGATGAGGGAAAATTGTACTCTGTAAAAAGTTAACTGTTTGTGTAAGGGACGGTATAAGAAGGTATACTGCTGATATACTCCGATGAGTGACGTGTCATCACTAATTGATGCTTGATAAGGCCCGGGAGCCTGGTCCTCGATGGAAAGAGGATTTGAAAGTGTGATTTTAAACGTACTGGTGCAGAGTTATTAAAGTGGGTGAAAGAGCCCTGACTGTTACCTGGTACGGTTTCCGCTAAGCAGTGAGTTGAACGTTTGTACAATGACTTGTTTGCTTGGTAGATGGCGATGTATTTTAAGAAATACATTAGTAGAACCCTTAACCTTTTGCCTTAATCAGAATTATTGAGTTATGAATGGACCGTCCTCATGAGGTATATGTAATGTGAACAGATTTGAGGTATCAAGAACAGCTGGCGTAAAGTGAGGGTGAATTTAGTTTCTATCACCCAGGTGACACTGGAGCTCTAGGTTTTTCTGGAAGACGTTTGTTTGTATAATGTACGCAGTTTCTGGTGTGGAACACCGTAGTGAAATTGAAAAAAGATAAGTGTTAGGTTTCTATTTCAACTTCTGTGAATGAAGTCAAATTAGACCAGCAAGTTTAATTGTAATGACACAAGTATGTTGAAAAAGAGAATTCTCCCAAGGGGGAAGATTAGATGAGAATTGATTGAAGGTACAGAATGTTATATTGAATGTCAATATAGTGGAAGTATTGAGATGATTTGAAAAAATGTAATTCTGAATCTGTCTGAGAAAATGGTACCTCAGGAAGTGGCCAAGCTTATTAGAAGTAGAGATGAGCGAACCGGTCATGGTTCGGCTCGAGTTCGGTTCGCCGAACGGAGGTCTCGTTCTAGTTCGGTTCGGCGAACCGCTCGAACCGCAAAGGAAACAATGGGAGGCAATCACAAACACATAAAAACACCTAGAAAACACCCTCAAAGGTGTCCAAAAGGTGACAAACAACTCACAACACAACAGAAACACATGGGAAAGTGACAAGAACAAATTCTCATGCGAAAACAAAACAGCATTACGAGGAAAAAGAGGACGAGACACAGATATAGGCATGGCATGCCCTTCTAAAATCATCTAAAACACCGCAAGGTGACTCCAAGCGGAGTCTCCCTTTTTTTCCAAAAATTGGGCCACACAGACACCCACAGGTAGATTTGCATCAAGCACATTCAAAAATACGCCATCCTTAACCGTCCCCAGGATGGCACCGGGGTAGGTAGCAAAGTCTTTGCTGAAACATGACTTGTTCTTCTTGGCTCATTTTTAAAAACACAGCAAGCAAGAGTTACTCCAAGCAGAGTCTCCCTTTTTTCCAAAAATTGGGCCACACAGACACCCACCCCTTCAATGGCAGCACTTGTGCCCCAGTTGTACACTTCACAGGTAGATTTGCATCAAGCACATTAAAAAATACGCCATCCTTAACCGTCCCCAGAATTGCATCGGGGTAGGTAGCAAAGTCTTTGCTGAACCATGACTTGTTCATCTTGGCTCCTTTTATAAACACAGCAAGCAAGGGTTACTCCAAGCGGAGTCTCCCTTTTTTCCAAAAACTGGGCCACACAGACACGGACCCCTTCAGGGGCAGCACTTGTGCCCCAGTTGTACACTTCACAGGTAGATTTGCATCAAGCACATTCAAAAATACGCCATTCTTAACCATCCCCAGGATTGCAGCGGCGTAGGTAGCAAAGTCTTTGCTGAACCATGAATTGTTCATCTTAAGTCCTTTTTAAAAACACTGCAAGCAAGGGTTACTCCAAGCGGAGTCTCCCTTTTTTCCAAAAATTGGGCCACACAGACACCCACCCCTTCAGTGGCAGCACTTGTGCCCCAGTTGTACACTTCACAGGTAGATTTGCATCAAGCACATTCAAAATACACAAGCATTTACTCTCCCCAGGATGACACAGGGGTAGAAAATTCCTTGTGGATCCATGACTTGTTCATTTTGATGAACGTTAGTCTGTCCACATTGTCACTGGACAGACGCGTGCGCTTATCTGTCAGCACACACCCAGCAGCACTAAAGACACGTTCAAAGGCAACGCTGGCAGCTGGACACAAGATCTCCAAGGCGTAAGTGGAGAGCTCTGGCTATTTTTCAAGATTTGAAGCCCAAAATGAGCAAGGCTCCAGTTGCAAAGTCACTCATGGCATCGATGTTCATTTGGAGATACTCCGGGGAAATTCACCCCGTGCACCACGGGTGTTTTGTGGAAAAGCCGAGTTAAGATCGAGTAACAGCTTTTGCTGATACTCCTGCAAACGTGCGTCTCTTTCTATGGCTGGAATTATATAATATATATAATAGTGTGGCAAGCCAGTACTCATCATCACTTCTAATTTTGACAATACGAGGGTCATGTTAGAGGTAGTACAGCAAGAAGGCGCTCATGTGTCTGGCGCAGCCATGAGGACCAAGTCCACGCTGTGTTTGTGGCATAGAGGTTCTAACTAGTGTTGAGCGAGTATGCTTGTCACTACTCGGTACTCGCACGAGTATCACTGTACTCGGGCTACTCGGCGGGGACCGAGTAATCTCGCGATACTCGTGCTGTACTCGTGGTCTTCAACCCAGCATGTTGGCGCTCTTTTGAGAGCCAGCCCTCATGCAGGGATTGGCTGGCAGACCACTGCAATGCCACAGCCCTGTTAGTTGTGGAATTGCAGTGATTGGCCGGCCTGCACAGCGTGACCGAGCCTTTATACCGGCGGGCGCGCTGTGCTCTGCACACAGCCATCCAGACAGTCAGTGCAGGGAGAGTGTTGCTGCTTCAGGGAAAGGTTTGCGGCCCTTTATAGTTATTTCCGTAGCAGGGCTGCAAACGGTGTGACCAGAAGTCCTTCTCAGGACTTTTGTAGTTGTATACAGGCAGGCAGGGTATAGCCAGGTCGGAGTACAGGAGCAGAGTCCTTCTCAGGACTATTGTTGCTGTAAACAGGCAGGGCAGGCAGGGTATAGCCAGGTCGGAATACAGGCTAGTGACCAGAAGAGTCCTCAGGACTATTGTAGCTGTATACAGGCAGGCAGGCAGGGTATATAGCCATTCCTAGTGGTGACCGTATACCAGCCTTCATCATATCTGGGGCTGGTGTACACAGTCTAAAACAGTCCTGGTAGTGTCAGACTTCTCAGTAATTGTCGCTCCTAAAAACCTGTTAGGTTCTTAGTGTCCGTGCTTGCATTTAAAAACCGCACGTGTGTGGCAGTCGGTGGCAGCGTCAGGCTCCACATTGTCCCTGAATAGAGACGTGCATGATGGCCTGTAAACCTGAAGTGCCCATTGTAAGGAAGTGGGTCTATTGTAGTATAGCCCTTAGGCAGGGCAGCCAAAAATTTGGAGGCTCCACATTGTCCCTGGATAGAGACATGCATGAGGGCCTGTAAACCTGAAGTGCCCATTGTAAGGAAGTGGATCTATTGTAGTATAGCCCTTTGGCAGGACAGCCAAAAATTGGGAGGCTCCACATTGTCCCTGGATAGAGACGTGCATGAGGGTCTCAAAACATTGTTCCCATTGCAAAGGAGCGGGTCTCCTGTCGTTGTAATGCCCATTCTGAAAGAATGGGCGAAAAAAATTGCCACTGGGGGTATACCTGAAACAACGGCCTAACTATTGTAACGGTCATCATGGTGGCGCATGAGGAGAAGGAGGAGCAGTCCAGCGATTATCCAAAGTCCAGAAGTGTGTACCCATGGGTGAGTGGAGGTACATGGCAAATTCCCGTTACAAACTTTAAATTCCGCTGTCATTTGCTGGTGAAGTCTGGCCCAATCCAACCCTTGTTCATCTTGATCAGAGTCAGCCTGTCAGCATTTTCAGTTGACAGGCGGGTGCGTTTATCTGTAATGATTCCACCTGCGGCACTAAAAACACGCTCTGACAAAACGCTAGCGGCAGGGCAGGCCAGGACTTCCAAGGCGTAGAGAGCCAATTCATGCCACGTGTCCAGCTTGGATACCCAATAATTGTAAGGCACAGAGGAATGTCGGAGTACAGTTGTTCGATCTGCAAGGTACTCCTTCAGCATCTTTGCAAACTTAGAATTTCTTGTGGCACTACCCGGCACCTCAGGGGCTGTGGTATGTGAGGGGCTGAGAAAACTGTCCCACATCTTAAAGACTGTTCCCTTACCTCAGGCGGATTGGACTTGTGCCCCTCTTGGCTGTACGCCTTGGTTGTCCACTGATTCCTGACCTATGCCGCTAGCGTTTTGTGAGGGGAATGCTTTGCCTACTTCCGTGACTATGGCCTTCTGGAACTGCTGCATTTTGCCTGACCTCTCTGCCTCAGGATTAAGAGACATAAAGTTCTCCTCGTGGGTCTAACAGTGTTACCAACCACTAATGATTGTCGGCCAAGATGTTCTTAACGCGAGGGTCACGAGACAGGCAGCTTACCATAAAGTCAGCCATGTGCGCCAGACTCTTAACAGCCAGGACTTCAGTATCCTGACCAACACGATGACAGAACATGCTGTCCTCCTCCTCCTCCTCCTCATCATCTACCCTGTCCTCTGGCCAGCCACGCTGAACCGAGGATATGACTGCATGTCATATCCTCAATTTGGCCGGAGAGTTGCTCCATGTCTTCATCCTCCTCCTCGTCATAGTCTTCCACTGCACGTTGTGATGAGACGAGGCTGGGCTGTGTGTTATCACCCACACCCACTACTGTTTCTTGCTCCAACTCATCGCGCTCCGCCTGCAATGCATCATGTTTGTTTTTGAGCAGAGACCATTTTAGAAGGCAGAGAAGCGGTATGGTGACGCTAATAATGTCGTCATCGCCGCTCACCATCTTGGTGGAGTCCTCAAAGTTTTGGCAGATCTTACATAGGTCGGACATCCATCTCCACTCCTCAGGTGTTATGTGTGGAGTTTGACCCATTTCCCGACGGCTTAGGTGATGCAGGTACTCAACAACTGCCCTCTTCTGCTCACATATCCTGACCAACATGTGCAGAGTTGAATTCCAACGCGTGGGGACATCACACACCAGTCTGTGAGCCGGAAGATGCAAATGGCGCTGAAAGCCAGCAAGGCCGGCTGAAGCAGTAGGTGACTTTCGAAAATGTGCAGACAGGCGGCGAACTTTTACCAGCAGATCAGACAGCTCTGGGTATGACTTTAGAAACCGCTGAACCACGAGGTTGAGCACATGGGCCACGCATGGAACATGTGTCAGCTGGCCTCGCCTCAAAGCCGCCACCAGGTTCCGGCCATTGTCACACACGACCTTTCCTGGCTTTAGGTTCAGAGGTGTGAGCCAGTGATCTGCCTGCTGTTTCAGAGCTGTCCACACCTCTTCTGCATTGTGCGGTTTGTCACCTATGCAGATTAGCTTCAGCACAGGCTGTTGCCGCTTCGCCGAGGCAGTGCTGCAGTGCTTCCAGCTTGGGACTGGTGTGGAGGGTAAAGTGGATGAGGATGCGCAGGAGGAGGAGGAGGCTGAGGAGCATTACATTCCGGAGCTGTAGAGTGTAGGTGAAACCCTGACTGAGGTAGGGCCTGCAAACCTTGGTGTGGGAAGGACGTGTTCCGTCCCTTGCTCAGACTGGGTCCCAGCTTCCACAATATTAACCCAGTGTGCCGTCAACGAGATGTAGCAGCCTTGCCCACAAGCACTTGTCCACGTGGTTAGGTGGACTTTGGCTGAAACAGCATTGTTCAGGGCACGTGTGATGTTTTGTGACACGTGGTTATGCAATGCTGGGACGGCACACCGGGAGAAATAGTGGCGGCTGGGGACCGAGTAACGTGGGACAGCTGCCGCCATCAGGTTACGGAATGCTTCTGTCTCCACCAGCCTAAAAGGCAACATTTCCAGTGCAAGCAGTCGCGAAATGTTAGCATTTAGAAGTGTGGCATGTGGGGCGTTGGCAGTGTATTTGCGCCTGCGTTCAAAGGTTTGCTGAATGGATAACTGAACTCTGCGCTGGGACAAGGACGTGCTTGATGATGGTGTTATATCTGCGTGGGCAACTGCAGGTGCAGGGCCGGAGGAGGCTTGTTCGCGGGCAGCATGGACAGAGGATTGGCTCGCATGCACAACAAGCGAAGACGCAGCAGTGACATCACCAAGCACTGCTCCTCGACTCTGTTGTACATCCCACAAACTCGGGTGCTTGGCTGACATGTGCCTGATCATGCTGGTGGTGGTCAGGCTGCTAGTTTTGGTACCCCTGCTGATGCTGGCACGGCAGGTGTTGCAAATGGCCTTTTTAGAATCAACTGGAGCCAACTTAAAAAACTGCCAGACTCGGGAAGACCTAACATTTGTACAGGCACCTTGTGTCGTGTTGTTGTTCCGGGAAACGGTTGCCTGACTTCTGCCTGGGGCCACCACCCTGCTTCTTACTGCCTGTTGGGATGCTACGCCTCCCTGCCCCTGTACACTGCTGTCCTCGCTCTGCATATCCTCCTGCCAGGTTGGGTCAGTTACTGGATCATCCACCACGTCGTCTTCCTCTTCCGCACCCTGCTCCTTCTCTTGACTTCCTGACAATTGTGTCTCATCATCGTCCACCCCTTGTTGAGACACATTGCCAACTTCGTGAGAACGTGTCTGCTCAAATATTTGGGCATCTGTACACACAATCTCGTCATGACCTACTTCAACAGGAGCTGGCGAGAGGCCAGAATGTGTGAATGGAAACGTGAACAGCTCTTCCGAGTGTCCGTGGAAGTGTACTCGGCCTGGTGGTAGGAAGGAGGATCAGGTTCTGAAATGTGCGGTGCAGTATCACGGCTACTGACACTTGACCGTGTGGAAGACAGAGTGTTTGTGGGGGTGCCAATATGACTGGAAGCATTATCCGCTATCCAACTAACAACCTGTTGACACTGGTCTTGGTTCAAGAGCGGTGTACTGCTGCGGTCCCCAAGAATTTGGGACAGGATGTGCGAGCGAGTAGATGTGGCCCTTTGTTGTGGCAAAATTAGAGCTTGCACACGACCTCGGTCTCTGCCTGCACCACCATCACGTCCACTTCCTTGTTCGTTGCCAATGTCCTTGCGCATTTTGCAATGCTGTGCTGATGTGTATTCACTAAACTTGTGCGTTATATCCAAGTTTGTGCAAAATGCACACAAGTGCACCTGAACGCTGCCACCAACAGGCACACACGTGCGGTTTTTAAATGCAAGCACGGACGCACTAAGAACCTAACAGGTCTCTATCCAGGGACAATGTGGAGCCTCCCAATTTTTGGCTGCCCTGCCAAAGGGCTATACTATAATAGACCCACTTCCTTACAATGGGCACTTCTGGTTTACAGGCCATCATGCACGTCTCTATCCAGGGGCAATGTGGAGTCTCCCAATTTTTGGCTGCCCTGCCTAAGGGCTATACTACAATAGACCCACTTCCTTACAATGGGAACTTCAGGTTTACAGGCCCTCATGCACGTCTCTATCCAGGGGCAATGTGGAGTCTCCCAATTTTTGACTGCCCTGCCTAAGGGCTATACTACAATAGACCCACTTCCTTACAATGGGCACTTCAGGTTTACAGGCCCTCATGCACGTCTGTATGCAGGGGCATTGTTACGGTTGCTGCGAGCACTGGAGACTATGTCCAGATTTCTTGCTACTGCACATGTGCGAGCGCCGGAGACTAAGTCCTATCTTGGAGCCATTGCACATGTGCGGGTGACATCATCGCTGACACAAGGTCACATGTCTCTGACACCTTCTATGCCGATTGGTCGCTGGTCATGTGCTTGTGACGCCTTGCTCGGTGATAGGCCAGCATGACGTCACTCCTGTCGTTCTGGCAGCGGATTGGCTCTGGTGTCCTCCATCTTGGATGAGGCACAGAGTCTATATAAGACCCTGACACACGCCGCATGGCGCTCAGTCCTCTTGGTTCATGCATAAGAGTAGACGCTCTGTGCACGTTCCTCTAGGCATTCCTCTGTCTATGCTAGGTGAGCGCTACCGGCAGGGTAGCGTTCTTATACCTTACAGCTTCGGCTGCTGTCCGTATCCTTACCTCTTAGGGGAGCGGACATAGGCAGGTGCCTGAGGCACATGGTCTGGCTGGTCCTTGTGGTTCGACTCGTAGGTGGACGTTGCCGCTAGGGTAACGTTCCTTATACTGCGTCTGGCAGTTGTTCGTATCCTCGCACACTAGGGGAGCGAACAGAGGTAGGAGCTTTGTGCGGCTTACGCTGCTGTCAGTCTCTTTTGCACCACTAGAAGAGCGGACCTAGGCAGGTGCCATATCTAGTGGTTCGTGTCCTCGCACACTAGTGGAGCGAACGCAGGTAGGAGCTTTGTGCGGCTTACGCTGCTGTTCGTCTCTTTTGCACCACTAGAAGAGCGGACCTAGGTAGGTGCCATTTCGCACACATTGCCTTTGTCTCTGTGATTATTAACAGAGATCATTCCACACACCCTCCAAGTAAGGGAGGAATTGCTTTACTTACTTATTATATCCTTCTGTGAGTTAACAGAGGTATTGCACTCTGCCATAATCTGCAGCAGAGTCTTTGCACGATGAACCCTGACTGTCTGATACTCCTTTAGGTTATTATCAGACAGCCCCCTGTAACATTAGGAATGAGCCAAGGGTCTAGCAGTTATGGCAGAATATCAGCAGTTACACCGTTACATACAAGTACTTGAGTCACGAGTATAGAGGATAAACCTCAGCCCATGGTGACATCTGCACATGATCCTCGACTTGCTCTGCCAAACATATTCTGGCGATGCCAGATCATGTCGTGGTTTCATTTGTCAGTGTCAGATACACCTAGAGGTCAACTCTTCTCGCTTCTCTACGGAGAGGTCCAGAGTAGGCTTTATCATCTCCTTACTTCAGGACAAAGCCTTAGAATGGGCGACTCCCCTATGGAAGCGCTCTGATGTGGTTACTCTGAGACATCAAGACTTTCTTGATGCTCTTAAGGCGGTATTCATGGGTCCGCAGGTTACCCATGATGCGGCCCTGAGACTGTTAGATCTATCTCAGGGTTCGTTATCCACTAGTTCTTATGCCATTGCTTTTAGAACTCTGGTGGCAGAACTAGATTGGCCAGAGAAGGTGTTGCTTCCTATCTTCTGGAGAGGGTTGGCAGGCTATGTCAAGGATGCTCTTGCTACTCGTGAGGTCCCTGCTTCTCTGGAGGACTTGATCACAGTAGCAACGAGGATCGATGTACGCCATAAGGAACGTAGACTCGAGGTCTCTTCCTCACGCCCTAAGCATCGGGCTATTCCAGTTGTTGAGGGTCCACTACCATCTTCCTCAGCATCTGAAACATCTCCCACTCCTATGGAGTTAGGTCATACGTCTTCCAGACTACGCAAGTCTGGTCCTCCTAAATGTTACGTATGTCGTCAGGCTGGGCACTATGCCAACAAGTGTTCTAGTCGTCAGGGAAACTCCCAGGCCTAGTAACCATTAGAGGGGGGTTACTAGAGACGTCTTCTGCACCCTCTAAGTGTTGTATCCCAGGTCAGCTCTCGTTATCTGAGAATACATGGCCTATTATGGCTTTTGTGGATTCCGGAGCTGACGAGACTTTTGTGTCCTCAGGATTTGTAAAGGGACACAATATTCCCTCTATCATGTTAGAGGCGCCTATTCCTGTCCGTGTTGTTAATGGAACTATGTTGTCTGACTCCATTACATTGAGGACAGTTCCCTTGCGCCTTTCCCTGTCTCAGGGTCACATAGAGGAGATTTCTTTTCTTGTTTTGCCTGAGGGTATAGACGACGTCCTTCTGGGTCTCCCATGGCTTCGGACTCATGCTCCTCACATTGACTGGGAGTCTGACAGCATTATTAGTTGGGGTTCGAAATGTCAGTCCCGATGTCTTCCCTTACCACCTAAGGTCATTGCGGTTGCATCTACTGATCTCTCTCCCATATTTACACCCTATGTGGATTTCGCTGACGTGTTCTCCAAACAGGGTGCTGAGGTTCTTCCACCCCATAGGCCGTATGACTGTGCCATAGACCTTATCCCAGGTTCGGTTCCACCTAAAGGCAGGGTTTACCCCCTGTCGATACCTGAGTCAGAGGCCATGTCGACATATATAAGAGAGAGTTTAGAGAAGGGGTTCATTCGTAAGTCTGTTTCTCCCGCGGGAGCTGGGTTTTTCTTTGTTCGGAAGAAAGAGGGTGATTTGCGTCCCTGCATAGATTACAGGGGTCTCAACGCAATCACAATAAAGAACAAATACCCATTACCTTTAATTTTGGAGCTCTTTGACAGACTGAGAGGAGCTCAAGTTTTTACGAAGTTGGATCTGCGGGGTGCGTATAACTTGGTACGAATTCGAAAGGGTGACGAATGGAAGACCGCTTTTAACACCCGAGACGGTCACTATGAATACCTCGTCATGCCTTTTGGGTTATGTAATGCACCCACAGTATTTCAGGACTTCGTAAACGATGTGTTCAGGGATTTACTGTTATCCTCAGTAGTGGTGTATCTGGACGACATCCTGATTTTTTCTCCTGATCTGGAGACTCATCGCCAGGATGTCGTTCGTGTCCTTTCCCGTTTAAGGGAGCACTCATTGTTTGCTAAACTCGAGAAATGTGTATTCGAGCAGTTCTCATTGCCTTTTTTGGGTTACATTATCTCACAAGAGGGCCTGGCTATGGATCCTGCGAAGCTCTCTGCTGTCCTGCAATGGTCCGAACCTCATTCCTTGAAGGCGGTGCAACACTTCTTAGGATTCATAAATTATTACAGGCAGTTCATACCCCATTTTTCTACTTTGGTGGCCCCTTTGGTGGCCTTGACTAAGAAAGGTGCTAATCCCAAAGCCTGGTCTACTGAGACATCTCAGGCTTTTGAGGCAGTAAAAAGACACTTTTCAACTGCTCCCGTTCTTCAAAGACCCGATGAGAGTAAAGCCCTTCCTCTTAGAGGTTGATGCCTCTTCAGTGGGTGCTGGTGCGGTCTTGTATCAAAAGAACGGTGCAGGTAGAAAAAGGCCGTGTTTCTTCTTTGCTAAAACCTTTTCACCGGCAGAGAGAAACTATACCATTGGGGATAGGGAACTGCTCGCCCTGAGATTAGCCTTGGAGGAGTGGCGTCACTTGCTGGAAGGAGCGAAACATCCTTTCCAGGTCTATACAGACCATAAGAGTCTGACGTACTTACAAACCGCTCAGCGTCTGAATCCTCGCCAAGCCCGCTGGTCCTTGTTTTTCTCCCGCTTTCACTTCTCCATCAACTATCTGTCTGGGAGTAAGAATAACAAGGCAGACGCCCTGTCTCGCTCTATGCTTTCTACCCAGGAAGAGATTGACGAACCTCGTCTTATTCTTCCCTCCAGGGTTTTTCATACGCTCTCCCCTGTGACGTTAGACTAAATCCCACCGGGCAAGACCTTTGTTCTGCCTGATCGACAGAATGATATACTGTCATGGGCCCACACCTCAAAGGTGGGTGGGCATTTTGGTATTAGGCGGACACGAGAGTTACTGGAGAGGTGGTATTGGTGGCCACACTTAGCCAGCCACGTCAAGAGATATGTCGGTTCCTGCTACTCGTGTGCTCGCAACCGTCCATTACGGCAGAGACCGGCTGGGCTCTTGCATCCTTTACCAGTGCCAGATAGACCATGGGAGGTGGTAGGCATGGACTTTGTGGGTGATCTTCCATGTTCACAGGGACATAGATTTGTGTGGGTCATTACGGACCATTTCTCCCGGATGGTTCATCTCGTACCGTTATCGAGAATCCCATCTTCCAGGGTACTAGCCAAACTATTCCTCAAGCATGTCTTTAGGTTTCACGGGATGCCAGATCGTATCATTTGTGATAGAGGCCCGCAATTTGCTTCCCGTTTCTGGCGAGATCTTTGTAGCCTTCTGCAAATTGAGTTGAATCTCTCTTCGGCATACCATCCGGAGAACAATGGTTTGGTTGAGCGTACCAATCAATCTATGATTATATACCTTCGACACTTTGTTGCTGAGAACCACGATAACTGGTCCTCCCTGTTACCCTGGGCAGAATTTGCCCTTAACAATTCGCTGGCTGAGGCCACTGGGCAGACACCGTTCGTACTCAATAATGGGCAACACCCTAGGGTACCGGTACCGTTTCCCGCTGCTGCACCTCCTCCTCTTGTCGCCGACTGGGCAACTAATGCCAGAGAGGTTTGGGATCGGACTCAAGAGTCGATCCAAGCAGCTAAGGACCGTATGAAGACGGTGTCCGATCGGTTTCATCGCCCGGCTCCTGTCTTTTCTCCAGGGGACTTTGTGTGGCTCTCTGCAAAACACATGAGACTTAGAGTGAGCTCTGTCAAATTTGCTCCTCGCTTCCTGGGTCCTTATGAGGTTCTTCGACAGGTAAATCCTGTAGTCTACCAATTGAAGTTACCCGTCCATCTTAGGATTCATGACAAATTCCATGTCTCACTGCTAAAGCCGGCTATTTTACCTCACGCTCGTGAAGTGCACTCTCCTGCCTCTGATTCCTCTCGCTCTAGCTATGAGGTACGAGCCATAGTTGGTTCTAAGATGGTTAGAGGGCGCAGGTTCTTCTTGATAGATTGGGAGGGTTACGGCCCGGAACATCGCTCTTGGGAGCCTGAGGAGGCTGTCCATGCTCCCGACTTAGTTGCCGATTACCTGCGTCGCCGGGAGGGGGGCCCTTGAGGGGGAGGTACTGTTACGGTTGCTGCGAGCACTGGAGACTATGTCCAGATTTCTTGCTACTGCACACGTGCGAGCGCCGGAGACTAAGTCCTATCTTGGAGCCATTGCACATGTGCGGGTGACATCATCGCTGACACGAGGTCACATGTCTCTGACACCTTCTATGCCGATTGGTCGCTGGTCATGTGCTTGTGACGCCTTGCTCGGTGATAGGCCAGCATGACGTAACTCCTGTCGTTCTGGCAGCGGATTGGCTCTGGTGTCCTCCATCTTGGATGAGGCACAGAGTCTATATAAGACCCTGACACGCCGCATGGCACTCAGTCCTCTTGGTTCATGCATAAGAGTAGAGGCTCTGTGCGCGTTCCTCTAGGCATTCCTCTGTCTATGCTAGGTGAGCGCTACCGGCAGGGTAGCGTTCTTATACCTTACAGCTTCGGCTGCTGTCCATATCCTTACCTCTTAGGGGAGCGGACATAGGCAGGTGCCTGAGGCACATGGTCTGGCTGGGCCTTGTGGTTCGACTCGTAGGTGGATGTTGCCGCTAGGGTAACGTTCCTTATACTGCGTCTGGCAGTTGTTCGTATCCTCGCACACTAGGGGAGCGAACAGAGGTAGGAGCTTTGTGCGGCTTATGCTGCTGTTCGTCTCTTTTGCACCACTAAAAGAGCGGACCTAGGTAGGTGCCATTTCGCACACATTGCCTTTGTCTCTGTGATTATTAACAGAGATCATTCCACACACCCTCCAAGTAAGGGAGGAATTTCTTTACTTACTTATTATATCCTTCTGTGAGTTAACAGAGGTATTGCACTCTGCCATAGTCTGCAGCAGAGTCTTTGCACGGTGGACCCTGACTGTCTGATACTCCTTTAGGTTATTATCAGACAGCCCCCCGTAACAGGCATTGGTGAACCTCACAATTTTGGACTGCCCTGGCAAAGGAAAATACTACAAAGACTCACTTCCTCAAAATGGGCACATTAGACTCAAGAGGCCTTCATGTACGTCTCTTCTCAGGGACATCGGAGTGCCACACAATGTTTTCACGTAAAATCTTTCATGTAATCTCCAAAAGTAACATACACCAGATCTATCTCACTATTGGGTATGTGCCCTTAACATTTCCGCCATGAAAATTCATTTTGGTGTCATTTTTGAAGGTTTTCTGGTGAGTCCGTAAAAATGGCGTAAAACGCGGACAAAATTGTTCACAGCTGTGACTTTTGAGTGATAAATGCTTCAAGGGGTTTTCCCCATGCTGTTGCCATGTCATTTGAACACTCTTCTGAGACTTTTGTGACATTTTTAGGGTTTCTACATGCTGCCGGGGGGTCATTTCATAAAAATACTCGGGTCTCCCATAGGATAACATTTGGCTCGGTGCTCGGGCCGAGTACATGAGTATCTTGGGATGCTCGGCCTGAGCCTCGAGCACCCGAGCTTTTTAGTACTCGCTCATCACTAGTGCTAACCGTTCTTTCTTCCTCTGACATCTCCCCCCAACCTCTTTCAACTAAAATTTGACCAAGATCTCCCTCATCCGCTGAGTCTTCCATGTCCATAGACAGTTCGTCCTCCATTTTTTCATGTTCTCCTGCACCTTCCTCAACATTTCGCCTGCTACCATGCGCCCTTGTTAATCCCTGTCCCCCATGGTCCCATGCCTGCCGCCTTGGTGATGATGAACGTCTGGACCTTGGTGATGTTGTTGTCTCTTGCGCATATGAATCCTCCTGTAGTTCCTCCCCTTCCTGTTGTCCCACCCCCTGACTCCGAATAGTGTTCAGCGTGTGCTCCAGCATGTAAATGACTGGAATTGTCATGCTGATAATGGCATTGTAATTCCCAAAAATTGTCATATGCTTCACGATATATGTGTAGATACAGCTCAGCACTAATGTAAATTGTGGTAACAATTAAAATATAACCTTTATTGGTTCATAGTTAAAAATATTAAACCACACACACATACGGTTGTAGAACAACCAAGTAAAAATGGAGCAAATGTAAAAAGCTCCTAATATCACCATGGAAGGACAAACCTCACACTAGGGGGGAGGATAGAGTAACCTCCCACCACGGTGATAGAGAAACAAACAACCCCAACCAGGTTGTAAAAATTACTGAATTATACACACAAGACAGTATAGTCCAAAAGACAAAATTCAAAAGATGTATGAAGAAAAATTATTTTAGTTGTCCAATATATAGAGGGGGGGGGGCAAACACAACAGCCTCACAATGCCCCTCAATTGGCAACCATCTGACCTGATGTGCTCCTAGACCTCCCAACGCGTTTCATAATATGCTTATTCCTCAGGGGACTATGGTCAAAAGAGAGCTGCAAATGATAAACACAAGGGTCAGATTGCTATTCAAGTACAGTGTATAGCAAAAAGGACGTATAAAGCAAAAAGCAACGTATTTACCTTCAGTTAGACAGACTTCCAGCATGTTATGTCTGGGCCTTGGCATACAGCACCAGACTTTCAAAACTCCCACCCTTAAATATCCTGTGAGTGCGCAGAGGAACGCCCTCCCAATCACAATGAGGCTAATGATAATTATCTACCACATGTATGAAGGTGTTCCTTTACTCAAGGGAAATACGCCCCTGTGGTGTGTGGGCGGAGGTATATTTCCCAAGTTCCTCCCATTCACAACTCCCACATGCAAGGAATATGGCTTTCCCCCAATCACGTAACCTGGGGGACCGCCCACCTCAGGCACACGCCTTAAGGGGCGTGGCCAAGGTCCCATCCCACGTACTGGTATAGACAACAGCCATTGATCACGTGCGCGGACCGCGTCATATCCGGTCACGCGGCCGCGCACGTGACATAGTAACTAAGGTGGCGATAAACGTCAGCCGGAAGTCACGTGCGCGGACCGCGTCATATCCGGTCACGCGGCCGCGCACGCCACATGATAACTGCGGAAGCGATGAACCTCAGCCGAAAATCACGTGCGCGGACCGCGTTATATCCGGTCACGCGGCCGCGCACGTGACACGGCAACCATGAAGCGTCTCATCCGGACATGGTGACTATGGTGGCAATAAACATCAGCCGAAAGTCACGTGCGCGGACCGCGTCATATCCGGTCACGCGGCCGCGCACGTGACATGATAACTAAGGAAGCGATGATCATCATCCGAAGATCACGTGCGCAGACCGCGTCATATCCGGTCACGCGGCTGCGCACGTGATACGGCAACCATGAAGCGTCACATCCGGTCACACGGCCCCTAGAGGCGATCTGGTGACCATGGCAACGCTGGATATGTCACCAAAAGCTGATCAACACAGTATCAGAAAAGTGACACTGTATTGAATTAGGCGACCATAAACACGTAAAACGGTCCCCATAAGCAATAAGGACCAATGGCTGATGCCGCATGCCAAATATTAACAAGCTAAAAAGCTAATAACTGATGTCAAATGCTAAATCATACACAGTATAGATAACCAGGGGGCCTAGATGGGACCGCAGGGGGGGGGGGGAGGGTGTAATTTATTCTGGTGTGGGAGGACATTAGCTGGCAAGCCTATATGATAACAGGGCTGAAATATTGCAGCCCCAAACAAAAAGAAGGAAAACTGTATACATCAACAGAGGTAGTCCTACCAACGAACCTAAATGGTAGACAAATGAATTGGATTAGGACAGGCATCCACGCAAGTACCTCGACTGGGGGCACGGGGGAAGAAACTAAGGAATGAAAAAGTAAAATGACAACGATCTCAAAAGGGGCCCTAACCGTTAAGTGATCCCTAACACAGCCCTAACGGACTCCTGCCTACCGACGGAGTGTAACAACACCTTAAAGTACCGGGTGCCCCCGTTCCACGGTGGCTGTCCCTAGGAGTCCCTCGCTGTCCCTACCAAACTATAAGAAGCATCCAAAAGTGAGGATCTCATTCAGGCCTAATGGGGTCTGTGTCCTAAGAGTGTAGATCCATCTGCATTCCCGTTGGAGAATCCTACGGTCCCAATCCCCACCCCGGGCTGGATGATTAATGAGATCAATACCCATAAATGTTAGGCCAATGATGTTCCCATTGTGCATCGTTTCGACGTGTTTGGCCAATGGGGTGTCTCTTTTATTGGCTATATCCCGAAGGTGTTCTCCAACACGCCTCCTGAACTCTCTGCTTGTTTTGCCCACATATTCTAGACCGCAGCTACATCTTGCCTTATATATTACGCCTCTCGAGCGACAGTTTATAAACGCTCTGATCTGAAAAATTTCTCCTGTTACGGAGCTCGAGAAGCTTTTACCAGTCTGAATATGCGGGCAAGCGACACAGCCACTGCATTTGTAACATCCTTTGATGTCCGAGTGTAACCAACTGATTTCTTTGGGACGTACAAAGTGGCTGTGTACGACTCTATCACCAATGTAGCGACCTCGCCGATAGGTACATTTTGGAAGAGTTCCCACTACATCACCAATATCCACATCCATTTTCAGGATGGCCCAGTGTCGCTCAAGAATCTTACGTACTTCCATGGAGCAGTTATTGAAAGTGGTGATAAAGCGGAACTTCTCATCCATTGTCCCTTCCTTCTTTAATGAGGGAACTAATAGACTTGTCCTATCTCTTGATAGTGCCGTCTGAAATGCTTGGGAAAGGACCTGATCGGGATAACCCCTTTCCCTGAAACGGCTACGTAAGTCCTCTGCTTGGTCAGAGAAATGCGAGGGGGTCGAGCAGTTCCTCCGTGCCCGAAGGTATTGGCCCTTCGGGATGCCTGCCCTAAGGGGTCTAGGGTGATTACTTTCCCAGCGCAGGAGCGAGTTTGATGAGGTGGGCTTGCGAAAAGTACTTGTGGCAAGGGTGCCATCCGCCTGTTTTGTAACCAGGATATCCAGAAAAGAGAGCTCCCTCTCATTGCTCTCTGCAGTAAAATGAAGACCGAGGGGGTTCTGATTGATATCCGAGACAAACTGTGCAAAAGTCTCCTTTGTCCCCCGCCATAGCACGAAAACATCGTCTATGTAACGGGTCCATAGGACGATATTACTCAAATCATAACTGGAACCCTCCCCAAAAATTAGGTTTTCTTCCCACCAACCCAGGAGCAGATTGGCGTAGGATGGTGCACATGGACAACCCATGGCGGTGCCCCTGAGTTGGTGGAAGAAAAACCCATCAAATAAAAAGAAATTCCTGGTGAGACAGAACTCAAGCAACCTGAGAAGCCAATCATTATGTTTAAAAAATTGACAACCGCGACCCCTCAAGAAATATTCCACTGCTCTCAATCCATCTTTATGGACAATAGATGAGTATAATGCCTCTACATCTATTGAACATAGGATGGTATACTCGTCCAATTCCACACCTTCGATTTTCCTGAGAAAATCCGTAGAGTCCAAAGTGAATGAGTTGAGGGCCCCCACAAAAGGCTTAAGAATCTGATCAAGATATGTGCCAACGTTCTGGCAAAGGCCTCCCACCCCAGACACAATTGGTCTGCCTTTGAGGGGGGAGAGGCCTTTGTGAACCTTAGGAAGGCAATAGAAAGTGGCCAAGGTGGGATGTGCAGGAAGCAAAAATTCATACTCATTTTTATCTATGAGTTTGTCCCTCAGTCCCTCAGATAAAATTACCTTGAGTTCAGATTTAAAATCCTTGAGGGGATTACTCAGAAGTTTCTTATAATTATTTGCATCCTGAAGGATAGAAAGACACATCTCTTTATAGTGTGCCACGTCCTGTACCACAATGTTGCCCCCCTTATCCGAACTTTTTATGATGATGGATCGGTCATGTTCAAGAGTCTGGAGGGCCAACATTTCAGATTTAGTCAAATTAAACCTCTTGTGTTTCTTTTCTCGAGCCAAAGATTCCAAGTCCCTTGAGACCTGCTCAACAAAGACGTCAATGGTCGACTGATCAAATAAGTTAGGAGGCATACGACTGCTCTTATTTTTCAACGTGGTGAAAGGACCTTCACCACCAAGATTCGGATCAGGGTCCGATAGATGATACAGCATTCGTATGTCCCCCAACAATTCCTCAGGAACCCCCAACTCCTTGCTCACACGTTTTTCTTCTTTTACAAAATGTTTGTGCCATTTAAGCTTCCTGGCAAAGAGATGTAAATCTTTAATGCCGTCAAAGAGTTGGAAATCTGAGGTGGGAACAAAAGAAAGACCCTTACTGAGCACACACATTTCTTCAGTGGTTAAGATGCGTGAAGAGAGATTCAAAACCTGTGGCTGTCTGTTTGATTGGGTGCTCGGGACTGGCTTCTCAAATAGTACCCTTGATCTAAAAAACGAACTCCTGAGTTCTCATTATGAAAACCTCTACCCCTTCCTCTCCCTCCTCGGCCGCGCTGTCTCCCTCTCGAGTTCTTATTACGCTTCTCGTTATCCGAGGCCTCGGTGTCTGTGGATGAGAAATCTGTCTCTGGACCTGCAGGGGTATTCCTAGATGTAGAAAAAAGGTAGGCCCTCCTATCCTTAAACTGCTGCAGGTCCCGTACAAAATATCTGTGTTTACGCTCTTTTAAATGGTACTGGAACCTTTCTAGCTGCCCCTGTAAAGAAGTCTCTTTAGAGGCAAAGTCTGGTTCGTTTGAGAACTTCTTAGTTACCTCAATTTGTTCCTTTAGTTGTACTGAAAGAGCAGACAGAGTTATCTTCTCCTCCTCTAAAAGAAGCTTCATGAACTGTATAGAACTATTGGTCGCTTCTCTTTCCCACTTATCGAGAAGGGTAGAATTCTTATATCTCAGACCAGGGAGAAGAGAAATTCGGAGGTGGCGGGGAACTATATCAGCTTTGATGTAACTTTCAAAGCTTTGAACCTCCCACCAGGAGGTGATCTGATTTTTGTAGACTCTAGTGAGTTCCTTAAATGCAGCCGTGTATGTGGGAGTATACTTGGGTTGTGAAAAGTTTTTTTCGAAAATATTTCCTTAGCTTCCTGAACCCAACTGCCAGTATCGAGGCCAGTTGTGAGGAAACCTGCCATTCCAATAATGTTTAGTAATTCCCAAAAATTGTCATATGCTTCACGATATATGTGTAGATACAGCCCAGCACTAATGTAAATTGTGGTAACAATTAAAATATAACCTTTATTGGTTCATAGTTAAAAATATTAAACCACACACACATACGGTTGTAGAACAACCAAGTAAAAATGGAGCAAATGTAAAAAGCTCCTAATATCACCATGGAAGGACAAACCTCACACTAGGGGGGAGGATAGAGTAACCTCCCACCACGGTGATAGAGAAACAAACAACCCCAACCAGGTTGTAAAAATTACTGAATTATACACACAAGACAGTATAGTCCAAAAGACAAAATTCAAAAGATGTATGAAGAAAAATTATTTTAGTTGTCCAATATATAGAGGGGGGGGCCAAACACAACAGCCTCACAATGCCCCTCAATTGGCAACCATCTGATCTGATGTGCTCCTAGATCTCCCAACGCGTTTCATAATATGCTTATTCCTCAGGGGACTATGGTCAAAAGAGAGCTGCAAATGATAAACACAAGGGTCAGATTGCTATTCAAGTACAGTGTATAGCAAAAAGGACGTATAAAGCAAAAAGCAACGTATTTACCTTCAGTTAGACAGACTTCCAGCATGTTATGTCTGGGCCTTGGCATACAGCACCAGACTTTCAAAACTCCCACCCTTAAATATCCTGTGAGTGTGCAGAGGAACGCCCTCCCAATCACAATGAGGCTAATGATAATTATCTACCACATGTATGAAGGTGTTCCTTTACTCAAGGGAAATACGCCCCTGTGGTGTGTGGGCGGAGGTATATTTCCCAAGTTCCTCCCATTCACAACTCCCACATGCAAGGAATATGGCTTTCCCCCAATTACGTAACCTGGGGGACCGCCCACCTCAGGCACACGCCTTAAGGGGCGTGGCCAAGGTCCCATCCCACGTACTGGTATAGACAACAGCCATTGATCACGTGCGCGGACCGCGTCATATCCGGTCACGCGGCCGCGCACGTGACATAGTAACTAAGGTGGCGATAAACGTCAGCCGGAAGTCACGTGCGCGGACCGCGTCATATCCGGTCACGCGGCCGCGCACGCCACATGATAACTGCGGAAGCGATGAACCTCAGCCGAAAATCACGTGCGCGGACCGCGTCATATCCGGTCACGCGGCCGCGCACGTGACATGGCAACCATGAAGCGTCTCATCCGGACATGGTGACTATGGTGGCAATAAACATCAGCCGAAAGTCACGTGCGCGGACCGCGTCATATCCGGTCACGCGGCCGCGCACAGCCACATGATAACTGCGGAAGCGATGAACCTCAGCCGAAAATCTCGTGCGCGGACCGCGTCATATCCGGTCACGCGGTTGCGCACGTGACACGGCTACCATGAAGCGTCTCATCCGGACATGGTGACTATGGTGGCAATAAACATCAGCCGAAAGTCACGTGCGCGGACCGCGTCATATCCGGTCACGCGGCCGCGCACGTGACATGATAACTAAGGAAGCGATGATCATCATCCGAAGATCACGTGCGCAGACCGCGTCATATCCGGTCACGCGGCTGCGCACGTGATACGGCAACCATGAAGCGTCACATCCGGTCACACGGCCCCTAGAGGCGATCCGGTGACCATGGCAACGCTGGATATGTCACCAAAAGCTGATCAACACAGTATCAGAAAAGTGACACTGTATTGAATTAGGCGACCATAAACACGTAAAACGGTCCCCATAAGCAATAAGGACCAATGGCTGATGCCGCATGCCAAATATTAACAAGCTAAAAAGCTAATAACTGATGTCAAATGCTAAATCATACACAGTATAGATAACCAGGGGGCCTAGATGGGACCGCAGGGGGGGGGGGGGGGGAGGGTGTAATTTATTCTGGTGTGGGAGGACATTAGCTGGCAAGCCTATATGATAACAGGGCTGAAATATTGCAGCCCCAAACAGGCGGATGGCACCCTTGCCACAAGTACTTTTCGCAAGCCCACCTCATCAAACTCGCTCCTGCGCTGGGAAAGTAATCACCCTAGACCCCTTAGGGCAGGCATCCCGAAGGGCCAATACCTTCGGGCACGGAGGAACTGCTCGACCCCCTCGCATTTCTCTGACCAAGCAGAGGACTTACGTAGCCGTTTCAGGGAAAGGGGTTATCCCGATCAGGTCCTTTCCCAAGCATTTCAGACGGCACTATCAAGAGATAGGACAAGTCTATTAGTTCCCTCATTAAAGAAGGAAGGGACAATGGATGGGAAGTTCCGCTTTATCACCACTTTCAATAACTGCTCCATGGAAGTACGTAAGATTCTTGAGCGACACTGGGCCATCCTGAAAATGGATGTGGATATTGGTGATGTAGTGGGAACTCTTCCAAAATGTACCTATCGGCGAGGTCGCTCCATTGGTGATATATGTGTCGCTTGCCCGCATATTCAGACTGGTAAAAGCTTCTCGAGCTCCGTAACAGGAGAAATTTTTCAGATCAGAGCGTTTATAAACTGTCGCTCGAGAGGCGTAATATATAAGGCAAGATGTAGCTGCGGTCTAGAATATGTGGGCAAAACAAGCAGAGAGTTCAGGAGGCGTGTTGGAGAACACCTTCGGGATATAGCCAATAAAAGAAACACCCCATTGGCTAAACACGTCGAAACGATGCACAATGGGAACATCATTGGCCTAACATTTATGGGTATTGATCTCATTAATCATCCAGCCCGGGGTGGGGATTGGGACCGTAGGATTCTCCAACGGGAATGCAGATGGATCTACACTCTTAGGACACATACCCCATTAGGCCTGAATGAGATCCTCACTTTTGGATGCTTCTTATAGTTTGGTAGGGACAGCGAGGGACTCCTAGGGACAGCCACCGTGGAACGGGGGCACCCGGTACTTTAAGGTGTTGTTACACTCCGTCGGTAGGCAGGAGTCCGTTAGGGCTGTGTTAGGGATCACTTAGCGGTTAGGGCCCCTTTTGAGATCGTTGTCATTTTACTTTTTCATTCCTTAGTTTCTTCCCCCGTGCCCCCAGTCGAGGTACTTGCGTGGATGCCTGTCCTAATCCAATTCATTTGTCCACCATTTAGGTTCGTTGGTAGGACTACCTCTGTTGATGTATACAGTCTTCCTTCTTTTTGTTTGGGGCTGCAATATTTCAGCCCTGTTATCATATAGGCTTGCCAGCTAATGTCCTCCCACACCAGAATAAATTACACCCTCCCCCCCCCCCCCCTGCGGTCCCATCTAGGCCCCCTGGTTATCTATACTGTGTATGATTTAGCATTTGACATCAGTTATTAGCTTTTTAGCTTGTTAATATTTGGCATGCGGCATCAGCTATTGGTCCTTATTGCTTGTGGGGACCGTTTTACGTGTTTATGGTCGCCTAATTCAATACCGTGTCACTTTTCTGATACTGTGTTGATCAGCTTTTGGTGACATATCCAGCGTTGCCATGGTCACCGGATCGCCTCTAGGGGCCGTGTGACCGGATGTGACGCTTCATGGTTGCCGTATCACGTGCGCAGCCGCGTGACCGGATATGACGCGGTCTGCGCACGTGATCTTCGGATGATGATCATCGCTTCCTTAGTTATCATGTCACGTGCGCGGCCGCGTGACCGGATATGACGCGGTCCGCGCACGTGACTTTCGGCTGATGTTTATTGCCACCATAGTCACCATGTCCGGATGAGACGCTTCATGGTTGCCGTGTCACGTGCGCGGCCGCGTGACCGGATATGACGCGGTCCGCGCACGTGATTTTCGGCTGAGGTTCATCGCTTCCGCAGTTATCATGTGGCGTGCGCGGCCGCGTGACCGGATATGACGCGGTCCGCGCACGTGACTTCCGGCTGACGTTTATCGCCACCTTAGTTACTATGTCACGTGCGCGGCCGCGTGACCGGATATGACGCGGTCCGCGCACGTGATCAATGGCTGTTGTCTATACCAGTACGTGGGATGGGACCTTGGCCACGCCCCTTAAGGCGTGTGCCTGAGGTGGGCGGTCCCCCAGGTTACGTGATTGGGGGAAAGCCATATTCCTTGCATGTGGGAGTTGTGAATGGGAGGAACTTGGGAAATATACCTCCGCCCACACACCACAGGGGCGTATTTCCCTTGAGTAAAGGAACACCTTCATACATGTGGTAGATAATTATCATTAGCCTCATTGTGATTGGGAGGGCGTTCCTCTGCACACTCACAGGATATTTAAGGGTGGGAGTTTTGAAAGTCTGGTGCTGTATGCCAAGGCCCAGACATAACATGCTGGAAGTCTGTCTAACTGAAGGTAAATACGTTGCTTTTTGCTTTATACGTCCTTTTTGCTATACACTGTACTTGAATAGCAATCTGACCCTTGTGTTTATCATTTGCAGCTCTCTTTTGACCATAGTCCCCTGAGGAATAAGCATATTATGAAACGCGTTGGGAGGTCTAGGAGCACATCAGGTCAGATGGTTGCCAATTGAGGGGCATTGTGAGGCTGTTGTGTTTGGCCCCCCCCCCTCTATATATTGGACAACTAAAATAATTTTTCTTCATACATCTTTTGAATTTTGTCTTTTGGACTATACTGTCTTGTGTGTATAATTCAGTAATTTTTACAACCTGGTTGGGGTTGTTTGTTTCTCTATCACCGTGGTGGGAGGTTACTCTATCCTCCCCCCTAGTGTGAGGTTTGTCCTTCCATGGTGATATTAGGAGCTTTTTACATTTGCTCCATTTTTACTTGGTTGTTCTACAACCGTATGTGTGTGTGATAATGGCATTGTCAGCGCTAAACATATTCGTCGCCATGTCGAAACTGTGCAGAAGGGTGCATAGGTCCTTGATCTGAGACCACTCCATCAGGGTGATCTGCCCCACCTTTGCATCTCTTTGGCCCAGGCTATACGTCATGACGTATTGCACCAGGGCTCGACAGTGGTGCCACAGTCGCTGTAACATGTGGAGAGTCGAACTCCAGCGTGTTGGCACATCGCATTTCAGGTGATGAACCGGCAGGCCGAAAGACTTCTAGAGCGATGCAAGTCGCTCAGCTGAGGCGGTTGAGCGGCGGAAGTGAGCAGACAGTTTTTGTGCCCTGTTCAGAAGGCCATCTAGGCCAGGATAGTGTGTTAAAAATTGCTGGACAACAAGGTTCAACACGTGAGCCACACAAGGCACGTGTGTCACCTTGCCCAGGTGAAGGGCCGCACCCAGGTTTGCAGCATTGTCGCACACAGCCTTACCAGGCTGCAGGTTCAGTGGAGACAACCATTTACCAAACTCAGTCTCCAGAGCTGCCCACAACTCAGCCGTTTTGTGACTCTTAGTTCCAAGACATTTCAAGCTAAAGACCGCCTGATGCCGTTGCGCTCTGCTGCCAGCATAGTAATTAGGGGTGTGTGATTCCTTCTGCACAGTTACAACGCTGGTGGCCTGACCAGGCAGGCTTGGGGTGGAGGTGGAGGACCCAGACGAGGTTGAGGAGGCAGAAGCAGTGGAGGAACTTGGACAGACAGAGGATTGACACACAAGTCGTGGGGACGGCAAGACTTGTGCAGCACACCCTTCACAATCTATCACCATAGTTACCCAGTGCCCAGTCAGTGACATGTAACGTCCCTGTCCATGCTTACTGGTCCAAGTATCTGTGGTGAAATGCACCCGTTCACACACAGAGTTTCTCAAGGAAGCGGTGATTTTGTGTGCGATATGCTGGTGTAGCGCAGGCACACCTTTCTTAGAGAAGTAGTGGCGACTGGGCATCTACTAGGGCACAGCGACAGACATAAGGTCTCTGAAATCCTGTGTGTCCACCAGGCGGAAAGGCAGCATTTCGGTAGCCAAAAACTTACAGAGGGATAAAGTCAACCTCTTAGCTTTGTCATGGGTTGCAGGAAATGGCCTTTTATTTGTCCACATCTGAGGGACAGAGATCTGGCTGCTGTGTGGAGACAGTAGTGAGTAGGGTGTCCCTGGAAAAAAGCAGGTTTGTGAGGAAAGTGCAGGCGTAGACATGATGTTGCCTTCATCCAACGTTGGTGCTATCGATGTCTGAGAGAGCTGTACACACGCACTTGTTTCCCCTTCCAAACCAACTGACGACCTACCAAGCAAACTACCTGTTGTGGTTACAGTGGTGGAAGTTGTGCGTGGAAAACCAGGTGTGACAGCTGTCCCCACAGTCCTAGAAGACGAAGAGCGCGCAGATGCACTGAAAGGGGCAGGCGGTGGATGGTCCGCTCTGCTAGGCCGCATTGCAGCACGGTGAGCTTCCCACTGGGACAAATGATATTTATTCATGTGACGATTCATGGAAGAAGCTGTCAAACTGCGGAGGTTTTGCCCTCTACTAACAGAATCACTGCAAATTTTACATATCACATGATTTGGGCGATCTTATGCTATGTCAAAAATTGACCAGGCTAGGCAAAGCTCAGAGGGCATGTGACATACTGAGCCACCCCGACTAGTGCTCAGAGGCAGAGTGGTGGCTGAGGATGCAGTTGTAAACTTGCTACCAGTACTCCGACTCTGTCCAGGAAGGTGCAAGGTAACTTCATCATCAGTAGCATCCTCCTCCACCGTCTCTGTTGACCTCCTCGAGTGCCTGACTGTGGGTTGACAGTAGGTGGGATCTAAAAGTTCCTCATCAAGCGTTGTGTTTGCACTCCACTCCCCCTCAGACCGAGCCTCTTCCTGCCCTGAACGAATATTTAGGTTGTCATCCCAATTGGGTATCTGCGTCTCATCGTCATCAGTATGTTCCTCATTGTCTATTACAACAGGTGTTTCAGTTTGTGAATAAGGGTCAACATTATGCTCAGAAACTTGGTCCTCACGGCCTGAATCAGAGTCACAAAGGTTCTGGACATCACTGCAGACCATTTTCTGATCTGTACTCACTGTAGCTTGGGAGCAGACCTCTGATTCCCAGGCTATAGTGTGACTGAACAGCTCTGCAGACTCAGCCATCTCTGTTCCACCATACTGTGCAGGGCGGATGGAGACTTGAGAGCTGGGAGAAAGCAAGTGTGATTGTAATGACAACTCAGAGGACTGGTGTTTTTTGGATGCGGTAGTTGAGGTGGAGGAGAGGGCACTTGTTGGACCACTTGAGATCCATTCAAGCATTTTCTTTTTTTGGGCAACATCTACCTTTGTTCCATTTGTTCGTGTTCGTAAAAAAAGGAGCACATCCGATTGTCCGCGGAAAGTAGTAGACATCTTACTTTTGCTGGAAGATGGCCTATCTTCAGCAGATGTTAATGGAGCTTTGCCACCTTCCCCACGGACACAACCTTTTTTTCCTTTTCCAACATGCCTGTTCCACTTTCCACCAGCATCTGTCATTTTGAAACTCATTTTGCTAGCGACAAGAATGTCCACTTAAAATGTGGTAGTAAAAATTGAGAGGTGGTGTAGATTGCAGCGGTGGTCTACCTTTATTGACAGCAGAATGAACAACAATAACTATCCCGGACAATCAAACTATGGCCCTTAAAATGGCAGGACAGTTTGCTAGTATAATAGCTTAGTAAAAATGAGTTTGAATGTGCAATGCAGAGGTGCTGCAAATATCTTTGCACTAGTGGGACACTAATGAAGTCCAACAGCCACTTTTAGGATGCCAATAAGTTTCCTCAGTGTTTGGTATTATAGTGGCTTTGTAACAATGCGCTTCAGTGTGCAATGCAGAGGTGCTGTAAATATCTTTGCACTAGTGGGACACTAATGAAGTCCAACAGCCACTTTTACGATTCCACTAAAGGCCCCGTCACACTAAGCAACATCGCTAGCAACATCGCTGGTAACGAACAACTTTTGTGACGTTGCTAGCGATGTTGCTGTGTGTGACATCCAGCAACAACCTGGCCCCTGCTGTGAGGTCGTTGGTTGTTGCTGAATGTCTTGGGCCATTTTTTAGTTGTTGCTGTCCTGCTGTGAAGCACAGATCGCTGTGTGTGACAGCGAGACAGCAACAACTAATGTGCAGTGAGCAGGGAGCCGGCTTCTGCTGAGGCTGGTAACTAATGTAAACATCGGGTAACCAAGAAGCCCTGTCCTTGGTTACCCGATATTTACCTTTGATACCAGCCTCCTCGCTCTCACTGCCTGTGCTGCCGGCTCCTGCTCTGTGCACATTTAGCTGCAGCACACATCAGGCAATTAACCCGATGTGTGCTGTAACTAGGAGAGCAAGGAGCCAGCGCTAAGCATTGTGCGCTGCTCCCTGCTCTGTGCACATTTAGCTGCAGCACACATCGGGTTAATTAACCTGATGTGTGCTGTAACTAGGAGACTGGGGGCTGGTCACTGGTTGCTGGTGAGCTCACCAGCAACTCGTGTAGCCACGCTCCAGCGATCCCTGCCAGGTCAGGTTGCTGGTGGGATCGCTGGAGCGTCGCAGTGTGACATCTCACCAGCAACCTCCTAGCAACTTACCAGCGATCCCTATCGTTGTTGGGATCGCTGGTAAGTTGCTTAGTGTGACTGGACCTTAAGTTTCCTCAATGATTGGTATTCTAATAGCTTTGAAACAATGAGCTTGAGTGTGCAATACAGAGGTGCTGCAAATAGATTTGCACTAGTGGGACACTAATGGAAGTCCAACAGTCACTTTTAGGATTCCACTACGTTTCCTCAGTGATTGGTATTCTAATGGCTTTGTAACAATGAGCTTGAGTGTGCAATGCAGAGGTACTGCAAATAGATTTGTGCTATTGGGACACTAATGGAAGTCCAACACCCACTTTTAGGATGCCACTAAGTTTCCTCAGTGTTTGCTAGTATAATGGCTTAGTAACAATGAGCTTAAGTGTGCAAAGGGCAGGAGGGTACAGTGGCCGGGTTGTGGGTCAGTGTAGAGGAAAGGAAGCCTCACTTTCTATTCTATCCCTCCTAATGGTGAAATGCAGCAAGGAACTCCCTGACCTTAGCTAACAGCTACACAGACGCTCTTATCTGTAGCTGTAAAAACTCTTTCCACGGACCTGACTGTCATCTATGGCTCTGAGCCTGCTGTAATTAACCCTTAGAAGGGCTGAAAGAAACTTCTATCCCTATTCTGTATAGCGCTGTGTGTAGAGCGTACACAGCAGTATCAGAGACAGGAGCTGCTCTGCGGTGACTGACACCCAGACGCAGAAGGCAGATAATGGCGTCCAGACGGGCAGATGCCCGTATTTATAATGCAGGGACATGTGACATGGACATCCTATCACACATGCCGTTGCTGCTCTGGCTAAAAGTCCACTTAGCTGTGTGTGTGTGTCTGGGATTGTCTGACATGCTGGCCCGCCCCACTACACGCGCGCTTAGGGAGGGAAGGAAGAACAGAAAAAAAAAATGGCGATCACCATTATCCCAGCAGCAGTCATCTGAACGCGCTGTTCAAGCACACTATATGCTGAAATTTCATAATAGTGTGAGTCACAGAGTGACTTACACTATTACAGCGGAAAGCCAGCTAGTCATTAGCTTGGCTTTTTGCTGCTAGAACCGTTCTCGAACGTAACTAGAACTATCGAGCTTTAGCAAAAAGCTCGAGTTCTAGTTCGATCTAGAACAGCCCCCAAAATCACTCGAACCGCGGACTGGAGAACCTCGAACCACGAACCGCACTCAACTTTAATTAGAAGCAACGCCCTCCACCCTATAAGTCGTCCCCATAGGTTGGACTTGTGTACTGTCTGTGGAGCACTGTGCCCACGTAAGCCCACCCCATTATTTCCTGTCCTGAATAGAGTTGAGCGCGGTTCGCGGTTCGAGGTTCTCCACTTCGCGGCTCAAGTGATTTTGGGGGCTGTTCTAGATAGAACTAGAACTCGAGCTTTTTGCTAAAGCTCGATAGTTCTAGATATGTTCGAGAACGGTTCTAGCAGCAAAAAGACAAGCTAATTACTAGCTGGCTTTCCGCTGTAATAGTGTAAGTCACTCTGTGACTCACACTATTATGAAATTTCAGTGTATAGTGTGCGGGAACAGCGCATTCAGATCATTGCTGTATGGATAATGGCGAGCGCCATTTTTTTTTTTTTCCTTGTCTTCCTTCCCTAAGCGCGCGCGTGTAGTGGTGCGGGCCAGCATGTCAGCCAATCCCAGACACACACACAGCTAAGTGGACTTTTAGCCAGAGAAGCAACGGCATGTGTCATAGGATGTCCATGTCACATGTCCCTGCATTATAAAAACGAGTATCTGCCCGTCCGGACGCCATTATCTCTTCTGCGTCTTGGTGTCAGTCACCGCTGGTGTAGCTCCTGTCTCCGATAGTGCTGTGTACGCTCTATACACAGCGCTATACAGAATAGGGATAGAAGTTTCTATTAGTCCTTTTAAGGGCTAATACCGGCAGGGTCAGAGCCGTATGTGACAGTCAGGGCCGTGAAAACAGAGTGTAACAGGTACACAAGATGACAGCGTCTGTGTTACGAGGGGGACCCGGGGAAGCGTGCCAAGATGGGGAATGGACAGCTTCCGCCGGTCAAGGTCCACTGTGCGGTGTAAGGGACCGCTGCTATGGTGGGTGAAGAGTGAGCGGGTTGCTGCTAGCGATCGTCTGGAATGTCACAGACGATCTATGTACACCAGTCTGCCCTAACCCGTGTGGGTTGTATGGCAGGGATCACACGGCTCGGTGTACCTGTTGCACGGGGAAGCACAGAGGTGCCCACGCACGTGTGCCAGTGGAAGTCACGAGAATATGGCACGAGGGTAGCACAGAGGTTCCCACGCACGTGTGCTTTCAATAACCAGGTGAGTCCAGTGGAGACTCGAGGAGCTCACCTGGGACAGGAACACGGCCTGTAGAAGGAGCTACTGCCGGAGCAGCAAGGCAGGGACACGGCCTGCAAACCAGGTGCTGCCTAAGCAGCAAGGGCCAAGCCCACAGAAGAAGATAATGCCTGAGCAGTGGCGTGGCAGCACGCTGCCAGACATCCAAACATAGAAGGAAGGTCGCGCGCCGCCATGATGGCAGGAGGAGCTTTTAAGGAGGTGTAGCTCCAGCCAAGGGCGGGCGCGAGGCGGAGATGACGGACTTGACCCAATCAGGATCCACGACATCCCAGCCTGGCCAGTCAGGATTCACCACGTCACCAGCCTTGTCATCAAGCCGTGTGACGTCAGTGGGCGAATCAGGATCCACCAAGCATAGCACATGCTCACCCTCCTGCCTCTGGGAAATAGAGGCGGGATCCTCGGTCTCACAATGTGTAGAGATAACGGGAGTCTCACTGCTTCCCTGAGCAGCAAATCTCTGCACATTGCGCAACCTCACAGACCTTCGAGGCTGCTGAGCAGGAGGAGCTGTGGCAGGCAAGGAATGGGAGACCGCCTCATTTCTTGCAACAGGAGTACCACTAGGTGTCACCCTTGTGCTGCCTCTCTGAGGAGGTTTCTCCTGCACTCTGCGCAGTCTGGCAGACCTTCGGCGCTGCGGAGCAGGAGCGCTCGTGGCAGGCAAGGAGACTGTCTCATTCCTTGCCACAGGAGAGCCACGAGGTGTAACATTACCCCCCCATCTAGGCCCTGCCCGTGCTCAAAGGCCGCTATCAAACCCGGGGCGTGGATATGATCCTCCAATTCCCAGGATCTATGCTCCGGACCACGGCCGACCCACTCCACGAGGTAGTACCTCCTGCCCCGTATAACTTTTGTCTCCACAAGCTTCGCCACCTCAGAGTCGTCGGGCGGGGAGTCAGTTTGAGGCATCAGGGACCCCGAGAACTTATTAAGTCGTACGGGTTTCAGGAGGGACACGTGAAAGGTGTTGGCTATAGCCCAGCGTGGAGGGAGCTGGAGTCGGTATGCCACCGGGTTCACCTGCTCTAGCACTTTAAACGGACCCAGGTACCTAGGGGCGAACTTGGCTGCCTGTACCCGTAGGTTAACATTCTTAGAGGACAGCCACACTAGGTCACCAGGGGCGAAGGATGGTGCAGGGCGGCGGCGCTCATCAGCCGTTGTCACCATCCGGTCTTTAGCCCTCTTAAGGGCCTCTTGGGTGTTATCCCAGATCTCCCGGGCCTCGGTCGCCCAATCCTCCACTCTAGGATCGGGTGACGTAATGGGCATCGGAACCGGGATTCTGGGATGTTGTCCGTTATTGAGCAGGAACGGAGTCTGACCAGAGGATTCATGGACCGAATTATTAATGGCAAATTCGGCCCAAGGAAGGAGGTTAGCCCAGTTGTCGTGGTGCGCGGAGATAAAATGGCGGAGGTAAGTTACCAAGGTCTGATTGGTCCTCTCTACCAGTCCATTGGTTTCGGGATGGTATGCGGAGGAGATGTTCAGCTCTATCTGCAGGAGCTTACAGAGCTCTCTCCAGAAGCGAGACGCGAACTGGGGACCCCGGTCGCTCACCACCTTGTCAGGCATGCCATGCAGCCTAAATACATGCCTAATGAATAAGGTGGCGAGAGCACGGGACGTCGGGAGTCGTGGGAGAGGCACCAAGTGGACCATTTTAGAGAAGTGATCCGTGATGACCCATACGACCTTGTGACCTGCTGACTTGGGCAGATCTCCCAGGAAGTCCATTCCCACCACTTCCCAGGGACGATCCGGCACTGGCAGTGGGTGAAGAAGACCTGCCGGTCTCTGCCGGGACGGCTTATTCCGTGCACACGACATACAGGCTCCCACATACTCCTGTATGTCCTGGGGTAGTCTCGGCCACCAATAGTGCCTAGTCACAAGGTCTCTGGTCCTTTTGACCCCAAAGTGACCCCCGACCTTGGAGGCATGGGCCCACGATAGCACCTCATTCCGTAGTTCAGGGGGAACGAGGGTCTTGCCAGGTGGCACCTGGTCCAAAGAAGTGGGAGTGACCATCCTCAAGCTGTCCGGGGGTAGTATAAGACGAGGCTCCTCCTCGTCCTCCTCCAACACAACCATACAACGTGACAAGGCATCGGCCCGTACATTCTTCTCACCGGCCAGGTGGCGGATAATAAAGCGGAACCGGGAGAAGAACAAGGACCAACGGGCCTGCCTTGGGTTCAGGCGTTGTGCTGTCTGGAGGTATGTGAGATTTTTATGGTCGGAAAATACTTCAAATGGATGCTTCGCACCCTCCAGGAGATGCCGCCATTCCTGGAATGCTAGTTTCATCGCCAATAACTCCCTATCCCCTATGGAGTAGTTCCTCTCGGCCGGAGAAAATGTCTTGGAGAAAAAGAAACAAGGATGCTTCCTTCCTCGTTCGTCTTTCTGGTACAGGACTGCACCAGCACCGACCGAAGAGGCGTCTACCTCTAGTAGAAAGGGTTTGGAGATGTCTGGACGATGAAGGATGGGAGCTCTGGAGAAGTAAGTTTTGAGAGTGTGAAATGCCTCTACCGTTTCCCGTGTCCATGCTTTGGGATTAGCGCCCTTGCGGGTAAGGGCAATGATGGGTGCTGCCACCGTCGAGAAGTTGGGAATGAACTGGCGATAATAATTGATAAACCCCAAGAATCGCTGGATCGCTTTCAGCGAGCGGGGCTCAGGCCATTTCATCACTGTCTCCAACTTCCCCGGATCCATTGCTAACCCCTGACTGGACACGATATACCCCAGGAACGGCAAGGATTCACGTTCAAAAACGCACTTTTCTAGCTTAGCATATAACGAATGAGTGTGGAGCCTCTTAAGTACTCGGATGACATCCCTCCGATGGGTGGCAAGATCGGGGGAGAAGATAAGGATATCATCCAGGTATGCAACCACGGAAAGATACAAATCCCGGAAAACATCATTCACAAAGTCTTGAAATACGGCAGGGGCATTGCAGAGTCCGAAGGGCATTACGAGATACTCGTAGTGACCGTCCCTGGTGTTGAAGGCGGTCTTCCACTCATCGCCCTCTCGGACTCGCACTAGATTATACGCCCCGCGTAGATCCAGCTTCGTGAAGATCTTTGCACCGCGGAATCGATCAAATAACTCCGTAATGAGGGGCAAAGGGTATTTGTTTTTGATCGTGATTGCATTTAATCCCCTGTAATCGATACAGGGGCGTAGATCCCCTTCCTTCTTTTGCACGAAGAAGAACCCCGCACCGGCCGGTGAAATAGACTTGCGAATGAACCCTTTTGCCAGGCTGTCCTGAATATATTTGGACATAGCCTCCGTCTCTGGAGCAGAGAGGGGATACACTCTGCCCCTAGGGGGCTCGGAGCCTGGCTTCAGGTCTATTCGGCAATCGTATGGCCGGTGGGGAGGAAGGGTATCTGCGGCCCTCTTGGAGAAGACGTCCCTGTAGGCCTCATAAGGTGTCGGTAAACCTGGCTCCCCTGTATTCCCTGAGGACCCAACCGACCTAATGGTAGCGGGTGGTTCGGTAGTCACGAGGTGCTCCCTACAGGATCCTGCCCATGATGAGATCTCCCCTGTTGCCCAGTTGAGTATAGGAGCATGCTGTCTCAACCAGGGGAGGCCCAGTAGGATCTCATCCGTCCCCCCTGGAAGCACCAGGAAGGACACCTGCTCATGGTGTCCTGGTGGTACTTCCATCCTGAGAGGGATGGTGATCTGGGTGATGGGATCGACTAGTAGGGACCCGTTGACTACCCGAACCCTGAGTGGCTTGGGTAAGAGAACCAGGGGAACTGAGTATCGGGTTGCCAGGGAGGTCGAAATGAAATTGCCATCAGCGCCTGAGTCCAGGCAGGCCAGAGCAGAGAAGAGAGTAGTGCCAAACTGCAACTGGGCGCTGATAGTCAACCTAGAGGGAGAAGCAGCGTCTAGTAACCCCCCTCTGATGGAAACTAGACGCTGTCTTTTCCCGACGGTTTGGGACATCGGGTAGCTATGTGTCCCCTCTGCCCACAGGAAAAGCAGATGACACCAGACCGAGAACCTGGGGTAGAGGAGACCGCTTTGGACACCTCCATTGACTCCACGGAGTCGCCTACAGAGCTGGCTGGGAGACCTGTCTGGTGGAATACGGGAGCCAGACGCTTTTTAGGCCGTGAGGACGTGGGTGCTGAAGAGACCTCGAGCCTCCGCTCCGCCTGGCGGATGTCTATGCGAGAGGCAACCACAATCAAGGACTCTAAAGTAGCAGGCACCTCACGCGTGGCCAGTGCGTCTTTGACGAACCCTGCCAGGCCCTCCCAGAACACAGGGACAAGGACCTTATCGGGCCAGTCCAGCTCTGCGGCAAGTGTCCTAAAGTGTACGGCAAAGTCCCCGACTGAAGCGGACCCTTGCCGAAGTCGTAGGAGGCGCAGCGCGGAGTCGTGGGTGACTTGAGGCCCGAGGAACACCATTCTCATGGCCCCAAGATAAGATGCTAAGTTATTCACCACCCGATCTCCGCGCTCCCACAACGGCGTGGACCACTTCAGCGCTCTCCCTGTGAGCAGGGACTGGACGAAGGCTACCTTCGCCTTCTCGGTAGCGTAAAGAGTCGCGGACAGCTCTAAGTAGGTGGTAACTTGGTTTATAAACCCACGGCACTCGGAGCTGTCCCCGCTAAAGCGCTCTGGAAGCGCAAGGCGAGGAGACCTTCCGCCCAATAGCACAGCATGGGTAGCCGCCTGGGTGGCGACTGTCGTCAGAGCAGTCTTGTCGGAGGAAGACTGCTCCACTGCTGCCAAACGTGATTCCAACTGCTGCACATAACGCAGCAACTGCTGCTGCTCTTCAGCCATAGCCAGACCTTTGGCGCGACCGTAATGTTACGAGGGGGACCCGGGGAAGCGTGCCAAGATGGGGAATGGACCGCTTCCGCCGGTCAAGGTCCACTGTGCGGTGTAAGGGACCGCTGCTATGGTGGGTGAAGAGTGAGCGGGTTGCTGCTAGCGATCGTCTGGAATGTCACAGACGATCTATGTACACCGGTCTGCCCTAACCCGTGTGGGTTGTATGGCAGGGATCACACGGCTCGGTGTACCTGTTGCACGGGGAAGCACAGAGGTGCCCACGCACGTGTGCCAGTGGAAGTCACGAGAATATGGCACGAGGGTAGCACAGAGGTGCCCACGCACGTGTGCTTTCAATAACCAGGTGAGTCCAGTGGAGACTCGAGGAGCTCACCTGGGACAGGAACACGGCCTGTAGAAGGAGCTACTGCCAGAGCAGCAAGGCAGGGACACGGCCTGCAAACCAGGTGCTGCCTAAGCAGCAAGGGCCAAGCCCACAGAAGAAGATAATGCCTGAGCAGTGGCGTGGCAGCACGCTGCCAGACATCCAAACATAGAAGGACGGTCGCGCGCCGCCATGATGGCAGGAGGAGCTTTTAAGGAGGTGTAGCTCCAGCCAAGGGCGGGCGCGAGGTGGAGATGACGGACTTGACCCAATCAGGATCCACGACATCCCAGCCTGGCCAGTCAGGATTCACCACGTCACCAGCCTTGTCATCAAGCCGTGTGACGTCAGTGGGTGAATCAGGATCCACCAAGCATAGCACATGCTCACCCTCCTGCCTCTGGGAAATAGAGGCGGGATCCTCGGTCTCACAATGTGTAGAGATAACGGGAGTCTCACTGCTTCCCTGAGCAGCAAATCTCTGCACATTGCGCAACCTCACAGACCTTCGAGGCTGCTGAGCAGGAGGAGCTGTGGCAGGCAAGGAATGGGAGACCGCCTCATTTCTTGCAACAGGAGTACCACTAGGTGTCACCCTTGTGCTGCCTCTCTGAGGAGGTTTCTCCTGCACTCTGCGCAGTCTGGCAGACCTTCGGCGCTGCGGAGCAGGAACGCTCGTGGCAGGCAAGGAGACTGTCTCATTCCTTGCCACAGGAGAGCCACGAGGTGTAACAGTCTGTGTAGCTAAGGTCAGGGATTTCCTCGCTGCATTTCCCCATTAGGAGGGATAGAAAGGCAGGCTTCCTTTCCTCTACCCTGCCACTGTACCCTCCTGCCCTTTGCACACTCAAGCTCATTGTTACTAAGCCATTATACTAGCAAACACTGAGTGAACTTAGTGGCATCCTAAACATGGCTGTTGCACTTCTGTATTGTCCCACTAGTGCAAAGATATTTGCAGCACGTCTGCCTGCATTGCACAATCAAACTCATTGTTACTAAGCCATTATACTTGCAAACACTGAGTGAACTTAATGGCATCCTAAACGTGGCTGTTGGACTTCTGTATTGTCCCACTAGTGCAAAGATATTTGCAGCACGTCTGCCTGCATTGCACACTCAAACTCATTGTTACTAAGCCATTATAATAGCAAACACTGAGTGAACTTAGTGGCATCCTAAACGTGGCTGTTGGACCTCTGTATTGTCCCACTAGTGCAAAGATATTTGCAGCACGTCTGCCTGCATTGCACAATCAAACTCATTTTTACTAAGCCATTATACTAGCAAACATTGAGTGAACTTAGTGGCATCCTAAACGTGGCTATCGGACTTTTGTATTGTCCCACTAGTGCAAAGATATTTCCAGCACGTCTGCCTGCATTGCACACTCAAACTCATTGTTCCTAAGCCATTATACTAGCAAACACTGAGTGAACTTAGTGGCATCCTAAAAGTGGCTGTTGGACTTCTGTATTGTCCCACTAGTGCAAAGATATTTGCAGCACGTCTGCCTGCATTGCACACTCAAACTCATTGTTACTAAGCCATTATACTAGCAAACACTGAGTGAACTTAGTGGCATTGTAAACGTGGCTGTTGGACTTATGTATTGTCCCACTAGAGCAAAGATTTTTGCAGAACGTCTGCCTGCATTGCACACTCAAACTCATTGTTGCTAAGCCATTATACTAGCAAACACTGAGTGAACTTAGTGGCATCCTAAAAGTGGCTGTTGGACTTCTGTATTGTCCCACTAGTGCAAAGATATTTGCAGCACGTCTGCCTGCATTGCAAACTCAAACTCATTGTTACTAAGCCATTATACTAGCAAACATTGAGTGAACTTAGTGGCATCCTAAACGTGGCTATTGGACTTTTGTATTGTCCCACTAGTGCAAAGATATTTGCAGCACGTCTGCCTGCATTGCACACTCAAACTCATTGTTGCTAAGCCATTATACTAGAAAATACTGAGTGAACTTATTGGCATCGTAAACATGGCTGTTGGACTTCTGTATTGTCCCACTAGTGCAAAGATATTTGCAGCACGTCTGCCTGCATTGCACACTCAATCTCATTGTTACAAAGCCATTATACTAGCAAACACTGAGTGAACTTAGTGGCATCCTAAAAGTGGCTGTTGGACTTCTGTATTGTCCCACTAGTGCAAAGATATTTGCACCACATCTGCCTGCATTGCACAGTCAAACTCATTGTACTAAGCCATTATACTAGCAAACACTGAGTGAACTTAGTGGCATCCTAAAAGTGGCTGTTGGACTTTTGTATTGTCCCACTAGTGCAAAGATATTTGCAGCACGTCTGCCTGCATTGCACACTCAAACTCATTGTTAATAAGCCATTATACTAGCAAACACTGAGTGAACTTAGTGGCATCCTAAACGTGGCTGTTGGACTTCTGTTTTGTCCCACTAGTGTAAAGATATTTGCAGGACGTCTGCCTGCATTGCACACTCAAACTCCTTGTTACTAAGCCATTATACTAGCAAACACTGAGTGAACTTAGTGGCATCCTAAACGTGGCTGTTGGACTTCTGTATTGTCCCACTAGTGCAAATATATTTGCAGCACATCTGCCTGCATTGCACAATCAAACTCATTGTTACTAAGCCATTATACTAGCAAACACTGAGTGAACTTAGTGGCATCCTAAAAGTGGCTGTTGGACTTCTGTATTGTCCCACTAGTGCAAAGATATTTGCAGCACGTCTGCCTGCATTGCACACTCAAACTCATTGTTACTAAGCCATTATACTAGCAAACACTGAGTGAACTTAGTGGCATCCTAAAAGTGGCTGTTGGACTTCTGTATTGTCCCACTAGTGCAAAGATATTTGCAGCACGTCTGCATTGAACATCCAAGCTCATTGTTACAAAGCTATTATACTAGCAATTTATGCTGCCAGTTTAAGGGCCGTAGTTGCATTGCCAAGGATAATTATTGTTGTTTATTCTGCTGTTAATAAAGCTAGACCACCGCTGCAATCTACACCACCTCTCAATTTTTACTACCACATTTTAAGTGCACAATCTTGTCGCAATCAAAATGAGTGGCAAAATGACAGATGCTGGTGGAAAGGGGAAGAGGCGTGTTGGAAAAGGAAAAAAAGGGTTTGCCCGTGGGGAAGGTGGCAAAGCGCCATTAACATCTGCTGAGGATGGACCATCTTCCAGCAAAAGTAAGATGTCTACTACTTACCGTGGACAATCCGATGTGCTCCCTTTTTTACGGACACGAACAACAGGAACAAAGGTAGATGATGGCCAAAAAAGGAAAATGCTTGAATGGATCTCAAGTGGTCCAACAAGTGCCCTCTCCTCCACCTCAACTACCGCATCCAAAAAACACCAGTCCTCTGAGTTGTCATCCCAATCAAACTTGCTTTCTCCCAGCTCTGAAGTCTCCATCCGCCCTGCACAGTATGGTGGAACTGAGATGGGTGAGTCTGCAGAGCTGTTAAGTCACACTATAGCCTGGGAATCAGATGTCTGCTCCCAAGCTACAGTGAGAACAGACCAGGAAATGGTCTGCAGTGATGCCCAGAACCTTTGTGACTCTGATTCAGGCCATGAGGACCAAGTTTCTGAGCATAATGTTGACCCTTTTTCACAAACTGTAACACCTGTTGTTATAGACAATGAGGAACAACTGATGACGATGAGACGCAGATACCAGATTGGGATGACAACTTAAATATTCGGTCAGGGCAAGAAGAGGCTCGGTCTGAGGGTGAGGGGAGTGCAAACACAACAATTGATGAGGAAGTTCTAGATCCCACCTACTGTCAACCCACAGTCAGGCACTCGAGGAGGTCAACAGAGGCGGTGGAGGAGGATGCAACCGACAACGAAGTTACCTTGTGCCTTCCTGGACAGAGTTGGAGCACTGGTAGCATGTCTACAACTGCATCCTCAGCCACCACTCTGCCTCTGACCACTAGTCGGGGGGACTCAGCAGGTCGCATACCCTCTAAGCCTTGCCTAGCCTGGTCCATTTTTGACATAGCAAAAGATCGCCCAAATTATGTGATCTGTAAAATTTGTCATGATTCTGTTAGTAGAGGGCAAAACCTCAGCAGTTTGACAACTTCTTCCATGAATCGTCACATGAATAAATATCATATGTCCCAGTGGGAAGCTCACCGTGCTGCAATGCGGCCTAGCGGAGCGAACCATCCACCGCCTGCCCCTTCCAGTGCATCCGCGCGCTCTTCATCTTCTAGGACTGTGGGGACAGCTGTCACACCTGGTTTTCCATGCACAACTTCCAATACTGTAACCGCAACAGGCAGTTTGCTTGGTAGATCGTCAATTGGTTTGGAAGGGGAAACAATTGCGTGTGTACAGCTCTCTCAGACATCGATAGCACCAACGTTGGTTGAAGGCAACATCATGTCTCTGCCTGCACTTTCCTCACAAACCTGCATTTTTCCAGGGACACCCTACTCAACACCGTCTACACACAGCAGCCAGATCTCTGTCCCTCAGATGTGGACAAATAAAAGGCCATTTCCTGCGACTCATGACAAAGCTAAGAGGTTGACTTTATCCCTCTGTAAGCTCTTGGCTACCGAAATGCTGCCTTTCTGCCTGGTGGACACACAGGATTTTAGAGACCTTATGTCTGTCGCTGTGCCCCAGTACCAGATGCCCAGTCGCCACTACTTCTCTAAGAAAGGTGTGCCCGCGCTACGCCAGCATGTCGCACACAACATCACCGCTTCCTTAAGAAACTCTGTGTGTGAACGGGTGCATTTCACCACCGATACTTGGACCAGTAAGCATGGACAGAGACGTTACATGTCGCTGACTGGGCACTGGGTAACTATGGTGATAGATGGTGAAGGGTCTGCTGCACAAGTCTTGCCGTCCCCACGACTTGTGTGTCAATCCTCTGTCTGTTCAAGTTCCGCCACTGATTCTGCCTCCTCCACCTCATCTGTGTCCTCCACCTCCGCCCCAAGCCTGCCTGGTCAGGCCACCAGCGTTCTCACTGCACAGAAGGAAGCACGCACCCCTCATTACTATGCTGGCAGCAGAGCGCAATGGCATCAGGCGGTCTTTAGCTTGACATGTCTTGGAAATAGGAGTCACACAGCGACTGAGTTGTGGGCAGCTCTGGAGACTGAGTTTAATAAATGGTTGTCTCCACTGAACCTGCAGCCTGGTAAGGTCGTGTGCGACAATGCTGCAAACCTGGGTGCGGCCCTTTGCCTGGGCAAGGTGACACACGTGCCTTGTATGGCTCACGTGTTGAACCTTGTTGTCCAGCAATTTTTAACACACTATCCCGGCCTAGATGGCCTTCAGACCAGGGCACGAAAACTGTCTGCTCACTTCCGCCTTGCATCGCTCCAGAAGTCTTTCGGCCTGCCGGTTCATCACCTGAAATGCGATGTGGCGACATGCTGGAATTCGACTCTCCACATGTTACAGCGACTGTGGCAGCACCGCCGAGCCCTGGTGCAATACATCAAGATGTATAGCCTGGGCCAACGAGATGCAGAGGTGGGGCAGATCACCCTGATGGAGTGGTCTCAGATCAAGGACCTATGCACCCTTCTGCACAGTTTCGACATGGCGACGAATATGTTTAGCGCTGACAATGCCATTATCAGCATGACAATTCCAGTCATTTACATGCTTGAGCACAAGCTAAACACTATTCGGAGTCAGGGGGTGGGACAACAGGAAGGGGAGGAACTACAGGAGGATTCATATGCGCAAGACACAACAACATCACCAAGGTCCAGACGTTCATCATCACCAACGCGGCAGGCATGGGACCATGAGGGACAGGGATCAACAAGGGCGCATGGTAGCAGGCGAAATGTTGAGGAAGGTGCAGTAGAACATGAAGAAATGGAGGACGAACTGTCCATGGACATGGACGACTCAGCGGATGAGGGAGACCTTGGTCAAATTTCAGTTGAAAGAGGTTGGGGGGAGATGTCAGAGGAAGAAAGAACGGTTAGCACCTCTATGCCACAAACACAGCGTGGACTTGGTCCGCATGGCTGCGCAAGACACATGAGCGCCTTCTTGCTGCACTACCTCCAACATGACCCTCGTATTGTCAAAATTAGAAGTGATGATGACTACTGGCTTGCCACACTATTAGATCCCCGGTACAAGTCCAAATTTTGTGACTTAATTCCAGCCATAGAAAGGGACGCACGTATGCAGGAGTATCAGCAGAAGCTGTTACTCAATCTTAGCTCGGCTTTTCCACCAAACAACCGTGCAGGTGCAGGGAGTGAATCTCCCAGTTGTAAGTTGACAAACATGGGACGGTCTAGTCGTCTCCAACAGTCTACCCGTACCAGTATCACTGTATCTGGTGCTGGTAACAGCAATTTTATTGAATCTTTTCATAATTTTTTTAGACCCTCCTTTGTAAGGCCACCAGAGACAACAAGTCTGACACATAGTCAACGGCTGGAGAGGATGATACAGGAGTATCTCCAAATGAACATCGATGCCATTACTTTGCAAATGGAGCCTTGCTCATTTTGGGCTTCAAATCTTGAAAAATGGCCAGAGCTCTCCAGTTACGCCTTGGAGATTTTGTCGTGTCCAGCTGCCAGCGTTGTCTCTGAACGTGTCTTCAGTGCTGCTGGGTGTGTGCTGACAGATAAGCGCACGCGTCTGTCCAGTGACAATGTGGACAGACTAACGTTCATCAAAATGAAGAAGTCATGGATCCACAAGGAATTTACTACCCCTGTGTCATCCTGGGGAGAGTAAATGCTTGTGGATTTGCCTGTCTGCAAAAGAAGCAGAGGTATGTGCTCTCACTGAAGCCTGCAAGCAACCAATATCTACTCTGTATGGAAGACAAGTGACTTGATCACTGCCAATTGAACTGTACGCTGCCATGAGGCCATAGAAGAACTGATGGAAGCTTTGCTATTGCCAGACAGAGTCGCGGTGAGCAGGGTTGAGGCCTACATTGGAGGAGCTCAGGGAAGCAGTGAGAAGTGCCCTCACTGACAGAATATCCAAAGAAGAAGCCCCAAGACCACTTTCCAAAGAAACAGTCAGTCAATCTGTGCCTTTTTAATGACCCCGATGTGAAGAAGACAGGAAAGATGGAAAGTCTCGAGAAAACTTTGTCCTGACCCTACAAGAGCAAGTCTCAGAAGAAGAAGAGGACTGAGATAGGGTGCAGCTGTGGGCTCCCGGAGACCATAGAAAGTGGCTAGTGACCTGCTTTTACTGCCAGCTAAAGAGATTTGGCAGGCCTTAGACACAGAACTGACTCTACACACCCCATACCAGCCACACAATAGAGGGAAGGTTGGGAGGATGGGGCAGTGTAGAAAGCAAGGGTATGAGAGTCTTCCCCTTGCATTGTTCAGTGTCAGACACACCCCAGCAGGGACCACTAGGTTGAGACCCTATGAAATCCTGTTTAGAAGTACCCGCAGATACTTTAACTAAACTTTTTGTTTATTTAACTAAACATTTGCCTAATATACGTTTTTGAGTTTTCTCCTCCAGATCCAACCAGATCTAGATTTTTCTCTTTTCTTTTTCTCTCTTTTTCTCTCTCTCCTCTTTTCCTCTTTTTTCTCTCTTCCTCTCTTCTCAATCTTTCTCTCTCTCTTCTTCTCTCTCTCTCTCCCTTTCCTCAATCTTTCTCTCTCTTTCTCTCTTCTCAATCTTTCTCTCTCTTCTCTTTCTTTTTCTCTTCTGAATCTTTCTCTCTCTTCCTCTCTCTTTTCTCACTCTTTTTCTTTCTGACAAAGATCCATGCATTCCACAACAAGAGATATTGGACCTGAGACCAGGAGATGGCTGTCTTCCCTCTTCTACCGGATACTTTGTGCCAGGACGATGATATCTAAGCCTGTGGACCAGAAGATGACTGTGCATCCCACCTTTGATGATGTCCCACCATTACCGCCTGAGGACTGAGGAGCATGAGACTTTGAGTGAAACCAACACTGATAAATAGGAGCTAATTAGAGGACTACGTCCACGTTCCCCTTCCTGAATAACGTGTGCCAGTGTGGAACATAGCCATGAGGACAGTCTAGAGAATACGGTCAGGATCTGGCTTCCTATGCATAGTCTGTTGGGTGGGGAGATTCATCCACAAGGGATGGGTTATCTCCTATGTGAGTGAGGTAACCATTGGCATTAGGACAGATTAATAGACTCGGGAAAAGTAAGGAAAGACTTTTGGCTATCTCCAAAGGGGGGACTGTTATGGACAAGATTATGAACTATTATGAGTATATAAGAATTATATGGAGATATCCAAAAACCAGGATTTAAGATGCTGTTTGAGACTGTGTACCACATCTAATTCTGCATTTTCAACATAAGACTCAGACAGTCTCTGCTTTCATGTGATAAGTGAATCATGCTGACATTGCTTAATATAAATGAGGAAGCAAGCACATTACAGTATATTGTACATCACAGAATAAGCTGTTCTACCTTATCCAATAGGATGGACGTGTTACGTATTCTTGTTTCCTAGCCAATAACTCCTCTTAAATGTTTGTCCAACTTCCGTATTAAATCAGTCTTACTTTCTATTCATATCCGAGTACGTCTCTGGTGTGTATGAAAGAGAGTGGTATGCATGCTACCACAATTGACTCATAATTTGGAGCAGACAGATTTAAGAGGGATGCACACTTAGATTGCATCACAGTAAATAAATGGACCGCCTTATCAATGGTAAAACATTCATTCCTTACGGGATGCACAATACTTGAACGTTGCAAAAAAATGAAAACAGTCATCTACATTTCCCGTTTTTACCGGCCACCCAAAACACATGAACCCACCCTCGGTGCCACCGCTAATCCCAAGTGCACACCGTTCCGGGTTCCTGTGAACGTTTGCAATGTCCGGGCAAAGTCCCTCACCCGCCAGTCCACCCCAAGAGTTCCATAGTCCGGGAACCCTTGGCCTGAAGGTTAGCCACCGGTTTTGTTAGTGACTGGGCCGGAGCCGACTCTACCGCAGGCCCTTCCTCCAACCAACCTCTCCAGAAGCATTGCAGTCCTGGTGGTGAGGCAACAAGAAAGTAGGTACAAAGAAAACGTTTTAACACCGCTGCCGGGGCAACCTCCTGCTGCAGCACCTCTCAACAACAACACAGATCCCCAGTGCCACTTTAACTCACGGTGCTGCAATGTCCTGAGACCCCTCTCCAGTTATCTGTGGTGCAGGGGCAGCTGCTTTTATTTGAACTGGTCCGGCTCCATCCTCCACCAAGGGCTCCGACCCCTGATGGCCTTGTCATCTTTAGCAGGCAGGGATGAAGAAGTTCAACAAGAATGGAGCATCTTAACTGTTTAACTGTTAACTGTCCTGCCACCCTCCACCTGGGATCCGATGGCCTCCTCCACGGAACATGAGCACGTTTAAGAAGGGTGCAGTCCTTCAAATTTGAAACTTTTAAAACTTTTAACTCGTTTTCACGTTCTGGTCCCTTTAAAGCCAGGCGCCTCCCGGGCACACTCTGGCAAAGTGCCCAGGCAGACCACAACGCCGGCATACTGGCACCACCACGTTAGCAATGGCGGCGGATGGGGGCTCATCTTCTGAGGTGGACTCCGCCTCCACTTCATACATTTCCAGTGTACAGAGCACCCGTGATGATAAGGGCATCCTGTAGCCGTTCCCACCAAATCGAGGGACCCATGCGGCCTCCGGGGTACTGGTACCGGAGTCACTTTCCTCATGCTCCGCTGATTCTGAATCCTCAACAGCCGGTTCATCTTCATCGGAGGCTGCCAACGGGTTACCTTCGTCCTCGGCCGCGGGCTACCGGTACCGCGGGCAGCGCCTCATCAACGGCAGCCGCTACAGGACTGGGTGGTAACATTGCTGGTGTGACCACCGGGTCCGCGGGCGCCACTGCTGCTGCGACTGAAGTGGAGCCTGCCGCTTCTCTGTCATCTTGCACCGCTGCAGGAGCCACCGCTCCACCATCGCCATCAGGTGCCGACATTCTTCCGGTCTTTCCCCCTTGGTTTTTCGACAGCAGTCTCGCGGGACCCACTGTCCTTTGCGCTTCCTGTCTTGGGAGTTACCAGCTTCCGCCCGCGTTCCCAGGGGGCGGAGCTTCGGCTTTCGCGCCCTTTTCGGGGACGAAAATGACGCTGTTGTCGTTTTTGGTGCCAAAGATGGTGGGCAAGATGGTGGCAGTTCAAAATTTTCAAACAGTTCACGGAATTTGAAGCAAGGCGCACATCATCTATTGATGGAATAAGAATCCTGTTTGTGACGCCAGGTTCAGGATGTTGCGGGCGGGAGCCGCTGCCGCTTCTCTCTCGGGGGGCCTGCTCGGATCCGGGTTCGCTGCTGCGAGTGGTGACCGGACCCGGGCTTGCACGACCGCCCGTCCTCACAACCATCGGAAAGGGGATATTTACAAGGGAGGTTGTCTGTGACGCCACCTGTGGGTTGCGGTGAAGGATGTTGGCACTGCCGCTGCCTGTTGATGGGGGCGCCCGGGGCTGATGGAGCAGCGGGGCAGCAAGGTGGGATCCCCTCCACGGGTAGGGGAGGTGTAGTCCCGGGGCCCGAAGATGGAAGACGGGAGTGATGGCTGCTGGAGGTGGCACGTCGGACCGTACCAGGGGACAGTGGTGTACTCACAGTTCAATAATTTCACACAAGTCCAGTAGTAAACCAAGTTGCCAGTGGCCGGCTGCCTTTGGTTGCATTCGGGTCCCGCACCCAGGTTGATTAGCAGATAACCTTTCCTCCTGCACTTTGGGTTTCCTTCTCTTTTGGACGACTTTGCATGGAACGGAGAAGTCCATTCCCGGTTCTATTTGTATTGGGAGCTGTGGCCCGTGAAAGCTGACCCTTGGGATTTCAGTGGGTTCTTGGTGGACACCCTATCCCCCGCATTGGGCTTCCATTTCGCTCTATCTGTGCAGTTAATGGGACCAAGTCTGGAACCTTGTCCCCAGCTGGTTAATTGGAGAGGGGCTTGCAACCTTCCTCGCCCTAGGGTCCAGGCACCCCAACTGTGCACGGCCTCCGGACCAGATTCCCGCTGTCGGTATCGGCAGGCTACAACCCTGCCCCAGTCCAGTTTAGGTCTCCCGCGACCGGAGCTCCGTCGCCTGTGGCTCTGCTCACCATCTGCCACCTAGCCAGGTAGTCCAAGGGCTATGACCCCTGACTACATTACTGTCTGCAGTCTGCACTTCCACTTCACTTCACACGCTCTACAAATCTGTTGTGTCCCCATCTCTGACACCTCAGGACCAGTAGGCGGGTGTTTTCATCCGCCTGATCTCACCCACTGGTATGTCCCTATCATCACGAGGGGGTGGCTAGTGTTTTATGGCTGTGTGTTATGCCTAAGTGTAGGTTTTGGTGGTGACAAGGAGGATGTGAACCTGGTTTTGCCAGGGCGTCACATAACCACTTCAGGTTTTCCTAAGTAGAGATGAGCGATGTTCGAGGTTCTCCAATTTCATGTTTGAGTGATTTTGGGGGGTGCTCAAGATCGAACTCGAGTTTTTGCAAAAAGCTCGATAGCTCGAGTTACGTTCGAGAATGGTTCGATCAGCAAAAAGCCTAGCTATTTACTAACTCGCTTTTCACTGTAATAGTGTGAGTTACTGTGATTCATGCTATTACCAAATTTCAGCGTATAGTGTGCGGGGGGGGGGGGCGCGGTTTAGATCTGTGCTGCAGCTGAGTGCTAAGATAATGCCGATCGCCTTTTTTTTTTTTTTTTTCCCTAAGCGCGCGTGCAGTGGGGCGGGCCAGGATGTCAGCCAATCACAGACACACACACAGCTAAGTGTACTTTTTGCCAGACAAGCAAGAGCATGTGTCATAGGCTGTGAAGGTCACATGTCCTCGCCTTATAAATACGGCCATTTTCTCTCACGCCGCCATTATCTGCTTTCTGCGTGTGGGTGACAGTCACCGCTCACGCTGCTGCTGCCGCCGCTCCTGCTGTGTGCGATATAGACACAGCGCTGTAGAAATTAGTGACTGCTGTTTATTTCTGCCCCAGAGCCATAGCTGCTAGGCAGGTCCGTGCAAACGCTGTATACAGCTTTAGATAACAGCGTCTGTGTACCTCAGCTCTGGGAATTCCTTGCTGCATTTCATCATTAGGAGGGATCGAAAGTCAGGCTTCCTTTCCTGTCCTGGTACCCACAGAACCCGGCCACTGTACCCACTTGCCCACTTTTGCTACGCTATTTTTATAGCAAGCAGTGCTGAAACTTAGTGGCATCCAAAAAGTGTCTGCTATACTAAATTAGTGTCCCACTGGTGCCAAGCAAGTTCCACCACCTCTGCCTTCTACCCTCCTGGCCATTTTTGCTACGCTATTTTTATAGTAAATCGTGCTGAAACTTAGTGGCATCCAAAAAGTGTCTGCTATACTAAATTAGTGTCCCATTGGTGCCAAGCAAGTTCCACCACCTCTGCCTTCTACCCTCCTGGCCATTTTTGCTATGTTATTTTTTATAGCAAACTGTGCTGAAACTTAGTGGCATCCAAAAAGTGTCTGCTATACTAAATTAGTGTCCCACTGGTGCCAAGCAAGTTCCACCACCTCTGCCTTCTACCCTCCTGCACATTTTTCCTACGCTATTTTTATAGCAAACAGTGCTGAAATTTAGTGGTATCCAAAAAGTGTCCGCTATACTAAATTAGTGTCCCACTGGTGCCAAGCAAGTATCACCACCTCAACCTTCTACCTTCCTGGCCATTTTTGCTACGCTATTTTTATAGCAAACAGTGCTGTCAGTTTTAGGGCCATAGTTGCATTGTCAGGGATAGTCAGTGTTGGTTCTTTAGCTGTTAATAAAGCTAGACCACCTGTGCAATCAACACCACCTCCCAAGTTTTGCTACCACATTTTAAGTGTCCAATCTTGTCGCTAACAAAATGAGTGGCAAAAGGACAGATGCTGGTGGAAAGGGGAACAGGGTGTTGGAAAAGGAAAAAAAAGTTTGTGTCCATGAGGAAGGTGGGAAAGGTACATTAACATCTGCTGAAGATAGGCCATCTGCCAGCAAAAGTAAGATGTCTACTACTTTCTGTGGACAATCCGATGTGCTCCCTTTTGTACGGAACAAAACAACTTTAACAAAGGTAGATGATGCACAAAAAAAACAAAAACACATGCTTGAATGGATCTCAAGTGCTACAACAAATGGCCTCTCCTCCACCTCAACTTCAAAATCCAAATAACACCAGTCCTCTGAGTTGTCATCCCAATCACACTTGCTTTCTCCCAGCTCTCAAGTCTCCACCCGTCCTGCAGAGTATGGTGTAACAGAGATGGGTGAGTCTGCAGAGCTGTTCAGTCACACTATAAGCTGGGAATCAGACGTCTTCTCCCAAGCTACAGTGAGTACAGACCAGGAAATGGTCTGCAGTGATGCCCAGAAGCTTTGTGACTTAGATTCAGGCCCTGATGACCAAGTTTCTGAGCATAATGTAGACCCTCATTCTCAAACTGTAACACCTGTTGGTTGAGACAATGAGGAACATACTGATGATGACGAGACGCAGATGCCAGATTTGGATGACAACTTAACTATTCAGTCAGGGCAGGAAGAGGTTAGGTCGAGGGCGAGGGGAGTACAATCACAATGCTTGATGATGAAGTTCTAGATCCCACATACTGTCAACCCTCAGTCGGGCACTCGAGGAGGTCACCAGAGGCAGTGGAGGAGGATGCAACTGACGACAAAGTAACCTTGCGCCTTCTTGGACAGAGTCAAAGTACTGGAAGCACGTCAACAAGTGCATCCTCAGTCACCACTCTGCCTCTGAGCACAAGTCTGGGTAGCTCTGCAGGTCGCTTGTCCTCTAAGCCTTGCCTAGCCTGGCCCTTTTTTGACCTTGCAAAGGATCTCCCAAATCATATGATCTGTAAAATTTGTCGGCAATCTATAAGTAAAGGCCAAAACCTCACCAGTTTGACAACTTCTTCCATGAATCATCACATGAATAACAAGCATAAGTCCCAGTGGGAAGCTCACTGTGCTGCAATGCGGCCTAGTGGAGTGGGCCAACCACCGCCTGCCCCTTCCAGTGCATCCGCGCACTCTTCATCTTCTATGACTGTGGGGACAGCTGTCAGACCTGTTCTTAAATGCAGACCTTCCACCACTTTAACCGCAACAGGCAGTTTGCTTGGTAGGTCGTCAGTTGGTTTGGAAGGGGAAACAAGTGCGGGTGTACAGCTCTCTCTGACATCGAGAGCACCAACTTTGGATGAAGGCAACATCATGTCTCCGCCTGCACTTTCCTCACAGACCTGCAGTTTTGCAGGAACACCCTACTCACCACCGTCTCCACACAGCAGCCAGATCTCGGTCCCTCAGATGTGGACAAATAAAAAGGCCATTTCCGTTGAGCCATGACAAAGCTAAGAGGTTGACTTTAGCCCTCTGTAAGCTCTTGGCTACCGAAATGCTGCCTTTCCGCCTGGTGGACACACAGGATTTTCGAGACCTTATGTCCGTCGCAGTGCCCCAGTACCAGATGCCCACTCGCCACTACTTCTCCAAGAAAGGTGTGCCTGCGCTACACCAGCATGTCACACACAAAATCACTGCTTCCTTGATAAACTCTGTGTGTGACCGGGTGCATTTCACCACCGATACTTGGACCAGTAAGCATGGACAGGGGCGTTACATGTCGCTGACTGGGCACTGTGTAACTATGGTGATAGATGGAGAAGGGTCTGCTCAACAAGTCTTGCCGTCCCCACGACTTGTGTGTCAATCCTCTGCATGTCGAAGTTCCTCCACTGCTTCTGCCTCCTCAACCTCGTCTGGGTCCTCCACCTCCGCCCCAAGCCTGCCTGGTCAGGCCACCCGCGTTGCAACTGCGCACAAGGAATCCTGCATACCTCCTCCTCCTCCAGAGCTCAATGGCATTAGGTGGTCTTTAGCTTGAAATGTCTTGGAAATAAGAGTCACACAGCGAATGAGTTGTGGTCAGCTCTGCGATCCGAGTTTCGTAAATGGTTGTCTCCACTCAACCTGCAGCCAGGGAAGGCCGTGTGCGACAATGCTGCAAACCTGGGTGCGGCCCTTCGCCAGGGCAAGGTGACACACGTGCCTTGTATGGCTCACATGTTGAACCTTGTTGTCCAGTAATTTTTAACCCACTATCCCGGCCTAGAAAGGCTTCTGCACAGGGCACAGTCACTCTCTGCTCACTTCCGCCGTTTAACCTCCGCAGCTGACCGACTTGCATCGCTCCAGAAGTCATTCAGCCTGCCGGTTCATCGCATGAAATGCGATGTGGCGACACGCTGGAATTCGACTGTCCACATGTTACAGCGACTGTAGCAGCACCGCCGAATCCTGGTGCAATACATTATGACGTATAGCCTGGGCCAACGAGATGCAGAGGTGGGGAAGATCACGCTGATGGAGTGGTCTCAGATCAAGGACCTATGCACCCTTCTGCACAGTTTCGACATGGCGACGAATATGTTTAGCGCTGACAATGCCATTATCAGCATGACAATTCCAGTCATTTACATGCTGGAGCAAACGCTAAACACTATTCGGAGTCAGGGGGTGGGACAAGAGGAAGGGGAGGAAGTACAGGAGGATTCATATGCAGAAGGGATACCAACATCTACAAGGTTCAGACGTTCATCATCACCAAGGTGGCAGGCATGTGACGGTGGTGGAGAGGGATTAACAAGCGCGCATGGTAGCAGACAAAATGTTGAGGAAGGTACAGGAGACCAGGAAGAAATGGAGGACGAACTCTCGATGGACATGGAAGACTCAGCAGATGAGGGAGACCTTGGTCAAATTTTGGTTGAACGAGGTTGGGGGGAGATGTCAGAGGAAGAAAGCACAATTAGCAGCTCTATGCCACAAACCCAGCGAGGACGTTGTCCATATGGATGCGCAATACACATGAGCGCCTTCTTGCTGCACTACCTACAACATGACCCTTGCATTGTCAAAATTAGAAGTGATGATGACTACTGGGTTGCCACACTATTAGATCCTTGGTACGAGTCCATATTTTGTGAAATAATTCAAGCCATAGAAAGGGATGCACGTATGCAGGAGTATCAGCAGAAGCTGTTACTCAATCTTAGCTCGGCTTTTCTACCAAACACCAGTGGTGCACAGAGTCAATCTCCCAGTTGTAACTTGACAAACATGGGACTGTCTCATCATCATCAACAGTCTAACCGTACCAGCAGCACCGTATCTGGTGCTGGTAACAGCAATTTTATTGAATCTTTTCATAATTTTTTTTAGACCATCCTTTGCAAGGCCACCAGAGACAACAATATTTACAGACTGACTCTATTGGTACATCCATTAAAGGGCTAAATAAAGGCTAAATGCCAAAGAGTTTTACAAATGTAAAAATATTTTTATTACACAATGCAAATCGGAAAAACACAGTGCAATATGGTGAAGGTTTAAAATCAATACACACAACAAACGACAGGGCAGCTATGCATGTCAGGATTATGTTCAGCGCCAAAATACCCGCTAAATGATGTTATATTGTCAGAGATATCACAGGTTGTGGGAGATAGTACACATAGGGTTAATGTAATTGGTTATATATATCTCCAAAGAACATAGATGCCATGACTTTGCAACTGGAGCCTTGCTCATTTTGGGCTTCAAATCTTGAAAAATGGCCTGAGTTCGCCATTTATGCCTTGGAGATCTTGTTGTGTCCCGCAGCCAGCATTTTCTCTGAATGTGTCTTCAGTGCTGCTGGGTGTGTGCTGACAGATAAGCGCACGCGTCTGTCCACTGACAATGTAGACAGACTAACATTCATCAAGCTGAACAAGTCATGGATCCGCAAGGACTTTACTACCCCTGTGTCATCCTGGGGAGAGTAAAGGCTTTTGGATTTGGAATGTGCTTGATGCTAATGTACCTGTCATGTATGCAACTGGGACACAAGTGATGTCACTTAAGTGGTGTCTGTGTGACCCAATTTTTGGAAAAAAAGGGAGACTCTGCTTGGAGTAACCCTTGCTTGCTGTGTTTTTAAAAATGAGCCAAGATGAACAAGTCATGGTTCAGCAAAGACTTTGCTATACCTAACCCGGTGTCATCCTAGGGACAATTAAGGCTGGCGTATTTTTTAATGTGCTTGATGCAAATCAACATGTCCAGTTTGCAACTAGGGCACAAGTGATGCCACTGAAGGGGTGGGTGTCTGTGTGGCCCAATTTTTTGAAAAAAGGTAGACTCTGCTTGGAGTCCCCTTGCTGTGTTTTTAAAAATGATTCAAGATGACCAAGTCTTGGTTCAGCAAGGACTTTGCTACCTACCCCGGTGTCATCCTGGGGACAGTTAAGGCTGGCGTATTTTTGAATGTGCTTGATGCAAATGTACCTGTGAAGTGTACAACAGGGGCACAAGTGCTGCCACTGAAGTGGTGTCTGTGGGGCCCAATTTTTTGAAAAAAGGGAGAGTCTGCTTGGAGTCCCCTTGCTGTGTTTTACATGATTTTAGAAGAGCATGACATGCCTATATCTGTGTCTCCTCCTCTTTTTCCTCGTCCAGCTGTTTAGTTTTCGCATGAGTATTTCTTCTTGTCCCTTTCGTGTTTATGTTGTCTTGGGGGTTGTTTGTCACCTTTTGGATACCTTTGAGGGTGTTTTCCAGGTGTTTTTAAGTGTTTGTGATTGCCTCCCATTGTTTTCAATGGGGTTCAAGAGGTTCGTCGAACGGTGTGCCGAACCGAACTTGAACGCGGCCTCCGTTCAACAAACCGAACCGAACTCGAGCCTCTAGAGGTTCTCTCATCTCTATTCCTAAGATGTGAAGCGATTATACAAAATGACCTGACTTTTCTTCAGGTGACTTTAGCTTGGAGTCCTCAAAAGTTTATATCTAAATGTTAAAAAATAGTGGCTTGCGAAAACAATTAAAAACATTATCAAAAAGACAGTAGAATATAACTCTTAAAGGGATGTTTTGAAGTCAAACTAGATTTCATTCTAAATCCTTATCTATTAAATGCCGCAATCTAAGCTATTTTCTAATATACTTGTATTAAACATTTCCCCACCGTTCCCTAACTACAGTATCTGCTATTCTAATTTTTGCTGTTTCCTGTGTGAAGACGCTATGTTTGAAAACCTAGTGCAAGCTTTAATACTCAACCGAAGTGTCAACAGAGCAAGGGGCAGAGGCTGCTGTAATGTCACAGATACTGCCCCTCGCTGAAATGAAGTGTCATCAGTGATGCTCATTTCAGGAGCTGTGCTCATCCCTGCTTGGTCCCTCCTGCTCATTGTGCAGTGTGGGATTTGCACAATGACAACATCCGCTATGTTGTCAACAAAGATCAGTAATAATCAGCCAGCAGCAGAGTGTTGTCAGAATACCCAGTGTGCAGGTGTGAGTTCAAGGGTTCCTGGACTGACTATCAGGCTAGGGGGGCCCTAGCTATCCCTAATCCCATAATTACCTCTGATGGTGATGATGTGGGGCTGCCACCATGGCCCTGCTCCTAGCCAGCCCTGATCTAGTACTCCCTCTTCCCCCCAGTGGAGGACCGGGATCAGAGTGGTAGCCCAACAGAAAGTAGACAAACAGGGGGGAAACCAAAACTCAGTCTCTCTGCACCCAAATACAGAGGTATAAGACAACTACTGGTAAAGGAGGGGGAAAACCAAAGCAGGGAAGAAATAATGAGACAAAAAGTAGCTCACAACAACAGCAGGCATACAGCAACATTTGCACCAACAGCTGCAAATGACTCCCTCTCTCCACAGTAGGTCTTGGTAGAATGGGTTTCTATCAACTGCAAGTAGAGGTGGCTGATGGGCCTTTTTGAGGATCAGGGGAATGACCACAAAAGGCTGCACCTGAGCTGCAATTAAGCAACTTGATGCAAGGAAAAACTGACATTTTACCCTTGCTGTGCCAACAGGAAGCAAAATACATTTAATATATGCCTCCAGAGTAGGGAGAAAGCTCAAATAGTAGAACTGCTACAAATCACTCCATGGTGAGGAATAATTGTGACAATTGGAGACTAGTACCATCCCTACTAGTGATGTGATTGATTTCCTGAATGCTGGGTATTCTGACATAATTTTGTTGAAGGCTTATAATTACTGATCTGAGCAGTGCTGGATGCTGTCAACTGTGTAGATCGCACAGTGCATAACTCGCAGAGAGGGACAGAGCAGGGATGAGCACAGCTCCTGAATGAGTGTCACTGATGAAGTATATTAGAAAAAAGGTTATATTATGGCACTAAATAGATTGGAATTTAGAATGAAATTTATTTTGATTTCTGACTAGAGATGAGCGAACCAGCCGTGGTTCGGCTCGAGTTCGGTTCGGCGAACCACTCGAACCCCATAGAAAACAATGGCAGGCAATCACAAACACATAAAAACACCTAAAAAACACCCTCAAAGGTGTCCAAAAGGTGACAAACAACACACAACACAAACACAAACACATGGGAAAGTGACAAGGACATATACTCATGCGAAAACAAAAGAGCTGGACAAGGAAAAAGAGGAAAAGACACAAATATAGGCATGGCACGCCCTTCTAAAATCATGTAAAACACCGCAAGGTGACTCCAAGCGGAGTCTTCCTTTTTTGCAAAAATTTGGCCACACACACACCCACCCCTTCAGTGGCCGCACTTGTGCCCCAGTTGTACACTTCACAGCTAGATTTGCATCAAGCACATTCAAAAATACGCCATCCTTAACCATCCCCAGGATGACACAGGGGTAGGTAGCTAAGTCTTTCCTGATCCCAGCTCTGTTCATCTTGGCTCCATTTAAAAAACACAGCAAGCAAGGGTTACTCCAAGCGGAGTCTCCCTTTTTTCCAAAAATTGGGCCACACACACACCCACCCCTTCAGTGGCAGCACTTGTGCCCCAGTTGTACACTTCATAGCTAGATTTGCATCAAGCACATTCAAAAATACACCATCCTTAACCGTCCCCAGGATGACACCGGGGTAGGTAGCTAAGTCTTTCCTGATCCCAGCTCTGTTCATCTTGGCTCCTTTTAAAATACACAGCAAGGGTTACTCCAAGAAGAGTCTCCCTTTTTTCCAAAAATTGGGCCACACAGACACCCACCCCTTCAGTAGCAGCAGTTGTGCCCTAGTTGTACACTTCACAGGTACATTTGCATCAAGCACATTCCAAATCCACAAGCATTTACTCTCCCCAGGATGACACAGGGGTAGTAAATTCCTTGTGGATCCATGACTTGTTCATTTTGATGAACGTTAGTCTGTCCACATTGTCACTGGACAGACGCGTGCGCTTATCTGTCAGCACACACCCAGCAGCACTGAAGACACGTTCTGAGACATCGCTGGCAGCTGGACACGACAAAATCTCCAAGGCGTAAGTGGAGAGCTCTGGCCATTTTTCAAGATTTGAAGCCCAAAATGAGCAAGGCTCCATTTGTAAAGTAATGGCATCGGTGTTCATTTGGAGATACTCCTGTATCATCCTCTCCAGCCGTTGACTATGTGTTAGACTTGTTGTCTCTGGTGGCCTTGCAAAGGAGGGTCTAAAAAAATTATGAAAAGATTCAATAAAATTGCTGTTACCAGCACCAGATACGGTGCTACTGGTACGGGTAGACTGTTGAAGATGACGAGACCGTCCCATGTTTGTCAAGTTACAACTGGGAGATTCACTCCCTGCACCTGCATAGTTGTTTGGAGGAAAAGCCGAGCTAAGATCGAGTAACAGCTTCTGCTGATACTCCTGCATACGTGCGTCCCTTTCTATGGCTGGAATGTCACAATATTTGGACTTGTACCGGGGATCTAATAGTGTGGCCAGCCAGTAGTCATCATCACTTCTAATTTTGACAATACGAGGGTCATGTTGGAGGTAGTGCAGCAAGAAGGCACTCATGTGTCTTGCGCAGCCATACGGACCAAGTCCACGCTGTGTTTGTGGCATAGAGGTGCTAACCATTCTTTCTTCCTCTGACATCTCCCCCCAACCTCTTTCAACTAAAATTTGACCAAGGTCTCCCTCATCCGCTGAGTCTTCCATGTCCATGGACAGTTCGTCCTCCATTTCTTCATGTTCTACTGCACCTTCCTCAAACATTTTGCCTGCTGCCATGCGCCCTTGTTGATCCCTGTCCCCCATGGTCCCATGCCTGCCACGTTGGTGATGATGAACGTCTGGACCTTGGTGATGTTGTTGTCTCTTGCGCCTATGAATCATCATGTAGTTCCTCCCCTTCCTGTTGTCCCACCCCCTGACTCCGAATAGTGTTTAGCGTGTGCTCCAGCATGTAAATGACTGGAATTGTCATGCTGATAATGGCATTGTCAGCGCTAAACATATTCGTCGCCATGTCGAAACTGTGCAGAACGGTGCATAGGTCCTTGATCTGAGACCACTCCATCAGGGTGATCTGCCCCACCTCTGCATCTCTTTGGCCCAGGCTATACGTTATGACGTATTGCACCAGGGCTTGGCGGTGCTGCCACAGTCGCTGTAATATGTGGAGAGTCGAATTCCAGCGTGTCGGCACATCGCATTTCAGGCGATGAACCGGCAAGCCAAAAGACTTCTGGAGCGATGCAAGTCGCTCAGCAGCGGTGGTTGAATGGCGGAAGTGAGCAGACCGTTTTCGTGCCCTGTTCAGAAAGCCATCTAAGCCGGGATAGAGTGTGTTAAAAATTGCTGGACAACAAGGTTCAACACGTGAGCCATACAAGGCACGTGTGTCACCTTGCGCAGGCGAAAGGCCACACCCAGGTTTGCAGCATTGTCGCACACGGCCTTACCAGGCTGCAGGTTGAGTGGAGACAATCATTTATTAAACTCAGTCTTTAGAGCTGCCCACAACTCAGCCGCTGTGTGACTCTTATTTCCAAGACATTTCATTCAAGCTAAAAACCGCCTGATGCCGTTGCACTCTGCTGCCAGCATAGTAATGAGGGGTGCGTGATTCCTTCTGCGCAGTTACAACGCTGGTGGCCTGACCAGGCAGGCTTGGGGCGGAGGTGAAGGACCCAGACGAGGTGGAGGAGGCAGAATCAGTGGCGGAACTTGGACAGACAGAGGATTTACACACAAGTCGTGGGGACGGCAAGACTTGTGCAGCAGACCCTTCACCATCTATCACCATAGTTACCCAGTGCCCAGTCAGCGACATGTAACGTCCCTGTCCATGCTTACTGGTCCAAGTATCGGTGGTAAAATGCACCCGTTGACACACAGAGTTTCTCAAGGAAGCGGTGATGTTGTGTGCGATATGCTGGTGTAGCGCAGGCACACCTTTCTTAGAGAAGTAGTGGTGACTGGGCATCTGGTACTGGGGCACAGCGACAGACATAAGGTCTCTAAAATCCTGTGTGTCCACCAGGCGGAAAGGCAGCATTTCGGTAGCCAAGAGCTTACAGAGGGATAAAGTCAACCTCTTAGCTTTGTCATGGGTAGCAGGAAATGGCCTTTTATTTGTCCACATCTGAGGGACAGAGATCTGGCTGCTGTGTGTAGACGGTGTTGAGTAGGGTGTCCCTGGAAAAATGCAGGTTTGTGAGGAAAGTGCAGGCGTAGACATGATGTTGCCTTCATCCAACGTTGGTGCTATCGATGTCTGAGAGAGCTGTACACACGCACTTGTTTCCCCTTCCAAACCAACCGACGACCTACCAAGCAAACTGCCTGTTGCGGTTACAGTGGTGGAAGTTGTGCGTGGAAAACCAGGTGTGACAGCTGTCCCCACAGTCCTAGAAGATGAAGAGCGCGCGGATGCACTGGAAGGGGCAGGCGGTGGATGGTTCGCTCCGCTAGGCCGCATTGCAGCACGGTGAGCTTCCCACTGGGACATATGATATTTATTCATGAGACGATTCATGGAAGAAGTTGTCAAACTGCTGAGGTTTTGCCCTCTACTAACAGAATCACGACAAATTTTACAGATCACATAATTTGGGCGATCTTTTGCTATGTCAAAAAAGGACCAGGCTAGGCAAGGCTTAGAGGGCATGCGACCTGCTGAGCCCCCCGACTAGTGCTCAGAGGCAGAGTGGTGGCTGAGGATGCAGTTGTAGACGTGCTACCAGTGCTCCGACTCTGTCCAGGAAGGCGCAAGGTAACTTCATCATTGGTTGCATCCTCCTCCACCACCTCTGTTGACCTCCTCAAGTGCCTGACTGTGGGTTGACAGTAGGTGGGATCTAGAACTTCCTCATCAATTGTTGTGTTTGCACTCCCCTCACCCTCAGACCGAGCCTCTTCTTGCCCTGACAGAATATTTAAGTTGTCATCCCAATCTGGTATCTGCGTCTCATCGTCATCAGTATGTTGCTCATTGTCTATAACAACAGGTGTTACAGTTTGTGAAAAAGGGTCAACATTATGCTCAGAAACTTGGTCCTCACAGCCTGAATCAGAGTCACAAAGGTTCTGGGCATCACTGCAGACCATTTCCTGGTCTGTACTCACTGTATCTTGGGAGCAGACCTCTGATTCCCAGGCTATAGTGAGGGGTGGACTGACAGATACCTGGGATCGGCAGGTCCAAGCAAGTTGTTTTAAAAAAACAAAAAAACAAAAAAAAAACCTGAGGATACTGTCTGGAATTGATCCTGCATATCCAACCAGATGCCAGTCCCCATCCTAGTCTGTGGGGACTCGAATCAGGAGCTTAAAAATGGTGGTAGAAGAGATAGGGGCATTTGAGCAGGTGCGTTATAAAAACCAAATCTCAAGCATAAAAACAAGCATCTCAAGCATAGCTCTAACGCTACTTCTGAGACTGCTCATTAACCTCATACAGGTTCATGCTCCAGGAGTGCCGAACGCCTATGGAGGAAAAACCGAACACCAGAAAACTTCATCCACTACAAGTTCATGTTAAGGACCTACAACTATTCCCTTCACCTCGCCAATAAATAAATCAAATTGGAATTAAACCGGTTTAAATGCTGCCCTAGAAACCACAGATGCTGTAGATAAGATTTTCTTTATTTCATAAATCTTCACCTCGCCAAACAGACCTACTTCACCACCCTTATTTCCTCACTTGCCAACAATCCAAAAAAGCTCTTTGACACCTTTCACTCCCTCCTCAGTCCCAAAGTACAGACCCCTGTCACAGCCCTTCATGCTGATGACCTGGCCTCGTATTCCACAGAGAAAATAGAAAACATCCGCCAAGAGATCAGCTCCCAGCCACCAAGCGTTGTGAATCCCATCCATCCCCATATCCCATCCAGCTCACTTTCCACATTTGACCCAGTCACAGAGGAGAAAGTATCCAGGCTCCTATCCTCCTCTCGTCCTACCACTTGCCCTACTGATCCCTTCCCCACACCTCTACTCCAGTCCCTCTCTCCGGTTGTCACCACTCACCTAACTAAAATCTTCAATCTCTCTCTCTCTTCGGGTATCTTCCCCTGCTCCCTCAAACACTTTATCATTACTCCATTATTAAAAAAAACCTTCTCTTGATCCGTCCTGCACAAGCAACTACAGACCAGTCTCCAATCTCCCCTTCATCTCCAAACTCTTGGAGCGCCTGGTCTACTCTCGCCTCACCCGCTACCTTTCCACTCACTCTCTTCTAGATCCTTTACAGTCTGGCTTCCGCCCTTTACACTCACCAGAAACTGCCCTTGTCAAAGTGACCAATGACCTATTGACAGCAAAATGTAACGGTGACCACTCTCTGCTTATTCTTCTTGACCTTTCTGCTGCTTTCGACACTGTTGACCACAGTCTCCTTCTCTCTATGCTCCATTCTATCGGCCTAAAGGGCACTGTGCTCTCCTGGTTCTCTTCCTATCTTTCTGGCCGTTCATTCAGGGTATCATTTGCTGGCTCCACATCTCCTCTCCCTCTCACTGTTGGGGTCCCTCAAGGTTCAGTCCTTGGGCCTCTTCTTTTCTCCCTCTACACTGCCCCAATTGGACAGACCATCAGCAGATTTGGCTTTCAGTACCATCTTTATGCTGATGACACATAGCTATACACCTCATCCCTGAGCTCAGCCCCGCTGTACTAAAGAACACAAGTGACTGCCTGACTGCAGTTTGCAATGTCATGTCTGCTCTCTATCTGAAATTTAACCTTTCCAAAACTGAACTTCTTCCTTTTCCTCCATCCTCCAACCTTCCTAAACCTGACATCTCCCTCTCTGTGTGTGGCACAACGATAAGTCCTAGGCAGCAGGCTCGCTGTCTGGGTGTTATACTTGACACTGATCTCTCCTTCACCTCCCACATACAATCTCTTGCCCGCTCCTGCCGCTTGCACCTCAAGAACATCTCTAGAATCCGCCCCTTTCTCACTATGGAAGCGACAAAAACCCTCACCGTGGTCCTGATCCACTCTCGCCTTGACTACTGTAACTCTCTATTATTTGGTCTCCCCCTAACTAGACTCTCTCCTCTACAGTCCATCCTTAATGCAGCAGCCAGGGTCACCTATCTGGCTAACCGCTACTCGGATGCCTCTGCTCTGTGCCAGTCATTGCACTGGCTGCCCATATATCATCGGATCCAATTCAAACTGCTTGTTCTCACCCACAAAGCTCTCCACAGTGCAGCACCCCCCGACATCTCCACCCTCCTCTCTGTCTATCATCCCACCCGTTCTCTATGCTCTGCAAGCGACTTTCGACTAACATCCACACTAATTTGAACCTCCCACTCCCGGATCCAAGACTTCTTCCGAGCTGCACCAACCCTCTGGAACGCTCTACCCCAAGAAGATAGGACAAATCACAACTTACTCAGCTTCAGACGCACCCAAAAAGGGAACTTTTTAGGACGGCCTATCACACTCCCTAATCAGATTTGATTCACATAGTCCCTCTACAACTTCTCACAACATAACTCCACATCAAACTCCATGGCACCCAAAGGCATCTCAAGGCTCGGGCCCACTGGTCCAGGAAACCACTATCTAGCCCCATTTCCGTGAGATGGCTGGATTGTCATTGTAAATAAGCACTTGAACCTTGCCTCTCCCCCCCATCTCAATGTAGATTGTAAGCTCTCACGAGCAGGGTTGTGTTTTTTCTTTTTTTTTCCTCTAAATATTGTATTTCTATAACTGTTACTTGTTTGTATATGATCCTCCTGAATTGTAAAGCACTGCGGAATATGTTGGTGTCGCAGGCGGAGGAGGGGACGCTGCGCTCTCCCACTGCTCGAGTCCGGCCGCTGGTGCTGCTGCTCGGTGGTGGCTCGAGCGGTGGGCCGGATCCCGGGGACTCGAGCGGCGCTCCTCGCCCGTAAGTGAAAAGGGGGGGAGGATTGGATTGATAGTGGGGATTTATTGTCCGTGACGCCACACACGGCTTTGGTGATAATGGTGACACCACCGCTGCTCTGGACGGGGATCTCGGGAGCGGTGACAGGGAGCAGCTTTGTTGTTAGTTCTCCCCTCCGTGGGTAGGGGGTTGGTTGCCCCGGGGCCCGGTGATGGGGTAGGGATGGATGGCAGGCGGGTTACGGGGCCTGGCGAGGTGCAGGGTCGCAGGGGGCAGCGCTGTGCCGCACGGCACGGTGGTACTCACTCAGCCCAATGATGCACAGAGAGTCTCTGCTGAAACAAACGGTTGGATGGACGGGTCCCACAGGCGGCTGCGGTGTTTTTCCCCTGACCCCAGGTTGGTAATGTAAGTCCTTTCCTGCACCTTCCGTATGCTTCTCCTGCGCTCCGGTTTTCAGCTGGCTCCCCGATTCAGTACCGGTGGGCCACCGCCCAGCCCCGGCTACCTGCGGTTCCACCAACTGTCTGCCTGGCTCCCTGCAGACGGCCACTACCGTCTGCCTCACTCTCTACATGGGGCCCTAGGCTCCAACCTAGGCCCCAGTCTGCGTCTGCCTCTCTGCAGACCTCCTCTCTCTTCCTCTACTAGACTTGTCTGAACCTGCTTCCTGCCTCAGGCCAGCTAGACTCTTCGGTGGGCGTGCCTATCTGCTTGACTCCGCCCACCTAGTGTATCTGTCTGAACCCGAGGGAAGGAATCAGGTTTCACTGGGGGTGTCTGCTGTGAACTACTGGGGGTGGGGGTGTGTGTTGTTACCTGTGGCCCCTGGCTTGTCCAGGGCGACACATTGGCGCTATAGAAATAAAGATTATTATTATACCCATTGTACCACCTTGCCAGCACAGAGGGTGTAGCTCCAAGGACCCGGCGCGCGTTTCGCGTTCTTGGAGCTACACCCTCTTTGCTGGCAAGGTGGTACAATGGGTATGTGTCCTTAACGTTTTTTCTGGCGGTCATCTATGTAGTATATGTATTCTTAAAGGGGCAGTGATCCTTTTTCATTTGTGCTGCAATTACTCTTTGCTGCTACTGCACCTCAGCATTTTATTATCATTGGAACCCCTTATTATCTTTCTGAACGGGGTTGTGACATATGATAGTCACACCCTGTCTCCTGTTCAGGCCCTGGTGTAACTCGCTCCACATACACCATCCAATGGATGGACCAGGACAGGAGTCAAACCCCACAAACGGACACACAAAAAGGGGGGTGCAACCCAACTAAAGAAAACCACTACCAAACCCACATGGGATCATACAAACAGTGCACAGGAGGTAAATAAATAAGGGAAGAGTAGTTACAAATGACCGAAAAACTTTCACACAGAATGCAACAGACAGCAGCTCAAACACAACATAGACCCTCCTGGCCAAACTCCAGAATGAAATCTGAATAATCGGCACTCTCTGTTGGGAGCAGAGGGTATTTATTCAGGTAGGGAGTGGTTAAAAGTGGATATACCTGAGCTGACAAAGAGTAAGGCAAGAAAACTGACATTAACTTCGTGCATGCCAAAAGGAAAAAAGACACTTGTAATGTGTAGAGTCTCTGAAAGCAATAAGAGACTCTGGGCCTGTATCTGTCAGAGAGAGATGACCGTGACATGCATCTAATGTGATGCGCCAATTCTAGTATTTTTAGCCATGGAAGAGCCAAATGATATGGACCTTCCCAGCCTTGTAATATCAGTCCACAGCTGTCTTTGTTACTTTGGCTGGTTAGCAAAACTAAGGGGGACCCCACGTTTTTTAATTATTTATTTAGTAACAAGTACAGTAAAGTACACACAAAGCACATAAATAACCATCCGATATATAATTATAATTATTTTTTTTTTATAATTAGTGTTTTGTATGTATAGTTGACTATACCTGTTAATAAATTAATAAATAAATGAAAAAAAAATGGTGTTGGGTCCCCCCTATTTTTAATAACCAAGAGAAAGCAGACAGCTGCAGGCTGATATCATCAGGCTTGGCAAGTCCATAGGTATTGGCCCCTTTCCAGCAGAATAAAAATATCAGATCGCAGCCGCAGCAGAATTGGTGCATCACATTAGATGTGCCAATTTTGGAGCTTTGCCCAGCTCTTCCCAATAGCCCTAGTGCAGTGGCAATCAGGGGTAATATTTTGGGGGGTTAATATAGGGACTATAACTCTCATCAGAGCTGCTCAATGTTGTGCTTAGTGAGACTCAGCGAATCTGATGAGTGTTGTAGTCACAACTAGAGTTGAGCGCGGTTCATGGTTCGAGATTCGCCAGTTCTAGGTTCGAGTGATTTTGGGGGAGTGTTCTAGATCGAACTAGAACTCGAGCTTTTTGCTAAAAGTTCGGCAGTTCGAGTTACGTTCGAGAACGGTTCGATCAGCAAAAACGTGGCTTTTTACAGCTACAGTGTGCAGGGAGCCATCGCTGGCAGCCTGCGGTAAGCTGGTAACCAAGATAAATATCGGGTATCCAAGCAAAGTGCTTTGGATAGTAACCCGATATTTACCCTGGTAACGTGTGCAGGGAGCCGACACTTCCCCGCTCGGCTCCGCCCCCTCCTGCATTCGGCATGTACACACACACACACACTCACACTCACCTGTCCCCAGCCATGCAGTCCCCGACACTGACGTCTTCAGCGCCACATGGCCCCGCTAGGCTCCACCCACTTCACACTCCACCGCCCGCACACATGGCCCCGCTAGGCTCCACCCACTTTGCACTCCGCCGCCCGCACACATAGCCCCGCTAGGCTCCACCCACTTCACACTCCGCACAGATGGCCCCACTAGGCTCCACCCACTTCGCACTCCGCCACCCACACACATGGCCCCACTTGGCTCCACCCACCTCGCACGCCGCACACATTACCCCGCTCGGCTTACCTGCGGTGATGAAGTCCTGCCCTCCCAACCTCAGCGCTGTCACTGTGCTCCATGGCCGCCGCTTCACATCTCCTCTCGCTGCGGAGCCGAGACTGTGACTAGCGGTGACGTCACAGGCTCCCGCGATACTTGGCTGTGAGGTCGGCGGTCATTGAAGTCAGTGACAGCTCTGCTGTCAGCAGTGCAGGAGATTGTCACCGCAGGTAATGTACCTCGCTGACAGCAGCACTTGTCATGCCCTGCAGTGACCTGGGCTGACCTATTGATGTTAGCTCAGGTCACTGCATTGCTCTCCCAGCCAATGGGGAACATTCAGTTCTTCATTGACTGGGACAGTGACTATGGTATGGATCATCATGGGAACCCCTCGGATTACAGCAGACCTTAATTTGTTTTTCTTTCTAATAAATTGGTGAAAGAGGTAATGTGTTGGGGAGTGTATTTTCAAATAAAAATGTGTTTGTTGTCTATTTTTTTTTATTACTGACTTGGTTGGTGATGTCGGGTATCTGATAGACGCCTGACCTCACGAACCCCAAGGCTTGATGCCAGATGACATTACACATCTGGTATTAACCCCATATATTACTCCGTTTGCCACCGCACCAGGGCACGGAATGAGCTGGGGCGAAGCACCAGGATTGGCGCATCTAATGGATGCGCCACTTCTGGGGCGACTGCGGCCTGCTATTTTTAGGCTGAGGAGAGTCCAATAACCATGGACCTCCCTAGTCTGAGAATATCAGTCCCCAGATGTCTGCTTTACTTTGGCTGGTGATCCAATTTTGGGGGGACCCCCACGTGTTTTTTTTTTCATTATTTACTTAATTTAAAATAACAGCGTGGGGTGCCTCAGTTTTGGTTTGCCAGCTGTGGTCTACAGGCTGCAGCCGTCTGCTTTACCCTAGCTGGCTATCAAAAATAGGAGGAACCCCACATCATTTTTTTTTTTTAAATTTATTTTTTTTGGTAAGTACAAGGCTAAGCACCCCTTAGTGCCACATGAAAGGCACCACAGGGTGCAAAATTACAAAATGCAGGAGAGTGGGACATTGTGTCTTTCTGCCATTATAATGACAGAAAAGACTGATATGAAGTGTACAAGCACAAGAAAATCACCAGAGCGCTCTACGCTGTGAAAAGCAGTAGAAAATGGCACTGGAGTGAACATGTGACCGCCTCATGTAAATTTATCTATTTTCCCTCCTTCAGTTTTTCTGCAGTATGCAAAAAAGCGGAAGGCACACGGATAACAATCGGATGACATATGGACCATATACGGAACGGAAACGAATGCCACATGGATGCACCTGTGAAAAAAACGGACCGTTTTTTGCGGACCGCAAAAACGGATCAGTTGTGTGAATGTAGCCTTATGCTAATCTACCGTTTATAAACAGCAGGCAGAAATAAGTGAATAGCGCCCCCCAGCGTCTGAAAATCTCCGGGGTTTTAGGGGTAGCTGAGACCCTGGAGATCATGATTCAGGCCGGTTTTTCTGATCCCCGCTCACGTGATCACCGGTATACACCGTATACCAATGATCACATTACAGTAAATGACAGCGCCGGTAAAAAATTGTTCATGCCAGATGGGAGATAAATAAACATGTCAGATGGGAGAATCTCCTCCCCGGTCCCCCGTTGTCGCCAAAGTAACCCCTTTGACCCCCTCCCGGAAATCCAAAATGGCCGCGCGCACAGCAGCGCGCCGGCCGCATTCACCCTACTTCTCTGATTTCTGTCGCATGTGCCTTGACACATGCAACAGAAAACTCCTCCCCAGGCCCTGCCAGGTCACCCCCTATAACCCCACCGGTGTTCCCCGGTGTCCCGTGGTACCTGTGAAGCGTTGATTCCCCCGCGGCCCCCTCCTTCACAATAGACGCTGCCACATGCACAGAGCGGCTGTCAGCTCAGCTTCCTGTGTTCAGACACAGTGAGTGGTTTTAAGCATGCATCTTTAAGCTACTGCAATGCCCTGCTCATGAGGTAAGGAACATAATTGATTAGGAGAGCTATACTACATTTCCAAATGGAGGTATTTGATTTTATAGTTGCCCTGCTGAACGACTACCAAACATGAGAGTCCGTTATACGCCACAAAAAAAATGTCTAAATAGCAAGCTCTGTTGTTTAGTATTCATTCAGCTGGATAACTGGACTTAAAGGGGTATTCCATCTCCAAGATCCTATCCCCAATATATAGTAGGTGGAATAGCAATAATACCAGCAAATACCAATATTTGGAAATGTAGAATAGTTCTCCTGATTAGGCATGCCCTTACCTCATGAGCAGGGCATTGCAGCTTTGGTAGCAACAGTTACGACATGGACTCTGCTGCTGTAGACCCGGGGAGAGTGGGTGCAGATTCATTGCACCCACACTCCTCACATGGAGGGTCTGCACTCCTAGAAAATGGGGGATATGTTCCCTGAGCATGTCCCCCCATATTGTAGACGGTCCAGAGTCATCGTGGGACCCCCTTAATTATTTTCCTTACAATAAATTGGTGAAAGAGGGAATGTTTGGAGGAGTGTTTTTTCAAATTTTTTTTGTCTATTTTTTTTTGTTAGTACTGACAGTTTGTGATGTCGGGTATCTGATAGACGCCATGACATCACAAACTGCTGGGTTTGATGTCAGAGAGGGGAGCCAGCACGATCTGAAAATGGCATGCATCATATAAAAAGTGCAAATTCACAGATTTATTCCAACTGTACTGTAATATAAATGAGATTTTTAGCAAATAATTGATCAATTCTTTGAGCCACCCCTGCCAACGTCACGGCAAATCTCAATAGGGGGGTCCTACTCTATATTCTGTATTTCATGTGCCATGCGGCCTCCTAGATAAAGTTAAAAGCAGAACCATAATGGAGCACACATACCTGTAACCTGTATACATAACCGCTTCTATGTTGCAAAAGAGGCAATTGTGGATAGAGGCCAGCCCAGGTCCCAGCATGTGGAGCAAGTGGGTTTGATGTCAGGTGACTTTACAGCTAGTATCAAGCCCATTTATTACCCTGTTTGCCACTGCACCAGAGCACAGGATGAGCTGGGGTGAAGCACCAGGATTGGCGCATCTAGTGGATGCGCCACTTCTGGGGCGCCTGCGGCCTGCTATTTTTAGGCTGTGAAGGGCCAATAACTATGGACTTTTCCACCCTGAGAATACCAGACCACAGCTGGCCGCTTTACCTTGGCTGGTGATCCAATTTGGGGGGGACCCTACTTTTTTTTTGTAATTATTAATATTTATAAAATAATTATAAAAAAAAGAGCCTGGGGTGACCTCCACATTGGATCCCCAACCCCGGTAAAGCTGCCAGCTGTGGTTTTCAGGCTACAGCCTTCTGCTTTACCCTAGCTGGCTATCAAAAATGGGGGGACCCAACGTCATTTTTTTGTAACTATTTTTTTAAATAAAAAAAATTAATGGGCTTCCCTGTATTTTGATTGCCAGCCAAGGTAAAGCCAGGCAGATGGGGGTGGCAACCCACAGCTGTCTGCTTTATCTGTGCTGAGAATCAAAAATACCGCAGAGCGCTACGTCATTTTTTTTAAAGATTTATTTTTACAGCACTGTGATGCCAGGCAATGAAAATACAGGGAAGCCCTTTATGTTTTTAGTTATTTAAATAAATAATTAATAAAAATATATATGGGCTCCCACTGCATTTTTTGTATTGCTAGCTAAGGGTAATCCAAGCAGCTACTGGCTGCTAACCCCCACTGCTTGGTGTTACCTTCACGGGCAATGGAAAATCCAGGGTAGCTTTTTTTATTTTTTTTGCCACAAAACTACAAAAAAAGATGACATGCGCTTCACCATATTTTTGTATGCTAGCCAGGTACAGCAGGCAGGTACGGGCTGCCCCCAACTCCCAGCTGCCTATTTGTACCTGGCTGGGAACTAAAAATATAGGGAAGCCCTTTTTTTTAATTATTTCATGAATTTCATGAAATAATTAAAAAAAACAAACGACGTAGGCTTCGCCCCATTTTTGTGTCCAGCCGGGTACAACTAGGCAGCTGGGGATTGGATCCGCAGCACAGGTTAGCCCGGGCTTTCTCGGCCCCTCTGCTGCGAATTGCAGTCCGCAGCTGCCCCAGAAAATGGCGTTCTCATAGAAGCGCCATCATCTGGCGCTGTATCCAACTCTTCCAGCTGCCCTGATGCCGGTGGCTCGCTGGGTAATAATGATTTCAGTTAATATACAGCTAGCCCTAACCCAATTATTACCCAGCGAACCACCCGTCACCAGGGTAGCTGGAAGAGTTGGATAAAGCGCCAGAAGATGGCGCTTCTATGAAAGCGCCATTTTCTGGGGGAGCTGCGGACTGCAATTTGCAGCAGAGGGGCCCAGAAAGCTCAGGCCAACCAGTGCTGCAGATTCCAATCCCCAGCTGCCTAGTTGTAGCTGGCTGGACACAAAAATATGGCGAAGCCCACATCATTTGTTTTCTAATTATTTCATGAAATTCATGAAATAATAAAAAAGGGCTTCTCTATATTTTGGGTTCCTAGCAGAGTAAAAATAGGCAGCTGGGGGTTGGGGGCAGCCCGTAGCTACTTGCTATACCTGGCTAGCATGCAAAAATGTGGCGAAGCCCACATCATTTTGTTCGGGGGCAAAAAACTCCTGCATACAGTCCTGGATGGAGTATGCTGAGCCTTGTAGTTCTGTAGTTGCTGTTTTTCTGTATGGAGGAGAGCAAACAGCAGCTGCAGAACGACAAGGCTCAGCATACTCCATCCAGGACTGTATGCTGGAGTTTTTTGCCCACCAAAAAAAATGACGTGGGCTTTGCCATATTTTTGTATGCTAGCTGGGTACAGCAGGCACCTACGGGCTGCCTCCAACCCCCAGCTGCCTTTTTTTACCCGGCTGAGAACCAAAAATATAGGGAAGCCAGTTTTTTTTTAATTATTTCACTTATTTCATGAAATAATTAAAAAAACAAATTACGTGGGCTTCGCCCCATTTTTGTGTCCAGCCAGGTACAACTAGGCAGCTGGGGATTGGAATCCGCAGCACAGGTTAGCCCGAGGTTTCTGGGTGCCTCTGCTGCGAATTGCAATCCGCAGCCGCCCCAGAAAATGGCGCTTTCATAGAAGCGCCATCATCTGGCGCTGTATCCAACCCTTCCAGCAGCCCTGAAGCCAGGTGGCTTGCTGGGTAATCTTGAGTTAATACTAGCTTTGTTTTACTAGCTAGTATTAAGTCAGAGATTCTTAATGTCAGGCAAGTTTGACCCAGCCATTAAGAATCTCCAATAAAGGGTTAAAAAAAAGTCACCACACAGAGAAAAAAATACTTTAATAGATATAAATACACAAACACACTTAGAGACTCCATGTTTATTAATCCCTCTTATTCCTCCATGATCCATGCTCTTCTGTCTTTCTCCTTCAGCCCATGCAGTTCTGCTCCATGAGCAGCACAGCATGGGAGAAAGACGCTGCTGCTCCCCATGCAGTCTTCACTCCGTGAGTGATCAGTGCTGCTGGCTGTTAGCGGTAACGTTACCGCTGACAGACGGTTACCATAGCAACGGTGCTCCGATCATGTGATTCCCGATGCCGCTGTTAGCAGTGAAGTCACCGCTAACAGGTGCGTTGCTATGGCAACGGTGATCTTCGTTATTGACCGGCTGTGTCATTCGGTCCCTAACGGAATGGCGAAGCAGAACGGGGAGTCGACCGTGTGCCAGAGCATGTCGCCGTTACACGGTGATACACACACGTGCACCGTGTACCGGAGAGATGCAATGACAGGACCTAGCATGATGTCAAAGACATGTGACCAGTCTGTAGCCAATGAGATAATAGACACGTGACTGGTCACATGGCTATTTTGACATCACGATAAGACCTGTCATCAGTGCTGGTTCCCGGAGGACGCAGCGATCATCGGGAGAAATAGCGACAGGAGACAGAGTGCAGGACGAATCGCGGGCACCGGTAAGTGTTATGGCAATGTTTATTAACTGTATGTGTACATTTATAATGTGTTTTTATGTGTTTGTGTTTGCCTCCCATTGTTTCCTATGGGGGTTTGAGTGGTTCGTCGAACCGGTTCGCCGAACCGAACTCTAACGCGACCTCCGTTCGACGAACCAAGCTCGAGCCGAACCAAGACCGGTTCACTTATCTCTAGTCACAACCCGACGCCTCAGAATAGGGGTACTTTACTACATTCGTGGATTGGGGACTATGAAGGTGCTTTGTGGAATTTTTTTTTATCATATATTTGTGAACAATGGATAGTGTGGGGGAGTTTTTATTCAAATAAACAATTTTTTCCTTCATGTGTTTTTTTGATTACTGGGTTAGAAATGGAGGTGTTAGTTACCTCTCTATTACTTACATCGGCGCTTAATGACAGTTGACATTACACAGCTGACATCAACCCCGAAAAATATTACCCTAATTGCCCCCAGACCAGGGCAATTGGGAGGAGCTGGGCAAAGCGACAGAGCAGCCGTATTTAATGTGATGCACCCATTCTTGGGTGGTTGCAAACTGGTATTTTTAGGCTGGGAAGGGGAAAATTTCCATGGACCTTCCCAGCCTGATAATATTGGTCTCTAGCTGTCTGCTTTACCTTGGCTGGTTATCAAAAATGCGGAGAACCCAACGTCATTTTAACTATGTATGTTTTTATTTATTTAGTTCCCAGCAGTAACCTGGGAGTCGGAGATACAGCCACATGTCTTCCCCATGCTATTTCCAGTGCTTTTTTTTTGCGGTGGTACATGCCGGTACGGCGTACCGGAAAATCTGAAGAGCGCTGAGGGCCAGCACGTCTGGCTCTGTCCACATGGCTAATTTGTAAACTATACAAATTAGCCATGTGTGGAGCGGAGGCACAAGCAGAGCAGCTACTAGAGCTGCAGGACCTGCGATGATGTCATGTACATGTGACTCGGGTGGGCGGAGCCATGGAGTTTTGCCCAGCGGGAAAGAAGCTGGAGAAGATGGATGAGTGCAGGGTATGTGAGAGAGGGGTGCAGAGGGCGGCAGTCTGTGCAGGGGGAAGAAGGACGCAGAGGGGATAGAGTGAGATCAAAGGTATGGAGAATTGTGAGTCCAGGGGGATGGAGGATGGCGAGATCAGGGGGATCAAGGATGGAAGGAGCAGGGGGATGGAGAATGGAGGGAGCAGGGTTCATTGAGTTTTGTTTCGGCAAACTTGTCTTAGATGGACAAAATAACGCACTATTTCTCGATCAGTGCGGCTCCGGCACGCAAAAGACCCCGAACAGACGTGGAGACAGAAACAAATCAGATGATAGAACAGAACGTGGCCACTGGTTCTTCAACTATCGAACCTGCATCAGCTAGTGTTAATGATCCTGATGAATTTGGTTGAAATTTGGCATTTCTTATAGAATACAGCTTAGGTAAGTCGAAAACCATATTTTCCAAGGGAAAAAAACGATTATACAGTATTAGTCATTTTTTATTTTTCTTTTGAAATCTGAACTACATAGTTTTTTATTGAAATTAGCGTACAGACTACAAAACTGAATAATGAAAACCAGGCCGCACTGTCCATTGGACAAGCTGAGTTGATCTCCCTAAGGTCAACAATGCTTGCTTAAGTAGTCTTTTACTAGGCATTGCCCCCACTAGCCAGATTCCTACTCCACACTGATGAGGGGCAAATACCCCGAAACGGCTGTCTGTGGATGGATACCATGTTTGGTATAGGTGGTCTCCTTGACTGGAGACTGCCCTTCCCGTGGTTGTTCCTTCCAGGTGAAAGACCTGGCTAGTTTCCTGGCAGCGTTGAGAAACATGTGATGGTGTCTCCGCGGCTTTCTTATTTGCATTGGACAAGCTGAGCAGTTTGCTCAGACGGCACTATATTCAGGGAGCATCAATGCGGCCGAAGGGCAGAGCTGTATAGGTAGTGCCATTTTCCGCCACCCAGTGCCTCAACAGGTAAATTGTGCACAGGATCTCCCGGCCGCACGACAGCGGCAAACATTTTTTTACAAAAAAGGTGCTGGCTATTCCCATTCCATTTGAGTGCTGTTTCCATCAATTTCAACGATTTTCCTTCCAATAGGATCTTCTGGAAAAGTGCTGAGTTCCCCATTGCCTTTCATTATGTTTGTTACTCGAATCAAGCCTGTCCTAGCCTTCGACCTTCGATAGATCAAACTGGTAAGTTTGGAAACCGCTTTAAATGCACTATCAATTTAAATTGATAACGAGACTGAGAAATTCATTCTTTATCGCACTTTCTTACAACTGTTAAAATTTGATAACATTAATATAAAAATATATCATCTATTACTTGAAAAGCCAGTTTATCATTATTTACTCCTGAATTATTGTCCAGATATAAAGTGTTAATTGTGTAGTAGTGTATCACAGATGTCTGCACACATTGTGCATAAGGGCTGTAAACATCAGAACACATGCTGCAAATATTTGCCTGCATCACTTGCATGTTTATAACAAAAAACAACAGAATAGCATCTGTCCCTTGGATAAAGCACATTTATTTTACCAAGATGCATATATTTTAGTCTAGTTTTTCATAACAAACACAAATGTTATTTTACAGTTTCCTGAAGAAGGAAAAGCTCTTGTTTTATATAATCTTTTATTAACACAAAGTCTATTTTTTTTTTCTAAAATGAACATAACACTATGGAATATGCAACAACTTGAAGCATCAGAAATCCTAGTATTCTGAAATCTGTACAAAATTTGAATATGACCAAAATAATTGCATAGTTACATATATAGTATGGTTGAAAAAAGACAACGGTCCATCATGTTTCACTCTGGAATATCATGGGGGTGAATGCCCAAGGCATAAGAATATGTATGAAAAAAGAAGATATTGATGAAATTAAAAAAGAAAATATATGTTCTCAAAGATTTAAAGAGTAGACTGTGTTAGACTACCACTAGGTGGCGCGGACGCTCAGGCAGGAAAACTAACCTGAATGTAATACTACAGAAGCTGACCAGAGGTCACTAAACTATTAGGCAGAGAAGTCAAACAGAAATGGGTCAATGCCACGAAGTCACATCTTGGAACAGGGAGCAAAACTAGTCACACTCAAGAACAGAGCAGAGGTCAGATACCGGGAAGCAAACTACACAGGAGAAACATGGGGGAGGACAGAAGACCGAGTAACTGAGGAAACCTAGAGGTAAGACTGGGCAGGACAGATTGGGAACGGAGCGAGCAGGGACAGTAGAGGTCAGGCACGGCTGGAGGGATGAAGGTCAGGCAGTTGAGGCGTGATCGAGGTCAGACAGGGCTGGAGAGATGGGGTCGGACAGGTTAGGGGTCAGGAAAAGTATCAGGTAGCAGGGAAACGGAGCAGAGTACTTCTCAAAGGAGTAGCACGACACCAAGCTGGAAATATCACTGGCGGGGTCTAGGAGACAGCAGCAGCAAGATATAGCGTCATGACCCCCGGAATGAGGCCAGAGCAAACAGGCCCCTCCCAGAGGCAGGATACATGCACTGGCTCAGGAATGGTAGCGTCATGCATGAATCATGACAATATGTTTCAATGTGCCAAATTTAGAAATCATTATATGAAACCTAAAGCTTTATAGTATCACGGAGGTTAGGTTAAGTGACAAACCTGGCCATACATGAGTATTAGATGGCCGAACAAAACACGTTAGACAGGTCAATTCAATTGCTTGTAAAACATTTTGCATTTTGGTGCAAAAGAATATTGACAATGTTGACAAATATCATATAATTACAAGCTAGATAGCAATGTTGCATGATCATTTTGTAGGCTGTCTTAGGAATTGTACCTACACTGATCACATGCTGATAGTCAAAGTAAAATCCCAGAAAATGGTAAATCTTTATTTCAACCCTACCCAAATTGAAAAATAAAATCATAACAGTTACAAATTGATAAACAAGTGAAAGTGTGATTAATCAAAGCCAATATTTTCAATACCTTTCAATCTGTATTGATCAAAGGTGAAATGATTTTGAATTACTAAGATGAAAGAACAGTATGATATTTTATTATAAAATATGAAGACAACAAAAATAATATGAAGTAACATCTGCTTTGTAGTCGGAAAAGTCTGAATAATCATTTTATCGTCTGGATCATGTAGACATTCAACACAGCTGTTTGTATTATAAGCCAAAACAGAATGGTAGCAATGCCAATCTTATTTCCTTCAATTAGATATTGAATGACGCAAATTATTCAGTGTACAAAATCTTGCCTGATTACAGTTTACGTACCTTATATTAATATTAAAGTACAGGCTTATTTTATAATTAAGAAATTAAATATAGAAAATGCAAATTTGCAATAATAACAGCTGATGAAGAACAAAGATTCAATGGGACAGATCATTAGACACAATGGTACAGATTTGCAGTATGCGTCTAAGGATTATATCAAAAGAGTAAACTGTTTTAAATTCATGTCAAAGAGCATGCTCCTTAATAAATTTGGCTCATTTTTACAATATACTACCTTCAGGAATTGAAATCAATACCTCATGTTTACACCAAAAGTTTGCAAGATTTCCAATATAAAGCTTAAAGAAGCACTCCCATCAGTTTTTATCCTCTTAATATATTGAAATCATTATATTATATAGCACTGTGTAGTAACAATTAATTATTTTTCTTTTGTAGCTAGTCAGTTTTTCTCTTTTGTCTTTTCTCTTCTCTCTGTAGAAACAGGAAGTCTCTTTTCTCTGTATGAGTCATCCAACTCTAACTCCCCACCCAGCTGCTCTGCTCCTGCCCGTTGAGGACTTTTTAGTAATGACTCATGCAGGTAAAAGAGACTTCCTTTTTCTACATAGGGCTTAGAAGGATTCAGCTAGTCAGTTGTTAATAATGTGATGTCATCAACCTAATAGAAAAGAGAAGGCTTAACTGGGTAAAAGGGCAAAATGAGAAATGTATTTGTTTGATGTCTTTTATAATACACATATGAGCTGTTTAGCATATGTGACTAGTATATGTCTCAAGACTTTTCTAAAAAAAATACTTCGATAAACATGTATTTCATGCCATTAAGATAGCTAGACAAATTTTCACTTTTAAATAAGCACCGAATGGCACATTAAATTGCATAAAACATTGACAAATTGTGTGTGGGTATTTACAACACGAAATGCTGAAAATTATTCAAAATGAGACCAGCCTAAATCGTGACACAAAATAAGATAGAACTTATCAAGGCATGGATTCCATAAGATTTTCTAAGGCTATGTGCGCACTAGAAAAGTGATTTTTCTCAAGAAAATTTCTTGAGAGACTTCTGGGAGATGAAGATTACTGCATCTGCGGTAAAAAACTGCACCAAAACCGCGGGACAAACGCATGCGGTTTTGCTGCTTTTTTGGTGCGTTTTTGCTGCGGTTTTTCCGCAGGTAGAAGAAAAAAAAAGGTAATTTCCTTCTGATATAGATAGAGAAATAGATAGATAATTGATAGATATATAGATAGATAGAAGGATAGATAGAATCATAGATACATAGATAATGGATAGATAGATAAATAAATAGGTAATGGATAGATAGAGGGATAATAGATAGAAGGATAGATAGAGGGATATATAGAGGACAGATCAATCAATAGATAGAGTCCCTGTGAGCACACACTGTATTTCTCACGGTCGGTAGTTTGTTCACATTACCGACGGTGAGAAATGACCTGTAATTACCTCTCCATAGTCTCATTACGAGGCTGCATTCTGTACAGTGTCAGTCGCGGCTGGATGCAAGCGTCGTGGGACCTGCATGGATTACGCTGGAGCTGTGTGTTGGGGGGTAAATAAAGGGGTGAAAGTGGGTCTTTTTGTCTTTTATTTAAAATAAAGGATTTTTTGGTGTGTGTGTTTATTTACTTTACTTATGGGTTAATCATGAAAGCTGCCTCATAGGCGCTGCCATGATAAGGCCTGGACTTAAATGACAGCAATCCGCTGCTATTTAACTCGTTACTACCTGGATTACCACCACATCACGGCAATCTGGAAAAGCCGGGGACACGCCGGGACTGTCACATAATGGATGCGACAGTCCCGGGGCAGCTACGGGCTGATATTCTCAGCTGCGGGAGGGGGGGCATTAACCCTGGCCCTCACCCTCCCCAGCCTGAGAATACCGGGCCGCCGCTGTGTGTTTACCTCGGCTGGACGGTAAAAATACAGTGGAGCACACGCTTTTTTTTTATTTATTTTTATATGTACGTTTGATTTCTATGTGTATTATATATGTTTGTGTCTGTGTGTGAGTGTGATGTGTGTGTTTAGTTTGCTCACCTTCCTCTTCCTGTCAGAATGACATCACTTCTCTGCAAAACACAGGCAGTGATGAACATTACCGCAGGTAAACCGCGACTATACCGAGGGTATACCGCACATCATTTGCTACCTGCGGTATATCCGCAGTATTTCGCAAATTACATTACAGTGAATGAAGTGAAATACCGCAGGTACCTGCGGAAAAGAAGTGACATGCACATTTTCTCAAGAAATTTTCTCAAGAAATTCTGCAGAAAGAATTTTCTTGAGAAAAAAAACGCAGTGTGCGCACAGCTATTTTTTTTCCCCATAGGTTTTTCTGGGAAATGTCTGCAGAAAGGTTACAAACATTTCTCAAGAAATTTCTGCAGCAAAAACGCAGGTAAAAACGCAGTGTGCGCACAAGCCCTTAAGTAATATTTAACATGAAGACATTAGCAGGAGCTACATTAAACCCTTCACAACATTTAATATACCTACTGTATATATCATGGTTGGATAGGGGTTTCTGACCAAACGCATACAGGTATATCATGGCGATCATGTGAGACACAGGAGCTGTGCCAGCACGATTGTTGTTGGAACCTCGGCTTACATGACAGCTGAGTTCTGGATCTCACAGTCAGAAGTGGTGCCTGCACCACTCCAAGCTGTTTAACCTCCCAAATGCTGAGATTGATATCAGTCACAACATTTAGGAGGTTGGGGGATGGAGTGCACTCCCTCTCTCGTCCAATTGGCGCCCCTGCAATGTTATCACGAGGGCCTGAGGTTACCATGACGACCTTCGGGTTTGCTGGCTTTGGAAAGCCTGTTAGACAATGCCAGAATCATGATCTAAGAGGCTATCAGTGCAGGACTGTCAGGTATAATGCATTGCAATGCTGATGCATTATATCAGCCATCAAAATGTTAAAGTCTCATAGTAGGATTAGTAAAAAAAGTTTAAAAATGTTTAAAAATTGTAAAATATAAAAAAAAAGTCAAATGAAAGAAAAAAAATGAAATTACATGTACCAATAAATACGTACATTTATGTAAAAACAAGAAAATACACATTTGGTATTGCCACATCTGGAACAACCCCACAAATAAAACGGTCACATTTTTTTTTTTTTTAAAAAACTTTATAAACCTGGTAACACTGTATTCAAAGTGACCCAAAGAAAAATGTCATCCTGTTACGGGGGGACCGGCAAATTAGGACCAGGGGGTATATATCCCAATCGCCAGTCGGGGCCCACCGTGCTCCAGATGGCAATGGAGCTGCTGGCAACACGAAGGTTAGGTAGAGACTATAGAGCTGATGACTCAGAGATAACCCAGGAGACCTGGGAACCGGTCACATGTGTAGGGACACGTCAAACCGGACGACAACCCAGTTAGCGTTTCGGTGGAGCGGGCGCTACTCCAACCACGTGTGTAGGGAACACGTCAGGCCGGATGGTAACCAGTTAGCGTTGACCGAGAAGACCGCTGCGACAGCGCCCTGTCGGCCACGTGTGTAAGACACGTCAGGCCGAGCGGTCCTTCGATTAGCGTTTCTGGTCACCACTCGACTGGCCATGTGTGTGAAGGACACGTCAGACCACGTAGTCACACCAGTAGCATTTGACTGGGAAGCCAAGGAGAGAAATAGGGTTCACACACCCAATCCAGGAACACCCTGTTAACTCCACAGGGGTTCTGGAATACGCTGTCCATGTTCATAGAGGGCACAACCGGACAGGTGACGCAGCAGGTATGCTGTCCGTGTGCATAGAGTACACAACCGGACAAGTAACGCAACAGGTATGCTGTCCGTGTGCGTAGAAGGCACAACCGGACAGGTGACACAGCAGCCGCAGTGCAGTTAACGCCACTAAAATGCTATAGCACAACTGGAATGGCAGCAAGGAAGCACGGCACCTGACCCTGATGTGCCGAGCCACGAATCTTGGCGTGACAGGCACCATTTGCCTAGCCCTACCTACCGCTTCCAACAAAGCTTATGCCACCATGAACTCTAAATGAAGACTTCGCACCTCCATGTTGTCTCCAGCCCCTTTTATAACCTGGGTCCACCCCAAACCTAGGGTGGAACCACCAAGATCCAATAGCAGAGTGCATGTCAGCAGCGACGTCACCAGCGGCCTATCCGGAACCGCCACGTCATTGATGACCTCATGGCAGCCACGCCCCAAACACCTCACCAGTCATCATCTGACGACCAATGGTGAGGTGCCAGATCATAGGGGCGGGCCTCTGTTAGCCAGTCCGGAGTGGCCACGTCATCAGGACACCTGACACCCTCTGCCCTATCAGGGCCTGCCACCTCACGGACATGCTCAGTGAGATCCTTACCGGACCTAGCCTCTGATGCACTAAGTGCCTGAGCATGCTCAGTAGCCTGAATAACAGTCTCGGAAATCAGACTATCTGCCTGAGCATGCTCAGTAGGCACAACATAGGACTTAGACACAGCACGAAGTACAAGTACCTGTGCAAAGAGGCTGTTAGGATTAATTGTGGGAGCATGCTCAGTAGCCTGAACTGAGGACTTAGTTTCAGAAATGACACAATCAGGCTGATCATGCTCAGTAGGCAAAACACCAGACTTAGACTCTGGCTGGGGTAAATCGGCGCACGCATGCGCACTAGCCGCCTCTCCACACTTAGACGTGGTGGAAGGAGCAGCCAACTGGATGACCCGATGCACGGCCAAGAACGTCAGCCGGTGCCTGGGCGCAACAGGAACCGCAGCAGGCTGCTTGCGACTATGGCGGCGCCGGTTCTTAACACGTCCAATCACTTATACTGCATGAGGAATTACATAAAAAACAAATAAATCCAATTGTTGACCTGCTGTTGAAATATTTATTCTGTCTCCCAAACATCACAGTAAGGCTTGGCTCACATTCATCCTGCCCTCTGCACTGAGCGCTTACATTGGGATTTCTGTGTTCATCTCTGAAATATTTTATTCAGACAGAACCCCCAGTGGAGGCTATCCCTATCATGAGGCAGATGGAGACACTGTAGATGCTGTTTGGCTTATAATCCAAAAGTATTCTTTTTCTTAGGCAAGCACAAAAGTGCCGTGAACCACAGGTTTTTCCACCTCTAAGGAGCTGGACACCACTAAATAGAAACCAAACTGAGTCTGGAGTAACTCTGCCTGCCTCATTAGCGAATGGATCCTTTGGGGTTTCATCTGAATGATGTATTGTGTAGATTTAGATGGAAACCCCGATATAAGTGCTTAGTGTAGAGCACTGGATACATGTCAACTGATTCAAAATGTTCTCTAGCCTAAAATGCCACCTATATAAGTTTCAACTCAACCCACAGAAAGTCCACATTCAGGTCGATCACCTATTAACAGAAATATAGGAGGTGTCCAAGTTACTTGTAGCAGAAGGGCGCTGGAAAAGAAATCTAGCAAAATCTGCACTACTGAATCCAAATGCTCACCTCGCTTCTGACCCCCCAATGTGCCTAAACAGCAGGTGTCATGTACATGTTTTGCTTTCACGAAGTGAGGAAGCCCACTTTTTTATGAGTGTATAGCTCCAGAAGCACGAGCTGGACACAAAGTATTAGTTGCTACAATGTTTTGGGCACTACAATGGCAGATTTGCAACTTTGCTCCTGCAACTCTGCAACTTTCCACTACATGTTTGTTTCTGGAAAACACCTATAGCATAAAAATAATCAATACACCTATAGATGAATTTCCAGAGGGATACAAATTCTAATAAGGGATCACTTGAGAGGGGTTTCCACTGTTTAGGCACATCAGGGGCTCTGCAAATGGAGTCTGCCAGCTACAAATCTGTGCCACAAAAGTCAAATAGCGATCTTTCATCCATTAACACTATTTTATTGATAAAAATGCAATTAATAGTTCTTCACCATAGAATGGTATACAATTCTGTGACACACCTATAATGTCAATATGCTCACTGCACCCTTACATGAATTAATTTAGGGGTGCAGTTTGTAAGATGTTTTTGTTTGTTTTTCTGTCGTGGATTTCTGCTGTTCTGACACCTCAAGGGCTTTGCCAATGTTACATGACATTTGCAAACCGTTCCAGCAAATAATGAAGTCAAATATGGCACTTCTTTCCTTCAGAGATTTGCACTATACCTCAAAAGTAGTTTACGATTAGATGTAGGGTATTGGTGTACTCAGGAAACATTACTCAACAAACTGTGTGGTCCATTTTTTTCTTATTATCCCTTATAAAATAAAAACTTGGGACTAAAACAATATTTTAGTGAGAACAATGTCATTATTCTTTCTTTACCACAAATGGTATGATATTCTGTGGCACACCTTTTGTGTCAATATGCTCACTGTACCTCCAGATGACTTAATTGATTGGTGTACTTTATAAAATTAGGTCACTTATGAGGGGTTTACTTTTCTGGCATGTCAACGCCTCTGCCAATGTAACATGGCAACCTCAAACTATTCCAACTAAATCTGAATTCCAATATGGCGCTACTTCTCGTCTAAGCTTTGCACTGTGCCTCAAAAGTAGTTTTCAACCAACTATGGGGTACTTATGAACTTAGGAGAAATTGTGTAATGAACTGCATGATCTATTTTTTCATATTTTTGAAAATTAAAACTTTGGGGCCAAAGCAACATTTTAGTGGTATTTTTTTTATTTTCACAGCTTAATGATATACAATGCCATGAATCACCTAGGAGTTAAAAATGTCCTCTATACCACTAGATGAATTCTGCAAGAGGTGCAGTTTCCAAAATGGGGTAACTTGTGGCGTTTTATGTTGTTTTGGCATGACAAACTATCTTCAAATGTGACATGGCGTCCACAATCTATTCAAACCAAAATGGGCATCCCCTCCTCCGCCCGCGACAGCAGCACCTCTGCATTGCACACTCAAACTCATTGTTACTAAGCCATTATACTAACAAACACTGAGGAAACTTAGTGGCATCCTAAAAGTGGCTGTTGGACTTCATTATTGTCCCACTGGTGCCAAGCTATTTCTAGCACCTCTGCATGACACCCTCCTGCTCTGTTTTTAATAAGCTATAATAATAATAATAATAATAATAATAATAATAAGCTATAATAATAGCAAAAAATGCTGCCATTTAGTGGCATACAAGAAGTGGCTGTTATACTCCATTAGTGTTCCACTAGTGCCAAGCTATTTCTAGCACCTCTGCATGACACTCTCCTGCTCTGTTTTTAATAAGCTATAATAGCAAAAAATGCTGCCATTTAGTGGCATACAAGAAGTGGCTGTTGTACTCCATTAGTGTCCCACTGGCGCCAAGCTATTTCTAGCACCTCTGCATGACACCCTCCTGCACTGTTTTTAATAAGCTATAATAATAGCAAAAAATGCTGCCATTTAGTGGCATACAAGAAGTGGCTGTTGTACTCCATTAGTGTCCCACTGGTGCCAAGCTATGTCTAGCACCTCTGCATGACACCCTTCTGCTCTGTTTTTAATAAGCTATAATAATAGCAAAAAATGCTGCCATTTAGTGGCATACAAGAAGTGGCTGTTGTACTCCATTAGTGTTCAACTGGTGCCAAGCTGTTTCTAGCACCTCTGCATGACACCCTCCTGCTCTGTTTTTAATAAGCTATAACAATAGCAAAAAATGCTGCCATTTAGTGGCGTACAAGAAGTGGCTGTTGTACTCCATTAGTGTCCCACTGGTGCCAAGCTATTTCAAGCACCTCTGCATGACACTCTCCTGCTCTGTTTTTAATAAGCTATAATAATAGCAAAAAATGCTGCCATTTAGTGGCATACAAGAAGTGGCTGTTGTACTCCATTAGTGTCCCACTGGTGCCAAGCTATTTCTAGCACCTCTGCATGACACCCTCCTGCTCTGTTTTTAATAAGCTATAATAATAGCAAAAAATGCTGCCATTTAGTGGCATACAAGAAGTGGCTGTTGTACTCCATTAGTGTCCCACTGGTGCCAAGCTATTTCTAGCACCTCTGCATGACACCCTCCTGCACTGTTTTTAATAAGCTATAATAATAGCAAAAAATGCTGCCATTTAGTGGCATACAAGAAGTGGCTGTTGTACTCCATTAGTGTCCCACTGGTGCCAAGCTATGTCTAGCACCTCTGCATGACACCCTCCTGCTCTGTTTTTAATAAGCTATAATAATAGCAAAAAATGCTGCCATTTAGTGGCATACAAGAAGTGGCTGTTGTACTCCATTAGTGTTCCACTGGTGCCAAGCTATTTCTAGCACCTCTGCATGACACCCTCCTGCTCTGTTTTTAATAAGCTATAACAATAGCAAAAAATGCTGCCATTTAGTGGCGTACAAGAAGTGGCTGTTGTACTCCATTAGTGTCCCACTGGTGCCAAGCTATTTCAAGCACCTCTGCATGACACTCTCCTGCTCTGTTTTTAATAAGCTATAATAATAGCAAAAAATGCTGCCATTTAGTGGCATACAAGAAGTGGCTGTTGTACTCCATTAGTGTCCCACTGGTGCCAAGCTATTTCTAGCACCTCTGCATGACACCCTTCTGCACTGTTTTTAATAAGCTATAATAATAGCAAAAAATGCTGCCATTTAGTGGCATACAAGAAGTGGCTGTTGTACTCCATTAGTGTCCCACTGGTGCCAAGCTATGTCTAGCACCTCTGCATGACACCCTCCTGCTCTGTTTTTAATAAGCTCTAATAATAGCAAAAAATGCTGCCATTTAGAGGCATACAAGAAGTGGCTGTTGTACTCCATTAGTGTTCCACTGGTGCCAAGCTATTTCTAGCACCTCTGCATGACACCCTCCTGCTCTGTTTTTAATAAGCTATAATAATAGCAAAAAATGCTGCCATTAAGGGGCATACAAGAAGTGGCTGTTGGACTTCCATTAGTGTCCCACTATTGCAAATCTATTTCCAGCACCTCTGCATTGCACACTCAGACACATTGTTACTAAGCCATTATACTAGCAAACACTGAGGAAACATAGTGGCATCCTAAAAGTGGCTGTTGGACTTCCATTAGTGTCCCACTGGTGCAATTCTATTTGCAGCACCTCTGCATGACACCCTCATGCACATTTTGCTACGCTAATTTTATAGCAAACTCAGGGAATTCCTTGCTGCATTTGATCATTCGGAGGGATAGAAAGTGAGGCTTCCTTTACTGTCCTGGCACCCACAGAACACGGCCACTGTACCCACCTGTCCACTTTTTCCACGCTATTTAATTTGCACAAAGAGCTGACTCTTTTTCTGCCTTCCTAAAATTGTCTGTAATACTAAGTTAGTGTTCCTTTGCTGCCAAGCAAGGTACAACACATGTGCATTCTACACTCCTTTCCATTTCTGGAATGCAATTATTAACTGCAGGTAGTCCAGCCAATCTGTGACGAAGGTGCAGGTGTGGATATAATGTAGCCTGCATCCAATGATGGTTCTCTCGATGTCTGACAGCTCAACAATACCATCTGTTTCCACTTCCAAAACAAGTGATGACCTGCCAATCACACTCCCTGTTGCGTGTAAAGAGGTGGAAGTTCAGTGGGAAAAACCATGTGAGACTGCTGTCCCCACAGTCACAGAGGATGAAGAGCACGCAGATGCACTTGATGGGGCAGGCGGTGGTTGCACAGGCACGCTAGGCCACATTGTAGCACAGTGAAATTCACATTGCGGCTTATGCTTCATTTTAAGTCGTGTACAGGGTGGGCTCCCCAGTATGCAGCAAAACCAGGCAACAGGAAAAGGACTCTAGTCAGTTGGGTTGATAAATGATTGTTTAACTTTACCAAAACAAACAATAAGAACCATGCATACAATTTAAATAATTGAACAATCAACATTCTGTTGCCTACTACCTGCTAATCCCTCTGCGTAGCAGTAATTGTGTGTTTGTGCGTGTTTGTGTGTGTGTGTGTGTGCGAACACAACTTACAAGTGGCGCATCACAAGAGCTTCCCAGTTATCTACCTAAACATAGACAAAACACATTACCCCCCCCTGAATACCCTTGTTAGCTGAAGCCTCACAGATAAGGCAGATGATAAAAGTGTGAATGCAAACCACACAGCTCTGCAACACAGTCATGGAAATCTTGAAAATCAACAGTCAATGCAAACATGTGTCACTGTCCCTCTATGATTTAAACTGTACGTGACAATTTGACAGTGCAGAGGCAGCAAGTCTTATTGTCTATAAATAGTCGGCCTACACAGAACAGATATGTGTTTTGCTAATAAAACAAAGTGTTGCGTGCCCGCATTATTGTCTGGGCACAGCCTACCGTACCCGGGTACTGTGATGTCCAGTTGCCAGAAATACAGACTTTACGCTCCTCTCACGGTAAGCAGTATAGACTGCACCGTAAGAATGTTGGTCTGTGGCACAGGATGCTGCTCACTGGCGTTATGGTACTCCTCACCAAACTCCAAAATGACTCCCCTCACAATTGAACGAAGTGTTTCTGCGGTGGCTTCTTGCTGTAACACACACCTTTAGCTTTTCCTTCTGTTCATAGACAGCATCTCCAAGTCCACACCCGTAGAGCAATTTCTCCTCCACGTCTAAGTGTGGAGAGGCAGCTAGTGCGCATGCGTGTGCCGATTTACCCCAGCCGCAGCCTAACTACAGTGTTTCGCCTAGTGAGTATGCTCAGCCTGACTGTGCCATTCCTGAGGCTAAGTCTTCATTTCGGGATACAGCGCATGCTCCCACACTTGGTGCGAAAAGCCTCTTTGCACAGGTACTTGCATTCCGTGCCGGGTCTAAGTCCTGTTTTGTGCCTAGACACCATGCTAAAGCTGATAGTCTTTTTTCAGAGACTGTATTTCATGCTACTGAGCATGCTCAGGCCCTTACTGCATCAGAGACTAGGTCCGGTAATGAACTCTTTGGCCCTGCCCCTGATGTGGGGGGCCCATATAGACCACAGGGCATCAGGCACAGCCCCTATGACTTGTCACCTCATTATTGATGGTCAGACGATGACTGGTGAGGTGTTTGTGTCGTGGCAGCCATGAGGTCATTATTGAAGTTGCGGTTCCAAATAGGACGCTAGTTATGCCACTCATGACGTGTCACTCTGCTTTTGTCTCCAGGAGATGCGTTGTGGTCCACCCTGGTTTGGGGCGGACCCAGGTTATAAAACGGGCTGGAGCCAACAAGGAGGTGCGCAGTCTTCTATTATGCTCCGAAAGAGCACACCTCCATGTGTTGAACCCATTGCGGCTTTAGGCCAGAGGTAGGCAGGGATAGGGCGTCGATGCAGGCCGCCACCACAGTTGGTAACGCACAATGGTTAAGACCAGCTCCTGTCCTACAAGTCCTGCTTGTGCAGCCCAGTGGCATTAACAGGCCTGCTGCTGCTGATGCGCCTGCTGTCCACAGGTGATGCCCCAATGCACACGGTCAGCGTACTCAATGGCCCCTGTGATGATAACAGGGAGTTCCTGGGCTGGGTGGGCGTGTGGACCCTGTGACACTAACAGGGCTCCCAGTCTCCAGATCCGAGTGGCGTCTAACTCGATTCAGGCTACTATTAGTTTCACAGCCACACAGCTCTGTATCCTCCACCTAACCTTCCAGTTGCCAACCTCTCCTTTTCCATCTGGGAGCACGGTGGACACTGACTGCTGATGGGGATATATACCTTTCTCTTTCTTTTCTTATTCATTTTCGATATATAGCGGTAACATAGTATATACCACCTTATCCAAATCTGCCAGTCCCACCGTAACAGATAGTGTTTCTTCATCAAATGTTACTTTTGCTTAACCACCAAACCCACGGACAAAAACTTTTTTCCCCTTTCCAACACACCTGTTCCCCTTTCCACCAGCATCTGTCCTTTTTCAACTCATTTTGTATATGATCAAAAGTGCAACTCTGCGGGGACACCGTACTCAACACCGTCTCAGCACAGCAGCCAGCCCTCGGTCCCTCAGATCTGGACAAGTAAAAGACCATTTCCTCCTATCCATGACAAAGCGTTGAGATTCACTCTGTGCAGCACAGGTGTTTAGTGAAAAAGCAAATCTAAGATTGCGTACCACCTTCTGCTGATACTCCTGCATACGGGCGTCCCTTTCTATGGCCCGAATTATTTTGCAAAATTTTGTGTTGTAGCGGGGATCTAACAGTGTGGCAACCCAGTAGTCAGCATTACTTCGAATTCGTACAATCCGAAGGTCATGTTGTAGGTAGTCCAGCAAGAAGGCGCTCATGTGTCTTGTGCATCCAGGAGGACCAAGTCCTTGCTGTGTTGGTGGCGGAGAGGTGAAAATCATGCCTCCTTCCTCTGCCCTCTCCCCCCCCAACCTTGCACAATCGAAATGTGAGCAAGCTCTCACTCATCTGCTGAGTCTTCCATGCCCATCGCCAGTTCGTCCTCCATTTCTTCATGGGCTCCTGTACCTTCCTCAACAGTTTTTCCTGATTCTATGCACCCTTGTTAATCCCTCTCCCCCACCGTCCCATGACTGCTGCCTAGGTGCCGCTGACCATTTGGACCTTGGAGATCTTTTTATATCTTCCGCATATGACTCCTCCTGTACTTCCTCCCCTTCCTCTTGTCCCAACACCTTACTCCGAATAATGCTTGCAGTGTGCTCCAGCATGTAGATGACCAGAATTGTCACGCTGAGAAGGGCATTGCCAGTGCTAAACATCTTCTTCAACATTTGTAAACTGTGTAGAAGGGTGCATAGGTCCTTGATCTGACACCACTCCAGCAGAGTGATCTGCACCACCTCTTGATCAAGGTAGCACAGGGTATACGTCATAACGTATTTCAGCAGGGCTCGGCGGTGCTGCCACAGGCGCTGCAACATGTGAAGATTAAAATTCCTGCGTGTCGGCACATCGCATTTCAGGCGTTTAACCGCCAGACCGAAAGATTTCTGGAGCGATGAAAGTTGTTGAGCTGCTGGGTGTGAACGATGGAAGTGAGCACATAGCGATCGTGCCCGCTGCACAAGGTCATGTAGGCCGGGATGGTGTTTTAAAAATTGCTGTAGAATCAGATTCAACACGTGAGCCATACAAGGCACGTGTGTCACATTGCCCTGATGAAGGCCCGCAGCCAGGTTTGCATCATTGCCGCACACGGCTGTTAAGTCACCACCGGAGTCCGCTCCATCAATTTGTACTCCGGTCGCCAGGTGACAACGTGTTCCTTTCGGGCATAGTGCTGATGATGGGAGAGAAGTCGATGCCAGCGGTGCAGGTGGACACAGGTTATGCTCATCCACTGGGCTGCGTTACCTTGACAGATGCAGAACCACTGGCTGAATATAGGTGGTGGGTGTCTCACAGATGAAGTACCATCATTCAGCTACAATCAATGGGAAGACACCACCCCCTTTTTTAGGCTCATCTTGTCTGCTGACCACTGCCAGACATAGCTATGAACCTCTGGTTACTGTTACCCCCTAGTTCTGTTTTGTGATTTTGTGTGCTTGTTTCCTGACTAATTTTCCTGCCTGCTGTTTATGTACCTTGTTGGCCGATCCGCATTTCACCTCTGCTTGTTTTCTGATTAAGTCCTGGCCATCCCATTCTGTTCCTGTTCCTCAATTCATAGTTTGACCTTGCCTGACTACTACTCTCTCGGACTGCAGCCTTCCACAGGTATTGATCACCTTGGGTCCTGTGTAATTCCAAATCCCTGTATAGGGGTTAAAAAGTTTCAAGGTTCTGGGGGTCCTGCTTGGTGAGTGGCTTCCCTCTAGCCTATCCTTTACAGCCCGTCTGAGTGTGTGGATCCAGGCAGGCATTACACCGTGCCCTCTGCAGAAGGCCATGTAGGCTTACCGTCCACAACTCCTTAGCGGTGTGACTCACAATTCACAGACATTTCAAAGAAAAGAGTCGACCGCCTCATGATGTTGAGCTCTGCTGCCAGCATAGTAAGGAGGTGTGTGGGATTCCTTGTGCGCAGTTACAACGCGGGTAGCCTGACCAAACAGAGTTTGGGCCAAGGTGGAGGACCCAGACGAGGTAGAAGAGGCAGAAGCAGTGTATTAACTTCTACATACAAAGGAATGATTGACACACAACTCGTGGGGACGGCAAGACTTGTACAGCAGACCCTTCTCCATCTCTCCTCATAGTAACCCATTGCCCAGTCAGCGACATGTAACGCCCCTTTCCATGCTTACTGGGCCAAGTATCTGTGGTGAAATGCACCCTGTCACACACAGTTTCTCAAAGAAGCGGTGATGTTTTGTGCGACATGCTGGTGTAGCGCGTGCACGCCTTTGTTGGAGAAGGAGTGGCGCATGGGCATCAGCTCTTGGGGCACTGCGATGGGCATAAGATCTCGAAAATCCTCGGTTAAAAAGGTTGGAAAGGCAGCATTTCGGTAGCCAACAGTTTGCAGATGCTGAAAGTCAAGCTCTAAGCCATGTCATGCCCTTCTAAAAGCATGTAAAACACAGCAAAAGGACTCCAACTACAGTCCCCCTTGTTTCCAAAAATTGGTCCACACACACCTCACTTGACTGTCATCAGTTGACCCCCATTTTCAAGATGAAAAAGATGCTTTGCATGAAGCACTCTAAAAAATACACATGCCTTTCGCCTCCCCTGGATGACCCAGGGGAAGAAAAGTACTTTGTGAGCCATGACTTGTTCATCTTGGTTCTTTTTTCAAAAGAAAGGGGACTCCAACACAGTCTCCCTCGTTTCCACAAAAATGGCCACACACACCCCACTTGACTGGCATCAGTTGACCCCCGTTTTCAAGATGAAAAAGATGCTTTGCATGAAGCACTCTCAAAAATACACGTGCCTTTCGCCTCCCCTGGATGACACAGGGGAAGAAAAGTCCACTGTGAGCCATGACTTGTTCATCTTGGTTCTTTTTTCAAAAGCGAGGGGACTCCAACCACAGACTCCCTCGTTTCCACTAATTGGGCCACACACACCCCACTTGACTGGCATCAGTTGACCCCTATTTTCAAGATGAAAAAGATGCTTTGCATGAAGCACTCTCAAAAATACACGTGCCATTCGCCTCCCCTGGATGACCCAGGGGAAGAAAAGTCCTCTGTGAGCCATGACTTGTTCATCTTGGTTCTTTTTTCAAAAGCGAGGGGGCTCCAACCACAGTCTCCCTCATTTCCACTAATTGGTTACACACACCCCACTTGACTGGCATCAGTTGACCCCCATTTTCAAGATGAAAAAGAGGCTTTGCATGAAGCACTCTCAAAAATACACATGCCTTTTGCCTCCCCTGGATGACCCAGGGGAAGAAAAGTCCTCTGTGACCCATGACTTGTTCATCTTGGTTCTTTTTTTAAAAGCGAGGGGACTCCAACCACAGTCTCCCTCGTTTCAACAAATTGGGCCACACACACTTCACTGGACTGGCATCAGTTGACCCCCATTTTCAAGATGAAAAAGATGCTTTGCATGAAGCACTCTCAAAAATACACATGCCTATCGCCTCCCCTAGATGACCCAGGGGAAGAAAAGTCCTCTGTGAGCCATGACTTGTTCATCTTGGTTCTTTTTTCAAAAGCGAGGGGACTCCAACCACAGTCTCCCTCGTTTCCACTAATTGGGCCATACACACCCAACTTGACTGGCATCAGTTGATTCCCATTTTCAAGATGAAAAAGATGCTTTGCATGAAGCACTCTCAAAAATACACGTGCCTTTCACCTCCCCTGGATGACCCAGGGGAAGAATAGTTCTCTCTGAGCCATGACTTGTTCATCTTGGTTCTTTTAAACACCGCGTGGGGACTCCAACCACAGTCTCCCTCGTTTCCACTAATTGGGCCACACACACCCTACTTGACTGGCATCAGCTGACCCCCATTTTCAAGCTGAAAAAGATGCTTTGCATGAAGCACTCTCAAAAATACACCAGCGTTTCGCCTCCCCTGGCTGACACAGGGGAAGAAAAGTCTTCTGTGATCCATGACTTCCTCATCTTGGTGAACGTTAGTATGTCCACATTGTCAGTGGACAGATGCGTGTGCTTATCTGTCAGCACACCCCCAAGCAGCACTGAAGACACATTCCGAGAGGACGCTGGCTGTAGGACACGACAAGATCCCCAAGGCGTACGTGGAGAGCTCAGGCAATTTATCCAAGTTGGAAGCCTAAAATGAGCAAGGCTCAAGTTGCACAGTTATGGCATCGATGTTCCCTTGCATATACTCATATATCTGTGTCTCCTCCTCTTTTTCCTCGTCCAGCTGTTTAGTTTTCACATGGGTATTTGTCCTTGTCACTTTCCCATGTGTTTGTGTTGTCTTTGGAGTTGTTTGTCACCTTTTGGACAACTTTGAGGGTGTTTTCTAGGTGTTTTTAGGTGTTTGTGATTGCCTCCCATTGTTTTCAATGGGGTTCGAGAGGTTTGTCGAACGGCTCGTCGAACGGCTCTTCGAACAGGGCACCGTTCAACAAACCGAACCGAACTCGAACTCTAGGGGGGTGGCTCATCTCTAGTCAAGACTGAGCCAAGAAATATCTTTAGACTGATTTTTGAAAGGTTTTATGGACTGATGAAATGAGAGTGACTCTTGATGGGCCAGATGGATGGGCCAGAGGCTGGATCAGTAAAGGGCAGAGAGCTCCACTCCGATTCAGACGCCAGCAAGGTGGAGGTGGAGTACTGGTATGGGCTGGTATCATCATAGATGAACTTGTAGGACCTATTCAGGTTGAGGATGGAGTGAAGCTCAACTCCCAGACCTGCTGCCAGTTTCTGAAAGACAACTTCTTCAAGCAGTAGTACAGAAAGAAGTCGGTATCATTCAAGAAAAACATGATTTTCATGCAGGACAATGCTCCATCACATGTGCACCAGCGTGCTTGGCCAGTAAAGGTCTAAAAGATGAAAAAATAATGACATGGCCCCCTTGTTCACCTGATCTGAACCCCATAGAGAACCTGCGGTCCCTCATAAAATGGAAGATCTACAGGGAGGGAAAACAGTACACCTCTGGGAACAGTGTCTGGGAGGCTGTGGTGGCTGCTGCACGCAATGTTGATCATAAACAGATAAAGCAACTGACAGAATCTATGGATGGTAGGCTGTTGAGTGTCATCATAAAGATAGGTGGCTATATTGGTCACTAATTTTTTGGGGTTTTGTTTTCTCATGTCAGAAATGTTTCATAGTTTCATAGTTTTTAAGGTTGAAGGGAGACTCTAAGTCCATCTAGTTCAACCCGTAGCCTAACATGTTGATCCAGAGGAAGGCAAAAAAACCCCAATGTGTCAAACAAGCTCCAATGGGGAAAAAAATTCCTTCCTGATACGGCAATCAGACTAGTTCCCTGGATTAACACCCTGTCATAAAATCTAATATACATAACTGGTAATATTAAATTTTTCAAGAAAGGCGTCCAGGCTCTGCTTAAATGTTAGTAGTGAATCACTCATTACAACATCATGCGGCAGAGAGTTCCATAGTCTCACTGCTCGTACAGTGAAGAATCCTCATCTGTGATTATGATTAAACCTTCTTTCCTCAAGACGTAGCGGATGCCCCCGTGTTCCAGTCACAGGCCTAGGTGTAAAGAGATCTTTGGAAAGGTCTCTGTACTGTCACGTCATATGTTTATACATTGTGATTAGATCCCCCCTAAGCCTTTGTTTTTCCAAACTAAATAACCCCCAAGTTTAATAACCTGTCTTGGTATTGCAGCCCACCCATTCCTCTAATAATCTTGGTCGCTCTTCTATCTACCTGTAAGATTATGCTATTTATAACCTTCTATACTTTTGCTATCAAGAAAAGCATCCATTCCTCTCTTAAATTCATTCAGTGAGTTGGCCATCACCACTTCCTCAGGAAGAGAGTTCCAGAGCCTCACTGCTCTTACCATGAAGAACCCTCTTCTATGCTGATGTAGGAATTTTCTTTCCTCCAATCGTAGAGAATGCCCCCTTGTTCTTGTCATAGTCCTTGGTACAAACAGATCATGGGAGAGATCTCTATATGGCCCTCTGATATACTTGTACATATTTATTAGGTCTCCCCAAAGTCTTCTCTTTTCTAGAGAAAATAGACCTAATTTTGATAACCTTTCCATGTATTGTAATGCACCCACTCCATTTATTATTTTAGTAGCCAGCCTCTGAACCCTTTCAAGTTCAGTAATGTCTTTCTTGAGCACCGGCGCCCAAAATTGCACACAATACTCCAAGTGTGGTCTGATGAGTGATTTGTACAGAGGGAGAATAATGTTTTCATCTCGTGCCCCCAGACCTCTTCTAATGCATCCCATCACCCTATTTGCTTTGGTGGCTGCTGCCTGACACTGGGCATTCCAATTTAGCTTCTTATTGACTAATATGCCTAAAGGGGGCTTTACACGCTGCGACATCGCTAATGCGGAGTCGTTGGGGTCACGGAATTTGTGACGCACATCCGGCCGCATTAGCGATGTTGCTGCGTGTGACACCGATGAGCGATTTTGCATCGTTGCAAAAACGTGCAAAAATCGCTCATCGGTGACATGGGGGTCCATTCTCAATTATCATTACTGCAGCAGTAACGATGTAGTTCGTCGCTCCTGCGGCAGCATACATCGCTATGTGTGACGCCGCAGGAACGAGGAACCTCTCCTTACCTGCCTCCCGGCCGCTATGAGGAAGGAAGGAGGTGGGCGGGATGTTCCGGCCACTCATCTCCGCCCCTCCGCTTCTATTGGGCGGCCGCTCAGTGACGTCGCTGTGACGCCGCACGGACCGCCCCCTTAGAAAGAAGGCGGTTCGCCGGTCACAGCGATGTCGCCGGGCAGGTAAGTATGTGTGACGGGTCTGTGCGATGTTGTGCGGCACGGGCAGCGATTTGCCCATGTTGCACAACAGATGGGGGCGGGTACCCACGCTAGCGATATCGGGACCGATATCGTAGCGTGTAAAGTAGCCTTAAGTCTTTTTCCATGTCTGATTTCCCCAGCAGTTTTCCATTTAGTAAGTAATCGTAGCATCTGTTTGTCCTTCCCATGTGCATAACTTTACACTTATCTGTGTTAAACCTCATTTGCCATTTTTCAGCCCAATTCTCCAATTTACTCAAATCCATCTGTAGTTGCAAACTGTCCTCCTTTGTGTTAACTACCTTACATAGTTTTGTATCATCTGCAAATACTGATATTTTACTCTGTAAACCATCCACCAGATCATTAATAAATATATTAAATAGTAGGGGGCCCAATACAGACCCCTGTGGCACCCCACTAGTAACCCTGGCCCAATCTGAGTATGCGCCATTAATAACCACTCTTTGTTTTCTATCACTAAGCCAGCTACCTACCCATCTACACACATTTTCCCCGAGCCCAAGCTTTCTCATTTTACTTATCAATCTTTTATGTGGGACAGTGTCAAATGTTTTACCGAAGTTGACATAAATGACATCCAATGATTCTCCTGGGTCCATGTGAGAGCTTACATCCTCATAGAAGCTGATCAGGTTAGTTTGACAGGAGCGATCCTAATCATAAATCCATGTTGATATGGAGTTAAACAATTATTAACATTGAGACATTTCATAATAGTATCCCTTAAAAACCCTTCAATTATTTTACCCACAACAGATGTTAAGCTTACCGGCCTATAGTTTCCAGGTTCCCTTTTACACCCTTTTTTGAATATTGGTACCACATTTGCTAGAGGCCAATCCAGTGGAACAGACCCAGTTTCTATAGAGTCTTTAAATATAAGAAATAGAGGCCTGTCTATCACATTACTTAACTCCCTTAATACCCGAGGGTGAATGCCATCAGGGCCTGGTGATTTGTCAATTTTAATGTTACTAAGTCGGTTCTGCACTTCTTCCTGGGTTAGGCAGGTCATACTTAATGAAGCGATTACATGATCACTCTGCATTTCCCGTGGCATATGCTTTTCCTGTGTGAACACAGTTGAGAAAAAAGCATTTAAAACATTTGCTTTTCCCACATCACTTTCTATGATTTTGCCCTCATTGTTCTTTAAAGGGCCAACACCATCAATTTTAATCTTTTTTCTGTTTATATAATTAAAGAATAGTTTGGTTTGTTTTGCTTTTCTTAGCAATGAGTCTCTCAGTTTCTACTTTTGCTAAATGTATTTGTTTTTTACACATTTTATTTTTTTCTCTATATCTTTTTAATGCTTCTTCGCTGCCTTCTTGTTTTAGCTTTTTAAATGCCTTTTTCTTATTATTCATTGCCCCTTTTACATCCTTATTTAGCCACATTGGTTTTCTCCTGTTCCTAGCCCTTTTATTTCCGTATGGTATGGCTCGCTCGCAGTGGGTGTTTAATACCGATTTAAAAATTCCCACTTATTTTCTGTGCTCCCATTTTTGAGGACATTGTCCCAATCAATTCGGCGAAGGTATTCTCTAAGCTGATAAAACTTTGCTTTCCTGAAATTTAGCGTTTTTGTAACCCCCCTCCAAGGCACCTTACTGAAGGACAAGTGGAATTGTATTATATTGTGGTCACTGTTCCCTAGGTGCCCATTCACTTGTACGTCTGTTATTCTATCTGGCCTGTTGCTTAAAATTAAGACGAGAAGGCCTGCCCCTCTAGTTCTAAATTTTGTGCAGTTATATTGGTTTACCTGGTGAAAATAAACAAGTGAGATGGGAATATTTGTTTTTTATTAAGTTGCCTAATAATTCTGCACAGTAATAGTTACCTGCACAAACAGATATCCTCCTAAGGCCTAAAACACACTTCCGCAAAAAAAACGTCCGTTTCTCCAGTACGTATGGCATCCGTGTGATGGCGTATGCGAGCCGTGTGTACGTGTAAAATGTCCGTGTTTGTGTGTAAAATGCCCGTGTATGTGTACGTGGAATGTCCGTGTGGAATGTCCGTTTGTGTGTTGCACAATGTCGTTGATACATGTCGGCTGACAGCAGACAGAGTTGCGCGATCAGAATGAACTCAGGTGAACTTCACCCGACTTCATTGTCATGCCGCGGCTCTGTCTGTGTGTCGAGTACTGATTAGCGGTCACCTGTGAAGGATTCACCAGTGACCGCTAATCCCCCGAGTGACTGAAGTTAGTAGCCCTCTCTCATACTTACCGCTCCCCGATCACCAGCGCGGTGAGGAACAGCTGTGCAGAGAATACGCGGCAACAATTACTTTGAATATGCTGGCCACTCATTAATCAATCTCGTATTCCCTGCTTTCCCCGCCCACCGGCGCCTACGATTGGTTGCAGTCAGACACGCTCCCCACGCTGAGTGACAGCTGTCTCACTGCACCCAATCACAGCAGCCGGTGGGCGTGTCTATACTGTGCAGTAAAATAAATAAATAATTAAAAAACCCGGCGTGCGGTCCCCCCCCTATTTTAATACCAGCCAGATAAAGCCATACGGCTGAAGGCTGGTATTCTCAGGATGGGGAGCTCCACGTTATGGGGAGCCCCCCAGCCTAACAATATCAGTCAGCAGCCGCCCAGAATTGCCGCATACATTATATGCGACAGTTCTGGGACTGTACCCAGCTCTTCCCGATTTGCCCTGGTGCGTTGTCAAATCGGGGTAATAAGGAGTTATTGGCAGCCCATAGCTGCCAGTAAGTCCTAGATTAATCATGTCAGGCGTCTCCCCGAGATTCCTTCCATGATTAATCTGTAAATTACTTTAAATAAACACACACACCCGAAAAAATCCGTTATTAGAAATAAAAAACACAAACATATACCCTGGTTTACCACTTTAATAAGCCCGAAAAAGCCCTCCATGTCCGGCGTAATCCAGGATGATCCAGCGTCGCTTCCAGCTCTGCTGCATGGAGGTGACCGGAGCTGCAGAGGACACCGCCGCTCCTGTCACCTCCACGCAGCTAATGAAGGCAATAGCGCGATCAGCTGTGTTCAGCGTTGGCCGCGAGTAACCTCAGTGACAGCTCAGCTGATCGCGCTATTGCCTTCATTAGCTGCGTGGAGGTGACAGGAGCGGCGGTGTCCTCTGCAGCTCCGGTCACCTCCATGCAGCAGAGCTGGATGCGACGCTGGAGGTCCGTGGTTTACGCCGGACATGGAGGGCTTTTCCGGGCTTATTACAGTGGTAAACCAGGGTATATGTTTGTGTTTTTTATTTCTAATAAAGGATTTTTTCGGGTGTGTGTGTTTATTTACTGTAATTTACAGATTAATCATGGAAGGAATCTCGGGGAGACGCCTGACATGATTAATCTAGGACTTACTGGCAGCTATGGGCTGCCAATAACTCCTTATTACCCCGATTTGACAACGCACCAGGGCAAATCGGGAAGAGCCGGGTACAGTCCCAGAACTGTCGCATATAATGTATGCGGCAATTCTGGGCGGCTGCTGACTGATATTGTTAGGCTGGGGGGCTCCCCATAACGTGGGGCTCCCCATCCTGAGAATACCAGCCTTCAGCCATATGGCTTTATCTGGCTGGTATTAAAATGGGGGGGGACCGCACGCCGTTTTTTTTAATTATTTATTTATTTATTTTACTGCACAGTATAGACACGCCCACCGGCTGCTGTGATTGGGTGCAGTGAGACAGCTGTCACTCAGCGTGGGGGGCGTGTCTGACTGCAACCAATCATAGGCGCCGGTGGGTGGGGAAAGCAGGGAATACGAGATTGATTAATGAGCGGCCGGCATATTCAAAGTAATTGTTGCCGTGTATTCTCTGCACAGCTGTTCCTCGCCGCGCTGGTGATCGGGGAGCGGTATGAGCCGGGGGAAGAAAAAAACCGAGCGCCAATGTAAGTATGACTGAGAACAGCAGAAAAAAAGGTAAGTATACTGAATTTAATTAAAAAAAAAAAGAAAAAAGATCGCTAGTGTAAAAACGCACACGCACGAAACGTGCTGAACACGGACATACTCCGTGTGCGGTCCGTGCAGGCACGGACCCATAGACTTTAGCGGGTCCGTGCCTGCGTGCTGCCGGCCAAAAACGGACATGTTGTCCATGTAGAAAAGCGCACACACGTACTTACCTCACGGACACACGTTCCGTGCCATTTTATTTTTAGTGTGTGTGCCATCTACCATTGATTAACATGGGTCTCCGTGTGTACGTGTCTCCGGTACGTGCAAATACGTACCGCACACGTACAAATTAAAAGGATGTGTGTTGCAGGTCTAAGATAGCAAAATTTAAGAAAAAAAAACACTCCAACTTCCAAAAATATTTAAGCTTTGATATTTGAGTCTTTTGGGTTGATTGAGAACATAGTTGTTGATTAATAATAAAAAAAATCCTTTAAAATACAACTTGCTTAATAATTCTGCACACGGTGTATATATTATTTTGTTGATCCCTTAGCTCAAAAGTCTCAAACATGCGGCCCCTGAGGCTGCTTGTTGCGGCCCGAGTGCCCCCAGACCCCGTGACTATCTTGGTACTATGCAGGGGGCCGGCGCCAGCAGGGCTCTACTACAGTTGATGCATTTGCGGCACAGCACGCGCTAGGAGCTCTCTGCACTATACTAATGTCAAGCTGGTAACATCGCTGTATGAAGTCACTTGCTTACCTGTGAATAGTAGAGTGCAGAGAGCTCCTAAGTACGTGCTGCGCCGCAAATGATTCAAGTGTAGTAACGATCGTCACAGGGTCTACGGGTCTTCAGGCCAAAACAAGCAGTTAAGAAAACAGAGGGAACGGAGGAAAGGTGAGAAGAATTTTTTTTTTGTGTGTGTTTATGTCAAGAACGGCATAATAGGTAACTAGGGTGAGGACTGGAGACATTACTGCTTGGGCACAATGCTACAAGGATGGGCACAATGCTACAGCGATGGGCAAAATACTACAAGGTTGAGGAACAATGCTACAAAGATAAGCACAATGCTTCAAGGATGAGCATAATAATACAGGATGGGCACAATGCTACAAGTTTGGGCACAATGCTACAAGGATGGACACAATGCTACAAGGATGGGCACAATGCTACAAGGATGGGCACAATGCTACAAGGATGGACACAATGCTACTGGGAACAAGGTTGGTGGACATTATTACTATAGGGGACAAGGATGGGCATAATACTACAAGGTTTGGCACAATACTACAGGATGGGCACAATGCTACAAGTATGGGCACAATGCTAAAGGGTGGGCACAATGCTACAAGGCAAGCAGGTGGTCACACACCAAATAGGCCCCCGCATAACATCATCCCTCACAGGGTTACACCAAAGCCAACTAAAACCCTAGTCACCCCCCCAGGGTAGGACAGGCACACCAGTGTGCGGGACCAGGCGGAGACCACCGTCTGCCACTAGGTGGCAGACGGTGGTCAGTGTCTGACAGAAGACGGGAAGATGGCTGCCGGAGATCCGAGAAGGACCGGGACAGGGTAGGAGCCCGCCGGTAACGACACCGGAGAACCGACCCGGAAACCATGCACAAAGGGGGTACCTACACCCTGAAGCAGAGTACGGAACCACAGACTTTGTTAATCAACAAGTTGAGGACAGGATTACAGGACCTGTCCCACCCAAAGTCCCAAAAGCAGACCAGCAGCCCATCCAGAGGGATAGGGCATCCGTCATGGCCCCTTTCGATCCCACGAACAGAGTCTGCGGGCAAGTCTCCCACCTGAAGTTATGGGAGCGGACTCCCGAGTTCCATATCGAGAAGTCCAAAAGAGAACTAAAATAGTGCAGAGGAAAGTGACACAGACCATCACCCCGGGTGAGGGACCAGAATACACCCGGCCGCGGAGCTTCGGCAACTGGCACCTTGGTTTACCACCGACTTGTGTGATTTCTTTAATAGTGAGTACACCAACAACCCCCGCGCCGACCTCTGCAATCACCATCCTCTGCACAGAGACACTGGGTCCCGGGGCATCCATCCCTACCCACGGAGGGTTAACAACAGCGAGCTGCCATCCCAATGCCCCGGGTGTTCCCTAATAGCAGCGGTGGTACCCCATTTTACCACACACCGTGGGTGGCGTTACGGACTGTATACAATATCCCCACATACCATTATCCCCCCTTTTATTTCGAAGTGTCTGCGAGACCCCCAGGTCCGGAGACCCATCGAGCCACACTGCAGATACGGATCTGAGCAGCCCGGCTGCTGACGTCAGGGCGGTACACCTCGAAAATTTGGCGTCACAAATAGAGTTGAGTGCGGTTCTAGGTTCGTGGTTCTCCAGTTCGCGGCTCGAGTGATTTTGGGGGCTGTTCTAGATCGAACTAGAACTCGAGCTTTTTTGCAAAAGCTCGATAGTTCTAGCTACGTTCGAGAACGGTTCTAGCAGCAAAAAACCCAGCTAATTCCTAGCTGGCTTTCCGCTGTAATAGTGTAAGTCACTCTGTGACTCACACTATTATGAAATTTCAGTGTATAGTGTGCAGGAACAGCGCATTCAGATCACTGCTGTATGGATAATGGCCTTTTAAGGGCTCATACGGGCAGGGTCAGAGCCATAGGTGACAGGTCCTGAAAACAGAGTTTAACAGCTACACAAGATGACAGCGTCTGTGTAGCTAAGGTCAGGGATTTCCTCGATGCATTTCCCCATTAGGAGAGATAGAAAGGCAGGCTTCCATTCCTCTACCCAGAGACCCACAAGCCTGGCACTGTACCCTCCTGTCCTGTGCACACTCCAACTCATTATAACTAAGCCATTATACTAGCAAACACTGAGTGTACCTAGTGGCATCCTAAACGTGGCTGTTGGACTTCTGTATAGTCCCAGTAGTGCACAGATATTTGCAGCACGTCTGCCTGCATTGCACACTCCAACTCATTATAACTAAGCCATTATACTAGCAAACACTGAGTGTACCTAGTGGCATCCTAAACGTGGCTGTTGGACTTCTGTATAGTCCCAGTAGTGCACAGATATTTGCAGCACGTCTGCCTGCATTGCACACTCCTACTCATTATAACTAAGCCATTATACTAGCAAACACTGAGTGTACCTAGTGGCATCCTAAACGTGGCTGTTGGACTTCTGTATAGTCCCAGTAGTGCACAGATATTTGCAGCACGTCTGCCTGCATTGCACACTCCAACTCATTATAACTAAGCCATTATACTAGCAAACACTGAGTGTACCTAGTGGCATCCTAAACGTGGCTGTTGGACTTCTGTATAGTCCCAGTAGTGCACAGATATTTGCAGCACGTCTGCCTGCATTGCAAACTCCAACTCATTATAACTAAGCCATTATACTAGCAATTTATGAAGCCAGTTTAAGGGCCGTAGTTGCATTGTCAGGGAAATTTATCTTTATTATTCTGCTGTTAATAAAGCTAGACCACCGCTGCAATCTACACCACCTCTCAATTTTTACTACCACATTTTCAGTGCACAATCTTGTCGCAATCAACATGAGTGGCAAAATGACAGATGCTGGTGGAAAGGGGAAGAGGCGGGGTGTAAAAGGAAAAAAGGGTTTGTCCGTGGGGAAGGTGGCAAAGCTCCATTATCATCTGCTGAAGATAGACCATCTACCAGCAAAAGTAAGATGTCTACTACTTACCATGGACAATCCGATGTGCTCCCTTTTTTACAGACACGAACAACAGGAACAAAGCTAGATGATGGCCAAAAAAGGAAAATGCTTGAATGGATCTCAAGTGGTCCAACAAGTACCCTCTCAGCCACTTCAAGTACCGCATCCAAAAAACACCAGTCCTCTGAGTTGTCATCCCAATCAAACTTGCTTTCTCCCAGCTCTGAAGTCTCCATCAGCCCTGCACAGTATGGTGGAACTGAGATGGCTGAGTCTGCAGAGCTGTTCAGTCACACTATAGCCTGGGAATCAGAGGTCTGCTCCCAAGCTACAGTGAGTAAAGAAAGACCAGGAAATTGTCTGCAGTGATGCCCAGAACCTTTGTGACTCTGATTCAGGCCGTGAGGACCAAGTTTCTGAGCGTAATGTTGACCCTTTGTCACAAACTGTAACACCTGTGGTTATAGACAATGAGGAACATACTGATGACGATGAGACCCAGATACCAGATTGGGATGACAACTTAAATATTCGGTCAGGGCAAGATGAGGCTCGGTCTGAGGGGGAGGGGAGTGCAAACACAACAATTGATGATAAAGTTCTAGATCCCACCTACTGTCAACCCCCAGTCAGGCACTCGAGGAGGTCAACAGAGGCTGTGGAGGAGGATGCAACCGACGACGAAGTTACCTTGCGCCTTCCTGGACAGAGTCGGAGCACTGGTAGCACGTCTACAACTGCATCATCAGCGACCACTCTGCCTCTGAGAACTAGTCGGGGGGGCTCAGCAGGTCGCATGCCCTCTAAGCCTTGCCTAGCCTGGTCCTTTTTTGACATAGAAAAAGATCGCCCAAATTATGTGATCTGTAAAATTTGTCGTGATTCTGTTAGTAGAGGTCAAAACCTCAGCAGTTTGACAACTTCTTCCATGAATCGTCACATGAATAAATATCATAGGTCCCGGTGGGAAGCTCACCATGCTGCAATGCGGCCTAGCGGAGCGAACCATCCACGGCCTGCCCCTTCCAGTGCATCTGCGCGCTTTTCATCTTCTAGGACTGTGGGGACAGCTGTCACACCTGATTTTCCACGCACAACTTCCACCACTGTAACCGCAACAGGCAGTTTGCTTGGTAGGTCGTCAGTTGGTTTGGAAGGGGAAACAAGTGAGTGTGTACAGCTTTCTCAGACATCGATAGCACCAACGTTGGATGAAGGCAACATCATGTCTCCGCCTGCACTTTCCTCACAAAACTGCATTTTTCCAGGGACACCCTACTCAACACCGTCTACACACAGCAGCCAGATCTCTGTCCCTCAGATGGGGTCAAATAAAAGGCCATTTCCTGCGACCCATGACAAAGCTAAGAGGTTGACTCTATCCCTCTGTAAGCTCTTGGCTACAGAAATGCTGCCTTTCCGCCTAGTGGACACACAGGATTTTAGAGACCTTATGTCTGTCGCTGTGCCCCAGTACCAGATGCCTAGTCGCCACTACTTCTCTAAGAAAGGTGTGCCCGCGCTACACCAGCATGTCGCACACAACATCACCGCTTCCTTGAGAAACTCTGTGTGTCAACGGGTGCATTTCACCACCGATACTTGGACCAGTAAGCATGGACAGGGACGTTACATGTCACTGACTGGGCACTGGGTAACTATGGTGATAGATGGTGAAGGGTCTGCTGCACAAGTCTTGCCGTCCCCACAACTTGTGTGTCAATCCTCTGTCTGTCCAAGTTCCGCCACTGCTTCTGCCTCCTCCACCTCATCTGGGTCCTCCACCTCTGCCCCAAGCCTGCCTGGTCAGGCCACCAGCGTTCTCACTGCGCAGAAGGAATCACGCACGCCTCATTACTATGCTGGCAGCAGAGCGCAACGGCATCAGGCGGTCTTTAGCTTGACATGTCTTGGGAATAGGAGTCACACAGCTGAGGAGTTGTGGTCAGCTCTGCGGTCCGAGTTTAATAAATGGTTGTCTCCACTCAACCTGCAGCCTGGTAAGGCCGTGTGCGACAATGCTGCAAACCTGGGTGCGGCCCTTCGCCTGGGCAAGGTGACACACGTGCCTTGTATGGCTCACGTGTTGAACCTTGTTGTCCAGCAATTCTTAACACGATATCCCGGCCTAGATGGCCTTCTGACCAGGGCACGAAAACTGTCTGCTCACTTCCGCCGTTCAACCGCCGCAGCTGAGCGACTTGCATCTCTCCAGAAGTCTTTCGGCCTGCCGGTTCATCGCCTGAAATGCGATGTGCCGACACGCTGGAATTCGACTCTCCACATGTTACAGCGACTGTGGCAGCACCGCCGAGCTCTGGTGCAATACGTCATGACGTATAGCCTGGGCCAACGAGATGCAGAGGTGGGGCAGATCACCCTGATGGAGTGGTCTCAGATCAAGGACCTATGCACCCTTCTGCACATTTCGACATGGCGACGAATATGTTTAGCGCTGACAATGCCATTATCAGCATGACAATTCCAGTCATTTACATGCTGGAGCACACGCTAAACACTATTCGGAGTCAGGGGGTGGGACAACAGGAAGGGGAGGAACTACAGAAGGATTCATATGCGCAAGGGACAACAACATCACCAAGGTCCAGACGTTCATCATCACCAATGCAGCAGGCATGGGACCATGGGGGACAGGGATCAACAAGGGCACATAGTAGCAGGCGAAATGTTGAGGAAGAGGCAGGAGAACATGAAGAAATGGAGGACGAACTGTCCATGGACATGGAAGACTCAGCAGATGAGGGAGACCTTGGTCAAATTTGAGTTGAAAGAGGTTGGGGGGAGATGTCAGAGGAAGAAAGAACGGGTAGCACCTCTATTCCAAAAACACAGCGTGGACTTGGTCCGCATGGCTGCGCAAGACACATGAGTGCCTTCTTGTTGCACTACCTCCAACATGACCCTCGTATTGTCAAAATTAGAAGTGATGATGACTACTGGATTGCCACACTATTAGATCCCCGGTACAAGTCCAAATTTTGTGACATAATTCCAGCCATAGAAAGGGACGCACATACAGTTAGGTCCAGAAATATTTGGACAGTGACACAAGTTTTGTTATTTTAGCTGTTTACAAAAACATGTTCAGAAATACAATTATATATATAATATGGGCTGAAAGTGCACACTCCCAGCTGCAATATGAGAGTTTTCACATCCAAATCGGAGAAAGGGTTTAGGAATCATAGCTCTGTAATGCATAGCCTCCTCTTTTTAAAGGGACCAAAAGTAATTGGACAAGGGACTCTAAGGGTTGCAATTAACTCTGAAGGCGTCTTCCTCGTTAACCTGTAATCAATGAAGTAGTTAAAAGGTCTGGGGTTGATTACAGGTGTGTGGTTTTGCATTTGGAAGCTGTTGCTGTGACCAGACAACATGCGGTCCAAGGAACTCTCAATTGAGGTGAAGCAGAACATCCTGAGGCTGAAAAAAAAGAAAAAATCCATCAGAGAGATAGCAGACATGCTTGGAGTAGCAAAATCAACAGTCGGGTACATTCTGAGAAAAAAGGAATTGACTGGTGAGCTTGGGAACTCAAAAAGGCCTGGGCGTCCATGGATGACAACAGTGGTGGATGATCGCCGCATACTTTCTTTGGTGAAGAAGAACCCGTTCACAACATCAACTGAAGTCCAGAACACTCTCAGTGAAGTAGGTGTATCTGTCTCTAAGTCAACAGTAAAGAGAAGACTCCATGAAAGTAAATACAAAGGGTTCACATCTAGATGCAAACCATTCATCAATTCCAAAAATAGACAGGCCAGAGTTAAATTTGCTGAAAAACACCTCATGAAGCCAGCTCAGTTCTGGAAAAGTATTCTATGGACAGATGAGACAAAGATCAACCTGTACCAGAATGATGGGAAGAAAAAAGTTTGGAGAAGAAAGGGAACGGCACATGATCCAAGGCACACCACATCCTCTGTAAAACATGGTGGAGGCAACATGATGGCATGGGCATGCATGGCTTTCAATGGCACTGGGTCACTTGTGTTTATTGATAACATAACAGCAGACAAGAGTAGCCGGATGAATTCTGAAGTGTACCGGGATATACTTTCAGCCCAGATTCAGCCAAATGCCGCAAAGTTGATCGGACGGCGCTTCATAGTACAGATGGACAATGACCCCAAGCATACAGCCAAAGCTACCCAGGAGTTCATGAGTGGAAGTTTCTGCAATGGCCAAGTCAATCACCAGATCTTAACCCAATTGAGCATGCATTTCACTTGCTCAAATCCAGACTTAAGACGAAAAGACCCACAAACAAGCAAGACCTGAAGGCTGCGGCTGTAAAGGCCTGGCAAAGCATTAAGAAGGAGGAAACCCAGCGTTTGGTGATGTCCATGGGTTCCAGACTTAAGGCAGTGATTGCCTCCAAAGGATTCGCAACAAAATATTGAAAATAAAAATATTTTGTTTGGGTTTGGTTTATTTGTCCAATTACTTTTGACCTCCTAAAATGTGGAGTGTTTGTAAAGAAATGTGTACAATTCCTACAATTTCTATCAGATATTTTTGTTCAAACCTTCAAATTAAACGTTACAATCTGCACTTGAATTCTGTTGTAGAGATTTCATTTCAAATCCAATGTGGTGGCATGCAGAGCCCAACTCGCGAAAATTGTGTCACTGTCCAAATATTTCTGGACCTAACTGTATGCAGGAGTATCAGCAGAAGCTGTTACTCGATCTTAGCTTGGCTTTTCCACCAAACAACCGTGCAGGTACAGGGAGTGATTCTCCCAGTTGTAACTTGACAAACATGGGACTGTCTCGTCATCTTCAACAGTCTACCCGTACCAGTAGGACTGTATCTGGTGCTGGTAACAGCAATTTTATGGAATCTTTTCATAATTTTTTTAGACCCTCCTTTGCAAGGCCACCAGAGACAACAAGTCTGACACATAGTCAACGGCTGGAGAGGATGATACAGGAGTATCTCCAAATGAACATCGATGCCATGACTTTGCAAATGGAGCCTTGCTCATTTTGGGCTTCAAATCTAGAAAAATGGCCAGAGCTCTCCAGTTACGCCTTGGAGATTTTGTCGTGTCCAGCTGCCAGCGTTGTCTCTGAACGTGTCTTCAGTGCTGCTGGGTGTGTGCTGACAGATAAGCGCACGCGTCTGTCCAGTGACAATGTGGACAGACTAACGTTCATCAAAATGAACAAGTCATGGATCCACCAGGAATATTCTACCCCTGTGTCATCCTGGGGAGAGTAAATGCTTGTGGATTTGGAATGTGCTTGATGCAAATTTAGCTGTGAAGTGTACAACTAGGGCACAAGTGCTGCCACTGAATGGGTGGGTATGTGTGGGGCACAATTTTTGGAAAAAAGGGAGACTCCGCTTGGAGTAACCCTTGCTTACATTGTTTTTAAAAGAAGCCAAGATGAACAAGTCATGGTTCAGCAAAGACTTTGCTACCTACCCCGGTGTCATCCTGGGGACGGTTAAGAATAGCGTATTTTTGAATGTGCTTGATTCAAATCTAGCTGTGAAGTGTACAACTGGGGCACAACTGCTGCCACTGAAGGGGTGGGTGTGTGTGGGGCACAATTTTTGGAAAAAAGGGAGACTCCGCTTGGAGTAACCCTTGCTTACATTGTTTTTAAAAGAAGCCAAGATGAACAGAGCTGGGATCAGGAAAGACTTTGCTACCTACCCCGGTGTCATCCTGGGGACGGTTAAGTATGGCGTATTTTTGAATGTGCTTGATGCAAATCTAGTTGTGAAGTGTACAACTAGGGCACAAGTGCTGCCACTGAATGGGTGGGTGTGTGTGGATCACAATTTTTGGAAAAAAGGGAGACTCCGCTTGGAGTAACCCTTTCTTACATTGATTTTAAAAGAAGCCAAGATGAACAGAGCTGGGATCAGGAAAGACTTTGCTACCTACCCCGGTGTCATCCTGGGGACGGTTAAGTATGGCGTATTTTTGAATGTGCTTGATGCAAATCTAGTTGTGAAGTGTACAACTAGGGCACAAGTGCTGCCACTGAATGGGTGGGTGTGTGTGGGGCACAATTTTTGGAAAAAAGGGAGACTCCGCTTGGAGTAACCCTTGCTTACATTGTTTTTAAAAGAAGCCAAGATGAACAGAGCTGGGATCAGGAAAGACTTTGCTACCTACCCCGGTGTCATCCTGGGGACGGTTAAGTATGGCGTATTTTTGAATGTGCTTGATGCAAATCTAGTTGTGAAGTGTACAACTAGGGCACAAGTGCTGCCACTGAATGGGTGGGTGTGTGTGGATCACAATTTTTGGAAAAAAGGGAGACTCCGCTTGGAGTAACCCTTGCTTACATTGTTTTTAAAAGAAGCCAAGATGAACAAGTCATGGTTCAGCAAAGACTTTGCTACCTACCCCGGTGTCATCCAGGGGACGGTTAAGAATAGCGTATTTTTGAATGTGCTTGATTCAAATCTAGCTGTGAAGTGTACAACTGGGGCACAACTGCTGCCACTGAAGGGGTGGGTGTGTGTGGGGCACAATGTTTGGAAAAAAGGGAGACTCCGCTTGGAGTAACCCTTGCTTACATTGTTTTTAAAATAAGCCAAGATGAACAGAGCTGGGATCAGGAAAGACTTTGCTACCTACCCCGGTGTCATCCTGGGGACGGTTAAGTATGGCGTATTTTTGAATGTGCTTGATGCAAATCTAACTGTGAAGTGTACAACTAGGGCACAAGTGCTGCCACTGAATGGGTTGGTGTGTGTGGGGCACAATTTTTGAAAAAAAGGGAGACTCTGCTTGGAGTAACCCTTGCTTACATTGATTTTAAAAGAAGCCAAGATGAACAAGTCATGGTTCAGCAAAGACTTTGCTACCTACCCCGGTGTCATCCTGGGGACGGTTAAGAATAGCGTATTTTTGAATGTGCTTGATTCAAATCTAGCTGTGAAGTGTACAACTGGGGCACAACTGCTGCCACTGAAGGGGTGGGTGTGTGTGGGGCACAATTTTTGGAAAAAAGGAAGACTCCGCTTGGAGTAACCCTTGCTTACATTGTTTTTAAAAGAAGCCAAGATGAACAGAGCTGGGATCAGGAAAGACTTTGCTACCTACCCCGGTGTCATCCTGGGGACGGTTAAGTATGGCGTATTTTTGAATGTGCTTGATGCAAATCTAGTTGTGAAGTGTACAACTAGGGCACAAGTGCTGCCACTGAATGGGTGGGTGTGTGTGGATCACAATTTTTGGAAAAAAGGGAGACTCCGCTTGGAGTAACCCTTGCTTACATTGTTTTTAAAAGAAGCCAAGATGAACAGAGCTGGGATCAGGAAAGACTTTGCTACCTACCCCGGTGTCATCCTGGGGACGGTTAAGTATGGCGTATTTTTGAATGTGCTTGATGCAAATCTAGTTGTGAAGTGTACAACTAGGGCACAAGTGCTGCCACTGAAGGGGTGGGTGTGTGTGGGGCACAATTTTTGGAAAAAAGGGAGACTCCGCTTGGAGTAACCCTTGCTTACATTGTTTTTAAAAGAAGCCAAGATGAACAGAGCTGGGTACAGGAAAGACTTTGCTACCTACCCCGGTGTCATCCTGGGGACGGTTAAGTATGGCGTATTTTTGAATGTGCTTGATGCAAATCTAGTTGTGAAGTGTACAACTAGGGCACAAGTGCTGCCACTGAATGGGTGGGTGTGTGTGGATCACAATTTTTGGAAAAAAGGGAGACTCTGCTTGGAGTAACCCTTGCTTACATTGTTTTTAAAAGAAGCCAAGATGAACAGAGCTGGGATCAGGAAAGACTTTGCTACCTACCCCGGTGTCATCCTGGGGACGGTTAAGAATAGCGTATTTTTGAATGTGCTTGATTCAAATCTAGCTGTGAAGTGTACAACTGGGGCACAACTGCTGCCACTGAAGGGGTGGGTGTGTGTGGGGCACAATGTTTGGAAAAAAGGGAGACTCCGCTTGGAGTAACCCTTGCTTACATTGTTTTTAAAAGAAGCCAAGATGAACAGAGCTGGGATCAGGAAAGACTTTGCTACCTACCCCGGTGTCATCCTGGGGACGGTTAAGTATGGCGTGTTTTTGAATGTGCTTGATGCAAATCTAGCTGTGAAGTGTACAACTAGGGCACAAGTGCTGCCACTGAATGGGTTGGTGTGTGTGGGGCACAATTTTTGGAAAAAAGGGAGACTCTGCTTGGAGTAACCCTTGCTTACATTGTTTTTAAAAGAAGCCAAGATGAACAAGTCATGGTTCAGCAAAGACTTTGCTACCTACCCCGGTGTCATCCAGGGGACGGTTAAGAATAGCGTATTTTTGAATGTGCTTGATTCAAATCTAGCTGTGAAGTGTACAACTGGGGCACAACTGCTGCCACTGAAGGGGTGGGTGTGTGTGGGGCACAATTTTTGGAAAAAAGGAAGACTCTGCTTGGAGTAACCCTTGCTTACATTGTTTTTAAAAGAAGCCAAGATGAACAAGTCATGGTTCAGCAAAGACTTTGCTACCTACCCCGGTGTCATCCTGGGGACGGTTAAGTATGGCGTATTTTTGAATGTGCTTGATGCAAATCTAGTTGTGAAGTGTACAACTAGGGCACAAGTGCTGCCACTGAATGGGTGGGTGTGTGTGGATCACAATTTTTGGAAAAAAGGGAGACTCCGCTTGGAGTAGCCCTTGCTTACATTGTTTTTAAAAGAAGCCAAGATGAACAGAGCTGGGATCAGGAAAGACTTTGCTACCTACCCCGGTGTCATCCTGGGGACGGTTAAGTATGGCGTATTTTTGAATGTGCTTGATGCAAATCTAGTTGTTGTGAAGTGTACAACTAGGGCACAAGTGCTGCCACTGAAGGGGTGGGTGTGTGTGGGGCACAATTTTTGGAAAAAAGGGAGACTCCGCTTGGAGTAACCCTTGCTTACATTGTTTTTAAAAGAAGCCAAGATGAACAGAGCTGGGATCAGGAAAGACTTTGCTACCTACCCCGGTGTCATCCTGGGGACGGTTAAGTAAGGCGTATTTTTGAATGTGCTTGATGCAAATCTAGTTGTGAAGTGTACAACTAGGGCACAAGTGCTGCCACTGAATGGGTGGGTGTGTGTGGATCACAATTTTTGGAAAAAAGGGAGACTCCGCTTGGAGTAACCCTTGCTTACATTGTTTTTAAAAGAAGCCAAGATGAACAGAGCTGGGATCAGGAAAGACTTTGCTACCTACCCCGGTGTCATCCTGGGGACGGTTAAGTATGGCGTATTTTTGAATGTGCTTGATGCAAATCTAGCTGTGAAGTGTACAACTAGGGCACAAGTGCTGCCACTGAATGGGTTGGTGTGTGTGGGGCACAATTTTTGGAAAAAAGGGAGACTCTGCTTGGAGTAACCCTTGCTTACATTGTTTTTAAAAGAAGCCAAGATGAACAAGTCATGGTTCAGCAAAGACTTTGCTACCTACCCCGGTGTCATCCTGGGGACGGTTAAGAATAGCGTATTTTTGAATGTGCTTGATTCAAATCTAGCTGTGAAGTGTACAACTGGGGCACAACTGCTGCCACTGAAGGGGTGGGTGTGTGTGGGGCACAATGTTTGGAAAAAAGGGAGACTCCGCTTGGAGTAACCCTTGCTTACATTGTTTTTAAAAGAAGCCAAGATGAACAGAGCTGGGATCAGGAAAGACTTTGCTACCTACCCCGGTGTCATCCTGGGGACGGTTAAGTATGGCGTGTTTTTGAATGTGCTTGATGCAAATCTAGCTGTGAAGTGTACAACTAGGGCACAAGTGCTGCCACTGAATGGGTTGGTGTGTGTGGGGCACAATTTTTGGAAAAAAGGGAGACTCCGCTTGGAGTAACCCTTGCTTACATTGTTTTTAAAAGAAGCCAAGATGAACAGAGCTGGGATCAGGAAAGACTTTGCTACCTACCCCGGTGTCATCCTGGGGACGGTTAAGTATGGCGTATTTTTGAATGTGCTTGATGCAAATCTAGTTGTGAAGTGTACAACTAGGGCACAAGTGCTGCCACTGAATGGGTGGGTGTGTGTGGATCACAATTTTTGGAAAAAAGGGAGACTCCGCTTGGAGTAACCCTTGCTTACATTGTTTTTAAAAGAAGCCAAGATGAACAGAGCTGGGATCAGGAAAGACTTTGCTACCTACCCCGGTGTCATCCTGGGGACGGTTAAGTATGGCGTATTTTTTAATGTGCTTGATGCAAATCTAGCTGTGAAGTGTACAACTAGGGCACAAGTGCTGCCACTGAATGGGTTGGTGTGTGTGGGGCACACTTTTTGGAAAAAAGGGAGACTCTGCTTGGAGTAACCCTTGCTTACATTGTTTTTAAAAGAAGCCAAGATGAACAAGTCATGGTTCAGCAAAGACTTTGCTACCTACCCCGGTGTCATCCTGGGGACGGTTAAGAATAGCGTATTTTTGAATGTGCTTGATTCAAATCTAGCTGTGAAGTGTACAACTGGGGCACAACCGCTGCTACTGAAGGGGTGGGTGTGTGTGGGGCACAATTTTTGGAAAAAAGGAAGACTCCGCTTGGAGTAACCCTTGCTTACATTGTTTTTAAAAGAAGCCAAGATGAACAGAGCTGGGATCAGGAAAGACTTTGCTACCTACCCCGGTGTCATCCTGGGGACGGTTAAGTATGGCGTATTTTTGAATGTGCTTGATGCAAATCTAGTTGTGAAGTGTACAACTAGGGCACAAGTGCTGCCACTGAATGGGTGGGTGTGTGTGGATCACAATTTTTGGAAAAAAGGGAGACTCCGCTTGGAGTAACCCTTGCTTACATTGTTTTTAAAAGAAGCCAAGATGAACAGAGCTGGGATCAGGAAAGACTTTGCTACCTACCCCGGTGTCATCCTGGGGACGGTTAAGTATGGCGTGTTTTTGAATGTGCTTGATGCAAATCTAGCTGTGAAGTGTACAACTAGGGCACAAGTGCTGCCACTGAATGGGTGGGTGTGTGTGGGGCACAATTTTTGGAAAAAAGGGAGACTCCGCTTGGAGTAACCCTTGCTTACATTGTTTTTAAAAGAAGCCAAGATGAACAGAGCTGGGATCAGGAAAGACTTTGCTACCTACCCCGGTGTCATCCTGGGGACGGTTAAGTATGGCGTATTTTTGAATGTGCTTGATGCAGATCTAGCTGTGAAGTGTACAACTAGGGCACAAGTGCTGCCACTGAATGGGTGGGTGTGTGTGGGGCACAATTTTTGGAAAAAAGGGAGACTCTGCTTGGAGTAACCCTTGCTTACATTGTTTTTAAAAGAAGCCAAGATGAACAAGTCAAGGTTCAGCAAAGACTTTGCTACCTACCCCGGTGTCATCCTGGGGACAGTTAAGAATAGCGTATTTTTGAATGTGCTTGATGCAAATCTAGCTGTGAAGTGTACAACTGGGGCACAACCGCTGCCACTGAAGGGGTGGGTGTGTGTGGGGCACAATTTTTGGAAAAAAGGGAGACTCCGCTTGGAGTAACCCTTGCTTACATTGTTTTTAAAAGAAGCCAAGATGAACAGAGCTGGGATCAGGAAATACTTTGCTACCTACCCCGGTGTCATCCTGGGGACGGTTAAGTATGGCGTATTTTTGAATGTGCTTGATGCAAATCTAGCTGTGAAGTGTACAACTAGGGCACAAGTGCTGCCACTGAATGGGTGGGTGTGTGTGGGGCACAATTTTTGGAAAAAAGGGAGACTCCGCTTGGAGTAACCCTTGCTTACATTGTTTTTAAAAGAAGCCAAGATGAACAGAGCTGGGATCAGGAAAGACTTTGCTACCTACCCCGGTGTCATCCTGGGGACGGTTAAGTATGGCGTATTTTTGAATGTGCTTGATGCAAATCTAGCTGTGAAGTGTACAACTAGGGCACAAGTGCTGCCACTGAATGGGTGGGTGTGTGTGGGGCACAATTTTTGGAAAAAAGGGAGACTCTGCTTGGAGTAACCCTTGCTTACATTGTTTTTAAAAGAAGCCAAGATGAACAAGTCATGGTTCAGCAAAGACGTTGCTACCTACCCCGGTGTCATCCTGGGGACGGTTAAAAATAGAGTATTTTTGAATGTGCTTGATGCAAATCTAGCTGTGAAGTGTACAACTGGGGCACAACTGCTGCCACTGAAGGGGTGGGTGTGTGTGGGGCACAATTTGTGGAAAAAAGGGAGACTCCGCTTGGAGTAACCCTTGCTTACATTGTTTTTAAAAGAAGCCAAGATGAACAGAGCTGGGATCAGGAAAGACTTTGCTACCTACCCCGGTGTCATCCTGGGGACGGTTAAGTATGGCGTATTTTTGAATGTGCTTGATGCAAATCTAGCTGTGAAGTGTACAACTAGGGCACAAGTGCTGCCACTGAATGGGTGGGTGTGTGTGGGGCACAATTTTTGGAAAAAAGGGAGACTCCGCTTGGAGTAACCCTTGCTTACATTGTTTTTAAAAGAAGCCAAGATGAACAGAGCTGGGATCAGGAAAGACTTTGCTACCTACCCCGGTGTCATCCTGGGGACGGCTAAGAATAGCGTATTTTTGAATGTGCTTGATGCAAATCTAGCTGTGCAGTGTACAACTGGGGCACAACTGCTGCCAGTGAAGGGGTGGGTGTGTGTGGCCCAATTTTTGGAAAAAAGGGAGACTCCGCTTGGAGTCACCGTGCGGTGTTTTACATGATTTTAGAAGGGCATGCCATGCCTATATCTGTGTCTCGTCCTCTTTTTCCTTGTCCAGCTCTTTTGTTTTCGCATGAGTATATGTCCTTGTCACTTTCCCATGTGTTTGTGTTGTGTTGTGAGTTGTTTGTCACCTTTTGGACACCTTGAGGGTGTTTTCTAGGTGTTTTTATGTGTTTGTGATTGCCTGCCATTGTTTCCTATGCAGTTCGAGTTCGGTTCGTCGAACGTTCGACGAACTGAACTCAAACGGGAGCTCTGTTCGGCGAACCGACCTCGAGCCGAACCGCGACCGGTTCGCTCATCTCTAGTCACGAACAGGATTGTGACCCGGTGGAAGTGCGCCTTGTTCTGAACTGTCAGCGGTACTCCGCTGTAAAAATCTTAAAAAGTCGCCATTTTGCCACCATCTTCGGGCGCGAAAAACGACAACCCAGCGTCTTCTTCCCTGAGAAAGGGCACAAGGAGGAAGCCCCGCCCCGTGGGAATGAGGTGGGCAGAAGTGACTCTTCGAAAATGAAACTAATAAGACGCGCAAAGGAACGGCTCCAGAAAAACCAAGGGGGAGAAGCGGGAAAATGTCTTCGCCGAATGTTGATGGCAGAGGAGTGCCTCCCAGTGGAGCGGTGGTGCCCGCGAACGTGGTGGATAGCAAAGATGCGGCAGCTCCCGCTCCGGTCGCAGTAAGCCTGTGGTTCTGGCAGTCACCCAAGTTATGCTGATCACCTTACCTTACGTGCCTGGCGCTGCCTGGTTACCTCAGTATGATGGCCGGCCTGATGCCCTGCAGGTATTCAAGAAGAAAATATGTACTGTTCTGGATATGTACGCCACGACCGGCAAGCAGCGTGCAATGGTAGTGTTGGGACAATTGTCCGGCGCCACTGAGCAGGAGGTAGAGACCTGGGCCAATGCCGACCGGGCCTCGGTAACCGCCATTTTTGATAAATTACAAGTTGCTTTTGAAACTCGTACAGGAGCGGAATTACGTCTGAGCAAGGACGTCGCAAGGATTCTCGCAACCCTACAGCTTCTACCAAAGGTCAAGCCAGCAGAGAAGATCCAGCTCATCGACAGACCGGAAGACGTCCCCTGGATGCAAAGGAGAAAGGATAGCAACAACAACAGCCGGTATGGACAGCCCGTTTGCTACAAGTGCAACAAGACTGGTCATTATTCCCACCGGTGTCCTTTAAACGAGCAACCCCTGAGGCCAAGGGCCAATCCTCAGGAATAGATCCTCAAGGCCAAGCTGATTGGCGTGACTGGTAGGGCGACCTCCGACATATCATCTTCCTGGCTGTGGATGGGATCCCGACGTTCGCCCTTCTGGACACTGGCTTGCAGGTAACCACTATGCCTTATGTACTATACAATCGTTATTTGTCTGATAGTGAACTCACCTCACCTGATGCCAGCTTGACTATCATTGCAGCTAATGGACTCCCTATAACCAAAGTAGGGTTTAAGGAAGTGACCCTAAAGGTGGGGTGAGTGGAGCTGAAGCATCAAGGACTCATTGTTGTGCAGAATGACCCTAGTGATTGTAACCCAAAAATGGTCCTAGGGACAAATGTGATTGAGAACTGTATGGGGGAAGTGCTGCATTTGTTACAACAACTGTCTGCCACAGCAGGAGCGGGACAGTAGAGGGCTCTGCAACGCGAAATCCGGGCTCCCCTTCTGCGGCAACAGGTGAACATGTCAGGCGGAAAGATTGGTAGTGTGCGGGTGATGGATATAGCGCCTCTAGTGGTGCCTCCGTGGAGTGAAATGATGATCTGGTGCAGGGCAGCTGTAGGTCCCAGGGAACAGGATTACTCGGCAGTGGTGGAACCTCTGCCTTCAGAAAACTGGCCCATAGTAATGGCAGCCAGAGGGGTGATTGATGTCCGGAAGGAAAGAGTGCCCGTGAGAGTGATGAATTGAGGAGAGGAAGAGGTTAGGCTACCCTGTTATGCCACCATTGCTAAACTATTCAGAGTAGACATTAATGCCATCCAGGTAGCTGCCTCCACCATCACTGCATCATTGTCAGGCAATGACAGTTCCCCAAAGCAGCTAGAGGATTGGTGTCAAGAGCTACACGTAGGCACCGACTCCACACCTGCACATCACAAAGGAGTGGTGATTGTTTCTGTCATAATGTTCCCACAACCCGTGGTAGATATAGAGCCAGAGAGGTCTACCAGCGACACACCACCACAAGCACCCAGGGATGCACCTACACCACGCCCTCATAGGTCCCTACCAGCTATACCTGACATTAGGGAAGAGGAACCTGTAATTCACTCTCCCCCACCAGTCCTAAGTGAGGATAGCGGGCCAAGACGGTCCACATGCCCTAACTTAGGTCAGCCACCACTCAGGTACAGGGAAACCATAGTTTAGGTGAGTGGTGTCCGCTTGCTGTATAAATAGTCTTGTATGTGTGCAAATGAGTTCCAATCAGCCGAATACCTCACCTGATTACTACAAAGAATGAGTAAGGTAGCGGTTTCCCGGCTACCCAACAGTTGTTTACCCCGTTTGAAAGTTATGTTGTTTTAAAAATGGACCAAGGGTGAGAACTGGCAGGCCAACCCAAAAACGTTTGGGCCTTGTAAATATCCCCTCCTACTTTCTTGTTGAGCACTAGCATGGCCTCTGGAGAGGCTGATTGGAGGAAGGGGCTGCGGTGGAGTAGTCCGAGGCTCAGTCACTATTGCAACCAGTGACTAACCTCCAGGCCAGGGGTCCCCCTGACTTGGGACCCGTGACAAGGACTACCGGGTAAGGAACTTTTCACCTGGCCCGTGTGGGCATCACTCGAAACCTTTCCTGGACTTGGGAAAGGGGTGTCTACCAGTTTTAGCGGTGGCACCAGGGGGCAGGTTTTATTGGGTGTCGGGTGCCATGGGAAAGAAATTTTGTTGTGTGCCTCCCGTGAGGGAAGAAAAGTTTTAAATGTTTTATGTTATGCTTTACATGTTATCCCCTTTTTCCCGTTTTACAGTTGCTAAAAAATAAATGCTGGTGGTCGGACAGCCCGCGGACGGTCTGTATTAAACCAAGGGAGAATGTGACGCCCTGGTGCCGTCAGGTGGTCACACACCAAATAGGCCCCCGCATAACACCATCCCTCACAGGGTTACACCAAAGCCAACCAAAACCCTAGTCCTTTCCCCCCACGGTAGGACAGGCACACCAGTGGGTGGGACAAGGCGGAAAGGAAATGCCCACCTTGGCGTCTAGAGAACCCGGGGCGGGTAAAAGACTAGTGAAGGAGTGAAAGTTAAGAGGAGTCTCTGTTTGAAGTGTAGTTGAGAGGAGTGAGGAGTTGGAGTGGAATAAATCAGAGAGCAAAGGCTTCGGGGTTGGATCCCCGGTGTTCTGGCTAGGTGGCAGACGGTGGTGGTCAGTATCTGACAGGAGATGGGGAGATGGCTGCCAGAGATCTGAGGTGGACCGGGACAGGGTAGGAGCCCGCCGGTAACGACACCGGAGAACCAACCCGGAAACCGTGCACAGAGGGGGTACCTGGACCCTGAAGCAGAGTATGGAACCACCGACTTTGTTAATCAACCAGTTGAGGACAGGATTACAGGTCCTATCCCACCCAAAGTCCCAAAAGCAGACCAGCAGCCCACCGAGAGGGATAGGGCATCCGCCAGGGCCCTTTTAGATCCCACGGGTCAGAGTCTTGGGGCAAGGCTCCCACCTGAAGTTCTGGTAGCGGACTCCCGAGTTCCATACCGAGAAGTCCAAAAGAGAACTAAAATAGTGCAGAGGAAAGTGACACACACCATCACCCCGGGTGAGGGACCAGAATACACCCGGCCGCGGAGCTCCGGCCACTGGCACCTTGGTTTACCACGGACTTGTGGGATTTCTTTAATATTGAGTACACCAACAACCCCCGGTCCGTCTGGGCGCGCAGGCCCCTGCAATCACCATCCTTAGCACAGAGACACTGGGTCCCGGGGCATCCATCCCTACCCACGGAGGGTTAACAACAGCTAGCTACCATCCCAACGCCCTGGGTGTTCCCTAATAGCAGCAGTATAACATTATCACCAGATGTAGATTCTGGTAATGCAAATCTGGCCTCTCCTGCTCCAAATATATCACCAAATTGACTGTGCCAGGCAGCCTCTCCAGCAAACAAATCCATGATAAAAAGAAGCTAAAATATAAGCACCAATAGTTATGCAATATAAAGTAGTTTACTCAAACAAAGGGAGTGTGCCTAACTCCAAGAAATTCTACGTGTGAATAATTAGCAAGAATGTATGGTTTAAGTCTCCAAATGGAAATTGGAGAATTTGGATATTTTTCATCTATACAAATTGTGATTGAGGCGTGGTCAGACCAGGTGATGAAATTGTCATGTGAAGAAGGGATCTGCTTACCAAGAAGAAGAAAGCCACGGATCCCCCTGGGGGGAGGGGCGACATGACCAAGGGGGAAATAGGGAGTGATGGGGTTAATAGGGACAGTGTAGGTATGCCTAATATGGCTTTAGGGGGGTTGGTCTTAGCCTGGGAGGAAGAGGAGGAGTAGGGAAAGGGTTAGTTTGGGAAAGAGGAAAGGTTACCTCCTTTCCTGCTTCCGGACGCCGATCGATCCACACGTGGACTCCCCATGGCGGACCTCCAGGAACTGCAGCGGATGATGCAGGCAGCCGTAGCAGCGCACGGGCCCCTGGCAGTGCAGACCCACATCAGGGCTGCTGGGGTTAACCCATCGGCGCTTGCCCCTCGTCCCCCCAGCGGCAGCGGGCGCCAGTCGCGGCCCCCCGCAGGTATTCCCCGGGCGCGGGGGGGCGAGGAGGAGATGCAAGAGCCCCTCCAGGGACCCTCTGCTGCAGAAGCCGGCAGGAGGAATCTTCGTTCCAGCCGCGGCGGTCGGGATGTGGGAGTGGCCAGCACAGGGCCTACTTCCGGTCCCGGCCTCCGGGCTGGAGTTACTGAGACTGCAGCGGCTCCAGGTCGGGAGCGCGCTCGGCGCTGGAGAGAGGCCAGCAGATCCCCCTGCAGTCGGCGGGGGGGACCGTGGGGCTGCAGGTGGCGGTAGGTCCTGCACCGGGGGGGTCTGCGGTGCCTGCCCCTGGTGCGGCTGAGGGAAGGAGTGACGGCGTGAGCCCTGCGGCGACCGCCAGGTCACTCAGGTCCGCTGTGCAGCCCCCGGACGTGGCAGTCTCCCGTGGGAGCGGGAGGACTTGGCGGATGGAGGCTTGCGGTGGCCCAGGAGGGCCAGAGGCGGCGACGGCTGGGATCCAGGGCCGGGCGTCTGTCTGTCCGCGTCTAGAGTCCCCTGGCAGTCGGCAGGGGGGTGGGCGTGGGCGCAAGAGGTCGAGGCCCGGGGTGCCGGCGCGGGGGACAGGACGGTCTCCTGGGTTGTCGCCCCGGGGCAAGAGACGGAGCGGGGAGGACTCTGCCCACGCGGCGGCCCGATCTGGAGGCTGTGGTGGGGGGGTGCTGCGGCGGCGCCCCCCGGATGTTGGGTGGAAGATGAGGTCGGCGGCGAGGAGGAGGAAGAGGACTTCGCTTCAGAGGAGTCGGATGGACGACAGATGGAGGACGGCGAGGCGGCGGTCTTGGGGGACGCCGAGCTGCGGTCAGGTGAGACGGCCGTGGAGTCGGCAGGGGCTGCGCTGGCGGGGTGTTTCGGGGGAGGGGGGGCGGCTGCGGCTACGGCAGCTCCCGGTGGATCTGCAGTATGGAGCCAATTGTTGGGGCTGTTGCAGGGGCTGGCGGCGGCTTCAGGGGCAGCGGGGAAGGGGGCGCAGGCACCGGCGGCGGCATGGGTGGAACCGGCAGTTCGTGGGGCTCCTCGGACTTTTACAAACTGGTTACAGGCGTTTGCGATTTTGGCCAGCGTGGTGGGGGAGAAGGAGCCGGAGCATTGTTCGGCCTTGTTCGGGTACATGGATGCGATAGGGGAGGCTTATCGGGTTTACGGCGGGTTGGCGTGGCTGCGTTACGATGAGCAATTCAGGCAGCGGAAGGCGCTGCAGCCAAGTATGCGATGGGACCATAAGGATATTTCCTTATGGATGCGGCTGATGTCGGCGCCGACTCAGCCCTTTCGGGGGGGTGCCGGGGGTCCGGGGGCAGGGTCCGCGGCGAGTCAGAAGAAAGGTGTCTGCTGGCAATATAATGAAGGGCAGTGCAGGTTTGGAGCGGCATGCCGCTTTAAGCATGAATGCTCGGGATGTGGGGGAGGACATAGCCTGTCCAAGTGTTTTAAAAAGGGGAAAGGAAAGACTGGTGACGGTGCTGGTAAGAGGGACGACGCCGGTGAAGGTAGAAGCGATGGCCCCCTTTTTAAATAGATATCCGGATAGTGAGTCGGCGGCGTTGTTATGTTTTGTTTTTTCTGACGGCTTTCGTATCCCGTCGGTTGTTAATGCATCGGTCCCGCCATACCGTAATTTGCGTTCTGCTAGGGAGCATCCGGAAGTGGTGGATGAGAAGCTGGAAAAGGAGGTGGCTTTGGGCAGGATGGGAGGTCCTTATGACGCCCCACCGTGTTTAAATTTGGTGGTTTCGCCGCTGGGGGTGGTACCGAAGAAAGAACAGAACACATTTCGGCTCATCCATCATTTGTCTTACCCAGAGGGGCTATCGGTGAATGATGGCATTTTGGCGGAGCTGTCGGCGGTATATTATGTGTCGTTCGATAAGGCATTGGATCTGGTCAGGGCGGCGGGTCCGGGTGCGTTGATGGCGAAGGCGGATGTGGAGGCGGCGTTTCGGTTGTTACCGGTTCATCCGGACAGCCAGCATTTGTTAGGTTGCTGGTGGGATGGCAGTTATTATGTTGATCGTTGTTTGCCAATGAGCTGTTCAATTTCGTGTTCGTATTTTGAGGCGTTTAGTTCGTTTGTAGAGTGGGTGGTCCAGGATGTGTCCGGGCTTACATCCATTATTCATTATTTGGACGATTTCTTTTGTGTTGGGCCGGCGGGCTCCATGGTTTGTGCGGGGCTGCTATTCGCGTTGCAGAAAGTCGCGGGCAGTTTTGGTATTCCTTTGGCGCCTGAAAAGACGGAAGGCCCGGCGCCGGTGATGCGTTTTCTGGTTATTGAGATTGATTCCATTACTATGGAATGCAGGTTGCCGGAAGGGAAGGTTCGTGACTTGAGGGAGGTGAAAGCGGCAAAGAAGGTGCGGCTTAAGGCGGTGCAGTCCTTGCTTGGGAAATTGAATTTCGCTTGCAGGATCGTGCCGATGGGGAGAGTATTTGCGAGGCGCTTGGCAACGGCGACGGCAGGTGTGCGGTCGCCGGCGCATTTTGTGCGGATCACGAGGGTGATCAGGGACGATTTGTCGGTGTGGGACCAATTTTTGCAGCATTTTAATGGCAGGGCGCTGGTGCTGGAGAAGGTGGCATCTAACGGGGTGCTAGAGCTGTTCACGGATGCGGTCGGGTCGGCCGGTTTTGGGGCCGTGTTTCGGGGTCACTGGTGTATGGGGCAGTGGCCGCAGGCGTCGCGGGAGAGCGGTTTGGTCAGGAATCTGGCGCTGCTGGAGCTATTGCCCATTGTAGTGGCAGTGGAGCTATGGGGGTCACATTTCATGGAGAGGAAGGTGTGCTTTCATTGCGATAACCAGGCGGTGGTGTACGCTATCAACAACTTGTCTGCTAAGTCGGAGCCGGTAGTGGTGTATTTGCGGCATTTGGTGTTGAGATGTTTGCAGCTGAATGTGCAGGTGGTGGCAAAGCACGTTCCGGGAGTTGACAATGAGGTGGCTGACGCTTTGTCTCGTTTTCAGTTCGGCAGGTTTCGGGCGCTACTGCCTTGGGCGGACGAGGTCGGAGTGGAGTGTCCGGAGGACTTGTGGAATCTGGTGAGGCGGGGATCTCAGAGTTGATTCAGTGGTCGGTGACCGAGGTGACTTGGTGCCGCTACGAGAAAGTGTGGGCTGAATGGGAGGAGTTTGTGGGTCGGTTGTTTGACGGGGTGAGCGTAGATTACTTGGTGGCTTTATTGTCATTGGTGTGCACGGATTTTGCGGCCGGACGATCGGCGTCGGCAGTGGCAGATCAGGTGGCGGCGGTGGCATTTTGGTTAAAAATGAGAGGGGAGTGCAATGTTTCGCAGGATTTTCGGGTTCGACAGGCTTTACGGGGTTTTCGCCGCGGTGTATGGGTGAGGGACAGGAGGCGTCCTATTTCGTTTGGTTTGTTGCGACGGATGGTGGGTGGCCTGAGTGGTATTTGTGAGTCGGCATACAAGACGGTTTTGTTTACAACGGCTTTCGGTCTTGCTTTTTATGGGGCGTTCCGGATTGGGGAGTTGGTGAGCCCGTCCAAGGTGACAGGTGGCGGTTTGATGCTCGAGGATGTCCGAGTGGGCGGTGGTCAGGTGGAGTGCCGGATTCGTCGGTCAAACACTGACCAGTTGGGCCGTGGTAGGTGGGTGGTGTTATATGCGGTTCTAGGGGAAGAATTGTGCCCAGTGCGTTTAGTTGAGAGGTTTGTGGCCATGAGGGGGGCTTACCGGGCTCGTTTTTGTGGCACATGAATGGGTGTTTTTTATCAAGGTTTCAGTTTTTGGCGGTTCTGCGACGAAGTTTACGGAACGCAGGGGAGCGCCCGGAGGAGTTCGGGTCGCATTCCTTTCGGATTGGGGCGGCTACAGAGGCCGCTCGTTGGGGGCTTGGCGACGAGGTGGTGAAGCGTATTGGTAGATGGGAATCTTCCTGTTTTTGGCGGTATGTGAGACCGCAGTTGTTGTAGCAGCATGGTAATTTCGTTCACGTGCGGGTGGTTTGTGAAGAGGCTGTTTCTAGCTGCTTTGGTGGCTGTGATGTTATTGGTTTTGATTTTTTCTGTTTGTTTTACTTTGTTGTAGGGAACTGCCTGATCTGGATCTTGGGGCATTCATTCGTGGTTTGGGGGGCCCGTCGAGCTGAGGTTCGCCAGAATGGTCGGCAGCTGGGTTTGGATCGCGCTCAAGCGACTGTTCGGTGGATTGGTGTTCGGGGTATGGAATGGTCCAGGGTGGTCCCGGAATTCCGTTTCCATTGTAAAGTCGAGCGGCCTCCGGATGTGCTGGTGTTACATGTGGGGGGTAATGATCTGGGTGCCCGGGCGTCGCGCGATCTTATCCGTGATATAAAGCTTGATTTATTGCGGTTATGGAAGGAGTACCCTGCTTTGATTGTCGTGTGGTCCGACATAGTGACCAGGTTGGCGTGGAGGGAGGCCCGGTCGGTAGACAAGGTCAATAAGTCCAGGGCCCAGGTGAATCGGGTGGTTGCTCGGTTCATGACCAGGAACGGTGGGTTGGTGGTGAGGCACAGGGAGTTGGAGCCAGCTACTTGGCAGTTTCGGAGGGGTGATGGTGTCCACCTCAATGACATTGGTGCATATTTATGGGCGTTGGGTCTGCAGGATGGCGTGGAGCGTGCTTTTGGTGTGTGGCGGATCCAGGCCACGTAAGGTGTCACGTGGCCTGTCCTGTGGCGGGGGGGTAGGTCTGGTCCAGAGGTTTGGAAGTGAGTGGTGGCTGGACCGGGAGTCATTGTCTCGGTATGGTGGCTCTCGGTTCTGGGATGTGGCAGGCACGGAGTTCTGCCAAGGTGTGGGGTGTCAATCCGTGGGTAATTGGCACCTCGTCTCTGGGTTGGTGTGTTGCGGCCGGGGACAGGGGGAGTAGTAGTTATGGACTGGGCCTGCCCCGGGGGGTCTTGTAAATGTTATTGTCTATTGTTACCTTTATGTTGTTGTTTGGGGGTCGCCCGTTGGACGGCGTCCCTAAAGCTGGTGTCACACACAGCGACAACGACAACGACATCGCTGCTACGTCACCATTTTCTGTGACGTTGCAGCGACGTCCCGTGTGTGTGACATCCAGCAACGACCTGGCCCCTGCTGTGAGGTCGCCGGTCGTTGCTGAATGTCCAGCTTCATTTTTTGGTCGTCACTCTCCCGCTGTGACACACACATCGCTGTGTGTGACAGCGAGAGAGTGACGAAATGAAGCGAGCAGAGAACAGGAGCCGGCGTCTGGCAGCTGCGGTAAGCTGTAACCAGCGTAAACATCGGGTAACCAAGGGAAGACCTTTTCCTGGTTACCCGATTTTTACCTTCGTTACCAGCCTCCGCCCTTGCTGCCAGTGCCGGCTCCTGCTCTGTGCACATGTGGCTGCAGTACACATTGGGTAATTAACCCGATGTATACTGTAGCAAGGAGAGCAAGGAGCCAGCGCTAAGCAGTGTGCGCGGCTCCCTGCTCTCTGCACTGTGACATGTAGCTGCAGTACACATCGGGTTAATTAACCCGATGTGTACTGTACCTAGGAGAGCAAGGAGCCAGCGCTAAGCGCGGCTCCGTGCTCTCTGCACATGTAGCACAGCGACGTTATGATCGCTGCTGCGTCGCTGTGTTTGACAGCTAAGCAGCGATCATAACAGCGACTTACAAGGTCGCTGTTACGTCACAGAAAATGGTGACGTAACAGCGACGTCGTTGTCGCTGTCGCTTAGTGTGAACCCAGCTTAAGGTGCTAGTTTGTAAACAATAGGCAATAAAAGGCTGCTGTGGCCATTTTGAACCAAGTCGCATGCAGTTCGTGTGTTTATTCTTAGAGTATAAGGGGTTTGGTAACACAGACATCACGACCGGAGAATCCTCCCTCAGCTGGTCAAGAAAGCCACGGATCCCCCTGGGGGGAGGGGTGACATGACCAAGGGGGAGGTAGGGAGTGATGGGGTTAATAGGGACAGTGTAGGTATGCCTAATACGGCTTTAGGGGGGTTGGTCTTAGCCTGGGAGGAAGAGGAGGAGTAAGGAAAGGGTTAGTTTGGGAAAGAGGAAAGGTTACCTCCTTTCCTCCTTCCGGACGCCGATCGATCCCCGCCCACCCTCCCTTTATGTTGTGTTTTGGGGGATGTGTTTTGGGTAGTTGGGATGATATTTGTCACAGCAGCGGGGGGGGTAGGTCTGGTCCAGAGGTTTGGAAGTGAGTGGTGGCTGGACCCGGAGTCATTGTCTCGGTATGGTGGCTCTCGGTTCCGGGATGTGGCAGGCACGGGGTTCTGCCAAGGTGTGGGGTGTCAATCCGTGGGTGATTGGCACCTCGTCTCTGGGTCGGTATGTTGCGGCCGGGGACAGGGGGAGTAGTAGTTATGGACTGGGCCTGCCCCGGGGGGTCTTGTAAATGTTATTGTCTATTGTTAACTTTATGTTGTTGTTTGGGGGTCGCCCGTTGGACGGCGTCCCTAAGGTGTTAGTTTGTAAACAATAGGCAATAAAAGGCTGCTGTGGCCATTTTGAACCAAGTCGCATGCAGTCCGTGTGTTTATTCTTAGAGTATAAGGGGTTTGGTAACACAGACATCATGACCGGAGAATCCTCCCTCAGCTGGTCATGTATATTCTCAAGTGCAGCTTGTGAACCGCTGAACAAAAGTGTAGTCCCTCTCGTTGTCATACTGAATTCACCAAATGTCTCCTATAAGAACACTCCAAGGAGACCTGTGCGGCGTATGCAGTCTCAAGGAGGCAATGGAAGTGATCGGGTATGGAGCAGCCATCGCTGAGTGGCCGAGAAGGTGAGAGTGTCGGTGTCCCCACTGTGGGAGGGGAGCTGGACAGTGAGGGGATGCCTGTAAGGGTGTTACACTTGATCTCATCAGACCACAGGACAATGTTCCAGTAATCTATATCCTTAAGGTACCATCACACTAAGCAACGCTCCAGCGATCCCGACAACGATATGACCTGTTCGGGATCGCTAGTAAGTCGCTACGTGGTCACTGGCGAGCTGTAAAACAGTGAGATATTCCCAACGATGTAACAACGATACGGCGACCCATGACGACTTGTACAACGATATCATTGGTCGCTGAGACCCTGTCACATAACATGATTAGTAACATATAGGTGTGCATCTACATTGCTTTTTCCGCGTCCCCTCTGCTCCGATTGGTGGTTGTACGTGCGTTGTGACTGGGCGGCCTTCCCTTTACTTCCATCCTTTGTTCTGGATTGCAGATCGCAGTAGAGTCCTCCGGGCTGTGACTCCTTACCGATTCATCTGTTCTTCAACGTTTCTCAACTGGGCATCGTTTGGGGGTCTCAACTGCGTTTCCATTTTTACTCTATTTATAGAACACCTCTCAATGTTCTGCTATTATAGCCCTATTCGACAGTGCAGTCATGCTTCTCCACTTGCAAGCTATTTGTGCCCATACTAGGGATGAGCGAATGTATTCGCCACTGTTCGATATCCGACGGATAATAGGGTATTCGATGTATTTGGTATCCGACTAATAATAAACAAATAAAACTGTATCCGCTACGATACTTTCATTTTAATTTTTGACTTCCTGTTTCATTGGTCACCGTTGCTATAGTAACCCACTTGTTAGATTACTATGGCAGCGGTGACGTGATTAAACAGCACGGGAAGCATCAGCATGAAGACGAAGACCTGGATAGTTTCAGAGGTGAGAGGAAGTAATAAAGATGGAGTCCCTAAGTGTGTCTGTGTATTTATTTGTAATAAAGTATTTTTTCTCTGTGGTGTATTTGTTTTAACCCTTTATTGGAGATTCTTAATGGCCAGGTCAAAAAACTTTAAGCATCTCGGATTCCAGCCCCCAGCTGCCTAATTGTACCCCCACCCTTTTATTTTAAAAAAAAAAAAGTTCCCCCCCCTTGGAATCCACAGCGCAGGTTGGCATAAGCTTCCCCCCCCTCCCACTGCGAATTGCAGTCCGCAGCCTCCCCAGAAAATGGCGCTTTCTTAGAAACGCCATCTTCTGGCGCTGTTTCCAACTCTTCCAGCGGCCCTGGTGCCGGATGGCTCGCTGCGTATTAAGGAGTTAATACCATCTTTGTTTTACCAGCTGGTATTAAGCCCAATATGCTTTTAATGTGTAGCACCCCAGCAGGGGGATTATCTGCTGGGTCCTTGGGAAAAGGGGTAGGCCCCACTGGTACCAGGTAGCTGCACCCTGGGGAGGCACCACAGTAATTGGGAAGTCTTTAGGGGTGTTTATTAGGGAGTTAGAGGAATTGTTTGTGACGCCACCCACATACTTGCGGCTATAGTGGAGCCGCCGCTGCTTGGCACTGCTGGACTGGTGGTTAGTAGGCAGCAAGGTGTAAGGCTCCCCGTGAGAAGAGCTGGCCCAGCGTGGATGATGATGAAGATGGGGGTAGTAGTAGGAGTGTAGTGTAGCATTGCAGGCAATAACTGAATGTCCAGCCGGTGTTGCAGTTACTGGTGTTTTTACTCACAGTTTCTGGAAACTGCTCCCGGGTGCTGGCCAACGTGACAGTTGAGGGAGTGGTTCTGCTTCCTCCGGACTTAAGTATCAGTATCGCTTGACCTGTGAGCCTGCTTCCTGCACCTTGTAGTGTATAGTCCCTGTGGCCCGTATGGCGGTACTACTCATGTGGTACTACTCATGTGCTGTGTCTCATGTGGGCACTGTATGGTGGTACTACTGATGCAGTACTACTCATGCGCTGCGTCTTATGTGGGCACTGTATGGTGGTACTACTCATGTGCACAGATGAGGTTTTTGTGCCCTCCTGATGGTACTATGACTTGCTGGACTACACTCATGCTGGTCATGATATATCCAATACCAACAAATTTCTGTGGTGGGGTGCTGTATGTTGTAAACTAATTTTTGAGTTTGTTTTTTTTTTTAGTTAAAAGAAAAAGGTTTTGGTACCATGTGATGGGCGGCACGGTGGCTCAGTGGTTAGCACTGCAGTCTTGCAGCGCTGGGGTCCTGGGTTCAAATCTCACCAAGGACAACATCTGCAAGGAGTTTGTATGTTCTCCCCGTGTTTGCGTGGGTTTCCTCCGGGTACTCCGGTTTCCTCCCACACTCCAAAAACATACAGATAGGGACTCTAGATTGTGAGCCCCAATGGGGACAGTGTTTCCAATGTATGTAAAGCGCTGTGGAATTAATAGCGCTATATAAATGAATAAAATTATTATTATTATTATTATGTTAGCCAGTTGAAAAATGATTGATTGCTCTCAGTGAGAGAAACAAAAATAAAATTTTGTAGTTCTGATACCTTTTAATGGCTAACTAAGATACAAATAAAATATGATGTTATAAAGCAAGCTTTCGAGACATCTCAGGTCTCTTCCTCAGGCATGGTATGACAAAATAGCTGAAGAAACACAAATATATACACAAAACAGGGCAGAGCGATGCATAGTAAAAGGACATTCAAATAAACAAACACTGAGCTTGGAAAGTGAGTCCTTAATTAGCTTTGATTAGTGGTGTGAGTTTTATTGTCCAAAATATCCATGTAGGATCAGAGGCCTGGTGCCCTTGTAGTCTCTGGAGCTGACCTCTCAGATTTTATAATGAGTCATAAATCCTTCTGAGAGATTGAGTCCTGTGTCCACAGAGTTAAACAGTGTGATGAATTTGTATTCCCAGACCCTGCGATGGCTCTGTGATCTGAAGTTGCCTTTTAATATGACAACTTTCATGTGGTTCATGTTGTGTCCTGGAGCACAGAAATGTTTGGCCACAGGTAAATGGATTTTTTTGTCTGTAATTGTGTGCCTGTGAGATCTCATCCTTGCTCTCAGTCTCTGTCCTGTTTCTCCAACATAGAGGCCCCCAATAGGACATATAGTGCACAGGATTAAGTACACCACGTTGGAAGAGGAGCATGTGAATGTCCCAGGAATCTTATAGTCCTTCTGTGTGTTAGGGATCTGTATCCGGTCTTTGGTCTCTACATGAGTGCAGGTTTTGCAGCTCTTTACATTGCAAGGATAAGTTCCTCTTGGTGTGTCTGAGGGCATAGAACTTCGGATCATGATGCTCCTTAAATTAGGAGGTTGCCTGTAGCACAGTAATGGAGGATCTTTGAATATTGTTTTTAACCGGTCATCCTTGTGTAGAATGTGGTGAAGTTTCTTGAAGTTTCTCATTCAAAATGGCTAAATCCAGACATCAGTGTATCGGAAGCCTATTGACCGTCCCACATACCTCAGATGGGACAGTTTCCATCCTAAACACATGAAAAAGTCCACCACTCTCCCTAGCTGTTCTCTCTCACTTCCTTTCCCGCCTCCAGGACTGTGAACTCCTCAGTGGGTGGGGCCAACCGCCTGGCTCCACCCCACCTGGTATGGACATCAGCCCCTGGAGGGAGGCAACAAGGATTTGTGTGTGCGGCTGATGTGCCTAACCGGGGTGTGGGGTGTGTTGTTGCAGTACCTGTGACGTCCTGGCTTGTCCAGGGCGCCAGAGATGTTCCTGGTGTTCAGTACAATCATAATCCCTGCTGTCCACCTTTCTAATCAAATATTGCACTTCTGCATCCCCCCAGGGTGTTGAACGACTTCTGGCCGCCATATTACCGCACTAGGTCGCATCTGCGACATTGAACCCGCCCGCCATGAATCAGCGCCATCCGATAGAATTGTAGCGTCGACGTAAGGGACTTGCGGCAGCTTAAAAGACGCTAATGCGACCGCGAAGGAAGTGGCCGGAGACGCAGCTGCGTTCGATAAGTGATTCATCAATACAGCGACTCTGGGCAGCCAAATGTTATGTTGCTTGTTTAATTATATATCTGTATTTTACCAAGATAGATATCCACAGGACTAGGAATATATACGTCTGCATTCTTGTATGTCTGTGAATATATATGGGTATATGTTTGCTCTGATTGTTGGCCATTGCTGCGTTGTCATTCTCTATTAGGGTGGCCACTGCTGCGTTGTCATTCTCTGTTTGGCCACTGATGCGCTGTAATTCTGTGATTGGATGACGTTGTCATTACATAAAGGGAACGAAGTAGAGCTTCCAAAGGTGCGTGCATCTCTGGACTGTCTTCAGCGTCCCCATCGGAGTCGGAAGTGCGTTATTATTTGTGGATCTACACCATCTACTTTGAAAGGTAGGCATAGTTTGCGGTCTCTAATTAGGATCTTAGTAGCGTTTCTGTTATAAGTTTTATATTATATTTGATATATTTTATAGTATTATATATATTATATATTTGTAGCTATCAGTTATATGGAATCATAAATGTATTCTACATTGTGGTCATGCTTTTAGGCTTGCAAGCAAATGGAGGCCTAGGCTTCTATTTGTGTACATACTTTTGCCAAGGTCAACCATGGATTTGTTTTGGGCCATGCCCTTCCAATGCTAGGGCATTTCTAATGTGGTTTATGAGTTTTCAAAACTGTTACATGTATTGTTTCATTCACACTGTTCGCTTTTCTCTTTTCAGATGTCTTCCAATAACCAAGAGTTTCTTCGGGAGTTGATAGACATGTATCGCTCCCTGCCCTGTCTCTGGAAAATAAAGTCTGCTGATTACAGCTGTGGCGCCCTGGTCTAGACAGGTCGTCACAGGTACTACAACACACACCCCCACCCTGAGACAGGCACATCAGCCAGACACAAAATCCTTGTTGCCTCCCTCAAGGGGCTGATGTCCACACCAGGTGGGGTGGAGCCAGGCGGTTGGCCCCACCCACTGAGGAGTTCACAGTCCTGGAGGCGGGAGAAGGAAGTCAGTTCAGAGAATGAGTAGAGAACAGTTAGGGAAGTGGTAGGAGAGGAGCAAACTGACCTTGTCCGGGTGTGTGGCCCGGGCACTAAGAGCAAGGTTGGCAGACGGTGGTGGCCGTCTGCAGGAGAGGCAGATCAACGCGGAACCGTAGGGGTAGGGCCGGGGATGGGCGGTGGCCCGCCGGTACCAAATCGGGGAGCGAAGTGAAGCCAGCACACACAGGCAGGGCCTACGGACCCCGCCCAGGCTTGGAGTCGCCATTTGAGGTCAAATCCGTCAGTGACCGGAACCCCAGGGGTTTCCTAACAGCCAAGACCCGATTGAAGGCAACCGTTCGACCAGCAAAAGGAAACACAGCTACCGCCACAGCTAGAGTTCCAAGGGTCAGAGCCTGTGGGAAAAAGGGCTCCTCCGGCACATACACACGCTGGGGAGCGGGTTACCAGTGGGAATCCATCGGGACCGAACATATACAAAGGTGCAGGGAAAGGCAGCCACCACTAACCGTCCAGGAGAAGCCACAGCAGCCGGCTGCGGGACCCGTCCATCCAGCCGTTTGGTTTACCAGACACTTTACGTACCTTTGTGGCTGAGTGAGTACTATCGTGCCGTCTGGCACCGCGCTGCGCAATCCAAGCAACCCTGCACCCATCCAACCCTGCCTCCCCGTCATCTCACCGGGCCCCGGGACCACCAATCCCTACCCACGGAAGGGGAAAACAACATCCCAGCTGCTCCCTGCCATCGCTCCCGGGATCCCCGTCACCAGCAGCGGTGGTGCCCAACCTCACCACAACCCATGAGTGGCGTCACGGACCAAATCCCCAAACCAAACTACCCCCTTTCACTCACGGGCGAGGAGCGCCGCTCGAGTCCCCGGATCGGCCCACCGAGCAGCCATCGCATCATTGCCGGACTCGAGCGTTAGCGAGCGCAGCGGCGTCCTTCCCCGCCCGCGACAACTTGGCATCACGAACAGGATCTTACCGTTCTGCCGGCTGGTAGAAGTGCGCCTTGTGCCCCGCCGGCGGTTTCCGACCAAAAAATTTCAGAATCCGACATCTTGGGCGCGAAGATTTTCCCGCTCGAGCGCCTTCTTGAGCAGTGGAGGCACGAAAGCCGAAGCCCCGCCCCTGAAGAGGAGGTGCCGAGAAAAGACCAAGGGGGGATGGATGGCGTCCGGCTGCATGTAAGCCGAGACCATGAAAGCAGGGACGCCAGGACTCTGTAAACAATCCAGTTCCTGGAACTCTGAAGCCGCGACACCATGTCAGCCCCGCCTGCACCGCCCGAGGCCCAGCAGCCCGCGCCCGGGACCGTGGCGTGGATGAGGGCCCGAGTAACTGAGTCTAACCAACGTCATCGGAATCAGATACGTCTCCTGGTGGAGCAGTGGACCACCAAGGTGGAAGCGCTGGTTGCGATTGCCCAGATGCATGAGATAGGAGCTGACGTGACGGAGCTGGTGAGTGACCCACGCCTCCATGTCCCACAGGGACCGGCCGCTGCGGCTGGGAGACCCGGTCTGATCCTGGCCCTTGTACCGTCCCTGCCACTAACCATGGGGCCTCCCAGCGCTAACCTGCCTGACCTGCTGCCCCGTGCTACGGCGGTGGGACCCGAAATGCTGAGTGTCGAGGGTCCGGGAGTCGGAGAGCTCGAGGAGGCTGTAGGCCCGGATGCTGCCGCGACTGGTAACGACTCACATGGTGCGGAGGAGAAGAAGGCCCCGGCCGTCCGCCTGGCCCTAGAGGGAGCGCCTGACCGTGAGGGGGTTAGGAGTGATGATTCCGGGCCTGACACAGAGCCTGTCTCAGAGGAGGAGGGAATCGTCGGCTTGTATGACATGGATGCCACTTACATCCCACGGAGCGGAAATAATGGATATCGGGTGGCCCTTCCCCCATCACGCCTGCCGTGCGCTGGAGGGGCTGGAACCCCTGTTTCTTCACCTGGGACCAGGTGAGGAGTACGAAAGTGAGCAGTGAAGGCAGCGGTTCCTCCGTTGCACCGTTGTCCCCATTGGGACCACAAGTACTATAACCTGTTAAGTGAATGTGTAAATGAGTAAATGAATGAATCAACCGAGAAAGTAACCTGATTGGCACCGTGATTGACCCAGCCGTTGCTGGCAAGTTATCCCCGTAGGGACCCTTTGTACCGTTGCATGAGGAACTCTTCATGGACATGCCTGAGAACTTGCAGGGCACCCACGAACTGGTGGGATTGTAAATATGTTGGGGCATGTTTTCGTTGCCACCTCCGGAGAGGCTGATTTGGAGGATGGGCCTGGAGGAAAGAGATGGCCCAGGCCCGCCACTACCGCAACCGGTGGCGATCCTCCGGGGGTCAGGGGTCCCCCATGGACGTGGGGTCCCCTGAAGTGACAGCTGGGTGCGAGGCACCGTACCCGTTCCCGCTCGGGCAGCCTGGATCTGGACTGGGGTCAAGGGGTGCTATCCACTTCTTAGGGGCAGAATCAGGGCTAGGTTGCTTGGGTGGGAGAGCGGAAGCCGTCCGTTGTTATTAAAAATGTAAATATCTGTGTTTTTGCAACGTTCAAGATGACCTGAAGTATGCTTAATGTGTACCGTTACATGTTATTTATTATTTTTACAGTTGAAAAGAAAAATAAAACCGGTGATGGACGGGCAGCCCACGGACGGTCTGCATTTAACCAAGGGGGAATGTGGTGCCCTGGACTAGCCAAGTCGTCACAGGTACTACAACACACACCCCCACACTGAGACAGGCACATCAGCCAGACACAAAATCCTTGTTGCCTCCCTCCAGGGGCTGATGTCCACACCAGGTGGGGTGGAGCCAGGCGGTTGGTCCTACCCACTGAGGAGTTCACAGTCCTGGAGGCGGGAGAAGGAAGTCAGTTCAGAGAGTCAGGAGTAGAGAACAGTTGGGGAAGTGATAGGAGAGGAGAAAACTGACCGTGTCCGGGTGTGTGGCCCGGGCACTAAGAGCAAGGTTGGCAGACGGTGGTGGCCGTCTGCAGGAGAGGCAGATCAACGCGGAACTGTAGGACAGGGGACGGGCGGTGACCCGCCGGTACCGAACCGGGGAGCGAAGTGAAGCCAGCACACACAGGCAGAGCGTACGGACCCCGACCAGGCTTGGAGTCGCCATTAGAGGTCAAATCCGTCAGTGACCGGAACCCCAGGGGTTTCTTAACAGCCAAGACCCGATTGAAGGCAACCGTCCGACCAGCAAAAGGAAACACAGCTACCGCCACAGCTAGAGTTCCAAGGGTCAGAGCCTGCGGGCAAAAGGGCTCCTCCGGCATATACACACGCTGGGGAGCGGGTTACCGGTGGGAATCCATCGGGACCGAACATACACAAAGGTGCAGGGAAAGGCAGCCACCACTAACCGTCCAGGAGAAGCCACAGCAGCCGGCTGCGGGACCCATCCATCCAGCCGTTTGGTTTACCAGAGACTTTGCGTACCTTTGTGGCTGAGTGAGTACTATCGTGCCGTCTGGCACCGCGCTGCGCAGTCCAAGCGACCCTGCACCCATCCAACCCTGCCTTCCCGTCATGTCACCAGGCCCCGGGACTACCAACCCCTACCCACGGAGGGGGAAAACAACATCCCAGCTGCTCCCTGCCATCACTCCTGGGATCCCCGTCACCAGCAGCGGTGATGCCCAACCTCACCACAACCCGTGGGTGGCGTCACGGACCAAATCCCCAAACCAAACAACCCCTTTCAGTCAAGGGCGAGGAGTCCCCGGATCCGGCCCACCGCTCGAGCCACCGAGCAGCCATCGCATCAGCGCCGGACCCAAGCGTTAGCGAGCGCAGCGCAGCGGCGTCCTTCCCCGCCCGCGACACAGCAACAGATATAAAAAAAAGGGACGCCTATGAAAAACTTGTCGACCTGTTCAAGAAGCATAATCCAAGCAAAACCGTGGATGAGACTGTTGTGAAAAAGAAAATTCAGGGCCTCCGCACAGTCTTTATAAGAGAATTGAATAAGGTCGAGAACTCATTGACGTCTGGTGCCCGAACTGAGGAACTATACCTGTATAATCCAAAATTATGATACTATGACTTAATGAGCTTCACACGAGACTAGAAATGAGCGAACCGGCCGTGGTTCAGCTCGAGTTCGGTTCGCCGAACGGAGGTCCCGTTCGAGTTCGGTTCATTGAACGTTCGACGAACCGAACTCGAACTGCATGGGAAACAATGGCAGGCAATCACAAACACATAAAAACACCTAGAAAACACCCTCAAAGGTGTCCAAAAGGTGACAAACGACTCACAACACAACACAAACACATGGGAAAGGGACAAGGACATATACTCATGTGAAAACAAAAGAGCTGGACAAGCAAAAAGAGGAGGAGACACAGATATATGAGTATATGCAAGGAAACATCGATGCCATTACTGTGCAACTTGAGTCCTGCTCATTTTAGGCTTCCAATCTGGATAAATTGGCTGAGCTTGCCACGTACGCCTTGGGGATCTTGTCGTATCCCGCAGCCAGCGTTCTCTCGGAACCTGTCTTCAGTGCTGCTAGGGGTCTGCTGGCAGATAAGCACACGTGTTTGTCCACTGACAATGTGGACATGGCTCTCAGAGGACTTTTCTTCCCCTGGGTCATCCAGGGGACGCGAAAGGCACGCGTATTTTTGAGAGTGCTTCATGCAAAGCATCTTTTTCATTATGAAAAGGGGGGTCAACTGATGCTAGTCAAGTGGGGTGTGTGTGGCCCAATTAGTGGAAACGAGGGAGACTGTGGTTGGAGTCCCCTTGCAGTGTTTTACATGATTTTCGAAGGGCAGGACATGCCTAAGAGGTCGAGTTTCAGCATCTGCAACTTGTTGGCTACAGAAAGGTTGCCTTTACACCCTTTTGAGACCGAGGATTTTCGAGACCTTATGCCCATTGCAGTGCCCCAATAGCCGATGGCCAGTCGCCACTCCTTCTCCAAGAAAGGTGTGCCCGTGCTACCACAGCAGGTCGCACACAACATCACCGATTCCTTGAGAAACTCTGTGTGTGACAGGGTGCATTTCACCAGATACTTGGACCAGTAAGCATGGACAGGGGAGTTACATGTTGCTGACTGGGCACTGGGTAACTATGGTGAGAGATGGAGAAAGGTTTGCTGTACAAGTCTTGCCGTCCCCACGACTTGTGTGTCAATCCTTCCTCTGTATGTACAAGTTCCTCCACTGCTTCTGCCTCCTCAACCTCGTGTGGGTCCTCCACCTCGGCCCAAACCCTGTGTGGTCAGGCCACCCTTCCTTGTAACTGCGCCCAAGGAATCCCACACACCTCCTTACTATGCTGGCAGCAGAGCTCAAGGCCATCAGGCGGTCAAATGTTTACTTTGAAATGTAGGGGAAATGTGAGACACCGCTGAGGAATTGTGGACGGTTAGCTCTGAAGAGTGAGACCGAGTTTCATCGATGGTTGTCTCCACTCAACCAGCAGCCAGGGAAGGCCGGGTGCGACAATGATGCAAACCAGTCTGCGACCCTTCTTCAGGGCAATGTGACACATGTGCCTTGTATGGCTCACGTGTTGAACCTGGTTGTCCAGCAATTTTTAAAACACTATCCCGGCCTACATGGCCTTCTGCAGAGGGCACGGTGTAACGCCTGCCTGGATCGACACACTCAGATGGGCTGTAAAGGATAGGCTAGAGGGAAGCCACTCACCAAGCTGGACACCCAGAACCCTGAAACCCTTTAACCCCTATACAGTGATTTGGAATTAGACAAGGCCCAAGTTGATCAATACCTGTGGAAGGCTGCAGTTCCAGAGAATAGTAGTCATGCAGGGTCAAAACATTAATTGAGGAAGAGGAACAGAATGGGATGGCCTGGACTTAATCAGAAACCAAGCAGAGGTGAAATGCGGATCGGCCAACGAGGTACATAAACAGAAAGCAGGAAAAGTAGTCAGGTAACAAGCACACAAAATCATAAAACTGAACTGTGGGTAACAGTAACAAGAGGTTCATAGCTTTGTCTGGCAGTGGTCTGTAGACAGGAGGGGCCTAAAAAAGGGTGTGGTAAATTCCCATTGGTTGTAGCTGAATGATGGTACTTCATCTGTGAGATACCCACCACCTACATTCAGCCTGTGGTTCTGCATCTGTCAAGGTAATGCAGCCCAGTGGGTGAGCATAACCTGCGTCCACCTGCGCCGCTGGCATCGACTCCTTTCCCATCATCAGCACTATGCACGAAAGGAACACGTTGTCACCTGGCAACCGGAGTAAAAATTGATTGAGTGGACTACGTTGGTGACTTAACAGCCGTGTGCGGCAATGATGCAAACCTGTCTGCGGCCCTTCGTCAGGTCAAAATGACACACGTGCCTTGTATGGCTCACGTGTTGAATCTGATTCTCCAGCAATTTTTAAAATACCATCCCGTCCTACATGGCCTTGTGCAGCGGGCACGCTGCTATGTGCTCACTTTCATCCTTCGCATCCAGCAGCTCAACAACTTTCATCGCTCCTGAAGTCTTAGGGTCTGGCGGTTAAACGCCGGAAATGCGATGTTCCGACACGCAGGAATTGGAATCTGCACATGTTGCAGCGTCTGTGGCAGCACCGCAGAGCCCAGCTGAAATACGGTATGATGTATACCCTGGGCTAACTTGATCCAGAGGTGGTGCAGATCACGCTGCTGGAGTGGTGTCAGATCAAGGACCTATGCACCCTTCTACACAGTTTACAAATGTCGATGAAGATGTTTAGCACTGGCGATGCCATTCTCAGCGTGACAATTCTGGTCATCTACAAGATGGAGCACACTGTAAGCATTATTCGGAGTCAGGTGTTGGTCCAAGAGGAAGGGGAGGAAGTACAGGAGGAGTCATATGCAGAAGAGATAATAAGATCTACAAGGTCCAGACGGTGAGCGGCACCTAGGCGGAAGTCAAGGGACGGTGGGGGAGAGGGATTAACAAGGGCGCATAGTATCAGCAAAAATTGTTGAGGAAGGTGCAGGAGCCCATGAAGAAATGGAGGACGAACTGGCGATGGGCATGGAAGACTCAGCAGATGAGTGAGAGCTTGCACACATTTCGGTTGTGCATGGTTGGGGGAGAGGGCAGAGGAAGGAGGCACGATTCTCACCTCTCTGCCACCAACACACCAAGGACTTGGTCCTCCTGGATGCACAAGACACATGAGCGCCTTCTTGCTGCACTACCTACAACATGACCCTCGGATTGTACGAATTCGAAGTAATGCTAACTACTGGGTTGCCACACTGTTAGATCCCCGGTACAAGACAAAATTTGGCGAAATAATTCCTGCCATAGAAAGGGACGCACGTATACAGGAGTATCTGTAGAAGGTGGTACGCAATCTTAGATCTGCTTTTCCACTAAACACCAGTGCTGCACAGAGTGAATCTCAACGCTTTGTCATGGATAGGAGGAAATGGTCTTTTACTTGTCCACATCTGAGGGACCGAGGGCTGGCTGCTGTGCTGAGATGGCATTGAGTACGGTGTCCCTGCAGAGTTGCACTTTTGGTCATATACTAAATGAGTCGAAAAAGGACAGATGCTGGTGGAAAGGGGAACAGTTGTGTTGGAAAGGGGAAAAAGGTTTTTGTCCGTGGGTTTAGTGGCTAACCAAAAGTAACATTTGCTGAAGAAACACCATCTGTTACGGTGGGACTGGCAGATTTGGATAAGGTGGTATATACTATGTTACCACTATATAACGAAAATTAATAAGAAAAGAAAGAGAAAGGTATATATCCCCATCAGCAGTCAGTGTCCACCGTGCTCCCAGATGGAAAAGTAGAGGTTGGCAACTGGAAGGTTAGGTGGAGGATACAGAGCTGTGTGGCTATGAAACTAATAGTAGCCTGAACCGAGTTAGACGCCACTCGGATCTGGACACTGGGAGCCCTGTTAGCGTCACAGGGTCAACACGCCCACCCAGCCCAGGAACTCCCTGTTAACATCACAGGGGCCATTGAGTACGCTGACCGTGTGCATTGGAGCCACACCTGTGGACAGCAGGCACATCAGCAGCAGCAGGCCTGTTAATGCCACTGGGCTGCACAAGCAGGACTGGTAGAACAGCAGCTGGTCTTAACCGTTCTGCGTTACCAACTGTGGTGGCGGCCTGCATCGACGCCCTATCCATGCCTACCTCTGGCCTAAAGCCGCAATGGGTTCAACACATGGAGGTGTGCTCTTTAGAAGACTGCGCACCTCCTTGTTGGCTCCAGCCCGTTTTATAACCTGGGTCCGCCCCAAACCAGGTTGGACCACAATGCACCTCCTGGAGACAAAAGCAGAGTGACACGTCATGAGTGGCATAACTAGCGTCCTTTTTGTAACCGCAACTTCAATAATGACCTCATGGCTGCCACGACACAAACACCTCACCAGTCATCGTCTGACCATCAAAAATGAGGTGAAAAGTCATAGGGGCGGGCCTCTGCAAGCCATTTGGGAGTGGCTGGCAACATCGTCAGGACACCTGATGCCCTGTGGTCTATATGGGCCCCCCACGTCAGGGGCAGGGCCAAAGAGTTCATTACCGGACCTAGTCTCTGATGCAGTAAATGCCTGAGCATGCTCAGTAGCATGAAATACAGTCTCTGAAAAAAGACTATCAGCTTTAGCATGGTGTCTAGGCACAAAACAGGACTTAGACCCGGCACGGAATGCAAGTACCTGTGCAAAGAGGCTTTTCGCACTAAGTGTGGGAGCATGCGCTGTATCCCGAAATGAAGTCTTAGCCTCAGGAATGGCACAGTCAGGCTGAGCATACTCAGTAGGCGAAACACTGTAGTTAGGCTGCGGCTGGGGTAAATCGGCACACGCATGCGCACTAGCTGCCTCTCCACACTTAGACGTGGAGGAGAAATTGCTCTTCGGGTGTGGACTTGGAGATGCTGTCTATGAACAGAAGGAAAAGCTAAAGGTGTGTGTTACAGCAAGGAGCCAAAGCGGAAACACTTCGTTCAATTGTGAGGCGAGTCATTTTGGAGTTTGGTAAGGAGTACCGTAACGCCAGTGAGCAGCATCTTGTGCCACAGAGCAACATTGTTACGGTGCTGTCTATACTGCTTACCGTGAGAGGAGCGTAAAGTCTGTATTTCTGGCAACTGGACATCACAGTACCCGGGTACGGTAGGCTGTGCCCAGACAATAATGCGGGCACGCAACACTTTGTTTTATTAGCAAAACACATATCTGTTCTGTGTAGGCCGACTATTTAGAGACAATAAGACTTGCTGCCTCTGCACTGTCAAATTGTCACGTACAGTTTAAATCATAGAGGGACAGCGACACATGTTTGCATTGACTGTTGATTTTCAAGATTTCCATGACTATGTTGCAGAGCTGTGTGGTTTGCATTCACACTGTTATCTTCTGCCTTATCTGTGAGGCTTCAGCTAACAAGGGTATTCAGGGGGGGTAATGTGTTTTGTCTATGTTTACGTAGATAACTGGGAAGCTCTTGTGATGTGCCACTTGTAAGTCGTGTTCGCACACACACACACACACACACGCACAAACACACAATTACTGCTACGCAGAGGGATTAGGAGGTAGTAGGCAACAGAATAGATTGTTCAATTATTTAAATTGTATGCATGGTTCTTATTGTTTGTTTTGGTAAAGTTAAACAATCATTTATCAACCCAACTGCCTAGAGTCCTTTTCCTGTTGCCTGGTTTTGCTGCATACTGGGGAGCCCACCCTGTACACGACTTAAAATGAAGCATAAGTCGCAATGTGAATTTCACTGTGCTACAATGCGGCCTAGCGTGCCTGTGCAACCACTGCCCGCCCCATCAAGTGCATCTGCGTGCTCTTCATCCTCTGTGACTGTGGGGACAGCAGTCTCACATGGTTTTTCACACTGAACTTCCACCCCTTTACACGCAACAAGGAGTGTTATTGGCAGGTCATCACTTGTTTTGGAAGTGGACACAGATGTTATTGTTGAGCTGTCAGACATCGAGAAAACCAACATTGGATGCAGGATACATTATATCCGCACCTGCACTTTCGTCGCAGATTGGCTGGACTACCTGCATTTAATAATTGCATTCCAGAAATGGAAAGGAGTGTAGAATGCACATGTGTTGTACCTTGCTTGGCAGCAAAGGAACACTAACTTAGTATTACAGACAATTTTAGGAAGGCAGAAAAAGAGTCAGCTCTTTGGGCAAATTAAATAGCGTGGCAAAAGTGGACAGGTGGGTACAGTGTCCGTGTTCTGTGGGTACCAGGACAGTAAAGGAAGCCTCCCTTTCTATCCCTCCGAATGATCAAATGCAGCAAGGAATTGTCTGAGTTTGCTATAAAATTAGCGTAGCAAAATGTGCATGAGGGTGTCATGCAGAGGTGCTGCAAATAGATTTGCACCAGTGGGACACTAATGAAAGTCCAACAGTCACTTCTTGTATGCCACAAAATGGCAGCATTTTTTGCTATTATTATAGCTTATTAAAAACAGAGCAGGAGGGTGTCATGCAGAGGTGCTGGAAATAGCTTGGCACCAGTGGGGCACTAATGGAATACAACAGCCACTTTTAGGATGCCACTAAGTTCACTCAGTGTTTGCTAGTATAATGGCTTAGTAACAATAAGTTTGAGTGTGCAATGCAGGCAGACGTGCTGCAAATATCTTTGCACTACTGGGACAATACAGAAGTCCAACAGCCACGTTTAGGATGCCACTAAGTTCACTCAGTGTTTGCTAGTATAATGGCTTAGTGACAATAAGTTTGAGTGTGCAATGCAGGCAGACATGCTGCAAATATCTTTGCACTACTGGGACTATACAGAAGTCCAATAGCCACATTTAGGATGCCACTAAGTTCACTCAGCGTTTGCTAGTATAATGGCTTAGTAACAATGAGTTTGAGTGTGCAATGCAGGCAGACATGCTGCAAATATCTTTGCACTAGTGGGACTATACAGAAGTCCAATAGCCACGTTTAGGAGGCCACTAACTTCACTCAGTGTTTGCTAGTATAATGGCTTAGTAACAATGAGTTTGAGTATGCAATGCAGGCAGACGTGCTGCAAATATCTTTGCACTACTGGGACAATAAAGAAGTCCAACAGCCACGTTTAGGATGCCACTAAGTTCACTCAGTGTTTGCTAGTATAATGGCTTAGTAACAATGAGTTTGAGTGTGCAATGCAGGCAGACGTGCTGCAAATATCTTTGCACTACTGGGACAATACAGAAGTCCAACAGCCACGTTTAGGATGCCACTAAGTTCACTCAGTGTTTGCTAGTATAATGGCTTAGTAACAATGAGTTTGAGTGTGCAATGCAGGCAGACATGCTGCAAATGTCTTTGCACTACTGGGACAATACAGAAGTCCAACAACCACGTTTAGGATGCCACTAAGTTCACTCAGTGTTTGCTAGTATAATGGCTTAGTAACAATGAGTTTGAGTGTGCAAAGGGCAGGAGGGAACAGTGGCAGGGTTGTGGGTCTCTGGGTAGAGGAAAGGAAGCCTGCCTTTCTATCCCTCCTAATGGGGAAATGCAGTGAGGAAATCCCTGACCTTAGCTACACAGACGCTGTCATCTTGTGTAGCTGTTAAACTCTGTTTTCACGGACCTGTCATCTATGGCTCTGACCCTGCTGGTATGAGCCCTTAAAAGGACTGATAGAAAGTGCATGTGACATGGACATCCTATCACACATGCCGTTGCTTCTCTGGCTAAAAGTCCACTTAGCTGTGTGTGTGTCTGGGATTGGCTGACATGCTGGCCCGCCCCACTACACGCGCGCGCTTAGGGAAGGAAGACAAGGAAAAAAAAAATTTGCGATCGCCATTATCCATACAGCAGTGATCTGAATGTGCTGTTCCCGCACACTATACACTGAAATGTCATAATAGTGTGAGTCACAGAGTGACTTACACTATTACAGCGGAAAGCCAGCTAGGAATTAGCTGGTCTTTTTACTGCTAGAACCGTTCTCAAATGTATCTAGAACTATTGAGCTTTAGCAAAAAGCTCGAGTTCTAGTTCGATCTAGAACAGCCCCCAAAATCACTCGAGCCGCGAACTGGAGAACCTTGAACCGCGAACCGCGCTCAACTCTACACGAGACCAAGAGATTCCTCGTCCACTGGCATCTATGATATCAGTGGAGGAGGAAGAAGAGGCAGAGATCCGACCTGACTCCCCTGTCGGAGATGTAAGTACCTTTTTTTTATTACCCCTAATTAGCATTTAAACTTTGTATATACATGTCAATTTTAAAGAAAATATGTACTCCAGTGTGGCAATGATTAATGTGTCTGTTTACAAAAATTATCCCTTTCAGTTCAGATAACTGTAGTCCTTTACTAGTTTTGAGCCGCTCATTTTTCATACCGTTGAATAACATTTCATATCCTGTATTACTAATCCCGCCCCTCACATTTGTTTGCAGTTCACATGTACCCATGTACCTGCTGGTTATGATATCCAATGCAAACACAATACTGTATTTGGGTTTTGCTGTATGTTTTTAAATTAGTTTTTGGGTTTGCTTTAACATGAAATTTGTCTTCCTGTAGGACCATTATCAAGCTGTGGACACACCAACAGGTGTGAATGATGCCATCGCCAGCACGGAACATGAGGATTCTACTGAAGAACATTGTACTCAAGCTGTGCGACGATCGGCATCTCAGAAAAGAAAGGCCACTACCTCGCCTTCAACCTCTTCTTCAGCTCAACTCATCGCTTTGGCCAACACTAGAGATAAGCGATGTTTGAGGTTCGCCTATTTCATGTTCGAGTGATTTTGGGGGGTGTTCGAGTCGTTCCACGAACTCGAACGATTTTCTAATAGTTCGGCAGTTCGAGTTACGTTCTAGAATGGTTCAATCACCAAAAATGTGGCTTTTCACAGCTATGTGTGCAGGGAGCCATCACTGGCAGCCTGCGGTAAGCTGGTAACCAGGGTAAATATCGGATATCCAAGCAAAGTGCTTTGCTTAGTAACCCGATGTGTACCCTAGCCTGATGTGCAAAAATCCCCGAAAGCCACGCAAAAGCACTTCCGTGTGACTTCCGTCGGATGCAGTCTGTGTCCCGCTCCAGCTCCAGCCCCGCGGCTGCCCGCTCAGCAGTGCACGCAGCTGCCCGCAGTGTACGGTGTCCGCAGCTGCCCACACTGCAGTGTCAGCATATGCCTGCACTTTAGTGTGTCCGCAGCTGCCCGCTCAGCAGTGTCCGCAGCTGCCCGCACTGCAGTGTAAGCAGCTGCGGGGATGACAAGCGCTGCCGTTAGGAGATTAGTAAAGTTCCTTACCTGTGGTGATGAAGTCCTGCCCTCCTGACGTCAGCGCTGTCACTGTCTTCCATGGCCGCCGCTTGTCACATCTCCTCTTGCTGCCGACCCAAGACTGTCACTAGTAGTTACGTCACAGGCTCCCGCGATACTTGGTTTATGAAGGCGGCAGTCATTGAACTCAGTGACAGCCCTTATGTCAGGAGTGCAGCGATCACCGCAGGTAATGTACTTTGCTAACCTCCTGACAGCAGTGCTCGTCATGCCCTGCAGTGACAGCGCTGACGTCAGGAGTGCAGGAGATCGTCACAGCAGGTAATGATCTCATCTAACCTCCTGACAGCAGCACTAGTCATGCCCTCCAGTGACCTGGGCTGACCTATTGATGTTAGCTCAGGCCACTGCATTGCTTTCCCAGCCAATATGGAACATTCTGTTTTTCATTGACTGGGACATTAACTATGGTATGGATCATCGTGGGACCCCCTTGGATTACACCAGACCTGGATTTGTTTTTCTTTCTAATAAATTGGTGAAAGAGGGAATATGTTGAGGAGTGTTTTTTCAAATAAAAATATGTTTTTCGTCTATTTTTTTTTATTACTGACTGGGTTGGTGATGTCGGATATCTGATAGACGCCTGACATCACGAACCCCAGGGCTTGATGCCAGGTGACATTACACATCTGTATTAACCCCATATATTACCCCGTTTGCCACCACACCAGGGCAACGGGATGAGCTGGAGCGGCCTGCTATTTTTAGGCTGGGGAGAGTCCAATAATCATGGACCCCCCTAGTCTGAGAATATCAGACCCCAGCTGTCCGCTTTACCTTGGCTGGTGATCAAATTTTGGGGGGACCCCCACGTGTTGTTTTTTTTTTTTAATTATTTATTTAATTTAAAATAACAGCGTGGGGTGCCCTCAGTTTTGGATTACCAGCCAAGGTGAAGCTGCCAGCTGTGGTCTGCAGGCTGCAGCCGTCTGCTTTACCCTAGCTGGCTATCAAAAATAGGGGGAACCTATGTCATTTTTTTTTTAAATGTATTTATTTTTTTGACTAAATACAAGGCTAAGCACCCCTTAGTGCCACATGAAAGGCACCAAAGGTGCAAAATTACAAAATGCAGGAGAGTGGGACATTATGTGTCTTTCTGCCATCATAATGACAGAAAAGACTGATATGAAGTGTACAAGCACAAGAAAATCACCAGAGCGCTCTACGCTGTGAAAAGCAGTACAAAATGGCACTGGAGTGAACATGTGACCGCCTCATGTAGGTTGAAGCTATCCTAAGCTAAGCTATCCTAAGCGATCCTGGGTAAATTTATGTATTTTCCCTCCTTCAGTTTTTTTGCGGTACGGAAAAAATCTCAAGGCACACGGATGACAAACGAATGACATACGGACCGTATATGGAACGGAACGGAAACAGATGCCACACGGATGCATCCGTGAAAAAAATGGACCGTTTTTTGCGGACCGCAAAAATGGATCGGTCGTGTGAATTTAGCCTTATTCTAATCTGCCGTTTATAAATAGCAGGCAGAAATAAGTGAATAGTTCCCCCCCATCGTTAGAAAATCTCCGGGGTTTCAGGGGGTAGCTGAGACGCTGGAGATCATGATTCAGGCCGGTTTTTCCAGTCCCCCCTCACGTGATCACAGGTATACACCATATACCGATGATCACGTTACAGTAAATGACAGCACCAGTAAAAAAATTATCTCCCATCTTGCATGAACAAACATGTCAGATAGGAGATAAATCTCCTCCCCAGTCCCCTCCGGTCCCCCGCTGTCGCCAAAGTGCCCCCTCCCTGATCCCCTCCCGGAAATTCAAGATGGCCGCACGCACAGCAGCGCGCCGGCCGCATTCACCCTACTCCTCTGATTTCTGTCACATATGCCATGACACATGCGACAGAAAACTCCTCCCCAGGCCCTGCCAGGTCACCCCCTATAACCCCACCGGTGTTCCCCGGTGTCCCACAGTATCTGTGCAGCATTGATCCCCGCGGCCCCCTCCTTCACAATAGACGCTGCCGTATGCACAGAGCGGCTGTCAGCTCAGCTTCCTGTGTTCAGACACAGTGAGTAGCGGTAACCATGCATCTGTAAGCTACTGCAATGCTCTGCTCATGAGGTAAAGAACATAGATGATCAGGAGAGCTATACTACATTTTCAAATGGAGGTATTTGATTTTATAGTTGCCCCGCTGAATGGCTACCAAACATGACAGTCTGTTGTACGCCACAAGAAAACATGTCTAAATAGCAAGCTCTGTTGTTTAGTATTCATTCAGCTGGATAACTGGACTTAAAGGGGTATTTCATCTCTAAGATCCTATCTCCAATATATAGTAGGTGGAATCGTAATAATATCAGTAAATACCAATATTTGGAAATGTAGAATAGTTCTCCTGATTAGGCATGCCCTTACCTCATGAGCAGGGCATTGCAGCCTTGGTAGCAACAGTTACGACATGGACTCTGCTGCTGTGGACCCGAGGAGAGTGGGTGCAGATTCATTGCACCCACACTCCGCATATGGAGGGTCTGCACTCCTAGAAAATGGGGGATACGTTCCCTGAGCATGCCCCCCATATTCTAGACGGTCTAGAGTCGTCGTAGGACCCCCTTATTTTTTTCCTTACAATAAATTGGCGAAAGAGGGAATGTTTTGGGGAGTGTTTTTTAAAATAAATTTTTTTTTGTCAATTTTTTTCGTTAGTACTGACAGTTTGTGATGTTGGGTATCTGATAGACGCCATGACATCACAAACTGCTGGGCTTGATGTCAGTTGACCTTACAGCTTGTATCAACCCCATTTATTACCCCGTTTGCCACCGCACCAGGGCACGAGATGAGCTGGGGTGAAGCGCCAGGATTGGCGCATCTAGTGGATGCGCTACTGATGGGGTGCCTGTGGCCTGCTATTTTTAGGCTGTGAAGGTCCGATAACTATGGACCTTCCGACCCTGAGAATACCAGACCACAGCCGTCCGCTTTACCTTGGCTGGTGATTCAATTTGGGGGGGACCCTACTTTTTGTTTGTAATTATTATTATTTATAAAATAATTATAAAAAAGAGCCTGGGGTGACCTCCACATTGGATCACCAACCACGGTAAAGCTGCCAGCTGTGGTTTTTCAGGCTACAGCCGTCTGCTTTACCCTAGCTGGCTATCAAAAATGGGGGGACCCCACATAATTTTTTTTTTTTAACTATTTTTTTAAATAAAAAAAATTAATGGGCTTCCCTGTATTTTGATTGCCGCCAAAGTAACGCCAGGCAGATGGGGGTGGCAACCCATAGCTGTCTGCTTTATCTGCGCTGAGAATCAAAAACACCGCGGAGAGCTACGTTATTTTATTTAATGATTTATTTTTACAGTACTGTGATGTCAGGCAATCAAAATACAGGGAAGCCCATTTTTTTTTTTAGTTATTTAAATAAATATTTAAAAAAAATATATATGGGCTCCTGCTGCATTTTTTGTATTGCTAGATAAGGGTAATCTAAGCTGCTACTGGCTGCTAACCCCCACTGCTTGGTGTTACCTTCACGGGCAATGGAAAATCCAGGGAAGCATTATTTATTTTTTTTGCCAAAAAAACTAAAAAAAAAATGACGTGGGTTTGCCATATTTTTGTATGCTATTTGTACCCTGCTGGGAACTAAAAATATAGGGAAACCCTTTATTTAGTTATTTCATGAATTTCATGAAATAATTAAAAAAAAAAAACGACATGGGCTTCCCCCATTTTTGTTTCCAGCCAGGTACAACTAGGCAGCTGAGGATTGGAATCCACAGCACAGGTTAGCCCGAGCTTTCATAGAAGCGCCATCATCTGGCTCTGTATCCAACTCTTCCAGCAGCCCTGAAACGGGTGACTTGCTGGGTAATAATGAGTTAATACTAGCTTTGTTTTACTAGCTAGTATTAAGCCAGAGATTCTTAATGTCAGGCAAGTTTGACCCGGCCATTAAGAATCTCCAATAAAGGGTTAAAAAAAGACACCACACAGGTAAAAAATACTTTAATAGAAATAAATACAGACACATTAGAGACTCCATGTTTAATACTTCCTCTCATCCTTCCACGATCATGGTCTTCTGTCTTCTTTCTCCTTCAACCCATGCAGTTCTGCTACATCAGACAGCACTGCATGGGAGGAAGACGCTGCTGCTCCTCGTGCAGTCTAATCCCTTAGTGAGTGAGCAGACGCTGCGGGCTGTAAGCGGTGACGTCACCGCTGACAGGCAGGTAACCATAGCAACGGTGCTCCGATCACGTGATTCCCGGTGCCGCTATTCACCGGCTATGGCATCAAGTCCTTGCATGTGGGCTGATTCTGTAAAGAGCGCTCACATGCAGGAACAGGGAAGCTGACCATGTGCCAGAGCATCTCGCCGGTACACGGAGATGCACAAATGAGCACCGCGTACCGGAGAGATGCACTGACAGGACCTAGCATGACATCTAGCCATGCGACCAGTCTGAAGCGAATAAGATAATAGACACATGACTGGTCACATGCTATTTTGACGTCACGATAGGTCCTATCGTCAGTGCTGGTTACCGGGAGGACGCAGCGATTATCAGAAGGAAAAGCGGGGGGAGACAGAGTGCAGGACACGTCGCGCGCACCTGTAAGGCTATGTGCGCACGTTGCGTACAGTTCACTGCAGAAATTTCTGCAGCGATCTGAAGAGCACATGTGCGCTTCTAATCGCTGCAGAAAATGTCCGTAGTGAAGCCGATTCCATGCACTCTGCCTGCAGCTCCTGCCATAAACAGAGCAGGAGCTGCCGGCAAAGCGCAGGAAAGAAGTGACATGTCACTTCTTTTTACGCAGCGCTTTGGCAGTAGCCGAAGCGCTGCGCTCTAAAGCGCCACGTGCGCACGGCCCCTGCACAATCTCCATAGACTGTGCAGGGGACGCAGGACGCATGCAGTTACGCTGCGCTACAAAGCGCAGCGTAACTGCATGTATTTGCGCAACGTGCGCACATAGCCTTAGTGTAATGGCAATGTTTATTAACTGTATGTGTACATGTATAATGTGTTTTTATGTGTTTGTGTTTGCCTCCCACTGTTTTCAATGGGGTTCGAATGGTTAGTAGAACGTTCGGCGAACGGAGCCTCCGTTCGACGAATCGAACTCGAACGCTAGGGGGCTCATCTCTAGCCAACACCATTTTGAACCAGGAGAAAAAAAACGCTATTTGCGGCTTTACACAATTTGCGGATGAGAGACTACAGCAGCTGGAAGCAACACAAAGGACGCATGCAGAAAGAGTCATGTTTGAGGCTCTTAATAAAGCGGCAGAGGGAAAACTGACCGACAAATCTACTGTGCTAGACCATGATCCATTCTCATACTCCTCATGGACTGCCTCTTCAGAGCCTGTTCAAAGCACACCCAGGAAGGTCCACCCACAGTATCCCATGGGATAGCAATCACCCAACTTTTTCCTACACCCAGTGAACAATATGCCTTTTCTGACTCTTATTATCAAGATTTGTAGTTCGTTATGTTTTATTTTGTTTGCTCTTTTAACTTTTAACATGTTGTGTTTGCTTGATTGTTTACATTTTTGTTAAATTGTAATAAATATGTTTTTTGGTTTCAAAATTGTTGTCGCCTTTACTGCATATAGTTAGTAGCTGACCTAATAAGGCGGGGTAATGGGCTGGGTTGAGGTCAGGTCAGATCCAGGGTGGGATTCAGGCAGGGGGAGGGACCACATGAGATGGGATCAGTATGAAATGATGCCACATGAGATCGACAAGGGGAAATTAATATAATCCCGCATTTGCGCACTTCCTTTCACACGCTCTGCAGATTTTGTTTTTCACTCCTGGCAATGGCTATATCAGAGGGGTGGGGACTCACCGGTGTATGTCTAATTTTCAGTAATTTTTTAATGATTCTAACCATTTGGAATTTGCATGATAATCAGAATAAAGCTTATTTGATTTTTTTAAAAAAAAACAAAAACAAAAAACATAAAAACAACCTGATTTGTACTCCCGTACATGGTGACTGGAGAGGGTCAACACTCCGGTCAGGCATCTATGACAACTGGCCATTTACTATCTAGTAGCAAAAAAAATGAGACAAAACCTTTATTTGTAAAAAACACACAAGAACAGCCCTGTTACCTATTTATTAGCTCCCACCATACCCTCCGACGTAATCCAAAGGATGTCCCACGTCGTCGCTGATTCAGCTCTGATACATTGGAGCTAACACTGAGAACCTTCTTCTCAGTGCCATCTCCAATGTACACTGACAGCAGGGCGAACTGTCAATGAGGTCATCGGAGGACACAGCTGAGTTACCATGGTAACCGGGTCAGCTGTATCCTCCGATGACCACAGAGATAGCATGGCTCTGCGTCTCCCTGCCAAGGCTGCACTGTGTCAGGCAGCGATGACGTCATCACTGTCCGACACACTGTCAGACCAGCCCAAATTCCTGCCGCATGAACTCTAGTAACCCTGCAGGGATATTTGAGTTCATGGGACGGTGATTAAGATCCGTGTGGATCACATACTTATCTTTGTAATCCACATGGAGACATGTTAGTTTTTATACAGCCGAGGTCCCAAGCTGGCTGATGTTCAGGGTGAGTATGGATGTACATCTGTCGCGGGCGGGGAGGAGGGTGTCAGCACACCGCGCTCACCCCTTCTGCTCGGGTCCGGCAGCTGCTCAGTGGTGGCTCGAGCGGTGGGCCGGATCCCGGGGTTTCTCGAGCGACACTCCTCGCCCGTGAGTGAAAGGGGGGTTTTGTGGTTGGGTGTGGGGATTGTTATAGTTCGTGACGCCACCCACGGTTGTGGTGATTTCACCACCGCTGCTCAATATGGGGATCCCGGGATGGTGATGCGGAGCAGCCAGTTATTGTGTTGCCCCTCCGTGGGTTGGGGTTGGTGATCCCGGGGCCCGGTGATGGAGAAGTAGGTGCGGGGCCTGATGGGCGCAGGGACGCGGGGGGGCAGCGCTGTGCCTTGCGGCACTGTGGTACTCACTCAGCCTGAGACACGGACACAGTTTGTACGGTAAACCAAACGGCTGGTAGGACGGTCCCACAGACGGCTGCACCTGCACTTCCGGTAGGTGAGTGTGATGTCCCTCTTCCTTGCACCTTTGTTTGACTTGTGGTAGCGGTGGATTCCCTCCGGTTACCCGCTCCCCGACTGCAATCTGGGCCGGAGGAGCTCTACACTTTGCCCGCAGGCGCTGGCCCTGAGAAACTGGTGCCGTGGCGGTGGCGGTGTCTCTCCAATACGGGTTGGGCTGTTGCCTTCAATCGGGACTTGGTTGTTGGGGGATCTGCGTCCCCGTCACTGACGGATTCGGCAAATTTGGCGACTCCTAGCCTTGCCGGGGTCCGAGAGGCCCCTGCCCTGGTGCTGACTGTCCTTCGGAACACTGCTCCAGACCACCGGGCACACAGCCAACGGGGTCCTTCCAGGAACTTCCAAACGGTCCCCCTCCAGACAGTCACCGCCGTCGCTGACCTTGTTGATCTGGCCCTACACAAAGCTGGACCTTCAGGCTTTCTTTCTTTACTGTCACTTCACTTGCTTTTCTCCTTTACTACCTTTCTACTTTCACTTTCTTAACTCCTCTACTTAGCGCCTCAAACTTGCCCTGCCTGGGCTTAACTGCCCGGTTTTCCCGCCTCCAGAGTTGTGAGCTCCTCGGTGGGCGGAGCCAACCGCCTGGCCCACCCCCTGGTGTGCATCATCAAACTCCTGGAGGAAGGCAACAAGGATTTGTGGTTAGCATTGATGTGCCTACCTGGAGTGTGGGGTGTGGTGGTGTTGTGACCCGTGTCCCCTGGCTTGCCCAGGGCGACACATTCCCCCTTAGCAAAATGCAGACCGTCCGCGGGCTGCCGTCCTACACCGGTTTTATTTTTCTGTAAAAAGGGGTAACAAGGTTAAGAAAACATAAATAACATTTTTAATCAAAACTCTTCCCAAGACGGGAGGCACATTTACTTAAACGTTGCAATGGTTTACGGTCACGGTTTCCGCTCTCTCCCACCCAAGCAACCTGGCCCTGATGCTGCCCCTAAAACCCAGGCAGCACCCCTTGACCCACAGTCCAGCACAAGTTACCCGAGCGGGATCTGTCCTTCCCCTCCAGAGGGTGGCCACCGGTTCCTTTGGTGGCTGGGCCCTAGCCTGCTCTGCTCAGGGCCCTCCCTCCAACCTGCCTCTCCGGAGACGGTATTGCGGAAACGGTAACGGTAACCAACATATTTACAAGCCACTTAACGTTTGTGGTGCCCTGCAAGTTCACGGGCTTGTCCATGGATAGTTCCCATGCAAAACTTAAACGGTCCCCACGGGGACAACGGTGCCGGCTCCGGCCGGTTCAATCACAAAAGCAAATCAGGTAAAACTCGGTAATTATCACTTTCCTTATCATTCTTCAAAACTTTTAAACAAACAACAACTTCAGTGGTGGTCCCAACGGGGACTGCTGCTGCGGGCATCCGCTGCCCTACTCCGGTCCTCCAGGCTCCAGTGCTCCTTCCAAGGGAGGGGGCGCGGCGCTTGCGAGGGCCTCTGGGCTGCCCTTCAATCTAGCGTCCAGCGCAAACCACCCTCGCTCCCTAAAGAACCGAGTGTACTGGACAATATCACCCGGCATCAGATTACGGCCAGGATGCTCCTCGGGCAGGTGGGCATTCACATCCCGCCGGGCTACAAAAACTTCGGCCTCCAGGCCCGGCTCGTAGATGAACCCGTAGCCCCGGCGGACATCAAACCGCCTCACCTGCCCCACGTACAACGGTCCTCGGGCACGGGAGGTTGCCCGCCGGAGATGCTCCTTCTCCCGGATCGCTCTGGCCACCAGTTCGGCCTTTTTCCGCTCCCTCTCCTCGGTTTCCAGGCCCAGCGGTACCGGCTCCCTATCCCAGTACGGCGCTGCTGCCAGTGCCGGTGCACGGGTCGGGCCCCGCGGGACATCCAGAACGTTACCCACTGTCAGGAAGGTGGGCGGCGTATCCCGCGGTGTCAGGGCCTTGGGCGCTGCCTTGCAGCAACAACCCGGCGCCACCTCAGCCGAGGTGTGGGGGATGGGCATAGGGGTTTTCCGCTGCCGGGCCTTGGGCTCGGAACGGGTCATCGGCTCCGGCTCGGGGAGTTTTTCAAGGGATGCCTCCGGTTCTACTTTCGGCGTCTTCCACGGTAACACCTCCGGTGTGCCGCGGGCTCCGGTTACAGGTCGGCCCGCCTGGGCGGGGACGCTGGGTGCTGCTACCGGTTGCGGTGGTAGCAGGCCTAGTGGCGGCGTCACGGCCTCCGGGACGAGTGGCGAGGGAGGCAACGGGGGGAGAGGGCTTGGACCGGGCCCCACAGCCGCGATGACCGGCCCTTCAAGGGCATCGGGACGTGGGTCACTCACCCTCCCTTTCTCCGCCTCCTCCTCGCGTCTCCGCACGGTGGCTACAACGTCCGCCATGTCGGCCTCCCACTCCTCCATGAGGAGCTGCATCCTGACCTGCAGCCTTTGATAGAGCTGCGCGGTTCGGATCTCCACCCACGCCGCGGTTCCAGGCGCGGGGGCTACGGTGTCGCGGGACGGCATCCACATGATGGTTTCTCTGTTTGCTTCCAGGAACGGTATATCCGCAGGGTCCTGGCGTCCCTGCTTCCACAGCCGCAGCTACATACGTCCAGCCGCCATCGCGTCCCCCTTAGCTCTTTTCGGCCCCTCCTCTCTCGGGGCGGAGTTTTGGCCTTCGCGCCTCTACTGCTCGAGAAGACGCTCGAGCGGGAACTTTTCGCGCCAAAGATGGCGGCTTCTGAAATTTTCCTGCCGGATGCCTCCGGCGGTAACAAGGCGCACCTCTACCTGACGGCAGAGCGGTAAGATCCTGTTCGTGACGCCAAGTTGTCGCGGGCGGGGAGGAGGGTGTCAGCACACCGCGCTCACCCCTTCTGCTCGGGTCCGGCAGCTGCTCAGTGGTGGCTCGAGCGGTGGGCCGGATCCCGAGGTTTCTCGAGCGACACTCCTCGCCCGTGAGTGAAAGGGGGGTTTTGTGGTTGGGTGTGGGGATTGTTATAGTTCGTGACGCCACCCACGCTTGTGGTGATTTCACCACCGCTGCTCAATATGGGGATCCCGGGGATGGTGATGCGGAGCAGCCAGTTGTTGTGTTGCCCCTCCGTGGGTAGGGGTTGGTGATCCCGGGGCCCAGTGATGGAGAAGTAGGTGCGGGGCCTGATGGGCGCAGGGACGCGGGGGGGCAGCGCTGTGCCTTGCGGCACTGTGGTACTCACTCAGCCTGAGACACGGACACAGTTTGTACGGTAAACCAAACGGCTGGTAGAACGGTCCCACAGACGGCTGCACCTGCACTCCCGGTAGGTGAGTGTGATGTCCCTCTTCCTTGCACCTTTGTTTGACTTGTGGTAGCGGTGGATTCCCTCCGGTTACCCGCTCCCCGACTGCAATCTGGGCCGGAGGAGCTCTACACTTTGCCCGCAGGCGCTGGCCCTGAGAAACTGGTGCCGTGGCGGTGGCGGTGTCTCTCCAATACGGGTTGGGCTGTTGCCTTCAATCGGGACTTGGTTGTTGGGGGATCTGCGTCCCCGTCACTGACGGATTCGGCAAATTTGGTGACTCCTAGCCTCGCCGGGGTCCGAGAGGCCCCTGCCCTGGTGCTGACTGTCCTTCGGAACACTGCTCCAGACCACCGGGCACACAGCCAACGGGGTCCTTCCAGGAACTTCCAAACGGTCCCCCTCCAGACAGTTACCGCCGTCGCTGACCTTGTTGATCTGGCCCTACACAAAGCTGGACCTTCAGGCTTTCTTTCTTTACTGTCACTTCACTTGCTTTTCTCCTTTACTACCTTTCTACTTTCACTTTCTTAACTCCTCTACTTAGCTCCTCACACTTGCCCTGCCTGGGCTTAACTGCCCGGTTTTCCCGCCTCCAGAGTTGTGAGCTCCTCGGTGGGCGGAGCCAACCGCCTGGCCCACCCCCTGGTGTGCATCATCAAACTCCTGGAGGAAGGCAACAAGGATTTGTGGTTAGCATTGATGTGCCTACCTGGAGTGTGGGGTGTGGTGGTGTTGTGACCCGTGTCCCCTGGCTTGCCCAGGGCGACATACATCCATACTGTTACGAACTGGCGCCACCATAGCCACAAGCAGCCTGCTGCGGTTCCTATTGCGCCCAGGCTGCCGTTCTTGGCCGTGCCTCGGGTCGTCCAGTTGGCTGTTCCTTCCACCACGTCTAAGTATGGAGAGGCGGCTAGTGCGCATGCGCGTGCCGACTTGCCCCAGCCAGAGTCTAAGCCCAGTGTTTTGCCTAGTGAGCTCAGCCTGATTGTGTCATTTCTGAGACTAAGTCCTCAGTTCAGGCTACTGAGCATGCTCCCACAATTAATCCTAACAGCCTCTTTGCACAGGTACTTGGACTTCGTGCTGTGTCTAAGTTCTGGGATGTGCCTACTGAGCATGCTCAGGCAGGTAGTCTGATTTCTGAGTCTGTTGTTCAGGCTACTGAGCATGCTCAGTCACTTAGTGCATCAGAGGCTAGGTCCGGTAAGGACCTCACTGAGCATGTCCGTGAGGTGGCAGGCCCTGATAGGGCAGAGGGTGTCAGGTGTCCAGATGACGTGGCCACTCCGGACTGGCTCGCAGAGGCCCGCCCCTATTATCTGGCACCTCACCATTGGTCGTCAGACGATGACTTGTGAAGTGTTTGGGACGTGGCTACCATGAGGTCATCAATGACGTGGCAGTTCCGGATAGGCCGCTAGTGACGTCGCTGATGATATGGCACTCTGCTATTGGACCTTGGCGGTTCCACCCTGGGTTTGGGGCGTATCTAGGTTAGAAAAGGGGCTGGAGACAACATGGAGGTGCGTAGTCTTCTTCACTCATATTCACTTAGAATTCATGGTGGCATAAGCCTTGTTGGAAGCGGTAGGTAGGGATAGGCGAACGGTGCCTGTCACGCCAAGATTCGTGGCTCAGCACATGAGGGTCAGGAGCTGTGCTTCCTTGCTACCGTTCCTGTTGTGCTATAGCAATCCAGTGGCATTAACTGGGCTGCGGCTGCTGCGTAACCTGTCCAGTTGTGCCTCTTACACACACGGACAGCATACCTGCTGTGTCACCTGTCCGAGAGTGCCCTCTATGCACACAGACAACGCACCTGTTGCGCCACCTGTTCGGTTGTGCCTCTTACGCGCACGGACAGCATACCCCAGGACCCCTGTGGAGTTAACAGGGTGTTCCAGGATTGGGTGTGTGAACCTATTATCCTCCTTGGCTTCCCAGTCTACGCTACTGGTGTGATCTCTTGGCCTGACGTGTCCTCTACACACATGGCCATTTGCGTAGTGACCAGAAACTCTAATCAAAGGACCGCTCGGCCTGTCGTGTCTGACACACGTGGCCGACAGGGCGCTGTCGCAGCGGTCTTCTCGGTCAATGCTACCTGGTCACCATCCGGCCTGACATGTTCCCTGTACACGTGGTCGGGGTTGTGCCAATTCCACCGAAACGCTAACTGGGTTGTCGTCTGGTCTGACGTGTCTCGACACACGTGACCGGTTCCCAGGTCTCCTGGGTTATCTCTGAGTCATCAGTCCTACAGTCTCCGCCTAACCCACAGGGTGCCAGCAGCTCAATTGCCATCTGGAGCACGGTGGGCCCCAACTGACGATTGGGATATATACCCCCTGGTCCTAATCTGCTGGTCCCCCCCGTAACACATACTCACCCTGTCCGCCTCAATCCTGATGCTGCCAATCCATGTCTGGCTCCTGGGGAAGCCTCCGATCTTGTCTTCTTCCTGTGCAATTGTCCTGTGTGCAGTAGCGCCAGACAGGTACAGGAAGATGAAGGACCTGTGACGCACGCACGGTCACCTTACGCGGTGACGTCACGAAGGTCTTTGAGCTTCCTGTACTTCGCTACTTCACCGGCACTTCTACACACAGGATGATTGCACGGGAAGAAGACAAGATCAGAGGCTTCATCCAGGACCCGGACATGAATCAGCAGCATCGGTGGATGGTGAGTATGGATGTATGTGGCTGTGTGTATGTATATATGTGTGTATATGTATGTATCGGTGAGTATGAAGGTGTGTGTGCGCGCACGCATTTTCCCTCTAGTGCTGCAGTTTTGTTTTAAACAAGCAAAACTGCAGCACTACAAACAGAGCAAAAAAGCAACACAAACTAATGATATGTTTGTGATGGTTTTTTGCAAAAAACATATCGTAGGTTCCGTTTTGGAAAAATAAACCCTAGCCCATCTTTGGCCATAAAAATTAATATAAGCCAGTGGCTTATTTTTGTGGAAACACGGTACGTGCACGGGCCATTATTATTTGAAATAACAACAACTATTTTCAAAAGTAAAACGTAACGTTTATTACACAAATCATTACACATAATGAAAGGATTGTTTATATAACATCATTAGACCACTATAAATTCTGATGCTGCCAAGTAACAGCACCAGGACCATTAAAATATTGGCAGTAGTATTCTCGGCAGGCCTTCGCATCATCCTTGTTTCTGTGTACGACTGGTTGAAGGCCTGCAATTGCGGGATCATTTGCACGTCATTCACTGAGTACCACTTCCCCATTTGTTAGGTCTACAGAGTCCACAAAGCCAGGCGGACAGTACCCAATTGCATCGCACCGGCGAAGTAAGTTGTGCAACACACAACAGGCCAAAACAACATAGTCTATTGAGTCAAGCTTCATGTTTATAGGTGTGTGGAAAACTCTGAAGCGGTTGGCCATGATCCCAAACGTATTTTCAACAACCCGACGTGCCCTTGGACAAGCGGTAATTGAAAATTCGTCTTTCCTCCGTCAGACTTTTTTGGGGGAATGGTTTGAGAAGATTGGCATGAAGCGGGAATGATTCATCGCAGACAAACACAAAATTAAGGTTGTCTCTAGTCTCAGATTTGGGAGGCAAGTTCATGTCACAGTTGTCCAATCGCTCTCCAAAACGTGTGTGCTCTAAAACACCACCATCGGAAACCCTGCCATTCATGCCAACATCAACAGTTATAAATTCGTAATTGGCATCAACAAGGGCCATCATAATGACGCTGAAATAGCCCTTATAATTGAAGAAATAGGATCCGCTGTTCCATGGTTGGGTGATCCGCACATGTTTCCCGTCCAAAGCCCCTCCACAGTTAGGGAACTGCCAAAGCTGCTCAAAATCTGAGGCACTCTTTCTCCATTCCTCTTTCGTTTTTGGAAACTGCATGTAGCTCCTGAGAGTGTGGACAAACGCATTACATGTCTCTGGCATTATAACACTGAACAGGAGCCTTGAAATGGCTGCAGAAAAATGTAAGTCTTGCAGTGAGCGTCCAGAGGCCAGGAATTGCAGCGTGATGACAAATATTTCCTCTGCCAGGACAGCAGCACGCATTTGTGTATTCTGCCGTTGAATAAATGGCCTAACACTTTCCAGTATCAATTTGAAAGATTACTCTGACATGCACAGATAGTTGCGAAAATCATGAGGATTATTCTCCTGCAGCTCTCTTACTAGTTGCATGTGGGAGAATTCGGACCTCTTCTTGTAGCGACTCTCTGGTCCACATGTGACGCCTTCGTTTGGAACGCCTCTCTAGCATCCGTGCCTCATCTCCTTGCTGAGCTGCCTCAATCAGCAATGCAGCAACCAAAACAGCACGCTGGGTGTCGCTCATGATGTGCAAACTTCAAAATAAAATGTTACAATGAGATAAGTATCAACAAAACAATAATGCAATTATTATAATTGAACACATAAAATTCAGCAGAAAGACAAAATGGATACCGACGCCAAACAGTATAGGCTTGCAAGTGTAGAAGCATGAACACAATGCAGAATATAGTTATATCAAACAAGACCCCAAATTATACCTACTAAGAAAATGGAATATATCTATCAGAAGGTGGAAGATGTTACGACGTGGAAGTCAGAAGTCAGAAGCCTGGAGAGCTTAAGATCCGCAAACCAGCACGCAAGCCTGGAGGTCTCTAGTATGATCAGAAAACCAGTATGCGATCTGCAAACCAGCACGCAAGCCTGGAGGTCTCTAGTACAATCTGAAAACCAGCATGCACTCTGGAACAAAGGACGGAAGTGTGACCTTGTTGCCTTATTTTCAAACAAAGCCGCAGTCGTGACCACCAATCGGAGTTGAAGAGGGCGTTGTAAAGAAAAGGCAAAACCATGCCTGCGTCGCTGAGTTCTGAGTCGCCAATAAGGTCGCTCGTCGTTGCTATGGCATCAGGAATGTTGCCCAGCGGGACCCCAACAACCAAAAAATGGTCCAGGACATTCAGCAATGACCGGCGACCTCACAGCAGCGATGTCGCTAGCAATGTCGCTTAGTGAGACGTGGCCTTTATAGTCTACTTGACTGCAGTAAACTGTTTGTGGACTTTCTTAGGCATAATCTTTAGACAAAGTTTTCTTTTGAAGATAATACCATGCAGACCAATTTGATTCAGTGTGTGGTGTATGGTCTGAGCACTGACAAGATGAACTCCCATCCCTTTAACCTCTGCAGCAATGCTTGCAGGACTCGTACGTCTATTTTAAAAAGACAACTTCTGGATATTACACTTTATTGATATGAGTAAGTGCACTCAACTTCTTTGGTCGCCCAAGGCAAGGCCTGTTCTGAGTGGAATTTGACAAACGTCTTATAGGCTAGGCCATATTAATGTAGAGAAACATTACTTTTTTTCAAATCCTCAGAGAATTCTTTGCCATGAGGCGCCATGTTGAACTTCCAGTGACTAGTATGAGAGAGTGTGTGAGTGGGAACACCAAAATTAACACACCTGCTCCCTGTTTACATCTGAGACCTTGTAACACTAATGAGTCACATGACACCGGGGAGGGAAAATGGCTAATTGGGCACAATTTGGACATTTTCACTTAAGGTTGTACTCACTTTTGTTACTAGTGGTTTAGTCATTATTGACTGTGTGTTGAGTTATTTAGAGGGCACCAGATTTACACTGTTATACAAGCTGTATACTGACTACTTTACATTGTATCAAAGTATCTTTGGTCTTGTCCCATAAAAAGATAAAATAAAATGTTTGCAAAAATAAGAAGGCGTACTCACTTTTGTGATTTACTGTACAAGTATAATTACTGGTTGCTCATTGGCAATTTACACATAAAGTAAAAATAAGTAGCTTTGTTTTCAATGGAATTACCTAACAAATGCAATTTTTCACATACTGTTGTTAAAACATCTAAAACTATTTAAACATAATAATTCTCAAGGAAAAAGAGGCATAACTGTGAAGAATGTGATAATTACAGGCACTGTATTGACTAAAATGTTTTAATTAAGTACTTAAAAGCAAGAAACGGGTAGTCATGCATGTCATGTACCTTTAGCTACCAGACAGTTCTTCACACACACTCTCAAGTATTTCCTCAAGTTCAAACACCTACTGGATAAAAACACTTTGCTATTCTATGAACTTTGTGAAGTTTTATAGTGCTTACAATTAAATAACATTATTTGCAATAAATACACATTTAATGTAGATTCATACAATTAATTTCAATGACGGAAGTCAATTTCCGCAATAAGTATCAAAATGCACGAACTGTGCCTAATCTGAAACTACTACACATGAAAATAGCCTTATTAGAATGATGTTTTAACTACATTATTATTAGGGATGATCGAATATCACAAATATTCGGCAATATTTGGCTTCGCGAATATTCGACGAATAGGTCGCCACGATGCGAATATTCGATGTGCAATGTAAGTCTATGGGAAGCCCGAATAGTTTCCATTCGGCAACTATTCGGGTTTCCCATAGACTTACATTGCGCATCGAATATTCGCAAATAGTCGAATAGCGGCGACCTATTTGTCAAATATGGGCGTAGCCGAATATTCGAGGTATTCGATCCTCCCTAATTTATTGACCCTTTAATCTTTAATATAAATGGATGTATATCGTTCTCCAAATTCGGTAGATGCCGGATAAATTATACAATCTGTGTCTAACAGTATCGGTAAGAGCTGACAGTAGGGTTTAAAGGTAGTCTGTGAGCACAGAATGAGTGTTCAAACCAAGTACAGGCGCTTGATGCATCATGGAGGGGCCAAACATTTAACTGCAGCTTCCCACCTGCTTGTATCCCCACTGTCTCCACCCTCCCCTTTTCTTTGACAGCCGTGGCTTCATAGAGCCAGATAAGGGTGGAGATAGATGGAAATCAAGCAGGTGGGAAGGTGTATGTAAGTGTTTGGTCCCACCATGATGCACAGTGCGCCGGTACTTGGTTTGAACAGTTTATCTGTGATGATAGAGTCCCTTTTAATGGCTTGGTTACCAAAGTTTGTTTGTACCGGCTGGCATTGCCCCCAGAAACTGGTTTTCCCTGATAAAGCCCAATTCAGATTGTTTTGGACTTCTTGAAGAATGATTATCCGAAGAGTCAAAATTTATAAAAACTTTGTGAAAACCAAGATTTATGTCAGTCTCAAAACTTTTAGTCGCAACTGTATAAAACTGCAGACCAGTGACCGGACAATTCATTATCTAAGTCACATGAATTGACTAAATAAAAAAATATATATAGAGACTACTGTATTTTTCGCTTTATAAGACGCATCTGATTATAAGACGCACCTAGGTTTTAGAGGAGGAAAATTAAAAAAAAAAATTGAGCCAAAGAGTGTGCTAAAACATTTTAATAAAATTAAAAAAACATTATTTTAACAATTTAGACTCAAAAGGAGGGTCTGTTATGGGGGGATCTGTGGATGATGCACTACTGTGGGGGACCTGTGGATAACGCACTGCTATGGGGGACCTGTGGATGACACTGCTATGTGGGACCTGTGGATGACGCACTATTATGGGGGACCTGTGGATGACGCACTGCTATGGGGGACCTGTGGATGACACACTATTATGGGGGACCTGTGGATGATGCACTGCTATGGGGGACCTGTGTATGACGCACTATTATGGGGGACATGTGGATGACGTACTATTATGGGGGACCTGTGGATGACACTGCTGTGGGGGATCTGTGGATAACGCACCTCTATGGGGGACCTGTGGATGACGCATTGCTATGGGGGAGCTGTGGATGACGCACTATTATGGGGGACCTGTGGATGAGGCATTGCTATGGGGGACCTGTGGATGACGCACTATTATGGGGACCTGTGGATGATGCACTGTTATGTGGGATCCGTGGATGAAACGGCTATGGGGGACCTGCATGATGCACTTTAATGGGGATCTGGGACTACCACCCCCCCTCATCCTTAAGAATACACCCATGTACTGTATACCATACATGGCTGTATTCTGAAAGATGAGGGGGGTGGTAGTCACATTTACACTTTGGCCACTACATTAGTCCCTCCCTGGAGTGTTTACACTAAAAGACTACAGCCCCCATCATCCTTCAGAATACACTGATTGATACAGTATATTCTGAAGGCTGATGATGGGGGTTGTGTTCCCCTTCGGTGTTTTTTGCTCGCCTATTAGGACCCTTCGTTCAACTGACAACACTTTGTCAGGCTCAGATCACTGATTGGTGGAGGCAGCTTTGCAGAAGTTGTCTCCACCAATCAGCATCCAGCCCTAGCGAGGAGGAGGAGAATCGTTCTTCTCTCTCTCCTCTTTCTTATGATAGTCTCCACCTGCTGCGGAGATCTAAAATGGAGCCCGCGCATGCGCAGATCGCGATCTTCGAGAGCCGCGATCTCTATCTGCGCCTGCGTAGCCTCCGACACGATGGACTTCAGGAAAATGGCTACGGAAGGCGGCGCATGCGCAGATGGAGATCTCGCATCTCTGAGATCTCCATCTGCGCCTGCGTCACCTCCGCAGCCATTTTCCGGAAGTCGCGTTGGAGGCAGCGCAGGCGCAGATAAAGATTTCAGCTATGGTGACCGCTGCTGTAGCTGATTGCCGGGGGATCCATGGCAGCCGCAGCCGATTGCCGGGGGATCCATGGCGGTCGCCACCGCAGCCGATTGCCGGGGAATCCATGGCGGCCGCCTACGCTCCAGCGGCAGCACCAGCACCAGCCTCCTGTGACTCACTCCACCGCCGCATTACTGCCCGGTAAGTTACATTCACTTTGTAAGACGCACCCCTTTTTTCCCCACAATTTTGGGGGAAAAAAAGTGCGTCTTAGAAAGCAAAAAATACGGTATATATATTTGTTTAAAAGTAATAAAAAAAGGCCCAGAAACTAAAAAAAAGTGTGTGAAAACAAACAAATATATACATATTTGGTATTTTTTTTTTATCTGGAATGATCAGATGTATACAGCTGACATGCAATTGAACTACTATATGAACATCTTTAGAAATAACTCTGCTTTTTCTTCAAACTGGCACACAAAGAATAAGTTAAAACATAATTAAAAATTCATAATTTTGTTTATAGTGAGAAACCCATCACTCCAGGTTATCTGGCAAAGAGAAGCTGCCTCGGACCCACCTGTCAAACTAGTCTCTTGTATAGCTCTTGTACAGCTCGGCCCCTAGCAGCTAATAAACTATTTTTTCTTTGAAACACCAAGAAAAACATTTATAGATATGAAATCATGCAGCGAGAAGAATCTAAGTGTATTGAAATTGCGGTGAACATTTAATTGTCATAATCCGAGTAGAGTACACTTAACAGTACTTGTGAATTCAGAACCAAAGTAGCCAAAAATGAGTCAGACCAGTCATGCATGGCACAGGGGTCCTATATAAAATATTGCACTGCTTCTGGTGCTTTTTACAGCTTGGTGCTAATGATCCTTTCATTCAGTCTGTTAATTAGACAGGAACCTGTGATAGCAAGTCCCCAGAAGCTGGCCAGTGACGGTTAGGGTGGTTTCAAAGTTCTTCTTCCATTACTAGAAGCTGTTACCTTTAAATGAAACATTGAAGCAAAAAAATTTTTTTTTACCATTTAAAAATGTATTTTCGCTACAATTAAAATAATTTTGACATTTCCAAAAAATAAAACTCACACATTTGGTATTTTTTTATAATATATCTTGCAGCCTTTGAAACATAAAAGTAGCAGATTTGTCTGTCAAATCTTAAAAGTGAAATAACGAACAGTAGTAAACAGAATAAGAAAAGTTGACATTGCTGGATCTGCTTAGGATCACTTTACACCCAACATAGCTGTGGGAAGGAAATGATTAGGGTTTCTCACGGTATTGTAGTATGAGAAATTAGAAATTAATGCCTTAATACATTTTTTATGATGATTACGATTTCATGTGTTAGAATAAAATGATTTCCATTGATCTTCAAATTCAAGAGGTCAAATTGTTTGCTTTTTAGAAATCAGTATTTTACAAATCAAGGTCTGGAAATTGTTTAAAATTAAAAAGAAAACCGGATCAAAAGAACTAGATTTATAACCTTTCAACAAAAGATTCAAAAGTCAAAATTCTCCACAGGCATACTGATGTATAAAAAAAAAAGTAATGATGTTCACCTACCGACGCCAACCTGGATCCAGCACAACCTACTTTGTGATTTGCATTTACACAGAAATAAGACATTTCACTGCTCCACCAGCAAGAGGACCACTGCAGACAGTGATTGCCAGCAGTCGACAGATTAATTCAACAGCATGGACAACTCCAAAAAATCCCTTTAAATTTTCAAAAGTAATTTTTCAAGTCTAAAAGTTTACAGGGGTCTTCTGTATATATATATATATATATATATATATATATATATATATATATATATATATAAAAAACAACTCCTTACATTACAACATTTTTGAAGCAATAATGAAGCCATATTTTAAGAAAACTCTGATTTGGTCAATGCAATTACAATAACGAAGGGCCCAAAAGTTCACATTCTTGGCTGAGATCTAGATCCACAAGGGTGTCAGTAAGCAAGCTTATCAACCTCAGATAGTCCACACTTGAAGAATCCATGTCTTCCAGTTCTGATATAGGTGTTGCTATTTATGACATGAATGACGTACCATAAATGACATATGTATAAAGAGTACAAAATAGATTATTTCTACTTTAATAGATAAAAACATTCATATGCTTCAAAGGTACAGTAATAGTGAACATAAACAGCTAAATTAATAAATAATGAAGGAAGGAAGGGGGGGAATACACTAAGAGTATTAAATGGACACCTAGTCTTCTATTATAGAGACCAATAAAATATGGTGATACAAAGCTGTCTTGAAAAGAGGAAAGTTGCTCTATATTAGTTAAAAATTGCTAATAGGATATATCCCTAACAGTGAAAAAAACACTTGATAAATTTTACTATAGGTTGTATTCCTGCAAGAGTTAATCAGTGGTCGCTGCTGGAATTCCCAGGTTAGTGTCCTCTGGTTAACAGATCACTAATAGAAGCCTGACAGGAGAAGGGTTAACTTCCTTAAGCATGTTTCAACTGTATGCAATGTCCTTCCCTTCATAGATTATATACGAGTTGACAATGATGGTATCATTTAATACCTTTAGGAAAAATCTACATAACACAGGTTGCACATGTTATGCCACTTAAAACAAAACTAATAAGGTAGTGAAGTACTCATTATTCTGTTGTGGAAATCTGCCAATCCTGGCAATGTGGGCCAATTCTAAAAACAGGCACTGTAGGGGCCTTTTTTAAAATTGTTACTCTGTTGCGGAACTGTACCAGTCTTGGCTGTGTTGGTCAACTGTAAAAATGGGCTCTGTAGGGGCCATTTTAAGTTGTTGCACTGATGGGGAACTCTGTCAATCTTGGCTGTGTGAGTCAACTCTAAAATCAGGCTCTGTAGGGGTCATTTTATATTGTATCTCTATGAGGGAACTTGGGCAATCTTGGCTGTATGGGGTCAATGATGAAAACAGACTATCAAGAGACCTTTTTCGAAATTGAAACTCTGTGGGGAACTTTGTCAATCTTGGAAGTGTCTGTCAACTCTTAACGCAGGCTCTCTAAGAGCCTTTTTCATGTAGTTGCGCTGTGGGGGAGCTCTACCAATCTTGGCTGTGTGGGTCAACTGTGATAACAGGCTCTGTAGGGGCCTTTTTGAAAATTGTTTCTCTGGGAGAAATTCTGACAATCTTGGCTGTGTAGGACAACTCTGTGTAGGTCAAAATAGGCTTTGTAGGGACCTTTTTTAAATTATTGCTCTATGGGGGAACTTTGCAAATTTTGGCTGTTTGGGTCAACTATAAAAACAGGATCTGAAGGAACCTTCTTTTAAAATTGATGTTCTATGGGGCAACTCTCCCAAGCCTTGCCGCAGACCGTCAGCTCAATCCCAAATCCAATGACCAGCTTTTTAATGGCATCAGCTATAGTGTATGATGCTTGAGATTAAATTTTGTTTCTGTGTAAGAACTGTGAAAACAGAAAGTGCAATAATCAGATAGGCACTCTATCTGTATACAGGCCACATAGTACTCTTCATCAACAAGAGTCCTACAACTAATAGTTTGCATGACACTTCAAACATACTGTACATTTAAACCACACACTCAGTTGAGTATAAAACTGTGGGTAAAGAAGTGTGATTCATGCTAAAGTAAATATAGAATATTATTTAATCAATAAAGTAAGATTGTTGTTACAAAAACAGGAAAACTCTTTTGAGGGACTGAAAACTACCTGTCAATTAGAAGGGGGATAGTGCAGTACAGTGACATTTCATAAATAAATGGAGCAAGAAAAAACAACTACACAGTATTGTTATATATACATAAATATATAAGATAAATCACCAATGAATAATAAATATGGAGGTGGAGAGATTGTATATCCGTGACCCATATCACTCGTTCCATTATCTTATGGTATGTATGCCTAATAGAAAGTTATACTATGTGCAATATGTGGTTAGGTCTAGAGTTAGATGGAGCATCAGTGGCAAGCAGCTTGTTATATATGTTAGCTTAGCAGCTGTGCAACTCAGTGTATTTATTATTGTCTAAATATCATTTTGTGGGCAACTATATTTGAATTCCTTTGTAGGTTTTGATTAACAGATTTTTTTATATATTTATGCAGTACAGACCAAATGTTTGGACACACCTTCTCATTCATAGAGTTTTCTTTATTTTCATGACTCTGAAAATTGTAGATTCACATTCAAGGCATCAAAACTTTAAATTAACACATGTGGAATGAAATACTTAACAAAAAGTGTGAAACAACTGAAAATATGTCTTATATTCTAGGTTCTTCAAAGCCACATTTTGCTTTGATTACTGCTTTACACACTCTTGGCATTCTCTTGATGAGCTTTAAGAAGTAGACCGGAAATAGTTGTCACTTCACACGTGTGCCCTGTCAGGTTTAATAAGTGGGATTTCTTGCCTTATAAATGGGGTTGGGACCATCAGTTGAGTTGTGCAGAAGTCTGGTGGATACACAGCTGATAGTCCTACTGAATAGACTGTTAGAATTTGTATTATGGCAAGAAAAAAGCAGCTAAGTAAATGTAGATTATTTTTATTGTACAACTCCATTTACAGGCGTCAAATATTATAACGCGTTTCGGCGAAAGCCTTTCTCAAACAAAAGATGATTACTGCATCACAATTCCCACTCTAAATAATAAAGGTTCATGGATCTGGTAGGAGTAAACACCCTACTCATTTGCATAATCAAATATATCAATTAACAACTCAAATCCCAAGATCCAATTCAAGTTAACAAAAAAAAAACACCAAGAAAAAAGAGATATACTTTGAAAAATGCAGAGCATATGAGGGAAAAAGGGGGAAACATCAATAATAATTAATGTGAATCATCAAAAATAAAATAAACTCTTGTTCATATAAATTATTGCAAAAAACCTTTTTGCCATTTTTTTTACTATTATAATTTTTTATAATTTTTATCCTTAAGGATTCACATAGCATCATGAAATTTAAACTAGAGAAACATAGGTTATATTATAGCAACCAAACAAATAAGCTTCCAAAAGCATTTTTACAAAGTTATATGATGGGGTTACATTTATATCACAGAAAAATACACAGAGAGAATTTAATCAGCGAGTAGTGATGAGCGAGTACTAAAAAGCTCAGGTGCTCGAGGCTCGGGCCGAGCATCCCAAGATACTCGTGTACTCGGCCCGAGCAACGAGCCCAATGTTATCCTATGGGAGACCCGAGTATTTTTCTGAAATGACCCCCGGCAGCATGTAGAAACCCTAAAAATGTCACAAAAGTCTCAGAAGAGTGCTCAGATGACATGGCAACAGCATGGGGAAGACCCCTTGAAGCATTTATCACTCAAAAGTCATAGCTGTGAACAATTTTGTCCGCGTTTTACGCCATTTTTACGGACTCACCAGAAAACCTTCCAAAATGACACCAAAATGAATTTTCATGGCGGAAATGTTAAGGGCACATACCCAATAGTGAGATAGAGCTGGTGTATGTTACTTTTGGAGATTACATGAAAGAATTTACGTGAAAACATTGTGTGGCACTCCGATGTCCCTGAGAAGAGACGTACATGAAGGCCTCTTGAGTCTAATGTGCCCATTTTGAGGAAGTGAGTCTTTGTAGTATTTTCCTTTGCCAGGGCAGTCCAAAATTGTGAGGTTCACCAATGCCCCTGCATACAGACGTGCATGAGGGCCTGTAAACCTGAAGTGCCCATTGTAAGAAAGTGGGTCTATTGTAGTATAGCCCTTAGACAGGGCAGCCAAAAATTGAGAGGCTCCACATTGTCCCTGGATAGGGACGTGCATGAGGGCCTGTAAACCTGAAGTGCCCATTGTAAGGAAGTGGGTCTTTTGTAGTATAGCCCTTTGGCAGGGCAGCCAAAAATTGGGAGGCTCCACATTGTCCCTGGATAGAGACGTGCATGAGGGCCTGTAAACCTGAAGTTCCCATTGTAAGAAAGTGGGTCTATTGTAGTATAGCCCTTTGGCGGGGCAGCCAAAAATTGGGAGGCTCCACATTGTCCCTGCATAGAGACGTGCATGAGGGCCTGTAAACCTGAAGTGCCCATTGTAAGAAAGTGGGTCTTTTGTAGTATAGCCCTTTGGCAGGGCAGCCAAAAATTGGGAGGCTGCACATTGTCCCTGGATAGAGACGTGCATGAGGGCCTGTAAACCTGAAGTGCCCATTGTAAGAAAGTGGGTCTTTTGTAGTATAGCCCTTTGGCAGGGCAGCCAAAAATTGGGAGGCTCCACATTGTCCCTGGATAGAGACGTGCATGAGGGTCTGTAAACCTGAAGTGCCCATTGTAAGAAAGTGGGTCTATTGTAGTATAGCCCTTAGACAGGGCAGCCAAAAATTGAGAGGCTCCACATTGTCCCTGGATAGGGACGTGCATGAGGGCCTGTAAACCTGAAGTGCCCATTGTAAGGAAGTGGGTCTTTTGTAGTATAGCCCTTTGGCAGGGCAGCCAAAAATTGGGAGTCTCCACATTGTCCCTGGATAGAGACGTGCATGAGGGCCTGTAAACCTGAAGTGCCCATTGTAAGAAAGTGGGTCTATTGTAGTATAGCCCTTTGGCAGGGCAGCCAAAAATTGTGAGGCTCCACATTGTCCCTGGATAGAGACGTGCATGAGGGTCTGTAAACCTGAAGTGCCCATTGTAAGAAAGTGGGTCTATTGTAGTATAGCCCTTAGACAGGGCAGCCAAAAATTGAGAGGCTCCACATTGTCCCTGGATAGGGACGTGCATGAGGGCCTGTAAACCTGAAGTGCCCATTGTAAGGAAGTGGGTCTTTTGTAGTATAGCCCTTTGGCAGGGCAGCCAAAAATTGGGAGTCTCCACATTGTCCCTGGATAGAGACGTGCATGAGGGCCTGTAAACCTGAAGTGCCCATTGTAAGAAAGTGGGTCTATTGTAGTATAGCCCTTTGGCAGGGCAGCCAAAAATTGTGAGGCTCCACATTGTCCCTGGATAGAAACGTGCATGAGGGCCTGTAAACCTGAAGTGCCCATTGTAAGAAAGTGGGTCTATTGTAGTATAGCCCTTTGGCAGGGCAGCCAAAAATTGGGAGTCTCCACATTGTCCCTGGATAGAGACGTGCATGAGGGCCTGTAAACCTGAAGTGCCCATTGTAAGAAAGTGGGTCTTTTGTAGTATAGCCCTTTGGCAGGGCAGCCAAAAATTGGGAGTCTCCACATTGTCCCTGGATAGAGACGTGCATGAGGGCCTGTAAACCTGAAGTGCCCATTGTAAGAAAGTGGGTCTATTGTAGTATAGCCCTTTGGCAGGGCAGCCAAAAATTGGGAGGCTCCACATTGTCCCTGGATAGAGACGTGCATGAGGGCCTCAAAACATTGTTCCCATTGCAAAGGAGCGGGTCTCCTGTCGTTGTAATATCCATTCTGAAAGAATGGGCGAAAAAATTTACCACTGGGGGTATACCTGAAACAACGGCCTAACTATTGTAACGGTCATCATGGTGGCGCATGAGGAGAAGGAGGAGCAGTCCCGCGATTATCCAAAGTCTAGAAGTGTGTACCCATGGGTGAGTGTAGGTACATGGCAAATTCCCGTTACAAACGTTAAATTCCGCTCTCATTTACTGGTGGTGTGGTGAAGTCTGGCCCAATCCAACCCTTGTTCATCTTGATCAGAGTCAGCCTGTCAGCATTTTCAGTTGACAGGCGGGTTCGTTTATCTGTAATGATTCCACCTGCGGCACTAAAAACACGCTCTGACAAAACGCTAGCGGCAGGGCAGGCCAGGACTTCCAAGGCGTAGAGAGCCAATTCATGCCACGTGTCCAGCTTGGATACCCAATAATTGTAAGGCACAGAGGAATGTCGGAGTACAGTTGTTCGATCTGCAAGGTACTCCTTCAGCATCTGGGCAAACTTAGGATTTCTTGTGGCACTACCCCGCACCTCAGGGGCTGTGGTACGTGAGGGGCTGAGAAAACTGTCCCACATCTTAAAGACTGTTCCCCTACCTCTGGCGGATTGGACTTTTGCCCCTCTCGGCTGTATGCCTTGGTTGTCCACTGATTCCTGACCTATGCCACTAGCGTTTTGTGAGGGGAATGCTTTGCCTACTTCCGTGACTATGGCCTTCCGGAACTGCTGCATTTTGGCTGACCTCTCCGCCTCGGGAATAAGAGACATAAAGTTCTCCTTGTAGCGTGGGTCTAACAGTGTTACCAACCATTGTAAACAAAGAGAACACACAGGAAAGAAGGTTGCATGATTGTTATCATATATATACAAGGAAAACTCCTATATAGTGCAACCATAGGCTACATATCCATACTGGACAAATCGCATGAAGATTAGGAAGAAAAGAACAAAAAGAACGATCAAACGTCCATAAGGTGAAAAAAGATTTATTATTGATCAGTGTAAAGGTGGACACACAGATAAAAATACCATTAAAACACCAAAAAAGGAACAACCGGCAGTAAGAATATTCACAGGATTTAGTAAATGCCAGACTTGAAAAAGCACCAGAAGGTCACAATGGTAAGAAGTGCATAATTATGCCTATAGATTCATAAAGTGCATAGCCACATATGTTTATTAATAATACTGCATTGTATACCCATATCAAATCATTAATGCTGTCCAAACCGTATATATTGCATAATGCGCAATCAAATCAGTCATGGGTATGATGCTGCACTATAGAGCTACATTACATCAGTGCAATCAAATATAATGCTGCACTGTAAGACTTATGTCACATCAGTATAGTTGATGTAATGCTGCTCCACAGGGCAATCTCATAGGACTATGCCACAAAGCTATATTTGAGTGTATATTGCACTATAAGACTATACCACAGACATTGGTGCAGTCAAGAGAGGCAGAGATCACATGAAATTATATCAAAATACACATGCAATCCGCTGCATAGGAGGCAGAGGTTCACCGTAAAGTGAGGATAGGGTGATAAGCCCCATAGAGTGATTTCACCTATAATAACCGCGGACATGGCATTGATTATAGAAGCGGCGATGAAGCTTACCACATGTGCAGCAGGATAGGATGTGACCTGGCCGGAAGATCCGCCTACCAACCAGTAATGATTGTCGGCCAAGATGTTCTTAACGCGAGGGTCACGAGACAGGCAGCTTACCATAAAGTCAGCCATGTGCGCCAGACTCTTAACAGCCAGTACTTCAGTATCCTGACCAACACGATGACTGAACATGCTGTCCTCCTCCTCCTCCTCCTCCTCATCTACCCTGTCCTCTGGCCAGCCACGCTGAAGCGAGGATATGACTGGTGTGCATGTCATATCCTCAATTTGGCCGGAGAGTTGCTCCATGTCTTCATCCTTCTCCTCGTCATAGTCCTCCACTGCACATTGTGATGAGACGAGGCACGGCTGTGTGTTATCACCCACACCCACTACTGTTTCTTGCTCCAACTCATCGCGCTCCGCCTGCAATGCATCATGTTTGTTTCTGAGCAGAGACCGTTTTAGAAGGCAGAGAAGCGTTATGGTGACGCTAATAATGGCGTCATCCCCACTCACCATCTTGGTGGAGTCCTCAAAGTTTTGTAGAATGGTACATAGGTCGGACATCCATCTCCACTCCTCAGGTGTTATGTGTGGAGTTTGACCCATTTCCCGACGGCTTAGGTGATGCAGGTACTCAACAACTGCCCTCTTCTGCTCACATATCCTGACCAACATGTGCAGAGTTGAATTCCAATGCGTGGGGACATCACACACCAGTCTGTGAGCCCGAAGATGCAAACGGCGCTGAAAGCCGGCAAGGCCGGCTGAAGCAGTAGGTGACTTTCGAAAATGTGCAGACAGGCGGCGAACTTTTACCAGCAGATCAGACAGCTCTGGGTATGACTTTAGAAACCGCTGAACCACGAGGTTGAGCACATGGGCCACGCATGGAACATGTGTCAGCTGGCCTCGCCTCAAAGCCGCCACCAGGTTCCGGCCATTGTCACACACGACCTTTCCTGGCTTTAGGTTCAGAGGTGTGAGCCAGTGATCTGCCTGCTGTTTCAGAGCTGTCCACACCTCTTCTGCATTGTGGGGTTTGTCACCTATGCAGATTAGCTTCAGCACAGCCTGTTGCCGCTTCGCCGAGGCAGTGCTGCAGTGCTTCCAGCTTGGGACTGGTGTGGAGGGTAAAGTGGATGATTATGCGCAGGAGGAGGATGAGGCTGAAGAGCATGACATTCCGGAGCTGTAGAGTGTGGGTGAAACCCTGACTGAGGTAGGGCCTGCAAACCTTAGTGTGGGAAGGACGTGTTCCGTCCCTCACTCAGACTGGGTCCCAGCTTCCACAATATTAACCCAGTGTGCCGTCAACGAGATGTAGCGGCCTTGCCCACAAGCACTTGTCCACGTGTCTGTGGTTAGGTGGACTTTGGCTGAAACAGCGTTGTTCAGGGCACGTGTGATGTTTTGTGACACGTGGTTATGCAATGGGGGACGGCACACCGGGAGAAATAGTGGCGGCTGGGGACCGAGTAACGTGGGACAGCTGCCGCCATCAGGTCGCGGAATGCTTCTGTCTCCACCAGCCTAAAAGGCAACATTTCCAGCGCAAGCAGTCGCGAAATGTTAGCATTTAGAACTGTGGCATGTGGGGCGTTGGCAGTGTATTTGCGCCTGCGTTCAAAGGTTTGCTGAATGGATAACTGAACGCTACGCTGGGACAAGGACGTGCTTGATGATGGTGTTATTTCTGCGTAGGCAACTGCAGGTGCAGGGCCAGAGGAGGCTTGTTCACAGGCAGCATGGACAGGGGATTGGCACGCATGCACAGCAAGCAAAGAAGTAGCAGTGACACCAGCAAGCACTGCTCCTCGACTCTGTTGTACCTCCCACAAAGTAGGGTGCTTGGCTGACATGTGCCTGATCATGCTGGTGGTGGTCAGGCTGCTAGTTTTGGTACCCCTGCTGATGCTGGCATGGCAGGTGTTGCAAATGGCCTTTTTAGAATCATCTGGAGCCAACTTAAAAAACTGCCAGACTCGGGAAGACCTAACATTTGTACAGGCACCTTGTGTCGTGTTGTTGTTCCGGGGAACGGTTGCCTGACTTCTGCCTGGGGCCACCACCCTGCTTCTTACTGCCTGTTGGGATGCTACGCCTCCCTCCCCCTGTGCACTTCTGTCCTCGCTCTGCATATCCTCCTGCCAGGTTGGGTCAGTTACTGGATCATCCACCACGTCGCTTCCTCTTCCGCACCCTGCTCCTCCTCCTGACTTCCTGACAATTGTGTCTCATCATTGTCCACCCCTTGTTGAGACACATTGCCAACTTCGTGAGAACGTGGCTGCTCAAATATTTGGGCATCTGTACATACGATCTCCTCATGACCCACTTCAACAGGAGCTGGCGAGAGGCCAGAATGTGCGAATGGAAACGTGAACAGCTCTTCCGAGTGTCCAAGTGTGGGATCAGTAATGTCCGTGGACGTGTACTCAGCCTTGTGGTAGGAAGGAGGATCAGGTTCTGAAATGTGCGGTGCAGTATCACGGCTACTCACACTTGACCGTGTGGAAGACAGAGTGTTTGTGGTGGTGCCAATCTGACTGGAAGCATTATCCGCTATCCAACTAACAACCTGTTGACACTGGTCTTGGTTCAAGAGCGGTGTACTGCTGCGGTCCCCAAGAATTTGGGACAGGACGTGCGAGCGAGTAGATGTGGCCCTTTGTTGTGGCGAAATTAGAGCTTGCCCACGACCTCGGCCTCTGCCTGCACCACCATCACGTCCACTTCCTTGTTCGTTGCCAACGCCCTTGCGCATTTTGCAATGCTGTGCTGACGTGTATTCACTAGACTTGTGCGTTATATCCAAGTTTGTGCAAAACGCACACAAGTGCACCTGTACGCTGCCACCGACAGGCACACACGTGCGGTTTTTAAATGCAAGCACGGACGCACTAAGAACCTAACAGGTTTTTAGGAGCGACAATTACTGAGAAGTTTGACACTATCAGACACTGCTGACTGACGTGTATTATTCACTAGACTTGTGCGTTATATCCAAGTTTGTGCAAAACGCACACAAGTGCACCTGTACGCTGCCACCGACAGGCACACACGTGCGGTTTTTAAATGCAAGCACGGACGCACTAAGAACCTAACAGGTTTTTAGGAGCGACAATTACTGAAAAGTTTGACACTATCAGACACTGCTGACTGACGTGTATTATTCACTAGACTTGTGCGTTATATCCAAGTTTGTGCAAAACGCACACAAGTGCACCTGTACGCTGCCACCGACAGGCACACACGTGCGGTTTTTAAATGCAAGCACGGACGCACTAAGAACCTAACAGGTTTTTAGGAGCGACAATTACTGAGAAGTTTGACACTATCAGACACTGCTGACTGACGTGTATTATTCACTAGACTTGTGCGTTATATCCAAGTTTGTGCAAAACGCACACAAGTGCACCTGTACGCTGCCACCGACAGGCACACACGTGCGGTTTTTAAATGCAAGCATGGACGCACTAAGAACCTAACAGGTTTTTAGGAGCGACAATTACTGAGAAGTTTGACACTATCAGACACTGCTGACTGACGTGTATTATTCACTAGACTTGTGCGTTATATCCAAGTTTGTGCAAAACGCACACAAGTGCACCTGTACGCTGCCACCGACAGGCACACACGTGCGGTTTTTAAATGCAAGCACGGATGCACTAAGAACCTAACAGGTTTTTAGGAGCGACAATTACTGAGAAGTCTGACACTATCAGGACTGTTTTAGACTGTGTACACCAGCCCCAGATATGGTGATGAAGGCTGGTATACGGTCACCACTAGGAATGGCTATATACCCTGCCTGCCTGCCTGTATACAGCTACAATAGTCCTGAGAAGGACTCTTCTGGTCACTAGCCTGTATTCCGACCTGGCTATACCCTGCCTGCCCGGCCTGTATACAGCAACAATAGTCCTGAGAAGGACTCCTCTCCTGTACTCCAACCTGGCTATACCCTGCCTGTATACAGCAACAATAGTCCTGAGAAGGACTCTGCTCCTGTACTCCGACCTGGCTATACCCTGCCTGCCTGTATACAACTACAATAGTCCTGAGAAGGACTTCTGGTCACACTGTTTGCAGCCCTGCTACGGAAATAACTATAAAGTACCGCAAACCTTTCCCTGAAGCAGCAACACTCTCCCTGCACTGACTGTCTGGATGGCTGTGAGCAGAGCACAGCGCGCCCGCCGGTATAAAGGCTCGTAGATGTAAAGAATCCGGCACACTAAATAAAGTGATTTCCAAAGATGATATTTCGTTTGAATATATTTTATTGTTCTTGTGAGGATATCAAAAAAATCGTATGTGTACAAGTCCAACGTTTCGACCAAAACTTATGGTCTGTTTCAAGGACTCAAAGGGTTATGGTATGATGCATATCACATGGGATATTCACTCGCATGGATTTTATATGTATCACTCTTATAGCCTTAATACCCTCACATAGATGGTAGGATGACTAACGTCCTCTTATTAGATTAAATTTGTTTAAGAAGATGGTCGTCTAACCATCCAAGATGGGAGAAAGCAATGTTCCTCACGTCTTTATAATATATGCAAAAAATGCAATCGTGAGCAAAAACAGCAACTAGATTGGATTAAATCCATCGGTTAACACCCCTGTCGCTCATGATCTGTAAATGGCTTGTCTATATGTGGCACCTAATAGAGCCTGAGAAAGGTTCAATATGGTAGGTACAGTAAGGCACCCACAGTGTGAAATAATAGGAAAAGTCCTGGGTATGAAGGTGGGGCCTTGTGTCTGTCCTGGTGAACGCCGTGCCTAGGAGTGCCTGGAGGTGACATCTACTGGACTTATATTTTCCGAGCACCTTAAGCTTTTTTTCTTAATGAGCCAGGCATCTCTATTATATTGGTATAAAGGCTCGGTCACGCTGTGCAGGCCGGCCAATCACTGCAATTCCACAACTAACAGGGCTGTGGCATTGCAGTGGTCTGCCAGCCAATCCCTGCATGAGGGCTGGCTCTCAAAAGAGCGCCAACATGCAGGGATGAAGACCACGAGTACAGCACGAGTATCGCGAGATTACTCGGTCCCCGCCGAGAAGCCCGAGTACAGTGATACTCGTGCGAGTACCGAGTAGTGATAAGCATACTCGCTCAACACTATCAGCGAGTCATTCACTACAAGAAACCACTAATGTCATAGTCTCTATTCAGACCAAGTGGCTGCAGAGATTGCAGCCTGAATATCCAATAGGTCTCTCTCCTCTTCAGCATTGTGATGCGATCCCCCCCTCGTCTGGGCAGCTGGACCTGCTCCAAGATCTGGAAACGTAGTTGGGAGACATTATGCCTAAATTCAGCAAAATGCTGGGATACAGGTAAGGTTAGATTTTTTTGCCTTATTGTATACTTGTGATTAGATAGTCTCTCTTTTAATTTTTGAGTGGTTTCACCTACATAAATTAAACCACAAGGGCATTTCAACATATACACCACAAAATTACTATCACAGGTATAATATCCATTTATTCTAAAAGATTCCCCTGTACGAGGATGCTGAAAAGTGGATCCCTTAATCACACCTGAGCAGTGGACACAGTTCAGACACGGGAATGTGCCTGTCACAGGTTTAGAAAGAAATCTCTGAACTAGTTTACTTTCACTGCCCAGGTCCACTCTCATTACTTTATCCCTAATATTCAGAGACCTACGATGAGACATAAGGGGAGGTCTGTGAAAATCTTTAATATTGGGGTCCTCAAGACAATATTGTTTCCTCAAGACTTTATGGATTAATACAGACCATGGATGATAAGTGTTTGAAAAAACTAGCCTCTGCTCTTTATCCCTCTGTGTAGATTGTCTGTCTTTCTGCTCATTCAGCAACTTTGAGGGGTAACCCCGCTGTGAAAACTTTATGGACATTTCATCTACTCTTTGTTCAAGCACCTTTGGATCGGTGACTGCACTCTTTCATATTGTGAATGTGGCAATGATTTTTTCAGATGAGGGGGATGATTACTAGAAAAAAGCAGGAGATTATTTTTATCAGTCAGCTTTCTATATAGGTCAGTTTATAGATTATGGTCGTCACCCTTAATGACAATTTTATCCAAAAAATTAATTCTGTCCAAATGACAGTTCATCGTAAACTTCAGTTCAGACCAGATAGAGTTAATCTCATTAAGGCCCGTTTCACACTTCAGTGAAAAACACTGATGTTTTTCACTGGCGTGTAAAACACGCAGATGTCCTTGCGTGGCCCGTGATTGCACTTAGAGATTCACTCACCTGCGCCCGCTCCCGCTGTCCATGCAGCTGATCGCTCCCGCGGTGCAGCATCCGGTAGGCGGTGACCCCCGCAGCAGCTGCTTCCGAGTCGGCTGTGTCGCGCATCATGAATATGCGCGACAATAATGAGCCGGCTCAGAAGCAGCAAGCTGCACGGGCTGCAGAGAGCGTCGCTGGACGCCGGGTGAGTTAAAATGTTTTTTATTTTAAAAGCACGCTTTTTTCTGGCACGTGTTTCATGGACCACACCACTGCGTGGTCCATGGGACATCAGTGATGTTAGAAAAAAATGGACATGTCTCCGTGCGGCATTCACGCACACGCGGGTACGCCGCACGGAGACACGTGCAGTGTGAGCAGACCCATTCATTATAATGGGTCTGCGTATGTCAGTGATTCTGGTACGTTTAAAACAAAGCACAAACGTACCAGAATCACTAACGTGTGAAAGAGGCCTTATAAAGACCTCCAGGGCTCGAATGTCACACCTCCAAATACAAAAAATATCATCCAGGAATCTGCGCCAAAAAACACAGTTCGCTTGAAAAAAAAACACAAGTATACAATAAGGCAAAAAAAATCTAACCTTACCTGTATCACAGCATTTTGCTGAATTTAGGCATAATGTCTCCCAACTACGTTTCCAGATCTTGGAGCAGGTCCAGCTGCCCAGACGAGGGGGGGATCACATCACAATGCTGAAGAGGAGAGAGACCTATTGGATATTCAGGCTGCAATCTCTGCAGCCACTTGGTCTGAATAGAGACTATGACATTAGTGGTTTCTTGTAATGAATGACTAGCTGATTAAATTCTCCCTGTGTATTTTTCTGTGATATAAATGTAACCCCATCATGTAATTTTGTAAAAATGCTTTTGGAAGCTTATCTGTTTGGTTGCTATAATATAACCTATGTTTCTCTAGTTTAAATTTCATGATGCTATGTGAATCCTTAGGCTATGTGTCCACGGGAGAATGTAGATGCGGATTTTTCTGCATCAAAATCCGCAGCTTTCCCGCAAAATCCGCACCTTTTCAAAGGTGCGGATTTGCCGCGGATTTACCGCGGAATTGCCGCGGATTTGATGCGGATTTTGGTGCAGATTTTTTTTTTCTTCCCAATTTTAAAGCCAAAATCCGGATGAAAATCCGCAACAATAATTGACATGTTGCAGATTTTTCCAGATCAAAATCCGCAAGAAATCCGATGCGGAAAAATCCGCAGCGTGGGCACAGCATTTTCAAAATGCCATAGAAATGGCTGGGAAGTGCCCGAGCTGCAGATTTTCGGGAAATCCGCGGCTTTTCCACAAGAAATCCGCGCATTTTCTGCAGCGTGGGCACATAGCCTTAAGGATAAAAATTATAAAAAATTATAATAGTAAAAAAAATGGCAAAAAAAGTTTTTTGCAATAATTTACATGAACAAGAGTTTATTTTATTTTTAATGATTCACATTAATTATTATTGATCCCTTTTTCCCTCATATGCTCTGCATTTATAAAAGTATATCTCTTTTTTCTTGGTGTTTTTTGTTTTGTTTTTTGTTAACTGGAATTGGATCTTGGGATTTGAGTTGTAAATTGATATATTTGATTATGCAAATGAGTAGGGTGTTTACTCCTACCAGATCCATGAACCTTTATTATTTAGGGTACCTTCACACTTAGCGATGCAGCAGCGATCCGACCAGCGATCTGACCTGGTCAGGATCGCTGCTGCATCGCTACATGGTCGCTGGTGAGCTGTCAAACAGGCAGATCTCACCAGCGACCAGTGACCAGCCCCCAGCCAGCAGCGATGTGCAAGCGACGCTGCGCTTGCACGGAGCTGCCGTCTGGAAGCTGCGGAGACTGGTAACTAAGGTAAACATCGGGTATGGTTACCCGATGTTTACATTAGTTACCAGCGCACAGCTGTGTGTGCAGGGAGCAGGGAGCCGCGCACACTGAGCGCTGGCTCCTTGCTCTCCTACCATAGCTACAGTACAAATCGGGTTAATTAACCCGATGTGTAATGCAGCTACATGTGCAGAGAGCAGGGAGCCGCGCACACTGCTTAGCGCTGGCTCCTTGCTCTCCTAGCTGCTGTACACATCGGGTTAATTAACCCGATGTGTACAGCAGCTACATGTGCAGAGAGCCGGAGCCGGCAGCACAGGCAGCGTGAGAGCTGCAGAGGCTGGTAACTAAGGTAAATATCGGGTAACCACCTTGGTTACCCGATGTTTATCTTGGATACAGCTTACCTCAGCTGTCAGACGCCGGCTCCTGCTCCCTGCTCGCTTCATTTGTCGCTCTCTCGCTGTCACACACAGCGATCTGTGTGTCACAGCAGGAGAGCGGCTTTGAAGAAAACGAACCAGGGCTGTGTGTAACGAGCAGCGATCTCGCAGCAGGGGCCAGATCGCTGCTCAGTGTCACACACAGCGAGATCGCTAATGAGGTCACTGCTGCGTCACAAAAAGCGTGACTCAGCAGCGATCTCGGCAGCGAGCTCGCTGTGTGTGAAGCACCCCTTAGAGTGGGAATTGTGATGCAGTAATCATCTTTTGTTTGAGAAAGGCTTTCGCCGAAACGCGTTATAATATTTGACGCCTGTACATGGAGTTCTACAATAAAAAGAATCTACATTCATAAAGAAGAGTGCTGGTCTTTTTCTTCAATTTTACTTTAAGAAATAAAGGTCAGTCAGTCCCAAAAATTGGGAAAACTTTGAAAGTGTCCCCAAGTGCAGTGGCAAAAACCATCAAACGCTACAAAGAAACTGGCTCACATGAGGACCGCACCAGGAAAGGAAGACCAAGAGTCACCTCTGCTGCAGAGGATGTTTATTTGAGTCACCAGCCTCACAAATCGCAGGTTAACAGCAGCTCAGATTAGAGACCAGGTCAATGCCACACAGAGTTCTAGCAGCAGACAGATCTCTAGAAGAACTGTAAGAGGAGACTTTGTGCACCAGGCCTTCATGGTAAAATAGCTGCTAGGAAACCACTACTAAGGACAGGCAACAAGCAGAAGAGACTTGTTTGGGTAAAGAACACAAGGAATGGACATTATACCAGTGGAAATCTGTGCTTTGGTCTGATGAGTCCAAATTTGAGATCTTTGGATCCAACCACCTTGTCTTTGTAGAAAAGGTGAACGGATGGACTCTACATGCCTGGTTCCCACCGTGAAGCATGCAGGAGGTGTGATGGTGTGGGGGTGCTTTCCTGGTGACACTGTTGGGGATTTATTCAAAATTGAAGGTATACTGAACCAGCATGGCTACCACAGCATGTTGCAGCGGCATGCTATTCCATGCGGTTTGCGTTTAGTTGGACCATCATTTATTTTTCAACAGGACAATGACCCCAAACACACCTCCAGGCTATGTAATTGCTATTTGACTAAGAAGGAGAGTGATGGGCTGCTACGCCAGATGACCTGGCCTCCACAGTCACCAGACCTGAACCCAATCGAGATGGTTTGGGGTGAGCTGGACCGCAGAGTGAAGGCAAAAGGGCCAACAAGTGCACAGCATCCCTGGGAACTCCTTCAAGACTGTTGGAAGACCATTTCTGGTGATTACCTCTTGAAGCTAATCAAGAGAATGCCAAGAGTGTGCAAAGCAGTAATCAAAGCAAAAGGTGACTACTTTGAAGAACCTAGAATATAAGACATATTTTCAGTTGTTTCACACTTTTTTGTTAAGTATTTCATTCCACATGTGTTAATTCATAGTTTTGATGCCTTCAATGTTAACCCTGCTGTTCTGTTCGCATTTGCTATACACTTGTACTGTTCCCGGGTCAATATGACCCGACCTATTAATTCTTGATTTTTAGCTACTCTAATTGTTTTATTTGAATACTTTTTTCATTGAAATACTGTATGTGAACATGGTTGATCATAAACAAATGAAAAATTTAAATTCAACTTAATTATTTATTTTTTTTCATAAAAAGGTTACACAGGCTTTTTGCAATTATCTTCGATTGTTGACATTCTGCACACAAATAATAAAGAAGCTTTACATTACTATTACTAAAACATGAAATTTAACTTTTTGAAAAAAATTTTTTATAAATCAACAAATGAAAAATCATAAAAACTTCAACCTTTTTAGAAAGAAAAAAGAAAAAACTGAACATGTTCTTGCGTTTTTACACTGAACACAATAATAAGACACATGTCCTTTACACAGATATTTTGAACATCCAGCACATGTCAGATTAGTCTTATTGTCACAGGAAGATGGACAGAAGCTACATCTCTTCCTTTTTTTGCTGGTAGCTGTGCTGGTGGAGGCCGTGGATGTGGAGTCTTTCTTGAGCATGCTGGACACTTTTTACAATGGCTGTTGCTCCATCACTTCTGGGGGTCACTTTTCTGCTCTCAATATATGGCCTCACCAGGGATTTTCCCAATTCCTCATGAAATAATCTTCTTTTATGCAGCTTATTCCGGTTCCAATCGGGGTCGATTTCTCTCCATAAGACAAATGCATTGTATGCAGAAACGTCCAGTATGTTATAAAATAAAATCATTGGCCACCGATTGGTTTTGCGTTTGCATGTATATGTTGATATTGATTGGTCTAAAGTATCAACTGCTCCCTTTGTGGCATTATAATCCAAAATAATGTCAGGCCTTCTGTCTTCTCTATCACTTACAGCATTGTCAGGGTGCATTGTGCTCATTAGAATTACCTGTTTGCTTTTTTTTGGAACATAAGAAACAACAGTTGTATTTCCAGAAAAATAAAAAGTAGAACTGTACACCTCTCTCTTGCTAAGGATACCTTGCGGTAGTTCAGGTTTGTTTTTTCTCATAGTACCCAGCATGGTAAGTTGTTTTTTCTTCAACATCTGGCCTAGTTGATAGGATGTAAAAAAAGTTGTCACATGTGACATTTTGTCCTTTTAGTCCATGAGTCAAATCTAGAACAACACGCATACCCTGATTTTTTTCAGGTCTTTCATCAGGGGTTTTTCCTGTATACATCATTTTGAGATGAAGTACACATAAAAAAACATAACTTTTGCAGTCAGAAATAATCAGAGACCTGTAGAACAGTATAAAATGCTATCGGGTCATATTGACCAGAACAGTACAAGTGTAACAATCAGCGTGTAGCAAAAAGTAAACGAAAAAAAAAAACAAAAACAAAAAAAAATTTAGAGATCCACAAATGAGGAGGAGTCAAGGAACCACTAGTTTCAAATCCTTATTAAAAAAAAATCTGCAGGGTCTCAAAAATCATTTCGGGTCATATTGACCCGAACAGTACAGCAGGGTTAATCTACAATTTTCAGAGTCATGAAAATAATGAAAACTCTTTGAATGAGAAGGTGTGTCCAAACGTTTGGTCTGTACTGTATATTTATTATTCATTGGTGATTAAACTTATATAATTATATATTCATACCCATACTGTGTGGTTGTTTTTTCTTGCACTATTTATGAAATGGCACTGTACTGCCATTAGTAATAGTAATATCTTAATCTATTGATTAAATAAAATTTAATTTTAGATTAGCAATAGTGTGAATGGATTCTTTACCCACAGTTTTGTACTAAACTGAGGGTGTAGTTTGCTGGAAGTACTCTGCACTTTTTTGGGGTGCAAAGAATATGGAGAGCATCAAATAGGACATGTGGCTAGAGATGAGCGAACCTCTGAAGGCTTAAGTTCGGTTCGTTGAACGGAGGCCCCGTTCGACGAACGCTCGACGAACTGTTCGACGAACCTCTCGAACCCCATTGAAATCAATGGGAGGCAATCTCAAACACATAAAAACACATAGAAAACACCTTCAAAGGTGTCCAAAAGGTGACAAACAACTCCCAAGACACCACAAACACATGGGAAAGTGACAGTGACATATACTCATGCGAAAACAAAACAGCTGGACAAGGAAAAAGAGAAGGAGACACAGATATAGGCATGGCACGCCCTTCTAAAATCATGTAAAGAACATCAAGGGTACTCCAAGCTGAGTCTCGCTTTTATCCAAAAATTGGGCCCCACAGACACCACTTCAGTGGCATCACTTGTGCCCCAGTTGCAAACTTGACAGGTAGATTTGCATCAAGCACATTCAAAAATTCGCCAGCCTTAACTGTCCCCAGGATGATACCGGGGTAGCAAAGTCCTTGCTGAACCATGACTTGTTCATCTTGGACCATTTTTACAAACACAGCAAGGGGACTCCAAGCGGAGTCTCCCTTTTTTCCAAAAATTGGGCCACACACACCACCTCAGTGGCATCACTTGTGCCCCAGTTGCAAACTTCACATGTTGATTTGCATCAAGCACATTCAAAAATACGCCAGCCTTAACTGTCCCCAGGATGACACCAGGGTAGGTAGCAAAGTCTTTGCTGAGCCATGACTTGTTCATCTTGGCTCATTTTTAAAAACACCACAAGGGGACTCCAAGCAGAGTCTCCCTTTTTTCCAAAAATGGGCCCCACAGACACCACTTCAGTGGCATCACTTGTGCCCCAGTTGCAAACTGGATGTGTTGATTAGCATCAAGCACATTCAAAAATACGCCAGCCTTAACTGTCCCCAGGAAAACACCGGGGTAGGTAGCAAAGTCTTTGCTGAACCATGACTTGTTCATCTTGGCTCATTTTTAAAAACACAGCAAGCAAAGGTTACTCCAAGCAGAGTCTCCCTTTTTTTCCAAAAATTGGCCCACACACACCACTTGAGTGGCATCAGTTGTCCCCCAGTTGCAAACTTGACAGGTTGATCTGCATGAAGCACATTACAAAATACACCAGCCTTTACTCTCCCCAGGATGACACAGGGGTAGTAAAGTCCTTGCGGATCCATAACTTGTTCATCTTGATGAACGTTAGTATGTCCACATTGTCACTGGACAGACGCGTGCGCTTATCTGTCAGCACACACCCAGCAGCACTGAAGACACGTTCAGAGACAACGCTGGCTGCGGGACACGACAAGATCTCCAAGACGTAAAGCCCGCTACACACGCTTCAATATATCTCACAATCCGTCGTTGGGGTCAAGTTGTAAGTGACGCACATCCGGCATCGTTTGTGAGGTATCTGCGTGTGACAGCTACATGCGATCAGGATTGAACGCAAAACCGTTGATCGCAAACACATCGTATCATTCTCTAGAATTGAGCGTTTTGTTGCACGAACCTAGTCAATTGTAACGTGTGACATCCCTCATACGATTTTGTTGTCTGATGCTATGTGCGCAGGTGTGCGCTCTGCACCGCAGCTTAAAAAAGGTCTGCTTCAGAGCGCAGCTGAAAAGCTGCGTTCTGAAGCGCCTCACAATGTCTGTCATTCACTAATCTCTGTCAGTCCGTCACTATCTCTGTCCCTCACTCTCAGTCCATGTCAGTCTATCCCCCTCTCTCATATACTCACCGATCCCCGATCCCCGGCGCTGCACGGCATTCACACTGCTCCGGCGGCTTTTACTGTTTTGAAAAAGCCGGCCGCCCATTAAACAATTTCGTATTCCCTGCTTTCCCCGCCCACCAGCGCCTATGATTGGTTACAGTGAGACACGCCCCCACTCTGAGTGACAGGTGTCACACTGCACCCAATCACAGCAGCCGGTGGGCGTGTCTATACTGTGTAGTGAAATAAATAATTAAATAATTAAAAAAAACGGCGTGCGGTTCCCCCCATTTTTAAAACCAGCCAGATAAAGCCATACGGCTGAAGGCTGGTATTCTCAGGATGGGGAGCTCCACGTTATGGGGAGCCCCCCACCCTAACAATATCAGCCAACAGCCGCCCAGAATTGCCGCATACATTAGATGCGACAGTTCTGGGACTGTACCCGGCTCTTCCCGATTTACCCTGGTGCGTTGGCAAATCGGGGTAATAAGGAGTTATTGGCAGCCCATAGCTGCCAATAAGTCCTAGATTAAACATGTCAGGCGTCTATGAGACACCTTCCATGATTAATCTGTAAATTACAGTAAATAAACACACACCCGAAAAAATCCTTTATTAGAAATAAAAACACACACATATACCCTGGTTCACCACTTTAATCAGCCCCAAAAAGCCCTCCTTGTCCGGCGTAATCCAGGATGATCCAGCGTCGCTTCCACCGCAGCTGCATGGAGGTGACCGGAGCCGCAGCAGACACAGCTGCTCCGGTCACCTCCACACAGCAACTGAAGACAGCCGTGCGATCAGCTGCTGTCACTGAGGTTACCCGCGGCCACCGCTGCATCCACCAGTGGCCGCGGGTAACCTCAGTGACAGCAGCTGATCGCGTGGCTGTGTTCATTTGCTGTGTGGAGGTGACCGGAGCGGCTGTGTCTGCTGCGGCTCCGGTCACCTCCATGCAGCTGCGGTGGAAGCGACGCTGGATCATCCTGGATTACGCCGAACAAGGAGGGCTTTTTGGGGCTGATTAAAGTGGTGAACCAGGGTATATGTGTGTGTTTTTATTTCTAATAAAGGATTTTTTCGGGTGTGTGTTTATTTACTGTAATTTACAGATTAATCATGGAGGGTGTCTCATAGACGCCTGACATGTTTAATCTAGGACTTATTGGCAGCTATGGGCTGCCAATAACTCCTTATTACCCCGATTTGCCAACACACCAGGGTAAATCGGGAAGAGCCGGGTACAGTCCCAGAACTGTCGCATCTAATGTATGCGGCAATTCTGGGCGGCTGTTGGCTAATATTGTTAGGGTGGGGGGCTCCCCATAACGTGGAGCTCCCCATCCTGAGAATACCAGCCTTCAGCCGTATGGCTTTATCTGGCTGGTTTTAAAAATGGGGGGAACCGCACGCCGTTTTTTTTAATTATTTATTTCACTACACAGTATAGACACGCCCACCGGCTGCTGTGATTGGGTGCAGTGTGACACCTGTCACTCAGAGTGGGGGCGTGTCTCACTGTAACCAATCATAGGCGCTGGTGGGCGGGGTAAGCAGGGAATACGAAATTGTTTAATGGGCGGCCGGCTTTTTCAAAACAGTAAAAGCCGCCGGAGCAGTGTGAATGCCGTGCAGCGCCGGGGATCGGGGATTGGTGAGTATATGAGAGAGGGCTGCTAACTTCAGTTACTCAGGAGATTAGCGGTCACCGGTGAGTCCTTCACGGGTGACCGCTAATCAGGGCGCGACACAGACACAGCCGCAGCATCACAATGAAGTCGGGTGAAGTTCACCCGAGTTCATTCTGACAGTGCGGCTCTGTCTGTGTCTGCTGTCATCTGCCATTCAGCTCTGCTACATGGCTGTCTGTGTCTGCTGTTAGCGGCCATGTAGCAGAGCTGAATGGCAGATGACATAGTAAAAACGCATCCCACATTACACACGCTTGGCAAGTCAATAAATAAAAAAAAAAAAAAGGTGCTCAATGCATACGTCACAGAACACATGATCTAAAGGATCGCACACAAAATTGACCAATTTAACATAGACTACTAACGCTCGTGTGACAGCAAATGAACGACCAACGTGAAATCTCATAGATCCCGTATGCAACCTGGGCGTGTCACATCGCAAATGCGATTGTACAACTAATTGCAACGTGTAAAGTGGGCTTAAGTGGCGAGCTCAGGTCATTTTTCAAGATTTGAAGCCCAAAATGAGCAAGGCTTCAGTTGCAAAGTCATGGCATCGATGTTCATTTGGAGATACTCCTGTATCATCCTCTCCAGCCGTTGACTATGTGTCAGACTTCTTTTCTCTTGTGGCCTTGCATTGGATAGTCTAAAAAAATTATGAAACGATTCCATAAATTTGCTGTTATTAGCACCAGATACGATGTTGTTGGTACGGTTTGACTGATAATGATGAGACAGTCCCATGCCTGGCAAGTTACAACTGGGAGATTCACTCCGTGCACCACTGGTGTTTGATAAAAAAAGCCAAGCTAAGATTGAGTAACAGCTTCTGCTGATACTCCTGCATACATGCTTCCCTTTCTATGGCTGGAATTATTTCGCCAAATTTGGACTTGTACCGGGGATCTAATAGTGTGGCAACCCAGTAGTCATCATTACTTCTAATTCCGACAATCTGAGGGTCATGTTGTAGGTAGTGCAGCAAGAAGCCACTCATTTGTCTTAAGCATCCATGCAGACCAAGTCCATGCTGTGTTTGTGTCGGTGAGGTGATAACCGTGCTTTCATCCTCTGACATCTCCCCCCAACCTCGTTCAACCGAAATTTGACCAAGGTCTCCCTCATCTGCTGAATCTTCCATGCCCATCGAGAGTTCGTCCTCCATTTCTTCCTGGTCTCCTGCACCTTCCTCAACATTTTGGCTCCTACCATGCGCCCTTGTTAATCCCTCTCCCCCACCATCCCATGCCTGCCGCCTTGGTGATGCTGAACGTCTGGACCTTGTAGATGTTGGTATCCCTTGCACATATGAATCCTCCTGTACTTCCTCCCCTTCCTCTTGTCCCACCGCCTGACTCCGAATAGTGTTTAGCGTGTGCTCCAGCATGTAAATAACTGGAATTGTCATGTTGATAATGGCATTGTCAGCGCTAAACATATTCATCGCCATGTCGAAACTGTGCAGAAGGGTGCATAGGTCCTTGATCTGAAACCACTCCAGCAGCGTGATCTTCCCCACCTCTGCATCTCGTTGGCCCAGGCTATACGTCATAACGTACAGCACCAGGGCTCGGCAGTGCTGCCACAGTCACTGCAACATGTGGAGAGTCGAATTCCAGCATGTCGGCACATTGCATTTCAGGCGATGAATCAGCAGGCCGAAAGACTTCTGCAGCGATGCAAGTCAGTCAGCTGCAGCAGTTGAACATCGGAAGTGAGCAGAGGGTGAGCGTGCCCTGTGCAGAAGCCCATCTAGGCCGGGATAGTGGGTTAAAAATTGCTGGACAACAACACGTGAGCTATACAAGGCACGTGTTTCACCTTGCCCCGACATAGGGCCGCACCCAGGTTTGCAGCATTGTCGCTCACGGCCTTCCCTGGCTGCAGGTTGAGTGGAGACAACCATTTTAGTAAACTCGCTTGCAAGAGCTGACCACAACTCCTCAGCTGTGTGACTCTAATTTCCAAGACATTTCAAGGTAAAGACCGCCTGATGCCATTGAGCTCTGCTGCCAGCATAGTAAGGAGGTGTGTGGGATTCCTTGTGCGCAGTTACAACGCACGTGGCCTGACCAGGCAGGCTTGGGGCAGAGGTGGAGGACCCAGATGAGGTTGAGGAGGCAGAATCAGTGGAGGAACTTCGACATACAGAGGATTGACATACAAGTCATGGGGATGACAACACTTGTTCAGCAGACCCTTCTCTATCTCTCACCATAGTTACCCAGTGCCCAATCAGTGACATGTAAAGCCCCTGTCCATGCTTACTGGTCCAAGTATCGGTGGTGAATTGCACCCTGTCACACACAGAGTTTCTCAAGGAAGCGGTGATGTTGTGTGCGACATGCTGGTGTAGCGCAGGCACACATTTCTTGGACAAGTAGTGACGACTGGGCATCTGGTACTGGGGCACTGCGACTGACATAAGGTCTCGAAAATCCTCTGTTTCCACCAGGCAGAAAGGCAGCATTTTGGTAGCCAAGAGCTTACAGAGGGAAAAAGTCAACCTCTTAGCTTTGTCATGGCTCAGAGGAAATGGCTTTTTATTTGTCCACATCTGAGGGACCGAGATCTGGCTGCTGTGTGGAGACGGTGTTGAGTAGGGTGTCCCTGGAAAACTGCAGGTCTGTGAGGAAAGTGCAGGCGGAGACATGATGTTGCCTTCATCCAAAGTTGGTGCTCTTGATGTCTGAGAGAGCTCTACACCAGCACTTGTTTCCCTTTCCAAAACACGACCTGCCAAGCAAACTGCCTGTTGCGGTTAAAGAGGTGGAAGGTCTGTGTGGAAAAACATATGTGACAGCTGTCCCCACAGTCATAGAGGATGAAGAGCGCGCGGATGCACTTGAAGGGGCAGTTGGTGGTTGGTCCGCTCCGCTAGGCCGCATTGTAGCACGGTGAGCTTCCCACTGGGACTTATGCTTGTAATTCATGTGACGATTCATGGAAGAAGTTGTCAAACTAGTGAGGTTTTGGCCTCTACTTATAAATTGGTGACAAATCTTACAGATCACATGATTTGGGAGATCCTTTGTGATGTCAAAAAAGTACCAGGCTAGGCAAGGCTTAGAGCCCATGCGACTTGCAGAGCCACCCCGACTTGTGCTCACAGGCAGAGTTGTGGCTGAGGATGCAGTTGTTGACGTGCTTCCAGTACTCCGACTTTGTCCATGAAGGCGCAGGGTAACTACGTCGTCAGTCGCATCCTTCTCCACCGCCTCTGGTGACCTCCTCGAGTGCCTGACTGTGGGTTACCAGTAAGTGGGATCTAGAACTTCATCATCAAGCATTGTGTTTGCACTCCCCTCGCCATCAGACCTAACCTTTTCCTGCCCTGACTGAATAGTTAAGTTGTCATTCCAATCAGGTATCTGCGTCTCATCGTCATCAGTATGTTCCTCATTGTCTCCACCAACAGGTGTTACAGTTTGGAAATGATGGTCCATGTTATGCTCAGAAACTTGGTCATCAGGGCCTGAGTCTGACTCACAAAGCTTCTGGGCATCACTGCAGACAATTTCCTGGTCTGTACTCACTGTAGCTTGGGAGTAGACCTCTGATTCCCAGCCTATAGTGTGACTGAAAAGCTCTGCAGACTTACCCATCTCTGTTACACCTTACTCTGCAGGGAGGGTGGAGACTTGAGAGCTGGGAGAAAGCAAGTGTGATTGGAGTGACAACTCAGAGGACTGTTGTTTTTTGGATGTTGAAGTTGAGGTGGAGGAGAGGCCATTTGTTGGAGCACTTGAGATCCATTCAAGAATGTTCTTTTTTTGTGCATCATCTACCTTTGTTACAGTTGTTCGGTTCCGTAAAAAAGGTAGCACATCTGATTGTCCACGGAAAGTAGTAGACATCTTACTTTTGCTGGAAGATGGCCTTTCTTCAGCAGATGTTAATGTAGCTTTCCCACCTACCCCACGGACACAAACATGTTTTCCTTTTCAAACACGCCTGTTCCCCTTTCCACCAACATCTGTCCTTTTGCCACTCATTTTGTTAGCAACAAGATTGGACACTTAAAATGTGGTAGCAAAAATGGAAAGGTGGTGTAAATTGCAGAGGTGGTCTAGCTTTATTGACAGCTGAAGAACCAACACTGACTATCCTAGTCAATTTTAGTATGCTCCTGACAGTGGCAGGACAGTTTGCAATTAGAATTGCGTAGCAAAAATGGACAGGTGTTAGCATGCACAGGTGCTGTACCGTGATTGTCAGCAAAGGAACACTAAGGTAGTATCCCAGTCAATTTTAGTATGCCCCTAACAGTGGCAGCACAGTTTGCAATTAGAAATGCGTAGGAAAAATGGGCAGGTGGGTAGAATGCACGGGTGCTGTGGGTCAGTGGACAGCAAAGGAACACTAACTTAGTATTCCAGACATTTTTAAGATGCCACAAAAAGTGTCAGCTCTTTGGGGAAATAAAATAGCGTGTAAAAAATGGGCAGGTGGGAAGAATGCACGCGTGCTGTGGGTCAGTGGACAGCAAAGGAACACTAACTTAGTATCCCAGACACTTTTAGGATGCCACAAACAGTGTCAGCTCTTTGGGGAAATAAAATAGCGTGTCAAAAATGGGCAGGTGGGTAGAATGCACGGGTGCTGTGGGTCAGTGGACAGCAAAGGAAGCCTCACTTTCTATCCCTGCTAATGAAAAAATGCAGCAAAGAATTGCCCGAGCTTAGGTATAGAGTTGAGCGCAGTTCGCGGTTCGTGGTTCTCCAGTTCGCGGTTCGAGTGATTTTGGGGGCTGTTCTAGATCGAATTAGAACTCGAGCTGCTGGGATAATGGCGATCACCATTTTTTTTTTTTCCTTGTCTTCCTTCCCTAAGCGCGCGCGTGTAGTGGGGCAGGCCAGCATGTCAGCCAGTCCCAGACACACAAACAGCTAAGTGGACTTTTAGCCAGAGAAGCCACGGCATGTGTGATAGGATGTCCATGTCACATGTCCCTGCATTATAAATACGGGCATCTGCCCATCTGGACGCCATTATCTGCCTTCTGTGTCTGGGTGTCAGTCACCACTGGCGTAGTTCCTGTCTCCGATACTGCTGTGTACGCTCTACACACAGCGCTATACAGAATAGGGATAGAAGTTTCTATTAGCCCTTGTAAGGGCTAATACCAGCAGGCTCAGAGCCATAGGTGACAGTCAGGTCCGTAAAAACAGATTTTAACAGCTACACAAGATAACAGCGTCTGTGTAGCTAAGGTCAGGGATTTTCTCGCTGCATTTCCCCATTAGGAGGGATAGAAAGTGAGGCTTCCTTTCCTCTACCCAGACCCACAACCCTGCCACTGTACACTCCTGCCCTTTGCACACTCTAGCTCATTGTTACTAAGCCATTATATTAGCAAACACTGAGTAAACGTAGTGGCATCCTAAAAGTGGCTGTTGGACTTCCATTAGTGTCCCACTAGTGCAAATCTATTTGAAGAACCTCTGCATTGCACACTCAAACTCATTGTTATTAAGCCATTATACTAGCAAACACTGAGTAAACTTAGTGGCATCCTAAAAGTGGCTGTTGGACTTCCATTAGTGTCCCACTAGTGCAACTCTATTTGCAGCACCTCTGCATTGCACACTCAAACTGATTGTTACTAAGCCATTATACTAGCAAACACTGAGTAAACTTAGTGGCATCCTAAAAGTGGCTGTTGGACTTCCATTAGTGTCCCACTAGTGAAAATCTATTTGCAGCACCTCTGCATTGCACACTAAAACTCATTGTTACTAAGCCATTATACTAGCAAACACTGAGTAAACTTAGTGGCATCCTAAAAATGGCTGTTGGACTTCCATTAGTGACCCACTAGTGTAAATCTATTTGCAGAACCTCTGCTTTGCACACTCAAACTCATTGTTACTAAGCCATTATACTAGCAAACACTGAGTAAACTTAGTGGCATCCTAAAAGTGGCTGTTGGACTTCCATTAGTGTCCCACTAGTGCAAATCTATTTGCAGCACCTCTGCATTGCACACTCAAACTCATTGTTACTAAGCCATTATACTAGCAAACACTGAGTAAACTTAGCGGCATCCTAAAAGTGGCTGTTGGACTTCCATAAGTGTCCCACTAGTGCAAATCTATTTGCAGCACCTCTGCATTGCACACTCAAACTCACTGTTACTAAGCCATTATACTAGCAAACACTGAGTAAACTTAGTGGCATCTTAAAAGTGGCTGTTGGACTTCCATTAGTGTCCCACTAGTGCAAATCTATTTGCAGCACCTCTGCATTGCACATTCAAACTCACTGTTACTAAGCCATTATACTAGCAAACACTGAGTAAACTTAGTGGCATCCTAAAAATGGCTGTTGGACTTCCATTAGTGTCCCACTAGTGCAAATCTATTTGCAGAACCTCTGCATTGCACACTCAAACTCATTGTTACTAAGCCATTATACTAGCAAACACTGAGTAAACTTAGTGGCATCCTAAAAGTGGCTGTTGGACTTCCATTAGTGTCCCACTAGTGCAAATCTATTTGCAGCACCTCTGCATTGCACACTCAAACTCATTGTTACTAAGCCATAATACTAGCAAACACTGAGTAAACTTAGTGGCATCTTAAAAGTGGCTGTTGGACTTCCATTAGTGTCCCACTGGTGCAAAGCTATTTGCAGAACCTCTGCATTGCACACTCCTGCTCTGTTTTTAATAAGCTATAATAAAAGAAAAAAAATGATGCCAGTTAGTGGCATCCAAAAAGTGGTTGTTGTACTCCATTTGTGCCCCAATGGTGCCAAGCTATTTCTAACACCTCTGCATGACACCCTCCTGCTCTGTTTTTAATAAACTATAATAATAGCAACAAATGCTGACAGTTAGTGGCATCCAAAAAGTGGCTGTTGTACTCCATTTGCGCCCCAATGGTGCCAAGCTATTTCTAACACCTCTGCATGACACCCTCCTGCACATTTTGCAACGCTATCTTTTTTAGCAAACTCATGGAATTCCTTGCTGCATTTCACCATTAGGAGGGATAGAAAGTGAGGCTTCCTTTACTCTCCTGGAACACACAGAACATGGCCACTGTACCCACCTGCCCACTTTTGCCACGCTATTTAATTTGCCCAAAGAGCTGACACTTTTTCTGCCATCCTAAAATTGTCTGGAATACTAAGTTAGTGTTTCTTTGCTGCCAAGCAAGGTAGAACACATGTGCGTTCTACACTCCTTTCCATTTGTGGAACGCAATAATTAACTGCAGGCAGTCCAGCCAATCTTTCACGAAGGTGCACGCGTGGATATAATGTTGCCTTCATCCAATGATGGTTCTCTCGATGTCTGACAGCTCAACAATACCATCTGTTTCACTTCCAAAACAAGTGACGACCTGGCAATCACACTCCCGCTTACGGGTAAAGGGGTGGAAGTTCATCGTGAAAAAGCACTTGTGACTGCTGTCCCCACAGTCACAGAAGATGAAGAGCACGCAGATGCACTTGATGGGGCAGGCGGTGGTTGCACAGCCCCGCTAGGCCGCATTGTAGCACAGTGAAATTCCCTTTGCGACTTATGCTTCATTTTAAGTCTTGTATTTGGTGGGATCAACAGTATGCAGCAAAACCATGCAACATGAAAAGCACTATTTGCAGTTGGGTTCATAAATGATTCTTTCACTTTCCCAAAACAAACAATAAGAACCATGCATTAAATTGAAATAATAGAACAATCTAATCAGTGGCCTACTGCTTGCTAAGCCCTCTGCGTAGCAGCAGTAATGTGTGTTTGTGCGTGTGTGTGTGTGTGTGTGTGCGAAGACAACTAACTAGTGGCGCATCACAAGAGCTTCCCAGTTATCTACCTAAACATAGACAAAACACATCACCCACCCTGAATACCCTTGTTAGCTGAAGCCTCACAAATAAGGCAGATGATAACAGTGTGAATGCAAACCACACAGCTCTGCAACACAGTCATGTAAATATTGAAAAGCAACATTCAATGCAAACATGTGTCGCTGTCCCTCTATGATTTAAACTGTACGTGACAATTTGACAGTGCAGAGGCAGCAAGTGTGATTGTCTATATAGTCGTCCTACCCAGAACAGATATGTGTTTTCATAATAAAACAAAATGTTGCGCGCACGCATTACTGTCTGGGCACAGCCTACCGTACCCGAGTAAGGTGATGTCCAGTTGCCATAAATACAGACTTTACGCTCCTATCATGGTTAACAGTATAGACAGCATCGGAAGAATGTTGGTCTGTGGCACAGGATGCTGCTCACTGGTGTTACGGTACTCCTCACCAAACTCCAAAATGACTCCCCTCACAATTGAACGAAGTGTTTCCGCGGTTGCTCTTTCCTGTGTGCCGATTTACCCCAGCCGCAGCCTAACTCCAGTGCTTCGCCAACTGAGTATGCTCTGCCTGACTGTGTCATTCCTGAGGCAAAGTCTTAATTTTGGGCTACAGCGCATGCTCGTTTGGACTGTGCCTGAGTCATTCTGCGACCTGCGGCTCAACACACTTACACAGGGCCCTGGTGCTTGACTCACTCTTGGGAGGCCACTAAAACTAACTGCACCCAACATCAGCCCCAGGTGTCCCCTTACACTGCAGTGGCGGTCCCCACTGACCGCAATACCGAGAGTGGTGTCACTAAAATACATATAAAGAAGCAACCTAAGTGTGACCAGACTCTTCCTCCACGTGGAGTCCCTGAAGGTAATGCACCAACACAACACCTGTGGGACTTCACACTGACTGAGAAAAGCCTCTTTGCACAGGTACTTGCACTCCGTGCCGGGTCTAAGTCCTGTGTTGTGCCTAGACAGCATGCTGAAGCGGATAGTCTTTTTTTCCAGAAACTGTATTTCATGCTACTGAGCATGCTCAGGCACTTACTGCATCAGAGGCTAGGTCAAGTAATGAACTCTTTGGCCCTGCCCCTGATGTGGGGAGCCCATATAGACCACAGGGCATCAGGTGTCCTGACAATTTGGCCAGGCCACTCCCAACAGGCTTGCAGAGGGCCGCCCCTATGACTTGTCACCTCATTGTAGTTGGTCAGCCGATGACTGTTGAGGTGTTTAGGTTGTGGCAGCCATGAGGTCATCATTCAAGTGGCGGTTCAAAATAGGACGCTAGTTATGCCACTCATGACGTGTCACTCTGCTTTTGTCTCCAGGAGGTGCATTGTGGTCCACCCTGGTTTCGGGCGGACCCAGGTTATAAAAGGGGCTAGAGCCAAGAAGAAGGTGCCCAGTCTTCTATTATGCTCCGAAAGAGCACACCTCCATGTGTTGAACCCATTGCGGCTTTAGGCCAG